>NC_141694.1:1492550822-1493750822 GCF_964263255.1 Lissotriton vulgaris | reverse complement strand
CTAAACAGCACAAGCCATAGATAACGCCCTCACAAAACAACAGTGTTGAAGTATTGCAATAAGCAGCAAGATGGCAGGATGTAATTTACTCATTCTATAAAACAGTTTTTTCATATTTGTGAGAATAACACTTGATGCTTTAATATGTACTCACTGCATGCTTTGAGTCTTATATTTGTGAAACGAATTCATGCTCAGGTAAAAAAATATGTGGCATTTTCCATAGGTAGCAGTAAAACTTAATAAAAGAGTCCTGCTGCTAACATGTCTGTGGCTAGGAGTGGGTTCCGGTGCCATCAGGGTTCCCGAAATATTGGAACTGCAGAAATCTCCAGGCAGGCAGGAATCTTAGACCTGAGTTAAATCCATTCAATCCAAAACTTGCATTTGTGATGAGGCTTATCCATCAGTAACTAATATGAACGTGATTCCAGTGGTTCACTGGGACCATCCCTTTGGGAACACTTTTTCTCCTCTTATAATATCAGAGGATTCCACACAATTTTGTCCATGGTTTGAATTATTTTATTTCTTCAATTTTTCAAAAGGTTTAAAGTTCATTTACATGATTTCATTGTTCATCATTGAGGCATCATCATTATAAATTGAATCCAATGCATTTCGGGCTAACTAGAAGCCCTTCATCAGGAAATGACACTGTTAGAAAGAAGTAGATACCACTTATTTGAAAACATAAGTCATGTGAATATCAAAACCATTATAACATTTTCAGTTCGAAATAATTAAAACATATACGTTTGTGTGCCATATCTATTGATGTGTTGGTACTATCCAAGTGCATAAATGAAAACCAGGTTCTATGGAAACATAATTTCGTAAAAACAACTTACATGCCAGTCTTTGTTCGTTCTGTATCGGAACGCTAAACACAAGTAAAAGACAAAATCAGCGTGTTGTTTATGTTAGTTTGGCCGTCAGATAATAGATTTAACACGCGATGTTTAATTCACTAACCTGGAGTTTTCGCTAAAGATCTTAATAACCGCTACGCGGGGTCCTTCAATTTCGGAACGCCATTAGCGGAGGTATTACCGTCCTGTTTGTATACTCTCTGTCGGTTGCGATCACGTGATCGACAGACACTGAAAAAAGACTAATATGTGACCGGCTAGGTTTTAAGGTATTGTATTCTAAAATATCAGGTGATAACTGATACGGGTATCAGATAGACTATAACCTTTAAAAAGTAAAGGTTTGGAATTACAAGGTGACAAGTAAATAATAAAAATGTATTCGAAAGGAAAAGAGTTAGAAAGAAATGAATGACTTAGTGTGATGAACTATATCAAAATCACATTGTGAGTTCTACTAGGTGTATATATAACAGTATGAGTGTTCACAGTTGTACCAAGTAGCAACTTTGGAGCAAATTCACAGGTAACATGAAAATTCTATTCTATCATTGAGTCCGTTCGGTTTCTGTGTACATAATTTATAAATCCATGAATTTTCTCTTTGCAGTAGATGTTTAGTATTGTCTCTGCCTTCAATCTTTTTGATACTTTCCAAAATTAGAAATTTTAATTGTGCGATGGTATGTTTTTCTTCCATAAAATGCATTGCGACTGTAGATTTCACATTTTTAAGGCGAATGTTGGACTTGTGCTCTGTGATTCTGACTTTGATGCGTCGTTCAGTCTTTCCAATATATAACTTGCCACAGGGGCATTTTAGTGCATATATAACATTGGATGTATCACATGTTGCATTTACTTTGAGCTTGATTTCTTGTCCCTTCATAGGGTGATTAATTTTGGTAAATGCGAATAAAGGGGGTTCCTTAAAACAGTGGTTGAAATCGGGTTCTAGAGTAAGCATTCGCCAATGTTTGAGTATTTACCAGAACGAAAAACATAGGAGAAATGATTCAACCACAAATATCAACAACTGAAATTTTCAAAGGCACCAAACCATGCCACAACTGTGGACATTGTAATAACATTCTAAGGGGCAACAAAATCAATCACCCTATGAAGGGACAAGAAATCAAGCTCAAAGTAAATGCAACGTGTGATACATCCAATGTTATATATGCACTAAAATGCCCCTGTGGCAAGTTATATATTGGAAAGACTGAACGACGCATCAAAGTCAGAATCACAGAGCACATGTCCAACATGCGCCTTAAGAATTTGAAATATACAGTCGCAATGCATTTTATGGAAGAAAAACATAACATCGCACAATTAAAATTTCTAATTTTGGAAAGTATCAAAAAGATTGAAGGCAGAGACAATACTAAACATCTACTGCAAAGAGAAAATGTATGGATTTATAAATTATGTACACAGAAACCGAACGGACTCAATGATAGAATAGAATTTTCATGTTACCTGTGAATTTGCTCCAAAGTTGCTACTTGGTACAACTGTGAACACTCATACTGTTATATATACACCTAGTAGAACTCACAATGTGATTTTGATATAGCTCATCACACTAAGTCATTCATTTCTTTCTAACTCTTTTCCTTTCGTTTACATTTTTATTATTTACTTGTCACCTTGTAATTCAAACCTTTACTTTTTAAAGGTTATAGTCTATCTGATACCCGTATCAGTTATCACCTGATATTTTAGAATACAATACCTTAAAACCTAGCCGGTCACATATTAGTCTTTTTTCAGTGTCTGTCGATCACGTGATCGCAACCGACAGAGAGTATACAAACAGGACGGTAATACCTCCGCTAATGGCGTTCCGAAATTGAAGGACCCCGCATAGCGGTTATTAAGATCTTTAAGCAAAAACTCCAGGTTAGTGAATTAAACATCGCGTGTTAAATCTATTATCTGACGGCCAAACTAACATGAACAACACGCTGATTTTGTCTTTTACTTGTGTTTAGCGTTCCGATACAGAACGAACAAAGACTGGCATGTAAGTTGTTTTTACGCAATTATGTTTCCATAGAACCTGGTTTTCATTTATGCACTTGGATAGTACCAACACATCAATAGATATGGCACACAAACGTGTATGTTTTAATTATTTTGAACTGAAAATGTTATAATGGTTTTGATATTCACATGACTTATGTTTTCAAATAAGTGGTATCTACTTCTTTCTAAAAGTGTCATTCCCTGATGAAGGGCTCCTAGTTAGCCCGAAATGCATTGGATTCAATTTATAATGATGATGCCTCAATGATGAACAATGAAATCATGTAAATGAACTTTAAACCTTTTGAAAAATTGAAGAAATAAAATAATTCAAACCATGGACAAAATTGTGTGGAATCCTCTGATGTTATAAGAGGAGAAAAAGTGTTCCCAAAGGGATGGTCCCAGTGACCCACTGGTATCACGTTCATATTAGTTACTAAGAGGCGTGTTTAGGGGTAATAACGCCACCTGCGGTGAACCTAAGAACAGATAAATCTTTAATTTAAACAAGCTGTGCATCCACCCAGGACATTTTGCTTGCTTATCCATCAGTCACAGCTCTACTTTTACATAAATGTCTAGAAGATTGACTATCCAGATCACAGAAAAAGAACTTCTGAGGCACAATGGACCAAATAGCTCCATCTCAAACCAAATAAGCCATCTAAAGGAACGAGGAATGTTGCAATAGCATTTACTGAGATGTGATTTGCTGAAACAATTTAAATTCTCGCCGCCCCCTCCAGTCACGCCCACCATCATCACCAACACCTCCAAACATCTTTCTGCATTCCTTCCCTCAAAAGAAATGAAGGTTCAGCCTTTTTCTTGAGTGCCCATCGGGACTGGATCTTTTACTTGCAGCGTAACACGGTCTCCATCATTAGTCGGTGAGCACTATGTTTTTTCAGTCGGCTCACCTGCCGCCGCACCCCGCAAGTGCTGTGTGGGGGCAGCAGCTATTGTTAAAGTGAACGCGCGATGCAAATATAAACAAGCGGTTGCCTACGCGAAATGGCGACAGCTTGGTTGTTTTGTGATTGGTTTATCGTGGGACGTGACCTTTGTTTATGGTCTTTCAATTTGCAAATAGTTAAGGCCAAGTTGAGCGTGTTTTCTGCTGAGATGTGTTTGTCTCCCCGACCCCAGAGCCACCTTTGCAAAGACTAACAGTCAGCATTACTGGTGATCTATACGCCTCTGTCTATGCACTGCTCTCCTAACCAGGGCCATTGAGGGCTGCTGTTGTTTGGCCCCGATGTAGCTTTAGCTTGACCCCCCTCTTCAGTGTGTGCACGTGATACTGTTGAATCGTTTCAGCTCTAGTTTGTGTGTGTTTTCTGGTTACTTTGAACCAGAAAGGGAAGCACGCACTGATTGTCGTCATAGTCCTCTGACCCCATTTCGGTGTACTGGTCCATGTGTTTCACTTGCAGAGGTAAGGGGCTGTTGGTGGGTGCTGGAATGCTCAGATTTTGATGTATACGAGAGTGTCTGCAAAGTTCCTACGTGTTTATGATGAGCCTGTTGCTTGAATTTATTCCCTTTGCGTGAAATCTTTTCCGACCTTTAGGCGAGCATCAAGCAGGTAAACAGCTCTCCTGCATGTTTGGTGATGAGCAGGAGGGACTGTACATTCAAAAAGGATCTCACCAAGACAATTACAACTCGATTTTCTGAGTCAATCCTTGCAGACTGGAAGGCAAACAACTATTTACGGCTTAATTCAGCAAAGACTAAGCTACTCGTGGTTGGCCGGGACACCCACAAGTGGATTACCAGTGGTGGCCTGCGACCTTGGGCACCTCTCGCACGCCGAAAAATACAATTAAAGACCTAGGGATCCTAGTTGACACCACCCTCTCATTTGAGCCACACGCAAAAAAATGTGTCTGCCACCTTTTTTGGTCTTCTGAGCGGCCTAAAGCCCATTTTAGGATTCTTTGACACAACCACCCGCCAACTGATAATCCAATCAGTGTTCCAGTCACGCCTGGATTACTGCAATGGCCTTCTACTTGGCGTAAATGAAACAGTCACTGCAAGACTCCAACAGGTACAGAATGCAGCTGCTCGCACTCTGTTTGCCCTCCCTATGAAATGTCATACCTCTAACCTCCTTCGTCGCTTCCACCAGCTGCCAATTCAACGGAGAGTTAAGTTCAAAACACTCTGCACCACGCATAAGATTGTACATGGCCAAGAACCCCAAATCTTGAAGGGATTCTGCTCCCCTTAGACGGCTCTGCGTACATTGCGCTCCACTGATCAACATCTGCTGTGCATCCCTCGGGTACGCCGATGTAGAGCCGGGGGTCGATCAGGGCCCCGCATTATGGAATTCCATTCCTCTGGCTGCCCGCTGCACACCTGACCACTAGGTTTTCAGGAAACTGATCAAAACCTGGCTGTTTGCTTCCATCTAGCTCCACCTCCCCGGTCTCCGGTCCGTCAGCGCTGGGACGCCCTGTTGCTGGGGCAGCCATGCGCTCTAAAAATCCACTCTAACATAACATAACATCCTTAGATAGACCTCCATTATTAACCATGAACACATACACCTTCTAGTAAAATAAATCACTTTCCTTTCACCGTTTCAGTTAGAGCGATTTATGCTCCGAGGTTGGATAAGCAATAAAGGAGGGGGAAGGTGTGTGTGACTTTGTGCGCTTTAACAACACCAAAATCGCCTGTAAAAGTTGTTGCATTAGGCGTGCGCTTGGACCACAACCTGTTCTTTAAAGAGACAACACAGCTGGATTCTCATATTGCTCCTAATATATCTCGTTTCTACTGAAACATACAAAAAGGATTTTATGTCATCAACATGTCAAAATAAAAGCGTTGAATGTGTCATTTAACATGCAGACATACAATGAGCTTTTGTGTGCTTGTGAGGGAGAGCATGCGCGTGTGTGTGTGCTTATGGATTACAAGGGGACTCCTACAACACTTTTATCTGTAGACATATCTAGCAGCTCTAGATCAGTGATCTGTGAGTCAGCTAAATCCTTCTAAAGCTTCAAATGTTTCTTCACCACCAAGAGGTCTGATACACCTTCTTGTATATCAACCTTTTCCTCTGCACACCATCCAGCTTGGAGAGTTCTTATATTTGAATGCTTTACACCCTTAGATTCAACATACTTATACCATATTTATTGCTAGAATAACATAAATACAAGAAAAATATATCATCCATTTTGCAATGGGATCACTGATTTATTAAAATTGATGCATAATCTTTAATACTCCTGAAGTCAACACATGTTTTCCTTCTTCTGGAGAGCAGGCCTGAGACTTCTTCAAGGCTGCAGAATTAATGGATCAGGTAACTCATTGTGAGTTCTGTCAATATCTGTAATCATCTCTAGGTCTCTTTGTTGTGAGGTCATGGTAACGCATCTGATATCCAAGAAGATTAAATAACAAGCATTTGCAATTTAATAGGTCTCGCATTTACGCAAGTTAAAGCTATTGGCATTGTAAATGACAATACGTTTTATTTATGTTTCAAAAACCAAAACATAAATAAAAGACATTGTCATTCACTCATGTGAAATTTAGTGATATTTAGCGAAAACTTAAATGAGCCTCTCTGCTGCAGTCTGTACACTTTGAAGGTTTTTAAGATAGGACTTGTTGATGTTTAAATAAAGAACATTGCAGTAGTCAATCCTCAACGAGATCAAATACACAATCACTGATTTTTGCACTGTTGAAGGGATTTAATTAAAACATTTCAGAAGTATCCTAGCAACGATGAAGCAGGTTGATACCATTCGGTTCACCTGTAGGTGAAAGGAGAGGTGTTTGTCCACAATAACACAAAGATTTTACGCTGATTTGGCAGGTTAGGGTAAAGTTCCCAATACATCTGGCCACCAACTGCTGTTCCTGATCGAGGCCTCACCTTCACAAATTATGGCCCCACTTTTGTCTGCACTTAATTTCAGATTATTACTCTTTATCCAGGTGGAAATGGCCTTTGTGCAGTTATTGAAATTGACGGGTATAGAATGTCCGTCATCTGTTATAGATACAATAATCTGGGTTGTCATCAGCATAGTAGAAGACCTGAAGACCAAAGGAACTAATCAGTTTAGATAGAGGGGATATGTGTATATCAAATAATGTATGGTTTAGAGAAGATCCCTGTGGTACCCCAAATGAAAGGACTTGGATTTGAGTGGACAATAGGTTACTACTTGTCTGATAAGAATTACTTCAGAAGATTGAGCACAGTATCTTTAAAACCTAACTGAGCTAGGTGGCAAGTGAGGAAGGCAGGGGAGATTGTTTCAAAGTTGCCGACAGATCCAACAGGATCAGTGCCGCAGCCTTACCCGCATTGACGAGAGCTCTGATACTATTGACGAATGGAACCAAAGCAGTTTCAGTATTATGGCTACTATGAAACCCGAATTGTGAGGAATCCAGCAATTCGAGATCTTGAATGAATGCCATAAGCTGGTCATTCAGATGTTTCCCCAGAATTTTCACAGAAATCGAGAGCAAGGATGAAGGAGATTGCTTTTCAGATCGCTGGGGTCCAGATTGGGCTTTTTTAAAAAGAGGCCTGACTGCTGCTTCTTTCCATGACAATCGAAAACATCTCATAGAGAAAGCTGTATTCATAATTGAGGCCAGGGGTACAGTATTTGTGCAGGCCATTAGATAGACAGACTTCGGTGAGCATGGTTCAAAAGGGGATCCTGACTTGACACTGAGATACCTCTCAGTCCGTTCCTCCGAGATTCGAGAAAAATATGTAAACATGGGTTAATTTACTGACTCCTCTTTGAATACCCTAGGATCTGGTTTGCCCTGCAGATCTTGTCCTAAGGAGTTATGTATTTCCTCATAGGTTGTATCAAATTCCGAGTAGATGGTTAAGATTTTAGACTCAAAGTAGTGTACCAGGTTATTAAAAAGATCCTGAGTCACATCTAAATTATTCGAGCTCTCAGGAGAGGACATAAAACGTATAATCTTAAACAGATCCCTAGAGGAATTGGAGGCATTAATTTTGTTCATGCTACACTTAGATTTTACCTTCATCCCTTCAGTTCCAAAGTTGGGCATGAGAATATGATATCCATGAGACCTCTTCTGGTGCAGAAAGGCTAGGATCTCTACCGCTAGGGGGCAGTCTGGCTGTGCACAGGCACAAACTGGCTTGCCTTTGGAGTGCTTTGGGTATGCCAGCTGCACGGACCCGCTTCTGCTTCCTTGATAAATACTGTCATAATGGGGGCGTGGCTCAAACAATGATGTGTTGCGTCAGCAAATAGAGGAAGGGGGACATTGTAATGCTATTAAAGAGTCTTATATAACTAGATAATGTATGTTGTTTTTCTCTAGCAGCAGCACAGAAGGCAGGAGGTCAGTCATTAATCTAAATTCATTTTTAGGCTTCGCTTGACAGCGCAAATGTCACCTGACGTTTCAACCTACATCAATATTATTCTACAGTTCTTTGCTTCCACATAAATACATATATATTCCCAGGCTATTTACTTATAATGTTTCACGTTACCATGCAACATTTGTTTAAAGCCAGACCTATTGGCATTGCCAGTGCTTGTTATTTTATTCTTCACTTCAGACAGCAAGCTTCTATCCAACAAGAGAAAGTGACAGGGCTGCCAGGCATTAGGAGAGGATTTCCCTGCTACACACCCGGGCTCTCTGTTGGGATTCTGGATGACCTCTATTGATAATCAATAACCGTTGATGCAGAGCGAGTGGAGCACCATCTTGTGTAACAGAACAGGTGTGAGTGCGCATTCACTAATGCTTCACTGATGCAGAACACTTTTTGTACCAGACGGAAACAAATGAAGATCGCAGCATGTATACCACTTCGGAATGGCGTTCATCCTCCACCCTGTTTCCAAGACAGATTTGTGTACCATAGTCTGTTCCGAAAACTGAATTTTTTATTCCTTGGTCTATACGGCCACATGCATCATTGTAAGGTTTTGCGATTCCTTATTTGCGATTTTTAGGGAATCGCAAATAATGAATCGCAAAATGGGATGCATGATTTTAATCGCAAAATATTTGCGATTCGGTAAAAATCGCAATTTTTACCGAATCGCAAATATTATGTGAATTCTAATTTGCGATTTCGCAATTCCCATTGATTCCTATGGGCCAAAAGGCCCATAGGAATCAATGGGAAGGCGTTGATATTTTGCAAATTTCAATTAGCGATTCGCAAAATGTTAATGCATTCCATGGGTGCAGGGGCGGTCCAAAGCCCCCCCCCCCCTCCACCCCTGAAATGTATTTTAAAGTGCATGTTTCACACACACATGTCCTAAGGACATGACAGTGGTTAAAATGCAATTTTGTGCATTTTAATACTTTTTCGCAATTTACCACGAGGTTCACCCTCGTGGTAATTTGCACCCCCTAATTGCGAATTCGCAATTTGAAAAACAATCATGCATCGGCTTTGCGATTCCTTAAAAGCAATCGCATTTTTGGAAATCGCTAAAAATAGCAAATTTCACAAAAATGCATGACGCATCCCAAAAACTTATTTAGGAATCGCAAACGCCCGAATTTACAGATTCGCACCGTTTGCACTTCCTAAATAGGTTGATGCATGTGGCCCTTTGTCTTTTGCTTGAAGTATTAATTCTGTTGGGTTCGCTTTTTTCCTCTGTTTCCCTTAATTTCTATGCCTTCTTGTGCAAGCTGTCTTCCTTCACTTTTTCTTTCATACTGAATTGCCTTTACTGTCACCTTTTCTTTTTACGCCATCCCATTCCTGTCTCCTCCACTCTCCTACCCATCTCTTCTCGCCATGTCTCCTTTCTCCTCACCCACTTTCTCCTCATCCTTCCATTCTCCTGTCACTGCTCTTTCTTCTTCTGCTCTCTTGCAACCCCTTTTCATTGCTTATCAAACTCTACATTACTAAGCCTTTTTGCACTGACCCCCCTTTCCCTCATTCCCTCTCATCCTTCCTCTAGCAACATCACCGGACTATCCCCACACTCCTCCTTTCTTCTGTTCCCTTCTTCTTATTACTTTCTCCTTTACTCCTCAATCTTACTTCAGACTCTTCTTTAACCTCCTTCTTACCACCCTTACTTTTCCATCATTTCCTTTCCTGAGTATTATATTTCTCTGACTCTCCTTCTATCTCTTCTTTCTCTCAGCTGTTCCCTGCAACTTCCCTTTTCTAACCCTTTCTACTTTTTTTAATACTTTGGTGTTAGCAAAAACCTTCTGGTTTGCCTGACGGGAAATATATATAAATATATATTCATTGGAAAAAACAACGGTCAAAGCGGCATTCTAGTAAATTTCTAAGTGATAACATTAACATTTCGAACAAAAAAAAACACCTGAAATTTACCAGTTATAGTTAACAGAGCTAACTATACCTTGTGCCCCAGCCATGCATGGCTTATGACTTTGCATGCTACATCACTCATGAAAAGTCCTATGACATCATTTATGACAGCACTGATGACATCTCAAATACCATAATTGCCTTATGTTTTGTAAATGGGAGGGTGCCATGTGGCCCACCTCCCCAGGCCGCATTAAGCTCTTAAGGCCAAAGGGACCCCATCTCCCAGGGCCTTTTGAGCGTATCTAATGACTAGCAGAGGGGCTGTCAGCAACTGCTTGAACATGGTAAAGAAAGCTACATAAAGCGGTTATATGTTTTCACAACCAAAATGAACACATTCTAAGTAGCGGGTGGTCGTTTCTTTACAATTCGGACCTCTTTGTAACATGGGATTCCGACTAACCAGCCCGTTTTTCACTTGCTAAGTCACATCTTCGTATTTTATAGCTGTTGCGGTCTTTGATATACCTTGAACAACCTTTCATGCTCTGTATGCAGATCTATGCTCATCATTCAATTTCTAATGGTGCTCCGCCTCATATAGACTGCAGTTTGCTTCCGATAACCTGGTGAACCAATAGATATCATTCTACCATATTTATGCCTTGATGAAGTCTCTGTGTGGGACGAAACACGTGTTGGCGATTTACGTGCTGGGAGAATCTTTTTAATGAAATTTGAATATCAATAAAGAAAACATTGAAGAAATTTAAAGAGGACTCTATTTGAATTAATCTTGGATTATTTGGACCCCCTTTATCCACTAGAAAACTTGCTCTGTGCTCTGTGCTAAGGGCTCAATATTTAAGCCTAGACTGAAATATTTATGACTATTAGGAGTGCTGTAATCAGAATCTCATTTTTCAATAGTTCATATGGCTTACACATTTTGTATGTGCCTATAGCACCTTGAGGGAGTAGGTGCCTGGAGTTTCTTTAGCGCCCACTTCATGTTTATTTTGGTTTTTTTGCCTCTACATACATCGTGTATTTTTTTGCATGAATAATACTGTACTTGAAACAATTGTGCGGACGTTTCCTCTGTGAACACTACTACCTAATTTTGCTGCACATCTTAAAAGTAAATATACTCATTCAGCGATTATCTTATTATGGTTACTGCATTTTGCAAATGTGAAAAGAAAGCAGTGTCTTAGTATGCACGTTTTAGCAGCCTACAACCAAAGTACTCTATCTAGCGTGTCATGCAGCACTTTTTTCATTGCTTTGCTCTGTACCTGACAGACATTCGGATAACCAAATGTAATGGTAGTCAATTAGTATTCGGTATGTTATGCTATAAAGCACTATACTGCCTCCCAACAAAGACTGAACTATGTAAATAATTTTAATAAAATAAAGAATATAAAAACGTTACACTATCCCACAGCCTGGAGCAGTAGTGCACTATCAAACTGTTAAAAATACACAATATGCCTTTTCGAATGTCAATTAAATGTATAATTGCATTATAAAATTTTACCCACATAAAAATGTTACTATGAAGAATCAAAACCAGTTTTTCTAGGTTTCCCCTACTAGACAGAGCATTTGGGGTCTGTTGCGAGATGTTTGTTAGATTGTAGTGGGCTTGGAGCCCGCAAATTGCTTTTCATTGATTGACTTCTTCGTCATACTCATTTACTTCCTTCTTGTTTATTAGTTTATGTGGGATTTCCTTCGGCTTCTTATATTTGCCCCTCCCCGGACCATGGTTTACTGCTGGTGTACTTCTCCTGCTCATTTAATAGGCGCCTTTTTCTTTCTTTCTGTTTGAGCATTCCACAAGAGTGCATGTGTTTTGTAGCTTTTTCACTGGTGCGTGTCTCTTCCTCCATTCACGCTCAATGCTCTCATGCTAGTTTACTTTTCCTCCATCCTTGCATTCGACGTTGCTTTCTTCCTGTCAGTCTGCTTCCCTCCCTGCATGCTTGTGTGGTTTCCCCCTGCCCTCTGTTGCTACCAATGGCGTTGTGTGGGGGGGGTCCAAAGGGGCAGCTGCAACATTTTTAGGGGCACACTATTTTAAAGGAAAGTATTGCGCCCCTAACCTGTGGCCCGTTAGTACTTCCTCAGCTGACAGTCCATGGCTTAGGGGGTGCAACAATTTCTTTTAAAATGTTGCCCTGGGCGCTGGCACCCCACGCTACCCCACTAGTTGCTGCCCCTGCTCTACTGTTGCTTCCCCCACCCTCCTGTTGACTACCCATCACTCCCAACCTCCCTCATCCCATGCCAGGCACACATACTGCTTCCATCTTCTCAGTCCTCTTTGTCGTCTCTCTCCCGTGTTTGGAGCTGTAAGGAGCTTCTAAGCCTCTAGTAACTCTTCGTAATTACACATAGCTTATTTAAATCTTTCTCCTTAGGGAAGGAGTCTGAATACGTGTTCAATAAGTCTTTTAAGTATTTCACAACCACAGATTTGTCAATTTTGCATGATTGCACATATATTATCATAACAGCAAAACAGGCCTTCGTAATGCAACCTATCTTTTATGTTCAGTTTGCACTGTATTTGTTTCAGACAATTTGTTTTGCTGAAATGTTACCGGCCTTTCATAGATACAGAGTGCACAGGGTGGCTGGAGGTCCTCCTGTGCTGGGGCCACAAAATCTTTGCCCTGAAAGTCTGGGTCTTAGGTGACCTCTTTCGAATACTTTGTACATCATTTCCATTTTTCCGCACCATATTTTTGTAGGCGTGTTTCTGTTGTGATTATTCACCAGCGAGGACACTGATAATGAGCAATTAGCATCAGAGGTGCCGTGCGCGCCTGTCTACGTTTACATCGCACAGCTTCCATAACCTATATATTCTCAGCAATGTTTTTCAATGAACACAAGCATATATAATGGAGAAGGACACGAGAGGCGACATCTGTAGTCGTTCTACATTTGCACATGAAACCGTAGCGTGCGTGGCGCCTAGTGAGTGCTGATTGGACCAATTACCCTTCATGTCACATACTGCATGATTAGGCACAGCAACTGCAAAAAAAATAATTAGAGGAAACTGTGTGACAGCATAAACGTAAACAGTGCATTGCTCTGAGTTGGAGGAGAGAAGAAATTTCTCCCTCACTTCAGAAGGTCATTAGGTTTCACATTTACCAAGCTAGGGCCTCATACAACATATGCACTTTCTGTGTGTGAAAAGGAAATAAACTTTGAACTTGTAAAATATTTATCTATTCAGTCAAGATGCAAGATAAAACGTGGGTACTATAAGAATTCTAGTTATTTTGGTCTGTTACCCACCGCATTCAAGTTAAGAAAGTCTTGGCAAAAAAAATGAACTTTTTTTCCGTTCTGCACACTACAAGGAAGTGCCTTCTGGTGAACAAGTTACTTACCTTCAGTGACGTAAATGACACTTGATTTGTGGTGACATGACATCAGTTCTATCCAGATTCAAGGGACAGAGAGGATGGACCTAAAGGAAAAAAAACAGCAAAACAACAAACACAGCATTCCCAAGGGGGAAGATGGGAGTATTATGAGACATCTGTGGAGATCATGCATCCACCTGAGATAACACTACCAAGGGTAACTAACTTGTTTTTAATGGATACCCGTTCCCACTTATTCCTAAGCCGAACCCATGTCAAAGCTGTATTCCTGCTGACCGGGAGTCGCAGCGGACCCTAGAGGAAGGGCAGATAATCCTGTGGTTTTGCTTGCAGTGGGTGGCAGACAAAAGGGCACAGCAGCAATAGGACGCAGTCTCGTGCCAACGACAAAAGGCCAGTGCATGACAGAGAGGTTTTGGTTCAAAAGGCCCAATGAGGAAGGAGGAGCGGGGTCACACGAATGGCCTAAATGGCGGCAGGGGCAAGCCTTTCCCAGCTTCATTACCGCAAGAGATGGATCCCACCCACCCACACCAGAGAAGGCGGGTGTTGGCTGCCGAAGTGTGACGAAGGGGTTGGGAGTCATGAGGTTTAACTAGAAGAATCTTCACATAAGCACGTAAAAGTGCAATGCCCGAACATGGTCCTTGGGATGCCTTACAGCTGGGACTCATGAGACAAGTGTCCAAACAAGGTCCGTGGGATGCCTCACAGCAGGGACTCTGGAGATAAGTGCTCGGAAAAGGACCCTGGGATGCCTTACTGAGGGATACTTGAGGGCAGACAAAAGGGTAAGTAATGGTCAGTGCTGGGAGGACACGGCACTTGCAGCCCAGGCATGGTCACAGGGCCATGAACGCTAGATATTCGGTGACAAGTTGAAGCCTCGAAGCCGCGACCCACTGTACCAAGTAAATGACAGCAATAGAGCTGTCACCACGGTTGGAAGTTATGGTTATTAATAAGCAACAATTTATATGTTATAGTCCAAGTTGAGGCCGAAACGAGCATGTTGATCACAAGTGTGTACCAACTTATGAGGTGAATAAACTACGGCCATTCTAACCCCACAAAAGGTCTTGGTGTACATAATTGATAGGTAAGAGGTACAGCGTGAGGGCCCGGGAGTTGCTCACACAACTGGGGGGGTTTAAAGGAGGATGTTTGAGGATCCAAGTTCACTCACAGCAAGGAGGACGCAGAACCTCCTATCAAATTGAGGCTGCTTAGGTTCCTCTGAAACGAAGTAATCGTGTTCTGCAAAAGAGTCCACTGAAGATCAAGTTGCAGCACTGCAGTCAGCATTAGTAGACATGCATCTTACAAGTGTACAAATGGCCACCATGCCTTTACTGGAATGTGACTAAACAACCACCTGGTGCAAGTCTACCAGCCGATCTACCTGAAATCGCAGCGCCATGGCCAGCAGCATTTTCTTCTGTCCAACTAGCGAAGACTGGCCTCTGAGCAATGCATTCCTTTCATATGCGTCTAAGTTTGACAGATCGGGCTCAACGTGTCAAGTGTCCTCAGTCACTTAGAAAGTGTGATACGCTTGCATGCTTCATTGGCATCAATTACTCTCAATTCCCAACACCATTTTATTTCAGAAAAGTGTGACTTATAAGAGCGAGGCATTTGAGGCTTTTCTGCTCTATCTCTGATCCATTACAGTAAAACTGTGGTGAAATATTAGAATCGGCTTATCCTATTGAATCTGCTGACACTGGAGGTAAGTATGCATTTACAGACGGGCGAATAGTCTCACTTGGGAAACTCATGTTCCATACATGAATCGTTGATTTTGCTTAAGCACCTCAACCCCATACAAAATGAGGCATGCTCCTGGCTCAATCTTAAAGTAAGGCACCACCAAGCTTTTCAGACAATGACTAGTAAAAGGCCCCCAGAAGAACTTCCATCTTCCTTGAAGATCTCTAGGGACAGTTAAGGAACAAGTACAACTCAGAGGAAGGCTCAGCACCTAATCAAACATCCTCCGACAGTTCATATTGGCCCACTTGTTTCCTCAGTTTCAGCCTCACAATTTGAGATAACAAAAATGGTCTTTTGGAGGCTATCAACTTCCAAGACCTTTTCCCTAAAGCTGCAAGATCCTTATTTGTGGGGATGTACGTAGCTTGTGCGTATCTTGAGAAATGTCCAAGTCTTTTACCCATAACATGAACTGTCACAGTTTAGGAAAACCAGTGTCATAGCGCACAAAAGGTCTGCAGACCCATAAGTAATATGCCGGGTGCACACTAGGCTCTAACACATTCACTGGCTTACAGTGTGGCTTGAGATGTAAGGAACTCTTGCTCTGAAGAGCACTAGCTTGCGTGCTGTTATTTGAGCCAATCAATTGTTAATACAAATCAAAGGTCTAGAAAAGGTGTGTATGATGATATTGCACGTCTTAGTTAACTTGGAATGTACCACTGTCACAGCACACCCAGCAACATTCCAGCTTTTACCGGTAAGAATGTCTCAATCTGCAAGTAGCACATGTATGAATGACCCTATCAAGAGGTACACTCCCTAACATTCGAGTATGTCTTGAAAATAGGGCCATTTGCACAATCCACCTCATGCTAGTGCCTATATGATTTCCTCCAAACAAATTTGCTGTAAATTGGCCTTAAAGACAAAAGGAGGTAGATCATAAGAGAGCGTGTTCAACAGGAACAAACCAATTAAATGTATTTAGAGCTCTACAGCTTTACATTTACTTTAGTTTGGTAAGAGAAAACTCCCCGTAAAGGTCGTAATAGGGGGGGATTGTGCCACAGGATGGAGACTTTTCAAGAGCCCCACTTTTCACTTATTTAACTACAAAAAGCTCAGGCTCGCCTCCCAGATTCCAATACCTAGCCAGCTGTACCGGAAGGAGCAAGAGCGTGTGCGGACTGCAACACAGCAGATCACAGACATGTAAAGTATTTGAATTCAGTAATCCACAGTGCTTCAGCAACCATACTCTAGGTTCGGTGCAGTATGTGCGAGTACCAATCGCTTCAAAAACGACATTAGGCATCTTGGTGTGAACTTCACTCAGGCCCAGTGCTATCCTGAACCAGGTTAACTTGACCTTTAAAAGAACATATGAAACCGGGATGTGTTATGGTCAAAAAAACATTGTTAGAGATGGTTAGCACAGCTCCGTACTATATTAACACCTCAGATACAAAAACAAAAAAATGTTTATAAAGTAGGTAAATCAGCATTATATGAGCCACGTATTCGAAAATCCAAACTGATGTCTCAGTTTTAGAAACAACAAATCCCCGGATGAAAAGACTCATCTGTGAAGTCTGCAAGAGGGGGAAACTATACTACTATATTTAATGCAGCTCAGTGGTGTAATCAGCCCACTGCATCGATCTGTGTACAGCCCGCAGCTCACAGATGTTCACCCTTGCAGGGCCTAAGAGGCCTTTCATCCTACCGAACTCACTATAGGGGTGCCATTGTCTGTTGACACTAAGACCCATTTCCAGTCCAATAATTTACACAGGTGTAAGCAGAAGCACAACATTTATTTCATTACTTTACACTGTCTTCTGTTAGGCAAGACCTTTTGATTTTACTAAAATGACATGTATAATATACTATACTATAACATAGAAACGTTCAGCGAACCCTCTTCATCCGCTTGTCTGATAAAACAGAAGCAGCACTGACAAACCCTAAAGGCTGGCAGCTGACACCAGGACTCTTGGCTTTGCCAATGCCTGTGTCCATTGGATTGTTTACACTCCCTTCTATCATAAGCAATGCATTTGCATGCATGAAAAAAAACATTTACTCAGTAGTTTTCCATGTGACACACCTGTGCACTATGAACATAGTGTTCCATATTTGCACACTCTTTCAGTTTGAGGCTATGTTTGCTATGCGCCCATTGCACACTTTCTCGAATATTGTGCCTGTAATAATTCTTAGAGCTCAAATCACAAACTGTGGCACCTCTTGCTACCCAAGCTATAGTACCCTAATGTACAGTAACAGCGGCATTTCTACTCAGAGCACACTCAAATCCAGGGTCAACACTGATACACTGAGCACATCCCAACCTAAGAATTATCACAACAGCACATTCCAGAGCCAGGGTCCAGCACATATAGAGAGCATGTAACACTGCAACACACAGCGCACAGCAAACACCTACCACACCCCTCACACGCAGCAAAGCTCAATCTTATCTTTTTTTTATTGGCAAATGTTCTTCCCTTGCCAGGAGTCTCCAAAGCGATCCAGTCTTTTCACTTTTTTTCATTCTATTATCATGATCCATCATTTTCTTTGGTTTCAATGTTCACATTGTTTTGCTCTCGCAGCTCACACCTGCTTCAGACCTTCCTCTGAGGTGCTTGCACGGCAGACAACTGAGTATCTGCTCCCCTGAGCGCTACAGATAGAGTCTGTGTGAATCACAGTCACTGTCGAGGAAAGGAGACTCGTGCAAGATAGGACAAGGACTCCAGGCGATAGAGATTGAAGGGAGGGGGTGGGGGTGGGGGGGGGGGTGGAAGAGAAAAAGCATATAGTATATGAGAGAACTAAATTCAGAGGGAAGAAGTTGTGCGAAGGTGAGCTATCTATGCATCATATTGGACTGTGTGCTCTTGTGACATGGATAAACATAGTGTGTGTGCATGTGAGATTGTGCGTGTGTGAGAGAGAGAACAAGAGTGTGCGAGTGACAGTTTGGGAGAAACAGAGACAGAGAGAGAGGTGAAAGCTGCCACTTGAAGACTTGCTCCCTCCCTCCTTGCAAATATTTAACTGATGCTCAGCGTGACGAACGCAAACAAACAACCCATAGACCAAATGCAGCCTAGTCAGCAAACACACCAACGGCAGAGGACAGTTTAAGGAAGTGATCAGATACTTTGAGGCCATAAGAGGTAAAGGCGGGAAGGGTATACAAGAGTCTGACTGTACTCTGTCTGGGCCCAGCGCCCAAACCATATTTACATAAAACCAGGGTGTGAGAGGCATGTAACAACCCAGATACATTGAACTAGGATCAACGCAAAAGCAAAGAAGATCGTGTATTTCACTCAGGCATGATGAAGGCATCAAAAACATTACAATCCCAATACAAAAGACAAGGTCGGCCCCGCTATCACACCTTGCCAATGATGTGTGTCTGTACTAGAATAAGAGTTGCGCCTTTGCTCTACTGGCTTGGATGTAGCAATGCTACTATCAGCAATGCAATTCCACAAATCAATCAAACACATTTTGCATGATCGTGTGAACTTCAAAATTATATTGTATTTTTCCCCAAAGTTGCCTTGCAAAGGGAAACAGGTTATTTCAGGGTAACCATCAAGTCACAGAAGTTAGTTAGCTATCAGATACTAAGCCCCTTGTCTTTATCAGCTCGTCTGTCCTAATCAGTTTTGTCTTGGATCAGGAAATCACTATTAGCAAAAGATCCTGGCACCTATATTACAGGAATGGGCAACGCAGGCGTGGGTGCATATCTTTGAACAATGGCAGTATTAGCCAGAGCAGTCATCTGGTCAATATGTTCTTTGGTACTTCTCGTGAACCCATCACAGCCTGCAGAAATGTCCCAGAGCAGTTACACAAAACATTCTGGGCCAGACCCAAAATAAAACTTTAAACTTCATACAAATGTAACCTACCAATGAAAAACAATGTTTTATACCACTGGAGAAAAAAAAACTATTCATTGAGTACAAAATAGGGACAAATCAACCAAAAATGTAATTGTATTTATAGGCAAAGTACAAAACAATATATGTGAAGGAAGATGCCTACCCAAAAAGATTGAGGTTTAGAAGCCGAAAAAACAAGTCTAGTGGAGTTCAAAATATGTTTTTGAAAAAAGAATTAAGCTGTTCCTAAAACAATCAGAGGAGAGTCCGCCGTTTGCTCATTTGGGGGCTTTCGCATCTCAGTCGGTTAGCATCAATTTTACATCAAGGCACAAAGGGGAGATAAGGCAACCAGTTATGAAAAGAAAGGATGACTGAGGAAGCCCAACAACAAGAGTATTTCACCCGTCAATCAGATGAAGCATAATGGATTCTACATCTGTATGTATATCGCCTTTAGAATGATGTATCTACTTCATAAATATAAGGTTTAGAGTGGGGCACAGAAGTGTCTTGGACATGAGCTGACGAATTATAAAAAAAAATCATGACATTTTGTTTCTGACCAGTTAGGAGTGGTCATCTTCCTAGATGACGCAGTACTCAGTGGTTTGAGGGGGGTATGAAAATTAAGAAATTCAGGGCCAGATGTAGGTCAAATCAAATTTGCGAATCCTTAATATCGAATTTTACCGATTCGCTATTAAGGACTCGCAAAATTGAATGTAGGTAGGAATCGCTAAAGTATTAGTGAATCCTTAATATTCCTTAATAACGAATCGCAAATTGAGATTCGCTAATAAGGAATACCTAACCATTCATTCCTATGGGCTTGGAGGGCCATAGGAATGAATGGGAAGATATTCTCCATTTGAGATTCGCTATTAGTGAAGCACAAATAGCGGGCGCTATTTCAAGGGTGCCAGGGTGTCAAAAGGACACCCTGTTGCACCCCTAAAATGTGCATGTGTGCACATGTGGCGCACATACATGCCCTAAGGGCATGAATGTGTGCCACATGGCACTTTAAAAAAAGCAAAAAGTGCTTTTTTAAAGGCAATCGCTAATTACCACCAACTTGAAGTTGGTGGTATTAGCGATTCCTTAAGGCTAAAGTGCACTTTTTTTGTACTACTTACATTGCATTTAAGGATTTGCAACTTTACGATACCTTATTTTGCTAGTAGGTTTAAACTCACCTACAGTGCTCGCAGCCAAATAGCGATCGCAAACGCTGAACGCTATTTGGCCACCTACATCTGGCCCTCAGTCTTTGGAGGGTGCAACTGAAAATGGAAAGATCAAAGTGCAACGGCGGTCAACAGAGAATGATAATAAGGAAAGACTATAAGACACAACTGAATATCCTTCTGCATACATCTCCCCTTGGCTCCATGTAGATGATAAATATGACTGGAGAAAGGACAGAACCTTTGGGAACTCGACACAGTACAGGGATGGGGGAGACCTCGAGTAGTGAAGCATGGCTGAATGGATTCTTTCAGAATGGAAAGGGCAGAACCACTCCAAACCCTTAGCCCTGGTCTCATCCGTGTTGAAAGACGAGAAAAAAGTACCCCATGACTGCTTACCCCAACAGCTGGCACCTCAGTAGAATTGACACAGCAGCTTCCCCAAGCTTGTGGTGCCCTGGGGTGGTGGGGGAGGCATCTATTGGATCACGGAATCCACTGAAATGTCAGATGATTGGGGTGCTCCATCGGGCGCAAAACTCTGCCTCTTTGTAACGCACCTAAAGTGGTTGCCTAATATTACCTAGGCCTACAATAAGCCTGGAGAACATTTTTATATTGCACAGCTGATCAAAGAAAATAGTTAAATCCTCCCTACTTTAAGAAATGCCAATATTTATCCCTGAAGTCCATTTTTTTATTCCTACAATTTGCACATATCTCCTCACTGGAGGGCCTCGCTGTCCCATTCCCACTGTTTGTTCTCTGTTTCTCGGTCTGTGAACCAGAGCCCTTCTCTCTGGCTTCTTGTGCTCTCTTCCAATGTCTCTGTCTATGCTCCTCCTTTCCCTTCTGTCTCTCTTATTCCTCCACTGGCCAGGGGTCATCGCCTTTCAAAATAAACTGGACAACTCTTTCCATAGGTATGAACCCCAGCAGGGCAGACTTGACCAGGGGTCAACGGATTCGATAATTCTCACCTCAGTGCCTACTCTAACCAGGGAATACACTCGGTAACTCTGGGCATTAAGCTTGCCTCATCTTTACAACGGCCCCCCACAGACGCCGGGGATGCCTGGTTTCACCCTGGAGATACCCAGAAAGGGACCATATCACAGGGAAAACCAGGACGGGTTCCCCAGCGGTCTACAGCGCCAGGACACTCGGGTAGAGTAACAGTGCGCTTTACAAGAATCCCACATTTACCCATTCCGAGCTCAGTAAGCTGAGTTCTATTTAGTTGGACACAAGTCTTTCTAGCCCTGAGAAGTAGAGTGTGAAACGCTTTATAAAAAAAAGAAGTTGATATTGTTATTATTACACGATGCTGCACTAGCGGGCACTGTGACAGACGAGGGCGCCATTCACAGCACTTAACCAACAGCTGAGAGGAACTGCGTCACTGAACAGCACTAAGGTGCTTCACACTCGCAGTCAACTCCCTAGCGTCAAACAGTGAGCAGGTCAGGTCACTAATGGAGTGGAGCGTGATAAAAGGGCAGTGACTCCCATTCAAGTGCTCTTCACCTGAACGATGCTTCAATAGGGTATAATTTACAGAGCTGGACTATTCAGCGGCATCTCCTGGTCTGCTTTACACACACTGCCTTCTACTGTGCCAAACAGCGCGAACAAAAGAAATTGAATATTACAGTCACAGGAGAGCAACACTCCAATCTCCTTCAATTTTTTGGCGAAAAGTGAGGACTGACAACAAAGCAAAAAATACCTAAAATGCCAATGAGAGTGTGATCACTGATTTATGGTCAGCCGCTGAGAGATTTAAGAGACACTGGCTGCTTCCGGGTTCCTGCTCCACAGCACCTAGGTGTAACAGTATCACTATTCAAGATGGCGCCTGGAGGAACATACTCAATTTCACACAACAAAGAATACTTTTTGGCTCAGTGACATCCTGTGATTAATGACCAGAAAAAACATGTAGGACAAACTTGTGTCGAAAAACGGGCCGGGCGGAAAATCGTAAACCAAGACAGGCAGAAAAGGCAGAGCTATATGTTGGGGGGAAAAGGGAGGACGTAAGGAAGGAGGACAGGCCACAGAAAGGGTTTTAAAAATAAGACTTGTGTACTTTTGTCTATGAAAGGCAATATGGCATTGCTCTGCTGTGCGTAAAGGCACAACATTCAAACTAGTGGCTTCAGGGACCCTCCAATAGGTTGTAGGACACTGATCAAAATACCAAGCAGCAGGAGGACACGTTATGGTACAGGGACGTAAAATATCTGTGGTGTGACAGTGTACTAAAAGTAAACACCAATGCGTGTTAGACTAACAAAACTACAGATCTGGTGTCCACCTACTGCTCTCCTGATTGACAAGATCTTTCAATTGCTTTGAATGGGTTCATTTGAATATGAATATGCAGGATCCACACAGGTGCTCATTATGGTGTAGGCTGGAAAGCCTCTGCCTGACACAGTTTCGGATTTGGGACCAACCGACTTGCGGTCAGCATTACGATGCGACCAAACACTGTTCGGTCAGATTCCCATTGTTTCTTATGGGAGCTCGTGTTATGCCCTAGAACCGGCTGTAACACAGGCTCCTATGGGGAAATGGGGTGTGTATGGGGAAAACTCTGCACCCTGTTGCAGGCACTCAATGGTGCCTGCCACACAGTGCAGGATTTCACAGGGAGGTGCCTTGGGTACCCCATCGGCCACCAACAATAGGCTGCGAGGGTTAGGGGCCCCTAAAGTCACTTTCTGACAGCCTTTCCATGCTGGAAACCGACATTGTAATCCCGATGCCGGAAATGCTGTCCATAGGGGGTTATGGTGCTGTTCCGACTGACACGAATAATTTGTGAGCCGTTGGAACCGAGTGGGAATGACAGTCCGGTGTACGTTCCGACCGCAAACATCGTCATCCGGCGGTCGGACTGTAAACCGACCGAGTCGGTCAGAAGGGCTCCTAAGCGGTCGGGGTGATTCCGACTGTCGAGCGGAGGCTTTCCGCCCGACATTATAATGCGCCCCTAAGAGTGAAGACTTTGAAGGATCTGTGGAGTGATTTCGAGTGAAATAGACACCTGTATCACATTGACTCAGGTGTGGTTGGACAGGGACCACTGCCCTTCGCCTTTGACAAGAAACATGAATGAATTCATAAACAGAGCTCTTTAGGAGAATAGGTTCTCGACTGAATGGATGTACAGAAATGCTTTACTAAACCACTGAGAAATTCCTGCAACATCAACGGCAGAACCACCTGGATGTGGAATACTCGGCTAACGATTGGTCCACCATACTTGAGCAACATGACAAAGGCATAAGGAAAACTTGACTGAAGTTCACCTAGTTCAAAATTCTACATAAGTGGATCTGGTCTCCCACATGTCTGTGGATGGTGGTACTCAACACGCTATTCCTTTGTTGGACATGCAAGCAGAAGGACTGCAATATGGTCTCTGTACCATGGTCAGGCTCAATGGTCCAACTTTATTGGAACACTTTGAAAGACAATCATGGTAAGGATTTTACAATGTCAAAAGATCTTTTGCTTCTGAATACTATTACTAAGTTAGATACATAGATATTTCAAATGAGACAACATTCAGATGATGGTTGACAGAATGTTATCGTTTGTGACTCTTGCTTCTTTAATTTGTTCTAAGTAAACAATTTACATCTTTTGTTTCTCAAGTATAATCTGATCGAAAATCCCAGGTAACAATCTGGCACCTAGCCTTGTTTTGCCAATGCTTCATAATGGCTGGAAAAGAACTGTTTCAAACAAACTATATATTAATGTTCTATTACATTCCATTTACCACTACCTTTATTAAGTGTTGCCGATTGTACTAAATTGAGTTTTACTTTCCACTGGAAAGTTTTTTTTCTCCAAATGCATCACACAGCTGTGTATGTATATGTTTTTAGATAGTATATATACACACACGAGCTGAGTGCAATATGCTACTTATTACCATGCTTAATTGTGGGAAGGTCATGAGGAGTCCCGAGTGGGTCATAATGGCTCTGCTAATAAATACATTACTACACTCTGTGGAGCTGCATTTATGGTTCATGTTATGCTTGTTTCCACATGCAGAAGTATAAAACGAAAGTATCTACATGGAAATAGCGCACAAGAGGTTAAATCCGTGCAGTAAAATAAAATCTTAAAGAATAGGCTTTAGAATTAAGGGCCTGGTTCTCTGCAAGGTGATTGCAACGTGAAATATGAGAGGCAGTATGCAGAGATTGTGTCTACTTTCCTCTCACTGTCCCGTTATAAGTAAATGGAATTTGACCGTAACATTGTAGTAATACATGTGTGAATGTTTGTGTGTGACACTTATTCAAATAACATGGTTTATCGCCCATCTGCCCCTAGAGTTTTTATGACATTTAAGTAAGAGCAAAACCCTATTGGAGAAAATGTATAGATTAAAAGAGAAGAGATCAGCTGCCATCCTATTTGTCAATTCTGCAGAGCTACAATACAGGACATGATTTGTGTGTTATTTGTTTTGTTGTAGCTTGCTGCATTTACAAACAAAATGTTTTAGACATATATTTTCCAAATTTCCTGTAGAAACTAACAAGGAAGGACTATATCTTCTTTCAAATCCACTTACTGTGAATATTTACTATCCTCTGGCGACATTTTCTGGCTCACTTTTTCAGATGTAATAATACCATAGACATGTAGTTATATTTGTATCAATTTAATGTAAAAGTAATTTAATATGGAGTTGAAATGAATAAAGAACTGATGCTATTTTTTTGGAAGGGGGGGGGGGGGTTACATAGCATGAACTAGACCCGAGAAATCGGTTACATAGCGCCAGTTTCGTTACACAAGGATAAGTTTCATTTTTTTTAGGCACGGGGAGATTAAGTGATTTGCCCAGAATCACAGGATGTTGGGCGTTGTTGCTGAGACTCGAACCCAGCTACCTAACTTCGAGTGCTCTAGCCGTAAGGCTACATCCTTTGAATTTTCAGTATAATTTGTATTCTGTGTGCTACAGAATCTTATGAATTTTTTAGGTTCATTTTTTTAATATAATAACGTTTTTATTGATTTTTATTTCCATGTGTATATTGTGTCGTTGTAGTTTTTCCTTTGAACCACTACTAATATGAAATAAAATAATAAATACAAAAATAACATGTTTTATGCGACCACATTTATTTGTGCTTCCATGGCACTCGCGCGCACACACACACACCGAGAAGCTGCCATAACAGTCTTGTGGCACTACAAATACCAGATGTTACTATTACTGAGCTGAATTACACATTTTCGATACATCTTGTAACTAGCCCCCACAGGCTGCAGGGCCACCCCGAAGCACACCCACGGTCCCTTCACCTGCCAGAACTGCAGCTTCTCCTGCATCAAAGACAGAGACTCTCGCCACGACAGAACACAACAAGCTCCGATGCATCCTGATCAACACCCGCTCCGCACGCAAACACGCCGTCGAGCTCTGGGACCTACCCGACACCGCATCACCGGACGTCGCCTTCCTGACCGAGACCTGGATGAATGAAGCCTCCTCTCCAGACATCACCATAGCCATCCCCGACGGATACAAGATTGCTCGCAGAGACCGCACCAACGTAGTCAGAGGATGAATCGCCATCGTCCACAAGAAGACCATCAGGGTCTCAACAAACACCGATGACACTCTCAGCACCGCCGAACACATGCACTTCCAGATCCACACAGACCCCAAGACCACCCTAAGAGGCACCCTCGTCTACAGACCACCAGGACCCCGACCACAATTCTGCGATGCCATAGCCGACTTCGTCAGCACGCACGCACTGACCTCCACCAACTACATCCTCCTCGGAGACCTGAACTTCCACCTGAGAACAACAACGACAGCAACTCCTCCACCCTGATAGACAACCTCGCCAACCTCGGACTGGAACAGCTCGTCACGACGCCGACCCACATCGCTGGACACGCGCTAGATGCCATCTTCTCCTCAAGCCCCCACGTCTCCTTCAGTCACGTCTCCGAACCCACCTGGACCGACCAACAATGCATCCACTTCTGCAACAACCAAAGCACCAAGACCGTCCTCCTGGCCGCCACAGACAACATCTGTGCACTCCTTGACCAAGGCCGCACTGCAGCCCTCATCCTACTAGACCTCTCATCAACCTTCGACAATGTCTCTCACCGCACACTAGCCGCTAGACTACACAATGTCGGCATACATGGAACTGCCCTAGACTGGATCTGCTCGTTCCTTGCCGGCCGAACTCAAAGAATAAGACTTCCGCCCTTCCTCTCCAAACACACATAGATTAGATGAGAAGTACCCCAAGGATCCTCCCTCAGCCCCACACTATTCAACATCTACATGGCCCCCCTCGCAACTATCTTCAGAAAACACGGACTCAGCATAGTATCCTGTGCCGATGACACCCAGCTCATCCTTTCCCTCACCAAGGAACCCGAAATCACCAGGTACAATTTCCAGGAAAGAATGAAGGGCATCACATCATGGATGAGCAGCAGTTGCCTGAAGCTCAACCCGGAGAAAACAGTCCTCATCCTCGATCCACACCTGGTGGCCCCATGCCCTCAGCAACCCTCCCACACCCAAGGACCATGCCCGCAACCTCAGCATCATATTCAACTCCTCCTTCACCATGAACCGACAAATCAACGCTGTATCCTGCACATGCTTCAAAACCCTCTGCATACTCTGCAAGACCTTCAAATAGATCCTCCCCCCGAATCCAGGAAGGCCGTCACCCACGCACTTCTCACAAGCAGGCTGGACTACGGGAATGCCCTCTATGCCGGAATTAACAAATCTCTACTCCACAAACTCCAGACCGTCCAGAACGCTGCAGCCAGACCCACCATCAGCATCCCACGACAGGACCACATCACCAACTACCTATAAGACCTCAACTGGCTCACCGTCGAAAAAGAGTGACCTTCAAGCTACTCACACACACATACAAAGCCCTCCACAACACCGGACCCCAATGCTTCAATTAAAGAATCTCCTTCTACGCCCCCCAAGAGAAACCTCCGCTCCACCAACCTAGCCTTGGCCGAAATTTCCTGCATCCACAGAACCAGATTGGAAGGCAGATCCTTTTCCTACATTGCAGCCAAAACCTGGAACGACCTCCCCCTCAGCATCAGATGAAGCCCCACACTGCAAGCATTCAGGAAGAACCTCAAGACCTAGCTCTTGGATGACCAGAGCTGACCAAACCCCCCCTCGCCCCAGTGCCTTGAGACCCTCACAGGTGAGGAGTGCACTCTACAAATCCCTGATTAATTGATCGATTCAGTGGCACTTCTGAAATCTGGCTAATGACCCTCATTCTACTACACGTGTTACCACCGCATGCTTAAGGCGCCTTACCCCAAGCTACAGTAATCTAAACCAGTGGTTCTTTCCCTGTGATCAGAGCGACCCTACGGGTCTGTGAGGCCTATTGCTGGCGGCTGCAACTGTTTTATAAAATTAAATAATATTAGGATTAATCAATTCAAATTAAAGAAGTATATACAAACAAGGAAGCAACATTGAAAGACTGAAAAAATAAATTCTATATTTGATTGCAAATTACACAAAATATTTAAATATTTCAGTATTTGTTTGGTGTATACTTGTTTTTGTATTTCTGTGAGTTACATCAAAGAAATTGCTTAAGCTGGGGTCCCAGGCTTCCAATAATAATTTAGTGGGGGGTCCCAGAATACCAGTAATGATTCACTGGGGGTCCAACAGAAGTCAAAAGGTTAAGAACATCTGATGTACACCTCTCCAGTAAAGACATGTAAAAGCCTGCGTGAAATGATAAACTTGTATTCTCATTAATAACTATTTTACAAGCATATACATTTTCCATATAAATGTCTTCTATGAATGGCCATCTGTTGTACATACATTTACTTACATTTAAAAAACAATGGTGCGATAAATACTAAACCAAATATTTTAGCTTATTTATTACTCACGTTTCAAAACAAAGCTGGCAGCAAAAAAGCAACATCTTTCAATATATGTACCATGAAATATAAAATCTGCGGTTCACATTACGAATGTATTGTGTACCCTGCGGTTGACATTACTGATGTGTTGTGTACCGTGAAATATAAAATCTGCAGTTGCCATTACAGATGTGTTGTGACCGTGTAATATAAAATCTGCAGTTGACATTACAGATGTGTTGTGTACTGTGGAATATAAAATCTGCGGTTGACATTACAGATGTGTTGTGTACCGTGGAATATAAAATCTGCGGTTGACATTATAGATGTGTTGTGTACCATAAAATATATAATCTGCAGTTGACATTACAGATGTATTGTGTGTCGTGAAATATAAAATCTGCAGTTGACATCAAGCTGCATTGTGTAACATGAAATATAAAATCTGCGGTTGGCATCACAGATGTATTGTGTACCCTGCGGTTGACATTACTAATGTGTTGTGTACCATGAAATATAAAATCTGCAGTTGACGTTACAGATGTGATGTGTACCATTAAATATATAATCTGCAGTTGACATTACAGATGTATTGTGTAACGTGAAATATAAAATCTGCGGGTGACATTACTGATGTATGGTGTATCATGAAATATAAAATCTGCAGTTGACATCACAGATGCATTGTGTACCATGAAATTTACAATTTGCGGTTGACATTACAGATGTGTTGTGTACCATGAAATATGAAATCCGAGGTTGACATTACTGTTGTATGATGTACCGTGAAATATAAAATCTGCAGTTGACATTACAGATGTGTTGTGTACCGTGAAATATAAAATCTGCGGGTGACATTACAGATTTGTTGTGTACTATGAAATATAAAATCTGCGGGTGACATTACTGATGTATGGTGTACTATGAAATATAAAATCTGCAGTAGACATTACAGATGTGTTGTGTACGGTGAAATATAAAATCTGCGGGTGACATTACAGATGTGGTGTGTACCGTGAAATATAAAATATGCGGGTGACATTACAGATGTGGTGTGTACCGTGAAATATAAAATCTGCAGGTGACATTACAGATGTGGTATGTACCGTGAAATATAAACTATGCGGGTGACATTACAGATGTGGTGTGTACCGTGAAATATAAACTATGCGGGTGACATTACAGATGTGTTGTGTACCATGAAATATAAAATCTGCAGTTGACATTACAGATGTGTTGTGCACCGTGAAGTATCAAATCTGCGGGTAACAACATTACAGATGTGTTGTGTAACGTGAAATATAAAGTCTGCGGTTGACATTACAGATGTGATATGTACCGTGAAATATAAACTATGCGAGTGACATTACAGATGTGGTGTGTACCGTGAAATATAAAATCTGCGGGTGACATTACAGATGTGTTGTGTACCATGAAATATAAAATCTGCAGTTGACATTACAGATGTGTTGTGCACCGTGAAGTATCAAATCTGCGGGTAACAAGATTACAGATGTGTTGTGTAACGTGAAATATAAAGTCTGTGGTTGACATTACAGATGTGGTATGTACCGTGAAATATAAACTATGCGGGTGACATTACAGATGTGGTGTGTGCCGTGAAATATAAAATCTGCGGGTGACATTACAGATGTGTTGTGTATCATGAAATATAAAATCTGCAGTTGACATTACAGATGTGTTGTGCACCGTGAAGTATCAAATCCGCGGGTAACAACATTACAAATGTGTTGTGCATCGTGAAATATAAAGTCTGCGGTTGACATTACAGCTGTACTGCTACGGTGCGTGCATCACCGTCCATCCCAGTAAGTGCATCCAACATGAAGTGACGTGAGGGCTGCACTCCCAGGCGGGCTGCAGTTAACTAGTTCGTATCTGAGACATGCGTTGAGGACAGTGGAACTAAGGTACAGGCCTGGGGCCTTTTGAGGGGTGCACTGACACTAGTGCAAGCAGACACGGACCCAGGATGCAGGGGCAATAGGGTACCACAATGGGGGAGCGTTGAAGGTGGAACATCAGGACATGACATGAAAACACAAAGTACACAAAAGCAATGAGTGTGTCCCAAACACTGAGGCGCAGGTCCACCGTAGGGGAGGAGGGGGGGGCATTGTGGTCTACAGGGGCGTCGCTTTCAATGGTGCAGCGGGTTCTGAAGTGCCCACTTCACTTATCAGTGGCTGTATTTTTTTAACTACCAAACTGGGCATGGGTGCCAAAATTGCTCGCTTGCGTTAGCGACCATGGCGCTATTGATACATCACAGGTGGTGTAGTGGCTAAACAGATTAATACGGCGCTCGTACCTGGGTTTTAACTAAGCATGAGCGAATTTTGCGGATCTCGCGTTCGCGAATTTTGCGGATTTGCGGATTCGCAATCCGCAAAATCCGCGAATTTGCGGATTTTTTTTTTGTGTTCGCCCGTGTTTCTGCCAGTTCGCGAGGGTTTTGTACACTTTCGCAAATTGCGAACTTACCTGTCGGGTCGCAAGTTTCGCGAACTTGTTGTTTCTACGTGTCCAGCCTGTTTGGGACACTCTTCTTCATCACTGCCACTCTCTGTCACCACTGCCACTCTCTGACTACTCATGCCACCCTCTGGCCCACCCATGCCACCCTCTGTTTCATCACCACACCCTCTGGTTGTCCAGTGTACATTATTTTCGGCAAAGCAAAGCACACCTTCCCTGCCTCAAGTGACCTGAATTAATTTGGGGCTGATTAATGTGTCACAGAATATTTTTTTAGCTGGCACCTGCTTCCTTAGTGCGCCCTGATTAGTGATCTTTTGCACTTGCTAAGTGCTTTCATTGTTGCAAAATTAGTTACAACACCTGCCCTGCCCCAACTGACAATAATGAATTAGGGGCTGATTAATGGATTTTAACTTCCAGCCTGGCTCCTGCTTGTCTCCCTTAGCTGTAATTCAGGACCTTTGTGGCATATGTGTAACTATTCTGAGGTTCAGAGCAGGGTCACATAATAGTTTCAACTGGCAACTGAACTCTGGAGGGGCCCCTCAGGAAGCACTACAGGAAATGGCTACAAATGATGAGCCTGAACTTTTGAACCTGGTAAGTAGTTACTTTCAGTTTTGCTAAGATCGTATTTCTGCAATTTTGCACTTATTCGCGGGGCGCGAACTCACGCGAACAGTGCGAGCAGTGCGAGCAAAATCCGCTGCTCGCGGATTTGCGGATTTTGCGGGAGATTCGCAAATCTCGCGGATTGCGGATTTCCCGAAAATCCGCAAAATCCGCGAGCGGAACGGATTTTCCGCCCATGCCTAGTTTTAACGTCGGCTCCTGCACGTGACATACAAATTGTGAGATTCAGGGCCATTCACTTACCCTCATGTACCTAAAATTTCCAGTGGATTGTAACGTCATTGTTCAATTGACATGTGTAAACCGCCGATTCGTTTATGCAATCGATAGTGTATGTTCCCAGTAACCCAGTGGCTGCACAGGGGTTCTCGTCACTCAACTGATTGGCGCTATATAGGTACATATACTAAATTATGTAGTGAAGAGGTCCAGGCGTAGGTTAGAAGGAAACAGCTTTAATTGCAGGAATGACAACTTGACATCCACAAGTAGTATAGAGCAGTTAACTCAGGAAGATCCCACAGCAGAATGAGCTGCTGACACAGGAGCATTCTACATGACATACAGAAGTTCTAAAAACGACATCATGTAGGAATACAACACAGTGGTCATATAGGCAGCAGCGCCAAGAAGCCAAACACATAGAAAGCCTTGCACTTTACAAATACCATCTAACAGTAATATTCCAGCGTTGTTGAAGTAAGACATTAACTATAAATACTTTATCGTTTTCTGTTTTCCCCTAAAGATAGCATCCAACAATGAGAACGGTTCTATAATTGGCCACTAGCTGTAAAAGAAGCTGGCTATGGGTGTGTACACACTGGCTGGCTCTCTGCAGCTCGAGAGGGCACTGCCCTCTGTTTATCAACGCACAAAGGCGGAAACGGCAGCGGCGCTCCGTCCTGGACGTCAATGGCACGGGAAAAAGGTATCACGTTCGCGCTCGGGGCAGCGTAGCCCTTTATCTGCTGAGGAGCAGCAGCTGCCTGTCTTCTTTCACGCGGCCCACGTGGGTGTACCCAGCCATACCCTGTCGTGCTGGAACAGTCTTCAGAGTGGAGGTGCTGCCATCAATCTCACGTCACTGAAGTGATAGATATTGTGAAAAATCACAACTTCACACAAAGAAAAAGTATAGCAAATGAGTCACACCCTTTCAGTAGGAGTGTGGTAGGGGTGTGGTGGTATGTAGCCTGTGGTACAGTTGGGGTAGACTGTCACACATATATGTCTAAACTGTGAAGACGCGCTGTCATTAACAGACGCACATTTTCCATTGAAATGTGCACAAAAATTAAAACACTATGTCATTTTACTGATAAAACTGTACAGCGCATAAATGATAACGTGTGGAAATTGGGTATCAGCAAATATTTCTCATCTGCAGTTTAGCATCAGTGCTTAATTTGAGCCTGTGATTTCTGGTACTCAGCACCAGCACTTAACCCGTTCCGTTAGCCGACGGGAGCACTCCCTCGTGCTGCGAACGGCAAACGGCCGTCGCATCCCTGCCCACTCTTTAGAACGCCCGCACCGCAGCAGAATTGCCGCCGCGGTTAAGGCGTTAATCACCAACATCGGCGCTTTTAATGAGCACCAGTTAAGGACACATCCACTTACGGGGAGATTAAGTGATTTGCCAAAAATCACAGGATGCTGAGCTGACACCGAGCCTCAAACCTGGTTCCCCAGCTCCTAAGTTGACAGCTCTGGCTGTTAGGCCACATCCTCTTCCCACTTTCATGGTTTGTAGTTGGTTCTGTTTTAGGTGGCGCTAACAGGAGAAATGAGCTGGTGTAAGCTGCCTCCTGACAAGAGCCCTGGCACTTTTTAATTTTTTTTACAAATTCATCACTGATTATTACGTAAAGTATCTTGAATAGTTTTGGTCCTGTTAAAATCTTTGTTTCCATTACACTTAAGAATTACATAAAAGAGCTTTTTTTTCTTTTTCCTAATTCTTGACATATTTTGGGATATACGTACAGTTCAATGGCAGATATTTGTTTTTGCTGTGTGTTAGAAAAAAAGTGACAACCTGCAGCCTTTCCTTTCCCACTCCCTGTACCCCAGTAAGATTATCCGATAGCTCACTTTAGAAACTCCTCTAACTTTGCAGCCAGAGAAAGTAAACACCAATCTCCTTGTTAAAAGAATAAGCAGCAGTTTGCCAGAAGCCATAGCCTGATGTTTGACCTCAATCTCTGATAGAACAGCAAAAGTGACAAAATAATACCAATGTAAAGGCATTTTTATTGCTCATTCACCTCTGAACTCCAGCATGGTTACTTTGGGGATGGGGGTGCAGCACCCCTACCTCCAGCACCTATGGCCCTACTTTACCCACAGTATGGGGTACCTAACAACTATGGCCGACAACAACAAAACATGATCTAAGATTGGCCTGCATGCTGCAATTTCCTGGTGGGCAAGTTCTCGCCTTTTATTCCAGGTTCATACATATGCCTTTGAGGCAGCATTATTGCTTCAATAACTACAGTAATGCAGTGAATCTTACTGACCATGCCAATTTTGCTATTCTGGTTGTACTTGCAGTGCACACATGTTCAGATATATACTATAAAAGGCACATAGGGAAATGAAGATTGTCAGTCTCTGTCACTGAACACTGATAACAGTAATAAACAAGCATTTGCAATGCAATAAGTCTTGCATTTGCGAGAGTTTAAGCTATTGGCATTGTAAATGACAATGCCTTTTATTTATCTGTTTTGCTAATTAACACATAAATAAAAGGAATTACCATTTACAATGCCAATAGCTCAAACTTGTAAATGCAAGACCTATTCAAAGAAGCGGCTGCCATTGTCCTGGGCTGCTAGAAAAGGGAAAGCATGAATGGCATGCTGAATGTTGCAGGAAAGCGGGTTGTGCCTGCAGTAGGAGAAAGTCATTAAATAAAATAGTGCTTACAGACTAAAAAGACATACCATGTGACAACCGAAGTAAAAGGGCCCGTCCTCATGGAAGGTTACAAATTAAGACAAGGCGGTACTAAGGAGGGACTAACAAGCCTATTAACGGATCAGAAGCCAGGATTTACGAAGGGCAATGACACAAGCCAATCACGAATATAGGCAGAGAGTGGGCAGGGCTTCTATTCCATACTCCAATACAGCATGCCACAGAGCAGTGTATGCGCTGAACAGGCTCGACCTAATAACCTGTGTGGTCAACGACACTGATAACAGTCACAAGAGAGTCAAGAAGAACTCTCTCTGGCAGTGCACACTCAAATCACTCACACTAGAGTCGCAAAGAGCCCTGTCTGGCACTGCACACTTCTAACACTCCACCCCCTCTGAGGGTGCACACTCCTGATACGCACCTTGGAATCCAGACTCTCCCTCTCTGGAGGAGCACACTGGTACCACTGCACCCAGGATGAGAATATCCTTCTTTGGCAGCACACACACTGATCTCACCATAGAGTCACGAAAATATCTGTCTAGCTGCGCACACTGGTAACACAAGACCTTCAGGACAGAAGATTACTCTCTGGCTGTGCACACTCATCTCACCATCGAGCAGTGCTGGAATGAAGAGGGGATATTGGATCCGGCAGCGGGTTCAGGAATCCGTCTGGTCCCAGAGAAATATGCTGAATTTGTACGGGTGTAGTTTGCCAATACCGGGACACAATTCAGCAGCACCCGCACATTGTCAGCTTTCTGGTCAAAGCAGTAACATGCAGAGAGTAAGGGGGCATTTTTATTTTAGATTCTAGCTGGGCCCTCACAGGCCAAATTTAAAGTTCCAACAGCTCTCCTTTTGTTTCAGTATGATCCTGGTTGGGAGATATCTGGTGCCTAACAGTACACCGCAATGCAATGAACGGGAAGCAAAGGTGCACAGCTTGTTATCACTTCACAAGTATTTAAGAGAAACTACAATTTGGAGGCAAGATTTTGACTTTGTTCAATCCCTAACTACACACTGTCAATGCACTGTAAGAATGCCAGATATATCGGTCGGTGCAAGCATTTACAAAAATAACAATGTATATTGAGCGTACTCATTTTTTTGTAATTCTTTTATAGTGCTACTCATTCCAATACAGGGTGACGGATTGCTTTACATCACACGCACACATTTTACATTAGCAATATATCACAGAAGTGTATAAATCAAAATACAGGATGTTACATAAGACAATGGCGGGTTCACTGTGTAGGGGTCACACATCGGCCTTTCATGTAGGGATTATATATTAAGAGTTCATGACCAGGAGAAACACAAAACCAGGAATGAAAACGTAACACAGTGCTTGGGGTTGTCTGTACAAATAAGACTTTATTACTACCCAAATAAATAATTTTTTGCAGCAGAATGAGGAAAACACAATACGGTTCTAAACTCATGCCTTGCAATTTGCATGTAGGTACTTGATGCTGGTTCATAGCTTGCTGTGCTACATTAGAGTGATTGCAATTTATGAACTGCAAGTAATAAAAGGATCTCTGTATCAAAAGCAGTAACCCACTTGTCTGTCTACATAAAATAAAAATATGTCACTTTCATGTTATCGGATGTGCTTTGCAGGAGACGTAGTAACCCTCCCTGCTACTTTCTGAATCAAAACTGTGAATATCCAAAACACAGATGTCTCCTGCAAGTGCATTAACCACCAGAGTTATCTTACTATTGTTATTCCCTGAGATTTACTGGGCACAGTCTGCAGAAAGCTCTCCACAGCAGGTGCAAACCCCATGAGTTTTTTTTAATGCAGCCTTTGCAACCAATGAAGCCACAACAGATTTATTTTCACCTTTCTCCTTGTTGCTAATTTCTTTGTGGCAGAGTTTTTAAATATATGCGTTTACTGCCAGAGTGCTTTTCATAACTCTGCCCGTTGTGAATTCACCTCATATTTGTTACCTTGAACCCCGCGGGGGGGCGCGCACACACACACACACACACACACACACACACACACACACACACACACACACACACACACACACACACACACACACACACACACACACACACACACACACACACACACCTCAGATTGCAGTCATGAAAATATCTGGCAGTGCACACTGGAACCAGACCTTTGGGAGAGAAAATCCTCTCTAGCAGTACACTACCACACCCCACCCTCTCTCACCACAGTCATGAAAATCTCTGCCTGGAAGTTCAAGCTGTAGCATAAAACCTTCGGAGCAGAATTGGCACCCTATGGCACTAGACACACACGCACTGCTCTCAACAAAAAGCCATGAAAATATGTGTCTGGGAGTGCACACTGGTACCACAAGACCTTCACAGCAGAAGATCCCTATCTGGCAGTGTACACTCCTCTCTCCATATCTGACCTGGAGAATAGCTCTCTCTGCTAGTGCACAGTCACACTGCTCTCACCATAGAGTCATGAAAATAAAATCTCTACCTGGCAGTGCACGCTGGTAATACAGGACATTAGGGGGAGAAGGTCCCTCTCTGGTAGGGTATACACACATTCATGAAAATAGCTGCCTGGCAGTGCATATTATTCCCACCATATCCCTCTCTGGCAGTGCACACTGGAAAAACAGACCCTCTGGCAAGAAGATCCCTCCCTTGCAGAGCACACTGTTGAAGGTGCCTTCCTGACAGTGGACGCTGTTAACACCTCCTGTCAGCAAGAACATATTTCCTCGCTGAGCACACTCTGCTGCCAACATGTATGAAGCCACGAAGGCCCATTCTAATTAGTACCCCCACCCCCTCTGTATGTTGCAAGGATGCCACAGGCCCTGGTGCAAGCAAGGAAAATGGCCCGTTTGAATGCTGTTGGGGTAGAAAAATGTAGCAATTATCAAGGTTCAATGGGCCTCTTAGGGCCCAGGCGCAACTGCACCTGCTGCACCATAATGAGTTCACTTCTCTGGTAGTATTAACTGCTAACACCGAATCCTGGAGCCAGTGAGAAATCTCTTCGGTTTATTTTTAAGTATTATCTGTACTCACGAGCACAGTTGGCAGTCTCTGGTGGATTCTGCCCACAGTGTCTCTGCTGCCCATGCCAGCCTCCCCCATACCTCACCTGATGATGTCGTCGCTGTGGCCCTGGAAGAATCTCTGGCTGTGCTCCCGGGTGTTGTAGACCACCCCCACGCCGGCCACGAAGTAGACGAGCTCCTTGGCCGCCGTGTAGTAGAGGTTGTTGCGGCACTGGTGCCCCCGGTAGCCGTACACCCACTCCAGGCGGAGCTGGGACCGCGGAGCCGTGCGGTCTGCCATGGACGTCCTCACACACACGCACAAGGGGTTAATTCATGGACAGCTCCGCGGGCATCCGACGGGCAGCAGCAGCAGCTCCCTCTCCTCCTCCACCATAATCCCCTGCAGACAGACACAGCAGAGAGCTGATGCCGGGCATGCACAGCAGCCCTTCAGAGGCTACACGGCGGGCATGCCCGGGAGCCCCCGACCCTGCCCTGTGGCATCACCCCTGGTGGACGCTGGGTCCACAGACACACGGGTGGGTATCCTATGAGCCGCCAAGGTAGCGTCCAGTGCCCATCAGAGGGGAAGACCCAATCGGAGTCCTTAGCAACGACGCAGCGTCACGTGACGAGCACGTCAGTCCAGGTCTGCTCGCGGACGCTCTCCCTGCGCCTCCGGTGCTGGCTAAGTGGGGTGGGGCGGTTGGCTGCCTGCGCGCGAGAGGCGCGGGGAGAGCACACAGGTGGCGGGTGCACAGAGGCGCTCGAGGCACACGCCCTTCTGCCACAGAGGGGGAGTGTCCCAAGTGTGGCTTTGGGGGAAGGCTGTAAACAGGGGTTTTATGGGGATGGAGGGTGATGGAGAAGGAGGAGAAAACCCGTGGCAAGGGCGCTAGAAATAGGGTTGTGAGAGCGAGGCTTTGCAGCATCCTCAAATTAATAATGCCAGCGTTCAGAAGAGAGAATGCGTAATAAAAGGGCATTTACATTTTGTTTAACCGTGTCACTTTAGCTGAGGTTGAAGACGGTTCATATGTCAGGCAATACCTTCTGACAAATTGATGCTTATTTTCAAAACAAAAGGATCGTGTTACTTTCCTTTGATTGCAAAGTTAAGTACATTTCTATTGTAATCAAAGATGATGCGTGGTCAGGGTCTTGTAGGTACACAAGTATGTTTATTCATAAGTACAGGAAGATGGTAAGTCCTTAAGTTGTCTTAATTATAGCCCAAGTAATTGCTAAGTAATCGCCCCAGTATTTGCCCCACCAGGAGCAGCCTCCTGGCTGCTCAGCCCATCCAGACCAACTGACTCTCACCACCTCAAACACACACCAACATTCCGCATGACCTCATCAGACGCTGAGCAGCAAAGCAGAGGGACACCATAGGGAGAGTGCAACTAGTAGAGCAAGACTACAACACATCTCCCCCATTATAATAATGAAAAACAAAGAGAAAGTGAAAAACAGTCAAACGTAAGGAAATAGTGTAGAGGAACAAAATGGTGTAGAGGAACAAAATGGTGTAGCGGAACAACAAGGAGGGAAAGAAAGATGCATGAAATAAAACATGCCATAGAACTCATCCTACCCCCTAGATAACGCACATACCACACATCCTACCCCCTTACTCAAAATTGCATAGAGATGGTACAACGCACAAAGAAGAAAAGAGGATGCACTACAAAAACATATAAAACTATGGGTAGCAGTAAAACAAAAACTTCTAAACTATGAGTACCTAAAACTCAAGGCAAATGTGACATAGGTCACCCTAAAACGAAGCAAACATGCCACGCCAAACTGCAAATGAAAAAAACAACTGAGCTACAACAGCCCAAAGGCAACCCACCCTGGGCACTCCTTCACCCGAAGGACAACAAAATAAGGGAAAAGAAACAATCCCAAGTTAGTCAAAATTTGGGAATTACATCAGATAGGTTCCTTTAAACCTAGAGCAAACTGACAAAATAATGGAAAACGCCATTCCCATGGCAACATCAGAAAGGTAGACCTAGAGCAAACAGACAAAATAATGGAAAACGCCATTCCCATGGCAACATCAGATAGGTAGACCTAGAGCAAACAGATTCCTAAAAAACTAAATCCAAGGAAAACAGAAATGTGGATTACAAGAAACCCACGACAAACTAACCTTAAAACCCATGACACACACATACAACTGGATGGGGCACACTCCACCAGAGTCAAAAGAGACAGCACACATACTTAACATCCACAACTCCAGAAAGCAAAAGACAAACTATAAATGACCAGCAAAATAAGAATGTCTCATGCTCAAATGAGCTGTCAAAAAAAACAGGGAATGTTGTGAATACAGGAAGATTCGCGACGTCTTCCACGAAAACACAACATTTCTACCAACGTCACAACAAACATACAACTGTAACATGACCCCATCCAGATGTTAAAATCACAAGGAAAATAGAACACAACAAACTAAAACAACAAACGTGGTCACCGTAGTCTAAGATGAGCGAAACCTCACCCGAAAATCCAGTCAATAATCCTTCAACCATAGTCCAGGTGGTGCAGGTTAAATCCAGTAAATGAAAGTAATAGCGTCATAGGCACCACCACTAAATCGAGATGACAGCACATAAGGTTTATGGCAGGGGCTCGCTTTGGCCCACAAGGTAAAGACCCAGAAAATCCAGAGTTCCTGCAAGTAGGTAAATCCAAATGACAAGTGACTAGATTGAACTCGAGCAATAAAATGAAGAAAAAAAAACATCACGATCTTAAAACTCCAATGCTGAACGTCGTGGTTCTCATCATAACAAAGGGATTCTTCCCAACGAGCCAAAATGGCCGCCACAGCGCCGTTCAGCGTCGCTTTCTACGGAAAATAGACCTCACTTGGACGTTGAGCTGGATGCTGTCAGAGGGGTCAAAGGAGGCTTCCACCAATACCCCTGAGGATTCCAACGACGTCATCAAAGCAAAACAGGCAGGCGAAGTGGAAGCAGCTCCTAAGACCAACCGTCACCGCTTGACAAACGGTGAGTTGGCAAACATTAAATGAAGCGCAGGCTAGTTTCTTCCACTGTCAAACACGCTGTAAGCGCAGAGTCCAATCTGACCACCGGCAAATGAAGTCAACACGAACGGGACAACGAGCGTAGACCCAAATCTTTGTGGAGGCAAATGAAGTCAGCTCACACAGCGCTACGCTCCCACAGCGCTTCAGCTCACACAGCGCTACGCTTCCACAGCGCTTCAGCTCTCACAGCGCTACGCTTCCACAGCACTTCAGCTCACACAGCGCTACGCTCCCACAGCGCTTCAGATCACACGGCGCTGCTGTACACATATAAATAATCACTTCATGCGCCGTTTTAAGCTGCTGCGAGTTATTTCCAAAGCGGTAACAATTTAAGTCTTTCCATCAAAAAAAACGATGTTGCTCTTTACCAGACAGCTTTAAAGATCACCATTCTTCACATTAACAACATCAGTGTTTGCAGGCTGTCTTAAAATGTTGGGGAAACAGTCACCACAGTCCAGTAAATTGTTTGTGGAAAATCAACACTCACCCAAAAACAACAAGCACTGGCACATCCACGTTGGGGCCGACCGGTCTTTGGTCACTGGTGGGGCATGTGGACAGCCAGTTTGCTTTCTTCCAAGTGGTACTTCTTTGCCTTAAGAAATTCAGTTTCAGGAGTTTCAGCTTCTTTTTCCTTGTTCTTCTTGGTTCCATATGTACAAGCCCATAGTAGATAACTTGAGTTCTCCACGTAGGTTCTCCAGTCCTTTTTACCTCGTCGCCAGTATTGTAATCAAAGATGATGCGTGGTCAGGGTCTTGTAGGTACACAAGTATGTTTATTCATAAGTACAGGAAGATGGTAAGTCCTTAAGTTGTCTTAATTATAGCCCAAGTAATTGCTAAGTAATCGCCCCAGTATTTGCCCCACCAGGAGCAGCCTCCTGGCTGCTCAGCCCATCCAGACCAACTGACTCTCACCACCTCAAACACACACCAACATTCCGCATGACCTCATCAGACGCTGAGCAGCAAAGCAGAGGGACACCATAGGGAGAGTGCAACTAGTAGAGCAAGACTACAACAATTTCTAAAACAGGTGACTATCTTGCTGGGGCACAGAATGAAAGGAAAGGCTGTAAAATATCATATGTTTTCCAATACTTAACAAAATGTAAATGCTTGCAAATGAACTATAGACAAATAGCCTGGATGGGCACAACATTTGTGTTATTACATTTTTCGACCAGACTATTCATATTAGGAGCATTCAATGCCGTTTTCTTGTGCTTAATACCACTGACACTTACAATTTTTCAAATAATTGGGAGGTGAACTGTATTCCATTTTCAGAATCAATAGAATCTGGTAGTCCTTCCTTATGAAACATTTCTTCAAAAGCTCAATGACCACTTGTGTAGTGGGTGAGTAATCTACTCACTCTTCACCCATTTCGAAAATAATCAATTCAAACTAAAATATACGTTTTCCCACAGCAATATTTTCATACAGACCAAGTAAATCCAAATCTAACTTTTTCCAAGGCCTCCCTGGAAATTCAGAATGACTGGGTTTGACCCTATTGGTACTCAAAGATTTATCTGAATTGGCACAAATAGAACATCACTTGACAAACTATGAGATTCATGAATCCATGTACAGCCACCAAAAGAATTCTCAAACTTTGTTTTTTGTAATAGTCTCAGCTAAATGCCCTTCATGGCACAACTCACCAATGTTGTGCCTTAAATGTTTACGAGGAATAACACACGTATTTCATAACAATGCCATCACCCATCGAAATGACCACTCTAACTTTCCCAAAAACGTGCATATCAGAAGCCAACAATTTCTCTTATGGACAACCTTTCTTAGTGTAGTGCATTGCTTGAAGTAGCTCCTTGTCTTGCTGAATACCCTCCAGCCAGCATTCTTTAGAAAATGTGTTGTTTCATACTTCCAAAACATCATCAACAGACGTAACAACACACTGATCCCAAATTTGGAGATAATCCACACAACATGAATCAGGCGATCTCGATAGCCAATCAACTACCACAGTACACAAACCAGGGATATAATTAGCTGAAAAATTATTATCATACATTTTTGACAAAATTCTCACCAGACAAGGAGAAGTCATGCCTGTAGCATTAAGCAAAGATAAAAGTGGCTTGAGGTCCGTTTTTAAAATAAAACTCTTTCCCCACAAATACGTTTTAAAGTGTTAAACACCCCAGAGACAAGCTAAAGCTTGACGCTATATGGTGGAATATTTTCTTTCAGTCACAAAAAGAGGTCTGGAGGCGAAAAGAATTCTTTTTGAATATTATGATCCTTCTGATTCAATATTGCACCCAACCTGTCAAATCTAGCATCAAAATAGAAAACAACAGGGTTTAAACAGTTAAATGGAGACTGTAGAGCAGCATTTATAATAGACAACTTGATTTAAAAAAAATGCAAGTTGATGTTGTTATAACCACTTAAACCATTCACCTTTTTTTGAGTAACATTTTAAGTGGAGTGGCATTATGTGAACATTTGCCAACAAATCTAGAGTAAAACTCCCATAACTCTAAATATAATCTCAACTGATCTTTATCAGTTGGAACAGGCATGGACTCAATCAACTGTAGGAAACTGCGTTTAGGACAAATACCTTTACTAACATGACCCAAATATTCCACTTTCTGAGTTAAAAACTCACATTTCTCCATTTGCAAGGTCATCCTGAAAAGCGATTACACCCTCAATTTCACCAAAAAGTGAAAACATAAGTTGTTGAAAAACAGATGTGGCTGATACCAGGCCAAAAGGCATTAGTATGTATCTATAAGCCCCATCCAGAATAATGAAATTTGTTAAATGTCTGCAATCCTTTTCCAGTTCAATTTGGTGAAAGGCAGACTTAAGATAAGAGGCGTGAACAATTGTGCTCCACTGTTCTGTGCAAGCAACTCTTGAATCTTTGGGAGAGGGTGACAGCCCACAATAATCTATTTATTAAGAAATTTCAAATCCATACACAATCGTACAGTACCAGATTTCTGCTTAACTAAAACTATGGGAGAAACCCACTCTGAAAAATCAACAGCTTCAATAGGCCAATCATCTTGTAGTTGTTTGAGTTAAAAACGAAGAGCTGTCCCGGCACTCAGGAACATCCCAGAGCTTATGTCTAACATGGGATGCACCATAAATTAAATTCAATCCTTGGTGTGAAACCTTTAAACAACCCCCATTTCTTTATGAAACACATTTTGAAATTGATCAATAATTCCTTCAATACCTTGATGAATGGTCATACAGTAAATGATAACTCAGCTGAAAGATCTGATACAGATCCTAAATTCCCTAGTGCCTCCACCGAAGAACATGTTGACCATTTCTAGCTAAATAAATCTTCCCTATAATGGTGTGATATCCAAAGGCAATTGCATCTATGAAATAGCCCAAAATATTTATACAGGATTTTTCATAGTCAAAAACCTTGATATTATTATTCGATAATTTCCTGTCAATCCACCATTTCTTGAAGAATCCATCAGAAATCAAACAAAAAGGTGACCCGGTGTCAACCGCGATACAAAAGGGGATGTTGGACGGAGCGTTTGAGCACATCAAACACTCACCCCCAGTCAACTGATCTGGGTTTAATCCATCACCATTCTTTAGCTCACTCAGCCACCCCATTTCAGACATGGCCATATGCAAATCAGTCTGACCCTGTGCCTCATGGGAACAGTCCAAAAAACACAGTTGATGGACAGAATGTAGAACAATGTCATACATTCACCCCAGTACAAGGATCTGGGCCTAAATCCATCGTTTTTTTGCACTCCACACCACCCTGGGCTAGACACTGGCTATATGCAAATCAGCTCTGACCCTGTGCCTCATGGGAACAGTCCAGTCCGAACTACCAAGCCATGTCTTTCCCAGACCGGAATCAAGCATCCAAGGAACGGTTTCTGGCTATCAGCCTTCATCAGCCTGGATAGCTTGACTCCAGTGGTGTGGAGAGCCTGGGACTCACGTCTGAGTATACCCAGCACACTCGGGGTGAAAATTGCAAAAAACACACAAAAAACACAGTTGATGGACAGAATGTAGAACAATGTCATACATTCACCCCAGTACAAGGATCTGGGCCTAAATCCATCGTTTATTTGCACTTCCCAGACCGGAATCAAGCATCCAAGGACCGGTTTCTGGCTATCAGCCTTCACCAGCCTGGATAGCTTGACTCCAGTGGTGTGGAGAGCCTGGGACTCACGTCTGATCACTGCTGCATCTCGAGAAACATGCAAGATTACTTAAATTTGAGAAAAAAACTATATATATATATATGTACATTGATTCATTGATACATTGATTGAGCTCATTATATACCATCATTGATCACCACCAGGGTATAGAGGCTTGCATACACTTCCTTGAGAAGAGGGACATAGGTTATCTGGAACACACTTACATGTTGGTCGAGATGATGAGGATAAGCCTCACTAATAACATCTTCATGTTCGATAGTGTTCTATACAGGCAGGTGCGGGGCACCGCGATGGGCTTGTGTTTCGCGCCGAGCTTTACAAACCTCTTTCTGGGGAAATGGGAGGTGGAAATTCGGAAGGAGGACATTTTTCAATCTGACTTTGAGCAAGTAAAAGTTTGGATGAGGTACCTCAACGATCTTTTCATTGTATGGGGAGGCACCGAAAGTGAAGCAACCAACTTCATTGGGTAACTTAACAACAACCCGTACAATATCAAGTTGACCTCTAGCATGAGCAAGGAAAGGATAGAATTCCTTGACACTCTCATTACAGTGCAGGATGGCACCCTTGTAACGGGTCTACACCGAAAGAATACCGCAGGGAACAGTCTCCTTCATGCCCTCAGTGCTCATCCAGAAGCACTCAAGTGGAGCATTCCTTTTTGAGAGCTACTGAGGGCACGAAGAAACTGTAGTACAGATGAAACCTACAACCTAGAACAAGAAAGGATGCTAACTAGATTCAGGGAGCGAGGATATCCAGAGTGGGTACTTGAAAAAGCCATTGATAAGGTGACAGAAACTACCAGGTCTAGAACTCTGGAGTACACCAGAAAAGATGACAAGGATGAAACGGTGTCCAGGGTTATCCCCACATTTAACATTGATTCCAAAAGGGTCCAGAAAGTCTTAGCTGACATTTGGAAGATCTTGAAATCACTTGAAATCAAACAATACCATAGGTCCAAGTATAAGTGACAAACCGTTGGTAACGTACAAACGAGGCAGACGTCTCAGAGATATCCTTGTTAAAGGAGATATCACAGAGAACCGGAACAGGATTGCATACAACCTCAAAGGTTTTTATCCTTGCATACACTGTAGAGCATGCAAATCCAGTCACATGGTAAAGGAATTTGAGGTACCGGGTCAAGAAACAATAAGACCATTACACAGTTCCTTACAAGTAGCACCAATTTTGCCATATACGTTCTCGAGTGTCCGTGCAGACTCAGATATGTAGGAAGTACCACATTCATGGTTAAGAAACGGATTATTGCACTTGAGACTAGATTCCTGGGAGGGCATAACCTGGATGAGGAATTAGCCACTCATTTACATGATGACTTAAGTGTTTTACTTCCATTTTACTTGACTGTGTTGATATACTTCTTAGAACTGTATCTATAGTAATGTATATCTGATTACTGGTTGCATTGTACGTTGATTTTAATTGCGTCTCTTATTTTATTCTCTCACAGGAGGAAAGGAAGGGACCCATCACTTTTCAAGGTACAGCACGGGTTCCCTACCCTTTTTTTCATCAGGACTGTTTCTGCACTTCTAATGAGATAAGAGACCACTATTTACACTGGAGCACTTTATGTTTTATAATTTTAGAGTTTTGTTTTGTGGACACTTTTTGCTTTTAAGAGAGTGTAGAGGCCAACCGTACTGCCACTTGGCTGCTAATACCCCGCACATCTGACCGTCATCGAGCTACCACATTATGATTAAACAAGAATGATGAACTCACAGGCACTAGTCCGCCTAGCAACACAACCTGAGGTTGGTCATATAAACGCTGGTGCTTCATTTATTGAAATGATCATTGGGGTATTTCTCAATTTTCACCTCTGTATATTCAGATATTACAATATATACAGTGGGACCAACCAGTTTGTCTGTTCATGGCCAGGTTACGATTAAAGTGTAGGCACTAGTCCGCCAGAGTAGCGTAACCAATGATTGCCAGCACTGGCCATGTATTTGCACTATTTCACAGTCATTTGCAAAAGTGTTCCACATAGCACATGTCCGCAGTTACCTCTGTATATCACGGATTGAACTTTGGCAGTACATAGAGACCTCACTGAGATCCACAATGTATTAACGAATGGGGCACTAGACCGCATATAAACAGGGATCGTATTTTTTCGTGTTGTAAGAACCATAACAGTTAGCACACAAACGTTTGACAGCAGTGTGTTATTTGTCACTTTCACTTATGAATATTATATGTCGCTCACAACTGGCTGCTGTTGTACTAAATATATTTATGGATTGAGATACACATTATTTGTATCCTTCATACCCGTTCCATAATGGCCGCCATGGATGACGTGGGATGTGGGGAACAACGAGTAACTCTTCTCTGTTTAATGTTTATTTATGCACGTCCTTGTAAAGCTGTAATATCATGTGATCAAGACACATTTGGTGTCGAAACACATAGCGGTTTAAAGGATTAATACTTATGGTTTAGCAATTGACCTCTGAGAGTGCGTCCTTTATCTTGTGCAATTTTGGACATTTACGAAGCGGCTTTGGGTACCGCCGGCTGACGCACCACCTGACTGTGGGACTGATCCCAGAAGGACCCGACTTGGATTTGTATTATATATATATAATATATCTCGACAGGAACTCCGCAATACCACCTCCAATCCCACAGGACCGGCGAAACAGGAGACAGACCACAGCTTTTCCAGGTAAGTTTTTATTTTTCCAGTTTTTCCATAAACCAACCAACCATGACACGTTTCGGGCTTTGCAGCCCTTGTCCACATGCAAGGTATAGATCAATTTTTGTGCTTTTTAAAGTGCTTGAGTGCCCCGCCTGTAGCCCTCCTCCCTGAATGGTCATGTGACCAAACTGATAAGGAAAACAGACTATCTCAGTAGATGTACATTGAAAAGATTTGAACATACAATATCATGCCTAAATGCATAATGTATACACTGATATAAATGTTAATTATACATAAAACCAAATCTCGGAATAAATTCGGTATACTGATATAATAACTGGTTAAATCCAGTGGATCGTGCAAACATAGATCTTTATAACAATATCATACATATAAACTGATGATAGCATACGTCTGTTTCCTATCTTTTATAAACATCAAATAAGGGGGAAGTTGAATCATATCAAAAAAGAGGGCCAAAGGGTATTATAATACTAACAACCAAAAAAGCTAGGACAACCCTGTCTAGTGTGCAAAGAGGCTAGAAATAAAGTGCATGCTGTATATTCTAAAAGACAATAAAATACATTAAGTTAATGAATATGAGAGAATGCACTATGAAAAAACAATAAGTTACCCGTCATAAAATCAGGAACTATTTTTCATTCTAAAAATGCATTTCTAAAAACAATTATTTCATTATAATGTTATTTTCCTAAAAGAATATATCAGTCAGTGTATAAGTAATTTAAATGGTGATACAATGTAGATTAAAGAGAGGGAAAAATGAGAAAACCATAGATCTAAAAATGTTAAGAGGGACGCAAATTGAAAAATTGCACAAAATTATGTTACCAATTCATATTATTTTACATGTATAAAGTGCAAACAGTCATAAATATCAGACCCTGATAGATAACAGGGAACCTGACTATCTATCAATTATTGTGACTCTAGAAAATAGATACATATCCAATACACGTTGCGAAGATGAGCAATAGGGAACCTGACTACTCATTAAATCAGAGAGGTAAGCGTCACAGAAACTGACCACAAAATGTTCCATAAGGCTACTACTAGAAGAGGGGCAAATGAATCTTTTTAGACATATATAGAGAATTCGTAGTGTTGTTACAAAAAATTGTAAAAATCTTCGGTGTTATTCAGGTCATTCGGCCATTTGCTACCGAACTCTAAAATAAAGCGTGTTTCGAGTTGTCGCAGTAACAACTCTCTGTTGCCTCCTCTCCGTAAGGGCAATACTGATCCTATCACAAAGTACCTGAGACAATTGAGATCTTTGTTGTGCTTAGCTGCAAAATGGCGAGCTACAGGGTAGGAAGGATCCATATGCAATATTGCCCTAAGATGTTGCAGGATTCTGACGTGCACCTGGGCTTTCGTACTTCCAATGTAATGTAGTCCGCAGGTGCACGTCAGAACATAAACTGCAAAATCAGTTTTACAATCGTAGCAACCCTTTATTGGAATCTCTGTAGGGCAGAATGGTGTGCGGTAGTGTGTCTTATTTTCACCAAATTTACATGCCCTGCAGTGAGTACATTTACGAAACCCAGGTTTGGCCTTTAACCAGATGTCCTTTTGTTTTAATTCTGGACTGCTGACTTCTAAAGATGCACCCATATTTCTGGCCCTACGAAACGTTATGATAGGTTTTACTGGTAAGGTAGGACTCAGGATGTTATCAGTTAGAATGATAGGCCAATTTTTTTGGATAATTCTTTTGATGGCATATTCATCACTTCTGTAGGCCGTGATAAACCTGGGACTAGTATTCATAAGTGTGTTAGGATGTGTGGACGACTCAGCATTGTCAGGGTCAGACATCTGTAACAAACTCTCTCTGCTTCTTAACCTTGCTTTAGCCAAAGCTTGGTTAAAAATCTGATTGGAGTAACCACGTTCCTGAAAACGGGTTCTGAGGTCATTGACACATTTATCAAAATCGGATGTAGAGCTACAAATACGCTTGATTCTTAGGATTTCACCAAGAGGGATACTGTATATGGTGTGTATAGGATGGAGACTAGAGGCGTGTAAAAGGGTGTTGCCAGAAGTGGGTTTGCGATATAAAGTAGATGTTAGTCGGTTGGCTTCCACATATATCAGTACATCTAAGAATTCTATCTGGCGAGCACTGATGTGTGAGGTGAAATGGAGATTGAGGGAATTTGCATTGATTTCATTTATAAACAAATTAGCCTCTTCCTCACTACCCTGCCACAGAATAAAAATATCACCAATGTACCTTAGGTATTTGACAATTTTTTCTCTCACCCATATAGCATGCGTAGAGCCAAGGACCTGCTCCTCCCACCAGCCCACGTGCAAGCAAGCGTAGCTGGGGGAGAAGCAGGAACCCATAGCCACGCCACGTAATTGTCTCCATACTTCTTTACCAAAGGCAAAGTAATTATTGTTCAAACACCAATTCATTAATTCCAAAATGACTTTGTTGTGTTCATATAAGTCAGCGGATCGGGTATCCAAAAAATGTTTAGTGGCCCTTAGTCCCTCTGTGTGTCCAATACTTGTATATAAGGACTCTACGTCCAATGTAATGAGCAGCATATCTTCTTGCCATTCCAAATCTTTAGTTTTTAACAGGAAGTCGCCAGTGTCACGCACATAACTGGGTAATTTGGTGACCAGTTCTTGTAAAAAAATAGTCAATATAACGACTCACATTTTCTCCGGCACTGTTGATCGCCGAAATGATCGGTCTTCCGGGAGTAGGCAAGATGTTCTTATGTATTTTTGGGATTAGGTAGAAAACAGGGAGGACAGGAAATTCTTTGTACCTGAATTTATATTCCTCTCCTGAAATCAATCCTTCTCGCCGATATTTGCTCAAAAGTTTTTACAGCGAAATTTTAGCATTAAAATATTCTTTCTTATTAGCTTTGCTATAGCAGGATGTGTTGTTGAGTTGACGCAAAGCTTCTGCAACATAATCACTTTTCTCCCAAATTACAAGGTTTCCACCTTTGTCTGCTGTCTTCACGACTATATTTGGGTTGGCGCTGAGCTTTTTCATTAGTGCTATGTAATTTGCTTGTTGATGGTCATATTTGGTTTTATTTCTTTTACATGATTTAATATGTAATTGCTTAATTTCGTTGGTTATGCAATCGTTGAACGTGTCAATGGCATCTTTAACCATTAAAGGGACAAATTTAGACTTGTTCTTAAATGGCGTTATGCCTGCCCCCTTTTGAATAATGTTAATCTTTGACAGTCTGGTTGGAGTGTTGCTCTCAGTGTCAGTACCCATAGGCTGGGAATTAGTGGCTTGGCAAAGGTCATTAAAAGTTAAATAAGTGGAGACATCAGCAGCTCTTACCTCTGGCACCCCGTCCGGGGTGTTATGATCATCAGGTGCGAAAGTTCCAATAACCGTTTTCAAACTTTGAGTGGTAAAATGTTTTCGCAGCTTCATTTTTCTAATAAAGCGGTAAACATCAATGCGGGTCGCCTCATAATCGAAGGATTGGGCCGGACAAAAGTTGAGCCCCAGGGAGAGCAGTTGCTCTTGCGCTTTATCCAGGACCACACTAGAGAGGTTGATTACTGCATTTTTGTTGCTTACTTCCTTCGTTGCCATGGCGCTTTGGTTTTCTTTGTTTGCGCTTTGTTTTCTTGCTTGTTTCCTTCGTTCTCGTCTTTTTTGGTTTTTGGTTTTATAATTTGCCCTTGACTGTCGAGCCGAGGGCGCAATGTTCTCAGTCTTTCTGCAACTAAAAAATCAAGTTCCTCAGCCAGATTCAGGATAGGTGCTGCTTGCAGGTCTCTGCCAGAATCATCACTAGAAACACTAGATGTAGATGGCGTGTTTCCGCTTGCCTCTTCATTAATCAACTCATCGTCATGTTCAGGGTCATTACGTACGGCGGTGGGTGTCGCTTGCTTTTTTGAATTCCCACTGTATTGCTGTCTTTTTGCTGCACTGTATTTCCGGGCAAAGGTGAAAATTTGCCCGTGTGCATAGTTTGCCTGGTCGCGAGCAAATTTACTGACCTGTCTTGCTTTTATTTTATCTTCATGTTTCTTTAAGCGGTCATTCATTGCTTCTTCAAGATTTTTTGTAATCACTTCTGACACTTTGCATTTGCTGATGTCTTCATTGAGCTTATCGATATTTAAAAGTATTTCAGCTCAATCGATGGCAGCATATTTTATGAGTATATGAACCAAGTTCATCGAAGCTGCCAAATTGCTTTGCCCCCATTGTTTGAGCATCATAGGGTTGGGGCGGTCAAAGCTAGGCGCCAGCATAATACGGAGTCCTCTCGGAACACGACCAGCGCCTGCGTATTTAGTTAGTGAGTAATGCTCCCACCATTTGGTGATCTCCAAACGCCTTTGCTTTTCCAAGTTCCTGTATAGGGTCTTAATATCCCCATCGTTGTTCTTGTCTGTCCCGGCCGGGACCTTTTGTGTAGAATCGCTCGTCACGGAAATGTTATCAAACAATTGCGCCGCCTCCGCTTCCCTCGCACGGAAAGCCTCTGCAGACATATTGGTTCGTTCTGAAATTACAAAATTCACTGGAAAGTACTTTGCAAGCCGTTTGTGAAGCGTTACTGCGGCTGCATATACGAAGTGCTCGGAAGTGCTTGGATGACCTCTCCACCTATCCAATGCCGTGTGATAGAACGTGGTGCAGCCGTACTCCAATCAGACAGCAGAATCGGCAGACCCTGCCAGTGACTGTTCCGTGCTGCAACACCGTCTCGTACCGGTGGTATGTGATAGGGGGTACTAGAAATCCCGTTTACGGAGAAATTTGCAAGTCGGCTTGAAATTCAGGCGCCACATTCGGAGAGGGGGTCTGTTGACAGAAGCAAGCCGAACTTCTGTAATAGTATCGACAGGAACTCCGCAATACCACCTCCAATCCCACAGGACCGGCGAAGCAGGAGACAGACCACAGCTTTTTCAGGTAAGTTTTTATTTTTCCAGTTTTTCCATAAACCAACCAACCATGACGCGTTTCGGGCTTTGCAGCCCTTGTTCACATGCAAGGTATAGATACATTTTTGTGCTTTTTAAAGTGCTTGAGTGCCCCGCCTGTAGCCCTCCTCCCTGAATGGTCATGTGACCAAACTGATAAGGAAATCAGACTATCTCAGTAGATGTACATTGAAAAGATTTGAACACTAGTCCGCCTAGCAACACAACCTGAGGTTGGTCATATAAACGCTGGTGCTTCATTTATTGAAATGATCATTGGGGTATTTCTCAATTTTCACCTCTGTATATTCAGATATTACAATATATACAGTGGGACCAACCAGTTTGTCTGTTCATGGCCAGGTTACGATTAAAGTGTAGGTACTAGTCCGCCAGAGTAGCGTAACCAATGATTGCCAGCACTGGCCATGTATTTGCACTATTTCACAGTCATCTGCAAAAGTGTTCCACATAGCACATGTCCGCAGTTACCTCTGTATATCACGGATTGAACTTTGGCAGTACATAGAGACCTCACTGAGATCCACAGTGTATTAACGAATGGGGTACTAGACCGCATATAAACAGGGATCGTATTTTTTCGTGTTATAAGAACCATAACAGTTAGCACACAAACGTTTGACAGCAGTGTGTTATTTGTCACTTTCACTTATGAATATTATATGTCGCTCACAACTGGCTGCTGTTGTACTAAATATATTTATGGATCGAGATACACATTATTTGTATCCTTCATACCCGTTCCATAATGGCCGCCATGGATGACGTGGGATGTGGGAAACAACGAGTAACTCTTCTCTGTTTAATGTTTATTTATGCACGTCCTTGTAAAGCTGTAATATCGTGTGATCAAGACACATTTGGTGTCGAAACACATAGCGGTTTAAAGGATTAATACTTATGGTTAAGCAATTGACCTCTGAGAGTGCGTCCTTTATCTTGTGCAATTTTGGACATTTACGAACCGGCTTTGGGTACCGCCGGCTGACGCACCACCTGACTGTGGGACTGATCCCAGAAGGACCCGACTTGGATTTGTATTATATATTTATTTGTGTTATAACAAATAATGTTTAACTGTTTAAGTACTGGTATTTATACTATTTATCCAGCTTGTTTTTCATATGTCACAGTATGAAGTGTGTCTACCATGTTTATGATCACATGATGTGTGGGAGGGGCGTGCACCAGCTTTTCACTTGGCATTATAAAAAGCAAAAGTGTGACAGACAGTCTTAAGCATGTGAACAAGGGCTTGTAGCCCGAAACGCGTTATGCATTTCCTGCATTTACGTCTTACCTGGATTAAAGACCTGTCATCCATCTTGTGGTCCGTCTCCTGCTTTGCGCTTCGCCGATCTGTGTGGTTGGAAGTGGCGTGTTGGGAGTTCTTCATTAATTCAATTACGAAAGTGAGCTTGCTTTCGTTCACGGACCCCCTCCCCTGAAGCGGTGTTCATCGTCAAGCTGTCTTCATTGTGTAATCTGTGTGGATACTAAACGAACACCCCCTCGAGCAGCTGAAGAGATTTCCCACAGCGCACGCCAACGACCGACAGTCTGCAGCTGAGTCGTAGGACTCAACATATGGTTGTCGGGTACAGCGACGCGGTGAGTCCTGAAGCGGCAAACGGCAGAGCCGAGGTGGGGAGGTCACACACCTGTGTGGGATTGTTTGAACCAACGCTGCAAGAGAAGGCTGAAGAGCGTTGATTCTCCAGTAATCACAGAGTGTAGAAGTTTCAAAAGCAGGAAAGCATGTCCGCGGAGGAATTCCGTGCGAGAGAGGAGGAAGCAGAGGGGTTGTTTGAACAGATCTCTGCGTCGGGAAAGGCTATGACTAATCATGCCCCTGTCAACACGGAGACGCCGGAGGAGACCAATATCAAAACACTTTACAGAAATCTAGAAAAAGAGAGGCGCCAGGAAATTACCAAGTGGTGGGAGCATTATTCCCTTTCAAAATATGTGGCTGCCGGGCGTGTACCACGAGGTCTTCGAATCCTGCTAGCTCCGAGCTTCGAGAGACCGAACCCGCAGATGCTCAAGGAATGGGGGCAGAGCAACCATGACGCCTCAATGAATTTGGTTCGTATTCTAATTAAATATGCTGCACTTGACCGCGCAGAGATACTGAAAAACATCGAGATAATTCAAGAAAAAATAAATAAAATAACTGAAACTGAAGACATAAAAAAGCTGAAAGAGGAAATGAATGAAAGACTAAAAACACATGGGGACAAAATTAAGGCAAGAAAAATAAGCAAGTTTGCGCGAGACCAGACAGATTACTGCTACAGGGAACAATCTGAAGAACTGGCCGACAAACTTATTGCCAGAGCATACCCGCGCAGAACGATAACTCAGGCCAAGAAACGAGCTCTAAACACACCCAGAGAAGCTCTCCTTGAGCGACAACCGAAAGTGACTACAGACTGTATTCCAGTGATCACTACCTATGGACCCCACTCTACCAAAATCCGCCAAATCATGAGAAAACATTGGGATATTCTCAGCACCAACTCGATGCGGATGCCACCACCCAGGTTCGCCTTCAAGAGATCCTCCAGTCTAAAGGACCGGCTGGTCCACACAAGACCACAAGTCAGGCAGCCAAACTGCAATCTTCCACCAGGTCACTACCCGTGCGGGGAATGCACCGTCTGCCCACTGACAGTGAAAACAAACTCCATCACCAGGACTAACGGAAGAACTTGGCATCTAAACAGTTTTAGTAACTGTAACACGTGCAACGTGATATACAGACTAACCTGTCCTTGTGGCCTATATTACATCGGGCTAACCACCAGAAAAATCAAGGTGAGGATCCAAGAACATCTCAGCACCCTAAAGGCAGCAAAACTCTCAACCAAACTAGTACAACACTTTACCAGTTTGAAACACAAACCTAGAGATCTGCGCTGGACTGTGTTGGAGAGAGTACATGGGGAGGTACACAGTATGAATAACAGACTTGCGAAGAAAGAGGCACGCTGGATTTATGAAGAGCTAACAGCTGATCAAGGCCTTAACGACGTCATTGAATGGAACAAGGTCTCAACGACCTAGAGCACGTTCCCATACCATCACAACTGCATAACCCCAAGAGCTGTAGTACCCACTTAGCAAAAACGGTGTAAGATATACAGGGAATACAAACACCTGTACACCACCATAATGCATAACTACTTTAGGGGACACATGAATCAACATCGGAATATCAGTACCCCCTACATCTGGGAATCACAGTATTCCGCGTAGGAATATCATTTTTAACCAGAATGTTTTCATTAGAGAGCCCCCCTTTAACATAGCCAATGGCTGTATTTAAAAATTGTTTCCTCCCATTTTTTCCACTTTTTCAACATATTTCATTATACAAAAAACGGATGGTATATAAAAGTAGATTAATGTGTAACTTATCGCGAGGGTGGAGCAAACCTTCTCGCTTTAAAGTAGGCACATAGTACATTGCAATCCATTGAATACATTTCCCCCTTATTGACAAATTCCCGTTCCAAGATGGCGCCGAAAGCAGATACGTGACGCAGCACGTCACGTCTACCCACGTGACCCGGAAACGGGCTTGGTAAACAGCCGGCCGGCACCTCCGCAGTACACGAGGGGTGAGCCAGAGACGAGATCAGCACACCGAAGCGGTAAGGAGTTGCGCTAGCCAAACTAACGGGAGCGGGGGAAGTAACTATAGGGACAAAGGGAATGCACTGGGTCTCGAGCGCTCGTGAGTCAACGGACACGAGCCCAAAGAGGCACAGTACTTTTCATTGGCTTACTACTTTTTTTACAACAGATACCGACCACCTGGCGGTTTAAAGCATCCCAGTACGTAGACAGGGACCGCACTCGTGACGCAGTCTTTCACGGGGGCCGGGTAGGCTCATCACGGCAGGCCACCTGGTAAATTGATACAGCTGAAATTTGTCATATGTAAGTGAGCACTGGGCGCAGTGTTACCTGCTGAAACTTTTAATCTGTGTGTGTCTGTCTGTTGTGTCCCACCATGAACTACAGGTACAATAAGGGAAGACTTGTGAAAGGTGCATGCTAAACGCTGACCCATTAACTAAACCCTGAAGAAATCACTAAAGACAAAGTGATGAAACATGTCGGTTGACTTTTAATCAGAGTGAACTAGCAGCACAGAATAAAATCGTGAGTTGCCAGTTAGTTGCACTCTTTTTAGCGTGGTATTTTGTTGTTTTTTCACGCAATTGGGCACAAAAATATCACATTGGGTTTCTAGCACTCACAACACCACAGGGTTGTTGGATCTATATGCACTTTTTTTATGTTGGTTTTTTTTTTTTATGTTGGTTTTTCTCCCATTTTCTTTAAAAGGTTGACAGTAGTCGATGATGAGAAGTGAGGAATCAGGCGAGTACCAGTCTGATACAATCCTCCCCTTGGTGTTGCTTCCGTGAGACACTGTCAATCTCCCCTCCCCTTTTTTTCACACTTGGAAGGGAGGATACACATGTAGCATAGTGGTGACACTGACATACACACACACATGCTGGCAACATTGCCAGATTGACCATTACAACGGAGTGTAAAACTATGGATAGAAGCTAAATAATTTCTCTATCGCATAAACTAACCTTTTCTCCACTTGTTTAGCCTTTGAGCTAATGAGGAGCGGGCCACTATTGTAATAGAGATTATGCTAATGGCCAGATCTTCACCTTCTCACGCAAATTCAACAAAGTAAAGCGCCAACAGTAGAGCGCAAAAGAAAACAAAAAACAGACCCCAGACAATCCGATCAATAGAGGGGCAAGCAGCAGTAAAGAAGCTGATGATGTGGGAAGTGTGACCTCTGAAGGGTCTGATGCTTTTTCTAGCGCTTCAAGTGGAGATTCGCTATTCAATGAACAACCGCTAACTATTCTGAATATGGAAGAAGAGTTGGATTTTTTAGTGGCGGAAAGACTGTCAACCTTGCGCCCTGGGCAAAAGAATGCAAAAAGAGCCGAAGGAATAGAAGGAGGCACGAAAGACGAAAGAAACAAAAACAAAAACAAAAATGTGCAGCAAAAGAAGCAACAAGGATGGCGCAACAAGAAGCATTAAAAAGTAATGCTGTCATCAGTCTCACTGATGTCACTCTGAGCAAAGCGGAGGAACAGCTGCTTTCGCTAGGATTGCATTTTTGCCCAGCACAATCTTTTAAATATGCCCTGACAAGAGTTGACGTGTTCCAGTTCATACGTAAACTAAAATTAAAAAAGTTCTTCACATTGCAATCCCTTAAAACTGGAGCTAATGCCCGCTCTACGAGTGTAACTTAAGGGGCTCCTGAAGTTTCAGCAGTGGACGTCCCTGTTCTGCTTGACATGCACGATCTCAATGCAGCGACTAATTCTCATCCAATGGGACCAGACGTGGATGTGTCCACTCAAAGAAGACTGAATAAAATACATATGACACAGCGAGGAGCAGGACTTACTCCATTTAAAGGCAAGTCAGACTTTGTCCCCTTGATGCCAAAGGATGCGATTGATACTTTTCACGACTGCATCACCACGGAAATTAAATCTCTCTACAAATTGACTAACAGGAACAAGAGGCAAGTATTCAATCAACAACATGCTAATTATCCTGCCCTCATGAAGAAGCTTAGCACTAATCCTAACCCTGTTATCAAGACTGCAGACAAGGGTGGGAACTTGGTTTTATGGCCTAAAACAGAATATATCACAGAAGCCCATAGACAATTACATGATAGTAACTGCCATGTTAAATCTAGCAATAAGGACTATGGTAAAGCTTGTGATAGTCTGTACAAATTGCTATCTCAATGGCGCAGGGAAGGAATCCTCTCAGGAGATGAGTTCAAGTTCCTACATAATGAGTTCCCGACCCTCCCTGCATTTTACTTGATACCAAAAGTGCATAAAGACATTAGACCTATGCCAGGCAGACCTATTATATCCGCACTCAACAGTGTAGGGGAAAGGGTGGGCCAATACATTGATTTCTTCCTCCAGGACTTTGTTAAAAAGCTGCCCAGCTATGTCCAGGAAACCACAGACTTTCTGAAGAAAATAGAATTAATTGAATGGCAGGAAGACATGTTGCTGATTACACTTGATGTGGAATCTTTATATACGAGCATAGCACATGAAGATGGCCTCAATGCAGTAAAATACTTCCTTGACCAGAGACCGATTTATTATTACCAACATAATAAGGCAATTTTGAGTCTCATAGAGTGGTGTCTTAGAAATAAATATTTTTCTTTTGGGAAAGAGATCTGGCGACAGGTGAGAGGCATGGCAATGGGGGCCTGCTTCTCCCCCAGCTATGCGTGTTTACACGCTGGCTGGTGGGAGGAGTGGGTCCTCAACGTGATACACAAAGTATGGGTCAATGAAAAAGTGATTAAGTACCTGCGGTACATCGATGATGTTTTTATTGTGTGGCAAGGCACAAAGGAGGAAGCTATCTCCTTCATTGAGGAAATTAACAACAACTCCCTAAATCTAAAATTTACATCGCACATTAGTGCTGGCCAGGTGGAGTTTTTAGACGTTAAAGTCTATATTGACAACTCAATGAAACTGCAAACCACATTATTCAGAAAACCCACCGCAGGTAACACTACCCTACACGCCTCAAGTCTACACCCACAACACACTATTAAGAGCATTCCTTACGGAGAAATTCTCCGTCTGAAAAGGATCTGTAGCTCTGAGAGGGATTTCAGGCAATGTACACTGGAATTAGAAGCACGATTGAGGGAGCGTGGTTATTCTAAGGAAACCTTTGATCGAGCTTTGGCTAAAGCCGATCTTAGGACCCGCGAAAGCCTGTTACCTGTCATTGGTGATAAATTAGTCCCTATTGCCTCATCAGAGGAGAAATCCGAATCATGCCCTAGGTTCATTACCTCTTTCAGTAATCAGGAGCGCAAGATCAGACATATTATTAACAAGAACTGGCCTATTGTCTTATCTGATAACGTCCTGGGGACCCTTTTACCGGAGAAACCCACTGTAACCTTTCGTAGAGCGCGAAACATGGGCGCAGTTTTGGATCAACCATGTCCGGAACTAAAAGAAAAAACGAATTGGTTACAATCTGCAGGTGGTTTTCGAAAATGCTCTAGTTGCTGCGCCTGTAAGTTTGGGGTAAATAAATCTCACTACACTACCCCTTTCAGTGATAAGGCAATTAACATTGTGGGCCAATACACCTGTAAGACAGAATTTGCAGTTTATGTCCTAACTTGCACCTGTGGTTTGAATTATATTGGTAGTACCAAGCAGCAGGTGCACATTAGGATTCTGCAACATTTACGTGCAATTCTGCATAGTGACCCCAGCTATCCAGTGGCACGCCACTTTGAGATGAAACACAACAAGGACATTAACTGTCTAACATACTTTGTTGTAGGGGCAGTGCCTAAGTCGAGAAGAGGCGGTAACAGAGAGTTGAGGCTCAGACAACTCGAATCAAACATGATCCTGGAGTTCGATAGCAAGTGGCCGCACGGCCTTAACAACACGGAAGATTTGCATACTTTTTTGTAGGCTGGTCCTTGTCTATTACTGTCTGATTTCTGTGGGGTCTCTCCTGTTTACTACTATGAATTACGTCACCCTTGGTAGTCAGGTTCCCTGTTACCAAGGGATATGTAGAACCAGTCTTTAAGGTTATCTATTATGAATTTGTATTTGTTTTGATCGCCCTGGCTAGTCAGGATCCCTGTTAGCCAGGGATCTAATCTCTTGTCAGTACCAACCCTCCTGTACATAGTTATTTAACTCAACATTTTATGATATCTTTATATTTTAGCACAGTTTTACACACAGGGTGTTGTTAGTATCACTTTTTATCACTTTTTATGATGAACCCTGTTTATAAATGAAATGTTTTTTTATCAAGCTTTTATCTCACAGAATGAGACTTTTTGTCCATCTGTATAGTTAGCATGAATTAATCATTTCTAAATGCAGGTAGTTTTATCATGGATCATGCACTTTACTTCCTCTCTTGTAAATATAATATCAATGTGATATGTTTTGCATTTTAGGACATGCACTGTTTGCACACTTTTTGAGCACTTTATTCTCTATCTACTGATCTATGCCCACCACTGAATATGTTAGTGACATACGCTGAAGAAGGGTCAGCCCAACCCATGATGCACATGGGTATTTGCTGGTGATATAATATATAGGAACCAGAGCAAATAACGGATTTATCCGGCAATGGCTTTTATTTGTGTTATAACAAATAATGTTTAACTGTTTAAGCACTGGTATTTATACTATTTATCCAGCTTGTTTTTCATATGTCACAGTATGAAGTGTGTCTACCATGTTTATGATCACATGATGTGTGGGAGGGGCGTGCACCAGCTTTTCACTTGGCATTATAAAAAGCAAAAGTGTGACAGACAGTCTTATGCATGTGAACAAGGGCTTGTAGCCCGAAACGCGTTATGCATTTCCTGCATTAACTTCTTACCTGGATTAAAGACCTGTCATCCATCTTGTGGTCCGTCTGCTGCTTTGCGCTTTGCCGATCTGTGTGGTTGGAAGTGGCGCGTTGGGAGTTCTTCATGAATATATATATATATATATATATATATATATATATATATATATATATATATATATATATATATATATATATATATATATATATATATATATATATATATATACATCGACAAGTTCCGTTTCCGCCTCTAGGCTCGCTCGCTATAAGCGCCCTCCCAAGAAGCACAGACATGGACCATAGATTTAGTGCTGATCTTTATTGTAGAATTTGCGTGCTAGTCGCCATAACGTTTCGGCTCGCCTGGAGCCTTGTTCACATAACAACGTGAAAGTGCATATTGCTCCCTTATGTACGTCACAAAGCCCCTTACACATGACAGGGGACTTCATAGCCATAGAAAACAGACAATACAGCAACGATGGTACATTGGTAATAAAATCAAAGCAATTGGTTTACAATACAGGTTAAAAATCGAAATGTACGATAAATAACCAAATAATTGCATTAAAGAAAACCATGCTAGGACAATGGGCCCTGCATATTCAATATAAATAGGGCTTAGAATTCATCTTAATAGTCATCTATTCCAAATAAGTTCTAGATGCTTATGAATGGCTGATTTTGTAAATTGAATTCATATGTATGTTAGACCTGGCACCTTGGCGTGAGTTCCCCTTCCACTTTTTGCTGGTGTGCCTCCGATGTTTGGCTGGTTTTCCGATACTCAGGGCACTGCGCCACGGCCGACCCGTGCCGCAGTGCAAGTGCTCCCTACTGTAAATCGTACATGTGATTGGTATCCATGATTGGTTCATTGGATTTACTGTTAGTCCCTAGTAAAGTGCACTAGGAGTGCCAGGGCTTGTAGATGCCAATACTGCTAGTGGGCCTGCAGCGCTGGTTGCGCCACCCACAGAAGCAGCCGTAAGATGTGTCTGGGGACTGCCACCGCAGAACCCGCGTGCAGTCTCGTACTGTCATGCCGGCTGGGCAAGTGCAACCACTTGCCAGCCCCTGAACCTTCCCTTGACTGCATATTAGTCACCCCTATGGTAGGCCTGCGGGCAGGGTGCATTGTAGGTGTAAGGTAGGACAAGCCCTGATGTGTGTGGCATGTCCTAGTAGTGACTTACAACTAAATTCGTATTTCACTATTGAAGGCTACCTGCTCCCGTTAGGCCAGAATGAGCTGCTGGAATTATTACACCCTAAAATCCCAGCAGGCTCAGGGAGCATGGTAGAGAGTTGTGTTTAGTATGCCTGAACTCAGGATGATAAAATATTTCTTTTAGTAAAGTTTATTTTAATATCCTGTGTTTGCAAATGCTACTTTTAGAAAGTTAGCATTTGCTTGCCTAACCATTTCAGCCCGCCTCTGCTGGTATGTGTATCTGACTGTCTGGGATGTGTGAGTGACAGGGCTGGGGGATGACAGGTGGTGAATGCGCAGATTACACCTTAGTGGGAGGTAGGAGTGGCTCTTGACTCTGAATCTGGCTGTGCTCTGCCACCACAATGCTGGCTCCACCCTCCTGGGGAGCGACTGATGACTCAGCCGACACCTGGCCCAGGAAGGGCGAAGCCCCATCAACAAGGTACTCTGGCTGCCCCTGTCCGCACAATGCTGGCTCCACCTCCTGTGGGGCGTCTGATGCGCCTGCCCCTCACACTGAAAGCAGAAGCCGGATTACGCCCACCAGAGTACTCAAGGACTGAAAGTGGCTATGCAAAGCCCCCCCTGGCCTGCGAGAACAAAAGAAATGCAGTATAAAAGAAGGAGCCTTGCTCCTTGTAAATTAGATCCTGTTTGTGCTACAGAAGGAACTCTGCCCGACGAGAAGGACCTGGAAGGACAAGGAAGAGTGCTGTCTCTTGCCTGTGTCTGGTGCCTTGCTGCAGAAGGAGAGGAAAAGGAAAGACTACAAGAAGACTTTTGCTTTGTGAAACTTTGTGCCAAACTCTGCTGAAAGACCTCCAAGGGCTTGCTGTTGAACTTGCCCCCTGACCAGCGCCCCAGGACCAGTGGGCGCTACATCCTGAAGAAAGCGACTGTGTGTGCTGCTTATCGCTGCAGTACTGACAGAGGGGTCTGGGAGCGCTGGGCAAGCCTGCCACGCTCTCCGTAATCCAAGGCATCGACATCCCCCCAAGCACCGTGACCGGGCCCAAAGCAACAGCGAGAGCAACGTGAGGTCCAGCCGCCGCTGGCCCGAGCACCGTGACCGCAACTGCACCGGGAGCCCGAGAGCAAAGTGAGGGAGGACCCGTCCGGTCCAAGCTCCCGAATTGACTGCGCTTCGAGCTGTCAATCCACCTGCGAAGACGGACAGCCGCCCTGTGATAACCCCCCTCTGGTCAGTAGCCTGCCCGACAGCTCAGCTGTGAGCGCACAGCTGCATCCGGTACTTTGGCTGGGTACGTCCTGCACTTGGGGACCGTACTGCCACTTGCCGCCACCACACAGCCGCCGCCTCCAGGGTCGGAGCGAACGACGAGGAAAGGACCCTGCCGCCACAGAGCACCGCCGCCCCGGACAACCAGTGACCTGCCCGGCTGAGAGCCGCAGCGAACAGCGACCCCGGAAAAGCAACGCGACATGGGACAGCTCCCCTGGAAGCCGCCCCCTCCACAAGAATTTGAAAGGTACTGTGTTGTATCCTCACGGTGCGAGCGACCTGCAACTCGAGCTCGCACCGCGCTATCTGCCCCCAACGCGAGCCGCCTCTGAAACGGAGGCTCGCACAGCTCCTGGCCCTCGAGGCCCATGCAGAGAGCGCATTGAGGCGCTACGAGACACTGAACCTTGACGAACCTGGGCAGAAGGCCCGAAAGATTGCTTATTGCTAAAAGAGAACTGTGGCAACCTGAACTTAAGTAACCTGGAACCGCTACTGAACGTTTTACAACTGTATTTACAAGCCTGCTTGAAATTTATATAAAGATATATATTTTTACAAATACAGTTTGGTGTCATTGTGTGGTGGGTTGGTTGTGATGGTGTGATATTGCAAATGTTTAACCCTATGTGCCCCAAAGATTAGCCTAAGACTGCTTAAGCCACACTACCTAGAGGGTAAGCAGAGGTTGTCTGGAAGGTAACCCTCAGCCCTGACGAGGAAGAGAGAGTCCCTCCCTGCTTGTCGCTAGTGCTACACTGCGCCAACTAGAGCCTCCCCCTTCCTACATTGGACGCAGCGGTGGGGATTTTCGAATTTACATTTGCAGTGTCTATACCTTAACTTCTGACCATTGCACAGTGATTTCAGTCCAGTTACTTGGCCACAGGTTTTGTTGTAATTTTGCCGAGAGAAGATCCCTAGCGAAGAAACCATGCCGGGCACGAAGAGCCTGGATGGAGCGGAGTCCACGACCTCTGAGATGTTGGAGGTGGAGTGGGACGCCGCAAAGCTGGACAAATACTCAAAGAATGAACTGAAGTTTTTCTGTAAGAAACTCAAGGTTCCGCACGCCGGTTGCAAGAACAAGCCAGAGCTCTACAAGGCCCTGAAAGCCTGGATAGAGTCCAGGAAGGCCCCGGAGGATCAAGATGCCCTCGCGGAGCAAGATGCAACTGAGGAGCAGAATGCACCTATGAATCTGGTGGATCTCGAAAGGCAAGACAGCGTGCACAGCTTTGGTAAAGGCCTGTCGCCAGAGGAGCTGGCAGACAGGAAGGAAACGAGGGATCATGAAAGAAAGCTGGCAGAATTAAAAATCCAACTGAAGCTTGAAACCAAAAGAATGGCGCTGGAAGAGCGAAAGCACCAAATGGATTACGAATTGAAAATGAGGGAGATGAGTCTAAAGGAGAGAAACTTGGATCATCCTCCCTCTGGTGGCAGCACAACGCCGGTGCAGGTAGAGTCAAGAGTGCACATCCCCAAAGATGTAGTTAAAGAGTTCTTTAAGGGGGATGACATAGGACAGTGGTTTAGGGCATACGAAGTAGCCATGTCCTCCCACCGGGTCCCTGACAAGGATTGGGGAGTGGGGTTGTGGGGAAGGTTCCTTAGCGAAGGGCGAGATACCCTGCTAGATTTGCCCGTTGAAAACCAGAGATCCTATTCCCACATGAAAGAAGCTTTAATGAACAGGTACGGGCTTACCCCTGAAATGTATAGACAGAAGTTTAGGGGATGTACTAAGCGGCCTGGGAATACGTATGTGGAGTATGTGACTTATTTTTGCAGAGCACTGGATGGTTGGGTGAAGGGTAGCAAAGTGAATGATTTTCAAGGTCTCTTTGATTTAATTGCATGGGAGCACTTGTCTGATCACTGTTTTCCTGAGTTACGCCAACACCTGATCGATAGCAAGCTGTCCAACCCGAGGAAGCTTGCTGAGGAGGCGGACCGCTGGCTCAGCACCAGGGTCCACAAGGGTCCAGTGGGAGACTCCGCCAAGAGTGGGCAGGGTCCCCAGCAGAAGAGTGGGGGGGACAAGGGAAAACAGAAAGGGTTCCAAAAAGGCCCCCAAAGTAATCCCCAAGGGGACCAGCAGAAAGGTTCTCAGCCTCCCCCACCCCCAAAGCAGAATGGGGCCCGACAGGTAAACCTGTTCCAAAGGGGCCCTTCAATTGTTTCAAATGTGGTGAGCCGGGGCACATATCCAGTGACCCCAAGTGTCGCCTGTTTGGAAAACCCGCACACACTGGTGCTCCGCCCCGTCAAGTGACTAGTGTTCACTTAGGAGAAGAAGTGATGGTCCCGGGGGGGGAGAGCCCGTTCACATGACCCTAGTCTCGCTAGGAGACAGTGAGATGATCCCTACAAACTATCTGCCCTCTAACACTAAGAAATATGGGCAGGTGGTGATCATCAATGGTAAGGAAGCTGAGGCTCTTAGAGATACAGGAGCCAGTGTGACTGCAGTGAGGCAGCACCTGGTGTCTCAAGAGCAGGTTGTACCCCATGCCTACTGTAGGGTTATCAATGCTGATAATTCAGAGAGTCAGTGTCCGATGGCTCAAGTTCCCTTCAAGTGGGGGGGGGGTCTCTGGTACTCTGCAGGTCTGTGTGAGGAAAACCACGCGTGTTGACTGTTTGCTAGGGAATGACTTGGAGCACTCCCCTTGGAAAAGGTGGAGAAGACGACTCACCTGCGGATGGTGGGTCTGCCTGACTGGGCGTGCGTGACCACCCGGTCAATGGCAGCCAGTAGGGGTGATCAAGAGGCCCAGGAACCGGCCTTAGGGAGAAGGCGCAGGGGGCGCGGGAAACCGGCCCCTGAAGTTCCCACGGTCCAGGAGGAAGCAGACCTTGAGGGGGATGCCCTGGAGCCTACAGTGGAACAGATTGCCGAACTGGGGGACCTGCCTGAGCTGACCCATTGGCAGCAAGAAGGAGGACCCTCCAGGGAGGAATTCTGCAAGGAGCAGAAAGAATGCCCTTCTCTCGTGGGTATGCGGCAGCAGGCTGCAGACCAGGCCAATGGTGTTCAGGCCAAAACACATTATGTGTACTGGGAGAACGACCTCCTGTATTCAGAGCCTAAGGCTGCTGAACCTGGGTCAGCCCGTGTGCTGGTGGTACCCTAGAAGTTCAGAGCTTTCCTACTGGGTCTGGCTCATGATGTGCCTTTAGCAGGACATTTGGGGATGGACAAGACCTATGACAGGCTTGTCACCCACTTTTACTGGCCCCAAATGCACAAGAGCTCAGACGCTCATTGTAGAACCTGTCCGACTTGCCAGGCAAGTGGGAAGAGCGGAGGAAGGAACAAGGCTCCCCTCCAACCCTTCCCTGTGGTCGGTACGCCATTCCAGCGAGTGGGTATTGATATTGTTGGGCCTCTGGACCCCAAGACAGCCATGGGCAACAGGTTCATCCTGGTCTTGGTGGACCATGCCACCCGGTACCCTGAAGCCATCCCTCTGAGGACAGTGACGGCCCCCGTGGTGGGACGTGCACTGATGGGAATTTTCTCACGAGTAGGATTCCCTCTAGAGTGAGCGACCGGGGGACCAACTTTATATCCAAGTATATGAAGTCCCTTTGGCAAGAGTGTGGTGTAACTTACAAGTTCACCACGCCTTACCATCCCCAAGGTAACGGGTTGGTTGAGAGATTCAACCGAACCCTGAAAGGCATGATCATGGGCCTGGAAGGTCCAATGAGGCGTAAGTGGGACGTCCTCTTACCATGCCTGCTCTTTGCATATCGCGAGGTACCACAGAAGTCCCTAGGGTTCAGCCCCTTTGAACTGCTGTACGGTCACCCCGTGAGAGGACCACTGAGTTTGGTAAAGGAAGGCTGGGAGCAATCTCCCAGGAAACCTCCCCAGGATGTATATAGCTACATGCTGGCCTTCAGAAACCAAACCAGGCGCTTCAGACAACTTGCCGAGGCAAATCTGGAAGCAAGCCAGGAGGAGATGAAGCGGTGGTACGACCAGAATGCCACTCTGGTCGAGCTTCAGCCTGGACAGGAGGTGTATGTCCTGGCCCCAGTGGAACCCTGTGCCCTTCAGGATAAGTGGACAGGTCCATTTGAGGTTGTGGAGCGCAAGAGCCCAGTGACATACCTGGTGGACATGAAGACGCCCAGGAACCCTTTGAGGGTCCTACATGTCAACCGCCTCAAGCCCCACTTAAGAAGGTCCGAAGTGGGCATGTTGCTGGCAACTGATGATGGAATGGAGGAGGAGTCGGAGCCTCTTCCTGACCTCTTAGTGGCCTGTGAGAAAGACGGGTCAGTGGATGGAGTTAACCTCTCACCCACCCTGACCCCCGAACAACAGGAAGACTGCCGCCAGTTGCTGGGGCAGTTTCCAGATCTGTTCTCCCTGGTTCCGAGTGTCACAGATTGGTGCGTCCATGATGTGGACACTGGAAACAGCTTACCTGTGAAGCATAAGGCCTACAGAGTGACTGACAGGGTCCGGGCCTGCATCAAGGAGGAGGTCTCCAAGATGCTTGGCCTTGGGGTGGTGGAGTCCTCCAGCAGTCCTTGGTCCAGCCCCGTGGTCTTGGTCCCAAAGGCTGCTGCGCCGGGAGCCACACCCGAACTCCGGTTCTGTGTGGACTACAGAGGACTCAATTCAGTCACGAAGACTGACGCGCACCCCATCCCCAGAGCTGATGAGCTCATTGATCGGCTAGGGGCTGCCCGGTTCCTCAGCACGTTTGATTTAACGTCTGGGTACTGGCAGATCGCCTTGACCGAGGGGGCAAAGGAGAGGTCAGCATTCTCTACACCAGATGGGCATTTCCAGTTCCGGGTTATGCCATTTGGAATGAAGAATGCCCCTGCCACCTTTCAGAGATTGGTCAACCAGGTGTTGGCTGGGCTGGATGAGTTCAGTGCCGCCTACCTGGATGACATCGCGGTGTTCAGTGGCACCTGGCCAGAACACCTGCGACACCTCTGGGAAGTGTTTATGGCCCTGCGCAGAGCAGGCCTCACAATCAAGGCAAGCACGTGCCAGATTGGGCAGGGTTCCGTGGTGTACTTGGGACACCAAGTGGGGAGTGGCAAGGTGGCACCCTTGCAACCCAAAATTGAGACCATCCTGGCTTGGGAACCCCCCAAGACCCAGACTGCAGTGAGAGCCTTCCTGGGGCTCACTGGGTATTACAGGAGGTTTGTCAAGGGCTATGGCACGATTGTGACCCCCTTGACAGAGCTGACTTCGAAGAAGCAGCCCAGGAATGTGATTTGGACTGACACCTGTCAGAAGGCTTTTGACACCCTGAAGACTGCCATGTGCACGGCGCCCGTGCTCCTGGCTCCTGATTTCTCCAAGGAATTCATAGTGCAAACAGACGCTTCAGAGCATGGTGTAGGGGCTGTTCTCTCACAGATGACTGAGGAGGGCTTTGACCAACCCGTAGCCTTCATAAGTAGGAGGTTACTTCCACGGGAAAGTAGGTGGAGTGCAATAGAGCGCGAAGCATTTGCTGTGGTCTGGGCGCTGAAGAAGCTAAGACCCTACTTGTTTGGGTCTCACTTCCGAGTTCAGACGGACCACAGGCCCCTCAGATGGTTGATGCAAATGAGGGGTGAGAACCCGAAACTGTTGAGGTGGTCCATTTCTCTACAGAGTATGGACTTTACGGTGGAACACCGCCCTGGCACAGATCACGCCAATGCTGACGGTCTGTCCAGGTTTTTCCGCCTTAGTGATGTGGAACTCCCTGGGGAAGGGTAGTTCCCCCCACATTTCAGCTGGAGGGGACACATGTTAGACCTGGCACCTTGGCGTGAGTTCCCCTTCCACTTTTTGCTGGTGTGCCTCCGATGTTTGGCTGGTTTTCCGATACTCAGGGCACTGCGCCACGGCCGACCCGTGCCGCAGTGCAAGTGCTCCCTACTGTAAATCGTACATGTGATTGGTATCCATGATTGGTTCATTGGATTTACTGTTAGTCCCTAGTAAAGTGCACTAGGAGTGCCAGGGCTTGTAGATGCCAATACTGCTAGTGGGCCTGCAGCGCTGGTTGCGCCACCCACAGAAGCAGCCGTAAGATGTGTCTGGGGACTGCCACCGCAGAACCCGCGTGCAGTCTCGTACTGTCATGCCGGCTGGGCAAGTGCAACCACTTGCCAGCCCCTGAACCTTCCCTTGACTGCATATTAGTCACCCCTATGGTAGGCCTGCGGGCAGGGTGCATTGTAGGTGTAAGGTAGGACAAGCCCTGATGTGTGTGGCATGTCCTAGTAGTGACTTACAACTAAATTCGTATTTCACTATTGAAGGCTACCTGCTCCCGTTAGGCCAGAATGAGCTGCTGGAATTATTACACCCTATAATCCCAGCAGGCTCAGGGAGCATGGTAGAGAGTCGTGTTTAGTATGCCTGAACTCAGGATGATAAAATATTTCTTTTAGTAAAGTTTATTTTAATATCCTGTGTTTGCAAATGCTACTTTTAGAAAGTTAGCATTTGCTTGCCTAACCATTTCAGCCCGCCTCTGCTGGTATGTGTATCTGACTGTCTGGGATGTGTGAGTGACAGGGCTGGGGGATGACAGGTGGTGAATGCGCAGATTACACCTTAGTGGGAGGTAGGAGTGGCTCTTGACTCTGAATCTGGCTGTGCTCTGCCACCACAATGCTGGCTCCACCCTCCTGGGGAGCGACTGATGACTCAGCCGACACCTGGCCCAGGAAGGGCGAAGCCCCATCAACAAGGTACTCTGGCTGCCCCTGTCCGCACAATGCTGGCTCCACCTCCTGTGGGGCGTCTGATGCGCCTGCCCCTCACACTGAAAGCAGAAGCCGGATTACGCCCACCAGAGTACTCAAGGACTGAAAGTGGCTATGCAAAGCCCCCCCTGGCCTGCGAGAACAAAAGAAATGCAGTATAAAATAAGGAGCCTTGCTCCTTGTAAATTAGATCCTGTTTGTGCTACAGAAGGAACTCTGCCCGACGAGAAGGACCTGGAAGGACAAGGAAGAGTGCTGTCTCTTGCCTGTGTCTGGTGCCTTGCTGCAGAAGGAGAGGAAAAGGAAAGACTACAAGAAGACTTTTGCTTTGTGAAACTTTGTGCCAAACTCTGCTGAAAGACCTCCAAGGGCTTGCTGTTGAACTTGCCCCCTGACCAGCGCCCCAGGACCAGTGGGCGCTACATCCTGAAGAAAGCGACTGTGTGTGCTGCTTATCGCTGCAGTACTGACAGAGGGGTCTGTGAGCGCTGGGCAAGCCTGCCACGCTCTCCGTAATCCAAGGCATCGAATGAATGAATGAATGAATGAAATACATTTATACAGCGCGATTGCTGCCCTGGGGCGTCCAAGCGCTAGGGAACCAGAGGAGGGGGTATAATGAGGCAGACAGAGACTGGGAGAAGATGGGGGGCTGAGAGGTTACGGGGATTTGAATAGATGAGTTTTTAGTTGCTTGCGGAAGGAGGCAAGATCGACATCCCCCCAAGCACTGTGACCGGGGCCCAAAGCAACAGCGAGAGCAACGTGAGGTCCAGCCGCCGCTGGCCCGAGCACCGTGACCGCAACTGCACCGGGAGCCCGAGAGCAAAGTGAGGGAGGACCCGTCCGGTCCAAGCTCCCGAATTGACTGCGCTTCGAGCTGTCAATCCACCTGCGAAGACGGACAGCCGCCCTGTGATAACCCCCCTCTGGTCGGTAGCCTGCCCGACAGCTCAGCTGTGAGCGCACAGCTGCAACCGGTACTTTGGCTGGGTACGTCCTGCACTTGGGGACCGTACTGCCACTTGCCGCCACCACACAGCCGCCGCCTCCAGGGTCGGAGCGAACGACGAGGAAAGGACCCTGCCGCCACAGAGCACCGCCGCCCCGGACAACCCGTGACCTGCCCGGCTGAGAGCTGCAGCGAACAGCGACCCCGGAAAAGCAACGTGACGTGGGACAGCTCCCCTGGAAGCCGCCCGCTCCACAAGAATTTGAAAGGTACTGTGTTGTATCCTCACGGTGCGAGCGACCTGCAACTCGAGCTCGCACCGCGCTATCTGCCCCCAACGCGAGCCGCCTCTGAAACCGAGGCTCGCACAGCTCCTGGCCCTCGAGGCCCATGCAGAGAGCGCATTGAGGCGCTACGAGACACTGAACCTTGACGAACCTGGGCAGAAGGCCCGAAAGATTGCTTATTGCTAAAAGAGAACTGTGGCAACCTGAACTTAAGTAACCTGGAACCGCTACTGAACGTTTTACAACTGTATTTACAAGCCTGCTTGAAATTTATATAAAGATATATATTTTTACAAATACAGTTTGGTTTCATTGTGTGGTAAATTGGTTGTGATGGTGTGATATTGCAAATGTTTAACCCTATGTGCCCCAAAGATTAGCCTAAGACTGCTTAAGCCACACTACCTAGAGGGTAAGCAGAGGTTGTCTGGAAGGTAACCCTCAGCCCTGACGAGGAAGAGAGAGTCCCTGCTTGTCGCTAGTGCTACACTGCGCCAACTAGAGCCTCCCCCTTCCTACAATGTATAAATGAAAACATACGTCAATACATATAAAACCAATGTAAAGTGCATTATTGTCATTGAATGAACTTATGCAGTGCTGACTATATATAGACTTCATATAGGATGGCTGTTAAAGTGTAAAATATTGGGATAAATCCCTGAATAATCACCAATGGCATGTCTGATGTCAACTGCAGATCCCTGCAGTTGGAAATACATAAAGGGAGTGCAAAAATGTGCAGTAAAGTGCTGAGTGATAGATAGTGCAATACATAGTCAAATATTTAAGATATATCAGATAAGCAGCAGGAGTCTATACATAGGGGGTCAGCATGGTCGGACTGGGCCCAGTCTCGTCCATTAAAAAAGTCCCAAGTTTTTTAATTACTCATGTAAAATGATATGAGCAACAGGTGTAAAAAATTATTCAGTGAATGTAAAGAAACTTCACAGGTTATAAGAGAATATAGGTCACAACATACTAGTTCTAAAAATGCATTACATCACAGTCTTCAGAAATCATGATGTTATTGAATAAAACATCCTAAGATAATAAATAGTACATACAGTGATTAAAACCATAGTTTCCAAATGATAAAAACCATTTTTTTTTAAATTTATTTTTATTGCAAAGTCATATAGCATTATCATCACCGTACAAATATATGCCTACAACCCTGAGGCCGGCTTGCAGTATGGGGTAAAGATAATCAGAGCAGAGACCTTAAATCCTGTTCGGTTGTAGAGATAGTATCAATTATCAAGATGATCAAGTATGTGGAACGAATGTAATTTACAATGAAAATACAATTTGCTTTTTGTGTTTTTTGTTTTCATTTTAAACATAAACTAAAAGAAACTGCACACATGAATCAGTACGACAACAAGTTACTCTTAGCCTGTTATCTAGCATCGAAGTTGTCCTGTGAGGGACCAATTGTGCAATTCTTCCAAGATCACATCCCGCCCGCACACCCCCCCGTCAAATCCCACTGTTACGTGACCAGCCCCGTCCCCTCCATGTAGATAGCCCACCGTTGGCCTCGGCCCCTATTCAGTGTCTTCCTCGTCGTCAGAACCTTCAAGATCCTCTTCTGTCAATGGCTCACAAATATCCCCTCTATAGGAGTTCCACGGTTGCCAAACCCCATTCCATTTGCGCAGGTTATCTCTTAGTTTGTAGACTGCCCTTTCTGTCAACATAAGCATATCCATGTTCCTGATCCACTGTGCCAGTGTGGGGAGATCCGCCGTTCCCCATTTCTGTGCGATATCTCGTTTGGCTGTGATAAGTCCTATCGTAGTCCACACCCTTTCATAGAAAGTGAGATCTGTAGGCCCCCACACATTTAGTAAACATACCCTTGGGTCCAGTGTGAGTGAGGTGTGAAGTGTCTGTGCAATGGTGCGTAAAATTCGCTGCCAATAACTAACAATACGTGGGCATTCCCAAAGCGTGTGTATGAACGTGCCCTCCTCCCCGCAGCCCCTGAGACAATACAGATGGTCTGCTCTCTGCAGTTTGTGTAGAGTTGTTCGGGTGTAGTAAATCCTATGTAAAATTTTTAACTGTACCAAACGGAATTTAGATGATATACCCGCCTCACGTGGAGACGCCATGGCTGCATTCCAGTCGGACTCGTCTAGGTCTGCGACGTCGGTCACCCATTTGTCTTTTAGCTTCTCCAGCGGGTCAGGTAAATTGTTGATTAGCTTACGATATGTTAAAGAAGTTGCGCCTTCCTGCATGAAATCTGTGAGCAGACGGTCCTCTAGCGGGGAGGATTCTGGTGGAGACGTGTCTGGTGGGATTGCTGCCTGTAGGGCGTGTCTAATCTGTATGTATCTATACAGCTCGCTATCCCCCAGTTCGTACTGTTCTTGAAGGGTCGCGAATGAAACCACTCCCTCCCTAGTCCACATGTCTCCCACAGTCGATATCCCAATGTTGTCCCACTGAGTGAAGCCCTTAGTGCGTCGTAGATGACCCAGTGTCTTGGTGTCCCACAGAGGCGTGAGCTTTGTGATGGTCTCATCCCAGTGTAACTTCGCTTGTGCCTTGTACCACAGTTGAACTGTGTGTTTAGTGGGCCCTATGAGTTTCGCCGCAGTGCCCCGATGGTACAGAGGTGCCAGTAAACTATTTGTACCCAGTTGTATCCTGTCAGCTTTGAATGCTGGATCATCCTGCGGGGCGTGCACCCACTGATTAAGGATCTTGAGTTGGGCCGCCCAATAATATATTGCATATTAGGCAGTGCAATGCCTCCATCATACCAGCTCCTATTTAGCTTTGGGTGCGAAATCCGAGCTGGCCGGTTCCCCCAGAGCAGACTCGTGATCTGTGCTGTTACTCTCTGTAGGAAGCTGGCTGGTATCAAGCGTGGGGCGTTTTCAAGGACGTACAAAAAGCGCGGCAGGGCCATCATTTTAAACAATGCTGCCCTGCCCAGCAATGTCAGTGGAAGTTCTTTCCAGTGTTGCACATCGTTACGGAGCCGGAGCAAGGGAGGCTGCAAGTTGAGCCGTGCGAACTCCGTTTCATCTCGAGTGATGTGGATTCCCAGATATTTAAAAGAAGCGGGAGCCATCTCCAGTGGACAGGAGTCTGGCTGTGGCGGGAGAGGCCCCTTGAGCTCAAAAAGTATCGACTTCGCCCAATTGATGGTATAACCTGATACTCGCCCATGTGAGTTACAAATTGCTAGGAGATTGGGAAGGCTGTGTTCTAGGTCAGTGAGGTATATTAACATATCGTCCGCGTAAAGGGACACTCTGTCTTCCCACTGTGGATCCCATTGTATCCCCTTCAGAAGCTGCGTAGTACGGATAGTGACTGCCAGCGGTTCCAGAACCAGAGCAAAAAGGAGGGGCGAGAGTGGGCATCCCTGTCGCGTACCACGTCCTAAACGTATGGCCCGAGATATGTGCCCATTCGCTACTACCCTGGCCATGGGATCCTTATAAAGCATCCTTATCCAGGAAATAAAGACTGGACCAAAGCCCATACGAGTGAGCACCGCGAAGAGGTAGTTCCACTTCACCAAATCGAACGCCATCTTGGCGTCCAGTTAGAGTATCGCTGCCGGTTCTTTTAACATTGAGAGTCTTGCCACAACTCCATGTACCCTGCGAAGGTTCTGGGCCGTACTTCTATGTGGCATGAAGCCGGACTGGTCCGGGTGAATCAGCTGACTTAAGCATGGCATAAGTCTGTTTGCCAGTACTTTTGCTATTATTTTGGCCTCCGGGTTCAGAAGAGAAATAGGCCTATATGATTTACAGTCACTGGGCGGTTTACCCGGTTTCGGGATAGCAACGATAGTCGCCATCCGTTGATCTGGGGGCAATGTTCCCTTCAACCTACTCTCTTCATACATCTGAAGAAGGGGCGTACTTAGGGATTCAGACATGGTTTTAAACCACTCAATGGGCACCCCGTTGGGGCCCAGAGCTTTACCCGAGTGGAGGGAGGTAAGGGCCGATTGAATTTCGTCAATTGTTAAGGGGGCGTCAATATCCTTCGCCGCCTCTTCCGTCAGTTTTGGCAGAGGCACCCATTCGAGGGCGTCCCGGGCCTCATCTTCTGTCACCACTATCGTTGGAGTGTATACGTCATGGAAGTGATCAGCCAGGGCTTCTACTATGTCCTCCGGTTGGGTGTGGACAGTGCCACAAGAGTTCGTAATTTGTAGTATATTCCTACCCCCCCCTTGTTTCTTGTCTAACCATGCCAGGAGTTTACTAGCTTTATCCCCTATGTCATAGACCCTGTGTTTAGTCGCGGCAATGTCCGCCACTGTCACACGTCTCAAGTGGTCGTTGAGGCGGCACTGGTGTATCTGTAGGTCATGAAGTGCGTCTTCCGATGGGTCTGCCATATGGGCAGTGTTGGCCCTCTCAAGGCCCAACTCCAATTCCAATGCTTCCTTCCTATGTGTTTTCTTGTGATTCGTTATCGCTGCAATAGCCTGACCCCTGAACACCGTTTTGTAGGCTTCCCACAGTATTGAAGGGGAGTCCACCGATGACTGGTTCTCCTCAAAATAGAGCCGGGTCACTTTCTTCAGGTCCTTACTAATCTGTGGGGCTTTGAGATACCCCGGAAAGATCGGATACACCCTCCTGCGTTTGGTGCCTGTGCTAGCTACGGTCAGAGTGACCGGTGAGTGATCCGAGATGCCTCTCGGCTGTATCATTGCCTCGCTAATGTTGAGGAGACCGTTACCCAGTGTGAAAAAGTAATCTATCCTTGAAAGACTATTGTGAGTCGCTGAGTAGTAGGAGTACTGTTGCTGATCTGGGTGCAGTGTACGCCATACATCCACCAAACCCTGTGCTTCCAGAAAGTTCTGTAGCTTGCTAGGGCATCTGCTTGTGTGCGTGTAGGGAATCGATCGAGGGTGTCCGTGAGTGTCATGTTAAAGTCTCCGCCTACAAGCAAATCCCCTTCAGGGAGTTCCAGCAGGAATTTGCCGAGGTCCGGCAGAGCTACTGATTGTAACGCCGGCGGGATATAAACGGAGACCACATTTAGCAGTTTACCCTCCCACTGTACTGCTGCGAAGCAGCCTTGATCATCTATTTTTGTGGATTTCACTATGTATTGGGAGGATTTTCTTAGCAATATACCTGTGCCACGTGACCCTGAGGTAAATTCAGCGTGTGCTATCATACGGTATCCCCTCCTATCCAGAGCCCAAGTGGCCGCCCCCAACAAGTGTGTCTCCTGCAAAAGAACTAGAGTGGGTCCCTGTCTCTTAATGCCTTGCAGTACCAGGCCCCTCTTGATCTTGTCGCCCAGGCCCCTAACGTTCCATGACATGATTCGCAACGGGGCTGGTGTGGTGTGGTTATCTATCCTGACCATAGGAAGAGCTGGTGGGCGGGTCCGGAGGAGCCCGTTGGATACAGTCCCTCTCCATTGTAACGGAGGGATCACTATAGATCGCGAGGCCTTCTCGCCATGAGTGAGGTGGTGTGCGGAGACGAGTGTAAGGCAGATGTGACTCCTCCCAACCTCCCGCCATCTGACTGTCCCCATGACATACGATGCTTCCCAACTGCTGAGTCATACCAATGAACATGTGTGTGTGCAAAACCAGAACTCGCAGGACCAAGTGGTCCCAAACTTTAACCATTCTTGTGTCCCTACCCACCCCCCTCCCTGCCCCCCTGCTACACGGACTCCAAACTGCCCGCCCCCCAACTGAGCAGAGTGCATACCCCAACCCCAAAACAGTGTACTTGCGCATTGGGGTGAGGGACTCTCCGCTGCCGGCGGTCTCTCATTCACACCCTCGGAGGTCCATCACCCAGTGTCCAATGGCGGGAAGTGCGTGTACAGCACTATAAGTCTAATGAAACATAGAAGTCTGGAGAGTACTGTTCCTCATTTTCTTCTTGGCCGCCATCTGCTCCCAAGGACGCACTGCTCTCTGGGCCCCCTCCCGACGCCTGGGAGTCCGGATGTTTTCCCGCAGTTCGGCCCTTTGGGGGTTGGTTGGTTCGTCGTGGGTGGTGTCCCGGTCTCCACCCCTCCAGCCAGTCCTGCACCGCCTCTGGGTTGTCAAAGAACCAAGTTTTGTTTTCTGCTACTACCCTAAGCCTCGCAGGGAAGAGCATGGAGTATGGTAGTTCTCGTGTTCTCAGTTCCTTTTTAACCTCAAAGAAGGTTCTTCGCCTGCGTGCGACGTCCGCCGTATAGTCGGGGAAGAAGGCAACGGTGGAGTTCTGGAGTTTAATAGGAGGGGATGTCCTGGCCGCCTGTAAAATGGCATCTCGGTCGTGGAAATTGAACAGGCGGGCTACTATGGGCCGCGGAGCCGCCCCGGCTTCGGTTGACCTCCTGGCACGCGATGGGCCCTTTCCACGGAGAAAAAGGTGGACAAGCCTTTCGGTTTAAGTTCGTCCGTGATTAAGCTCTCCACAAACAAGTCCATGGCTCTTATGCCTTCCGACTCCGGCACCCCAATAATGCGGATGTTGTTCCGCCTAGAACGCCCTTCCTGCTCGTCAAGCTTCTCACGCAGCAGTTTATTGTCCTGCGCCATCTTCCCCATTGCCTGTTTAATTTCGGAGACATCCTCCACTAGGGATTTTGTGACCACCTCCATGTCTTTGACCTTCTCCGACATTTTGTGGAGGTCGGCTCTTAGCAAAGTGACATCCGTGGAGATCGAACCCACCGTCGTCTGTAGCTGAGCCAGTGCATGCATCACATCTTCCAACGTTGCCTTCCTTCCTCCCGGGGTATCTGCAGTTTTGCCCTCCGTATCCTTCCCCGTCACTGGGGAGGTAGCTGGTTTGTCGGACGTATATCGTTCAATGCGGGTCTGTGTGGCGCCGCCCTTGGGCCCTTTCCCTGCCATGCCGTTAGATTTCGTGCTTTTCGGGCCTCTCCGCTCCAGTTTGTCCGGAGTGGCGCACCCACTTCGGCCACAGAATGTTAGTGGTTTCATCCACGCGTGAGCCCGGCCAGGGCGCCTCTCAAGTGTCCGCCGATATCAACTAGCTGTCTCTCCCCGGGCCTCCGGGGGATCGTATTGGGCTCCTGAACCGGGTGAAGTCTTTTGCTGTGCTCAGGCCCATCAATCGGGCACCGGTAGGGTGTTCCGCAGGGCGAAGTGTGCCAACAGTCAATAAGTGCGCAGTGACTGCCTTGGCCTAGAAAATGGCGGCTGCCCTTCACCCCCCTAGGCTCCCTCCCGCCTGTGGCCGCCGGTCCGACTTCAAGCAGGGCTGGGGGTACCGGTTACAGTGTAATATTGCAGTCACACTTCTCTGGACCCCAGGCGGCGCCCAGTCTGGCAGCGTGACTTTCGTGTCTTCGGCCGTCCTATGCGGCTTGCGGACACTTCCGGTCCTGGTCCCCCGGATCAACTGCACTTCCTGCCGGGCCACTCGATCAGGGAAGGTCCCGGATCAAGCGATTGAAGTAGGCCAAACCGCAGCCGCGATGTAACTCGGTCCCCAGGCGTCGGATTTGAACGCCGCTTCTCTCTACTTGCTCCGCCCGGTGCTGGGCTCCGGTACCCTCCTGTAGGGCTTGAAAATTGTGGCGGATTATGAGTCGGATAGTCGAAGAGGCCGCTTCAGCTGCGGAGCTCGTCCCTTATGCTGCCGCCATGATCGGCTGCTAGCCACGCCCCTCATAAAAACCATTTAAAAATAACAGAGAAAACTAACTTCATATATGTACAGGAATTCGCACATAGCCATCAATTGTCCGACTAGAACTATTATGTAAGTGCAAGCATTTGTTCAACTGATCATCCCAACACAGTATACAAATCCTCAGTGACATTTAACCCTACCGGGGCCTTGGAATCTAAGCGGAGTATGTATTTAGTTTCCAATTTACGGAGCGCAGCCTCTCTATTGCCCCCTCTCCTGCTTGCAAGGACAGCATCAATCACAAAAATTGTTAGATCTTTGTTATTGCTTTGATGTGCCTCCTTGAAATGACGCGCTACCGGGTAGGTATTGTCTTGATTTGATATTGCCCTCAGGTGCTGTAAAATACGTTTGTGCACCTCTAACTTTGTACTGCCAACATACCTGAGGGCACAAGGGCACTGGAGTACCTATATAGCGTACTCTGACTTGCATGTTAGGACCTTGTCTATTTTGTGTTTCCTGTCACTAAAGCCATCCTTATATGTTTTAGTATTGACCCCATGTGTGCAAGATTTACAGACTTTACATTTGAAAAAACCACCATTGTTTTGGAACCAGGTGGTTTTGGTCATAACTTCAGGGTTGGTATCAACTAATCGGTCCCTCATTGAAGGTGCTCTGTTGTTATTTAAGGTAACTCTGCGTGGTAAAGTTGGACCTATGATAGGGCCACTAGTCAAGATCGCCCAATTGCGATTAAAGATCCGATATAGATAGCGATGTTGCTTGTTAAAGCCAGGTATGATTCTGAAATCATTGATTTCAGAGGCTTCATTGGGAATCTCAGCGCTTGAGATTGACTGGTCATATTTGGCCAAAAGATCCTGTCTCTTCCTCAAGCGTGACTTAACTATAGCATTGTCGATCATTACCTCAGAGTACCCACGCTGCAAGAATCTAATCTTGCTGGATTTTTGTGCCTCCTCTAGTTCTAATTCAGTGCTGCACACTCTGCGTAATCTTAACATCTCCCCATAGGGGATACTGGCTATGAGGTGGTGAGGGTGTCCACTAGCCGCATGGAGTATGGTATTACCGGCAGTCTATTTTCTATATAGCCTGGTTTCAATCTTGCCTTTGTCAATATATACTTCAGTGTCTAAAAACGTTACACTCATCTGACTGTGAATTCAAGGTTAAGTTTGTTAATGTTAATAGCATTGACAAATTCCTCTGCTGATTCTTTATCGCCTTGACATACTATACACAAATCGTCAATATAACGCAACCAAACAATAATGTTGGAATCCATCTCCTTCTTGAATTGCGTTTTGAGGACCAGTTCCTCCCAAGCACCCATGTGTAAACAGGCATAGCTTGGAGAGAAACTGGCCCCCATAGCAACTCCTTGCAACTGACGATATATCAGGTTATTGTACATAAACACATTATTATGTAAGCATATTTGTAGCATTTCCAAAATCATGGCAGTATGATCTTTGTAATGTTCTTCCCTTTGGGACAAATAGTACTTTACCGCCGCCATGCCATCCTCATGTAAAATGCTGGTGTACAATGCTGATACATCTAGGGCAAACATCCAGTAGTCATCCTTCCATTCAATAGCTTGTAATTTGACAAGAAGTCCCCAGTGTCCTGAACATAGGACTCCAGAGACTTAACTGCCTCCTGTAAGAAATAGTCTATATAGACAGATGTTTTCTCCAAACACAAACGTTTGACAGCAGTGCGTTATTTGTCACTTTCACTTATGAATATTATATGTCGCTCACAACTGGCTGCTGTTGTACTAAATATATTTATGGATTGAGATACACATTATTTGTATCCTTCATACCCGTTCCATAATGGCCGCCATGGATGACGTGGGATGTGGGGAACAACGAGTAACTCTTCTCTGTTTAATGTTTATTTATGCACGTCCTTGTGAAGCTGTAATATCGTGTGATCAAGACACATTTGGTGTCGAAACACATAGCGGTTTAAAGGATTAATACTTATGGTTTAGCAATTGACCTCTGAGAGTGCGTCCTTTATCTTGTGCAATTTTGGACATTTACGAACCGGCTTTGGGTACCGCCGGCTGACGCACCACCTGACTGTGGGACTGATCCCAGAAGGACCCGACTTGGATTTGTATTATATATATATATATATATATATATATATATATATATATATATATATATATATATATATATATATATATATATATACACAAAGTCCCTCCCCTGTCTGCTCTGCGCTCGTGGTCACAGCCTCCGCGCCAACAACAAAAAGGATACGGACCACCAAATCAGCAAATGTTGTTATTTATTAGTTACACAGAACCAAAATCAGCGACGCGTTTCGAGCACAAGTGCCCTTGTTCACGCTATATATACACACACAGAGTAAATATGTAGCACAATACCTGGGAGGAGCGAAGGGTACAGAGGATGATGAGTGGTTGAAGAGAAAATCCTTCCAGCGCGCAAAGGAAATCTCTAATGAAACATTTGGTACCCTAAAGGCAACACAAAAATACATTTTAATTGAGGCAACCATATAAGCAGGCATTTGTGCTGCTGAGGACAGATGAGTCACAGCATTTGAAGCATTGCAGTGCCGAGTGTGAGTGAAATTAAAGTGGCTGCATGTTGTCTCATTGAAGATGGATGGCTCACAGCAGTAGGAAGCATGCAGGCGTTGGCAACTAACTGTGTGGCGGGGGCGCTGCACAGGTGTAAAGAAAGTCACTGCAAAAACAACACAAAGAGGGCACTCCAAGTGATCAGAGCTCGGCAAACATCACAACAAGAAGTGAAATTAGTTAGAGGTGTCATGCGATGTCGGAGTCGAGTGCACGCACATGCCAAAGCTGTTAGAGCCGTCATGAATGATTGGCCCACTCGTCTGTTGTGAATATCCACGACTGGGGAATTTTAAACAAAAGCACAGGTGCACCACTTTTCAATATGCAGGGAAAGCAAATATACAATTTATTCCCAAGCAGCAGTGTTCTTCCAAAATTTTCTTTATTCCAATATCAAAAACGATTTATAAAAACAGGGTCATTGGCATCACTTGTGGAAAAGTGGCACAGCCGACACGTTTCGTCCTTGAAGCAGACTTCTTCAGGGCTGTAGATGCCAAACACATAAATATACATATAAATACACAGAACTAAACATAAATACAAATCACATATACTCACTTTATACAGACATATAAAAGAATGATCAGAAACAGAACATGGGCTATTTTTATAGTCCATGGATAATATCCACAACATTTGCGTTTATGCACTTAACCAAAAAAAAACGCTGAAGACAGACTTCTTATGGTATGATCAGATGAAAATTCATTTTCCAAATCTAACGTCAATGTTTACTTTTAAACATCTCCGGTAAATCATACACAATATATAATTTCAAGCTAAAAGAGTCTATAAGACCTATATACATTTGAATCCATGACAAGAGAAAAAAGAAAGACAAGAGAGAGGAAAAAGAAAAGGAAAAATGGGAAGTTCTAGAAAGAGCTGGTAACCAAAGTTCCAAATAAATTGCGGGTCACCAAAGGCTTGTTGCCCGACAAGAGCAGACGAACAAAATGTATTTTTTAGCGTGATCATAGAAATGCCATATAGCTCATACGGTTGAAACTGACCCACTCTTGTGAGGAAAAGACACCAAACCCTAAAAAAGGTATATTCGAGGTGCTAAATAAGCCACGAAACCAAAGTAATTGGATGAATAAAGGGTTTGCAAATTATATCTAGAAAAGATAAGTCCCCCAAAGATATGGTAGGAGAGTAAAGACATCTTCAATATGTGCTAGGTACCCAGATTGACCCAGCCTACTTACCAATGGTTGTTCCCATATCATGTAAGGGTAAACCAGTTGACTGGTATGTTGATCCAATTGCAAGGAGTCAATAACAATCAAGAATCAACTTCAGATTCTCAAATAATAGTGATCCATAGTGTGATCTGCAATATGATCCAAGAAAAAATGGGGGGAACATATAATCAGTAACTGGTTCTACTGCCATTATAATAAGTAAAGGCAGTATGTGTAGTCAGCATCTCAGGTATACTCACTAGATCTAAATCATGATCATTGACAACGTTTGTCAGCTTATAGGCACTTCCTTCTGGAACTCTAAATTTATTCTGTACGATGGCACCCAATAATGTGAATGGTTTCCCCATGTACGAACAGCCTGTAAAAATAATAACAAACCTCAGACATCAAGATAAAGGAGCCCCTAGATCACAGTGACTCTCATATTATATGGTATTCAGCTCAGGTGGTATATGACCAGAGACTCATTAGGGACAGTAGTTATTGTGCATTATTAAGCCTCAAAAAATGGCCCTCTTATACTCACATCAGGGGCAGAACTATTGATCACACCCGACCATATGCGTCATATTTTGTCAGAGCAATACACCATCAATTATTAACCTGCAGCCTGTGAAAGGAGAGGAGGTACTTGGGTGTTACAAAGTCTGATGGCAAATGACGTACCTCCTATTGTTTTATCCTACTCTTGGTAGGCCGGTCCACCCCACAACCCCTCTCCTTCAAAGACGTAGTCGCCAAGTGTTGTTGACATCTACGTCATACAACTTGTAAAAGAATGAGTAAAATTATCAAAAAAGGGGGTCCCCTAGTCTACGCAGACGAACCAGATAACTGTGGTCTATAGCGGTTCTTCCCGAAGGGGCACCTATGTTGTCATCCTAATAATGCATCGTTATCTCAATTTACAAAAGATACAAGCACCTCAGGTATATATGCATGAGGATGAAGTATGCACTTTAGTCTAAACTTGCTCACATAGTCTTAATCTAAAAGGAAACTCTATACAAACTTATGTTCTAAATTATTATTAAAAAATTATTAAAAAATGAATGAAGGATTCCCCATGCCCAACTTACCTATATTTTGCTGTCAGGCATGCCGTCAGGGGTTCCTCAAAGTGCCAGTCGTCGAGACCGGAGAGCAGAGACAGGAAGCGAAACCCGCAGTATTCAGACCCCGTTTAAATACTCCCGGTGAGATTAAGAAGGCAGCAACACCTGTGGTTTTCCGTATTTGGCGCTCACACTGTCGCGCTGCCTATTCGTGGCGGCCATTTTAGACTAGTGTTAACCCTTTGTTTGGGGGCCTGACTCAATAGATAGACATGGCTAGTGTTTTTCTAGTGAGTCAGATTACGAATTATATTTAAAAGAACGTAATCACGATGCAGGTTTATTGGGGTCGAAAATATTTGAAGGAACGCGCCCAACTATCAAAAGTCAAAATGAGTCCATACTTTCAGTGCTAACATTATCCCGCTGCTTATTCATGGCGGCTTTCTTTGACTAATGTTTAAGTTTTGTTTACACGGCCACATATCATCATACATGGCTCAGAGAATTGATAGATTGTGTTATTTTTGTATTTTAAAAGAACATAATTGCACTACCTCAATATTAAAACCAAACTATTTGAGGAAAAGAGAAAACGCCAAGAGTCAAGATGGGCCCACAAAATGTATTTAACCTAACGCGATCTACCCTCCGGTGCCCCTAAGTTTTTTTTACAATGAAGAGAAAAACAGAGAAAGGAGTACCCACCAGCGGTTGAACCCATCCAAAACTTTATTGAGACCCCATTAGCCGATTCAATCGACAGATAGTGGGAATACGAGGTCATTTTTGGCGGCCATCTTAACACTGTCATTTTGTCATAGAAACAGTATTCACATCAAACATCCCCAATTGGCTCCGAAAGTTGAATCATATAATTGTAGCTTAAAGTCCTTGTCCATGATGGACCACAAGTATTAAAAATTAAGCATCCACACCACAATGTACCAAACATATCCCTATTCTCGACTAATTCAAGTCCTAGTTGTTGAGCAGAATGAATCACCACCTTTATACAAAATTATTATCAAAGTAATCATCTGGAAAGGTGAGTAAGGAAAGTCTGAAAGAGGTGGATACATAAGGATAAAAGTCTTGAGATAGGAGAATAAGGGAGAGAGGTCTGTCCCAAAACAATCAGTTGTCATAATAACAGTCAAGTCAGCTTTACAAAGATAATAATCCCATTTGGGGATACAATATTGTTGTTCCAAACAAGAATATCCCAATACAGTGAGTCGCCAGAATGATGATCTGATCAACATTACAACAGTAGTAATCTCATTTGTTCCAAGCAAATATATCCCAATACAGTGGGTCACCAGAGTGATGATCTCATCAACATTACAACAATAGTAATCTCATTTTAGGATACAACATTGTCATTACTCCAAGGCGGAGCCAGAAGGCATGTTATCGAAAGGTGACCCAGTTGTCATTGTTTTTGCCTGGCAATTTGCTATATTTACAGTCATATTTATCTGTCTGAGAGACATCATTTGATGCCCATCCTATTTCATTTGTCAGGCATTTGACAGTGAAGGATTCGTTCATATACAGGAATAGACTAGTTTCATACGTCAACGAGATATATTCCTAGTGAATATTCCTGCAACAGTATCCGATGTTCAATGGAAGTGAAAGAATTCATATGTCGTTGATGTATGTCTCATAGGCAGATTGACACACCCTAGTAAGAAAGGGCCAGGTTTTCACAGAAAATAGTGCCTCTCATCATCACTGTAATGCCCTAATTCCACACACCGTAATTTACTGATCCACCCGGCTTCATTCCTCCTCAGGGCCAATTCCCTTTTGCCCCCTCTTGGGTGGACTTGGATATGGTCAATGCCCATAAACCAAAGCTCATTAGTTCCTGCATGTTTTTTCTGCATGTGATATTTCAAAGGGTATCGAAGGTCTCCATTACGGAGTGCACGTAAGTGCTCCTGAATCCTTATCTCTAATGGTCTCCTGGTGCTGCCCACGTAGATCTTATCACAGGGGCAGCCCAGTACATATGTCAAATACTTAGATTTACAATTAATCAGATGGTTAATCGTGTACCTTCGTTTAGTGTTGTAACAGAATGTTTTCGTCTTATTCCTACCAAATTTACATACACTGCACTCATTGCATGTGAGAAAGCCCTTGGTGGATGATGTAAACCACATTTGAGGTTTGGATGTAGTCACGTAACTGGGACATAGCAGACTGCGTAAGTTCTGTCCTCTTCTATATGTTACTCTTGGTCTTACTGGTAGAAATCCTTTCAGGCTTGGTATGTCTGTCAGTAAATGCCAATGTTTTCGCAGGACATTATACACCCTATTACTGTCATTGTTAAATTGGGTATTAAATGAGATTGGAGCCTTTTTGGACCTTTTTCCGGGATTGGGGGTCAACGTATTGGCTCAGGGCATTTTCATAACTCTTTTTTGTGCTTTGCTTAGTATCTTATTGGGATACCCTCTGGCCATAAAGCATTCCTCCATTTCTCTGCTGTTCTTTACGAAAGTATCTTGCATACTACAATTCCGTCTCATCCGGATCATTTCCCCATAAGGGATATTATTAATCACATGGGGAGGGTGAGCGCTCGGGAAATGCAGTGTGCTGTTACATGCAGTGTTTTTCCTATGTGTGCGGCTCTGAATACGGTTGTCATGTATGAAGAAGCTGACATCCAAGAAGTCAATCTCTTCACTGCTATAGTTAATCGTGAACTTGACATTGAAAGGGTTGTCGTTTAAATAGTCATAGTACTCGAGGAGTACTGGGGCAGGCCCATTCCATGGTATAATAGCATCATCAAAGTACCTGCCCCAGAAGATGACATGCTCCATCCAGTCTGCAGCATGACGTCCCCAGGCATGCCCCCGCTCAAACCAGCCCATAAAGAGCCCGGCATAAGCAGGGGAAAATCAGGAGCCCATTGCTGTGCCTTGGACCTGGTGATACCATTCTGAGTCATGCAGGAAAAAGCTTTTTGATAAAATGATATCGGTCATTTCTAGCAGAACCTCATTATGTGAATAATGGTCTGCTGTTCTTTGTCCAAGATAGAAATGTAATGCTTGGACTCCAAAGTCCTTTCTGATACATGTATATAAGCTGGTCACGTCCAGAGTGACAAAGATGCGGTTTTCAGACCAGGTAAGACCCTCAAATTTGCCCAAGATATCCTTAGTATCTCTTATATAGGCAGGCAAGTTTTGTACTTATGGTTGTGTGTAGTGATCTACATATTCCGAAAGTTTTTCAGTGGGGGAATTGATGCCTGAAATAATAGGGCGGCCCGTGGAAAGGGGCTGCCCTTATGTATTTTCGTTAATATGTAAATGCAGGGTGAGGTAGGTTCATGGACTGTCAGGTATCTGCATTCTTCTTAACAAGCCACGTTCCCGCCACTCAATGAGTCGCATGTTAATGTGATCACCCAGAATTTAATCGGGGTACTTGAATTTTGATGTAACACGACGTGTCTGATAATTGGCGGGCGATCTCCCTCATGTAGCTTGATTTTTCCATAATAACTACATTGCCCCCCTTATCTGCTTCTTGAACCACGATGGAGGAATCAGATTTAAGGTCTTTGAAAGCCTTTTGTTCACCCACCATTATAGAGTACTTTCTTTGATTGGGGGAATAGGGTGATCCAAGAGTTTATGAAATTCCTGTGTAACTTTTTCTCGGAACAGATCTATGTTAGGATGTGTACCCTGTGGGATATATTTTGATTTAGGTTTTAAACCACTCTCTAATGTGACGTCTTCAACAATTTCTAAATCATTTCTAATCGGATCTACTTCAATTGATGTTTCATATTCAACAGACATCATCGTTTGGATAACATGTATTTCATTAACAGTATATGCAGGTGGTACATGATTCCCTGAGGGTAAATTACACACAGATGGGTTACGAACAAAATGATCCTTAAGTTTTAACAATCTTGTAAATGTAAACAAATCTATAAACATATCCACATCATTACCCATCTGATTAGGGCAAAAACCAAGACCTTTACTTAACACAGACACATCTTCCCTTGACAATATTTTTTCTGAGAGGTTGACAATGGCTAGTTCTTGTGTCACATTCTTATTCAGTCCCTCAGACTCCCGGTTTTTTCGGATCTCGTCATTCTCCCTACCGTTTCCTGTTTTGTTTTCTTGTTGTTGTTTCTGTTTGTACTCCTGCCATTACCTCCCCCCCTTCTGGTTTTTGGTCTTTGGGTCCTGGTCTTGTCCCCAGTCTTAGTATCTCCATTTCTAATAAAAAATTAGACCTATTTTCGGTCTCCGTGGAACCTGTTGGTTCCTCCGTAGGGACTGAGCTGGCCACAGAGGAAAGCGAGGTTATACTGCTCGCGGAGGTCAATTCCAGAGTATCCTCTCGTGGTCTTTTCCCTTCTCCTGGTATTTTCACATTATCATATTTATGGGAGAAAGTATATACTCTCCCATCCTTATAATCCTTATCATCTCTTTTGATCTTCTTGATCTTTTTATCTCTTAGATACATTTGGTAACCCTCTAAAATCTCATCCAGGGTTGCATCGTTTTTCTTTATTACCTCTTTTAATTCAGAGGTCGCAATATCCTTTTCTAGTTCCTCAATGCCCATCTGCAGTTTAATGCCTTTTTTCTCCGCATTCTTAATTAAAATGCGCATCATATTAAATGAGGCATTGCGGAAATTCCCCTCCCAATCCTCCAATGAGTCTTTGTCAAGATCCTCAAACGTAGGGAAGATTAGGATTCTAAGTCCTCTCGGGATTTTCTCATTTTCAATATATTTTTCCAGGGTGGTTCCGTCCCACCATCTGGACATCTCATGTTTTCTGAATTTTTCCAATTTTTGAAATTTACATTTTAAACCCTCTGTTTTTGGGGCTATATTGCTCGCGCCTCCCGGTTTGGAACTGGAGGCAAACAGATCCTGAGCTAGTTCCTGACGTCTGTCTTTAAATCCCAGTACAAAAGGGGGTGGTGATGGACGGAGCATCTGAATCAATCAAACACTCACACCCAGTCAAAAGATCTGGGTTTAATCCATCACCGTTCTTTAGCCCACTCTGCCACCCCAGTTCAGACATGGCTAAATCGAGCATTATATTGCTTTGAGAGGATTTATATTAAGAAGATTTATATTAAATGGTCCAAAGGGCAAGTCAGTGCTAGGTAAAGGGTCAATTATACTTGTAAAAACAATACGACCGACAGTGGATCCCTTTAATAGGCAGCACCTGAATTGCTATCCCTCCGTTATTCTGACCTCATCTATACTCATGAGGGTATGTGTGCACACTGTATCACACCCACTGTCACAATGCTATTCATAACGGAACTCAACAATTTTAAACAAAAGCACAGGTGCACCACTTCTCAATATGCAGGGAAAGCAAATATACAATTTATTCCCAAGCAGCAGTGTTCTTCCAAAATTTTCTTTATTCCAATATCAAAAACGATTTATACAAACAGGGTCATAGGCATCACTTGTGGAAAAGCAGCACAGCCAACACGTTTCGCCCTTGAAGCGGACTTCTTCACGGCTGTAGATGCCAAACACATAAATATACATATAAATACACAGAACTAAACATAAATACAAAACACATATACTCACTTTATGCAGACATAAAAAAGAATTATCAGAAACAGAACATGGGCTATTTTTATAGTCCATGGAGAGTATCCAAAACATTTGCGTTTATGCACTTAAGCAAACAAAAACGCTGAAGACAGACTTCTTATGGTATTATCAGATGAAAATTCATTTTACAAACCTACAAGAGAAAAAATAAAGAAAAGAGAGAGGAAAAAGAAAAGGAAAAATGGGAAGTTCTAGTCGGGCAACAAGCCTTTGGTGACCCGCAATTTAATTGGAACTTTGGTTACCAGCTCTTTCTAGAACTTCCCATTTTTGGAGATGTTTAAAAGATGTTTAAAAGTAAACATTGACGTTAGGTTTGGAAAATGAATTTTTATCTGATCATACCATAAGAAGTCTGTCTTCAGCGGTTTTTAGGGAGATGCGAATCGCCCATGCTGTGTTTGTTGTTTGTTACCCTAGACAGTGCCTACCACTATTACTATGGTGCGCCAAAACATTTTTGCCTCTCAGTTGGCCTTTAGACATGGAGGTCGATTGTCAGCCTGTATTTAATGAATCAGCCCATGCATGGCTACTATTTTCTCTATTTATGTAATCAGCTCATCAGGAGTGGTGCTGCTCAAGATTTCTAGTTGTGGATATTTTAAGTACTCATCAACCACTACTAATGTGTCACCCACCGAGAAGGCTGTCAAAATCAGCACTGGCTCAGACCCATGGAGCCTTACAACAATAGATATCTCTATAAGGCTCCGTATTCCACTCCAATTTGGCTGACCACGTGGGCGAAGTCTCCTGGATCTGTTACGCATGTCCGAATCTCAGCCTGGGGGATTAGCAACCTGTTCTTTATTTCAGTCATGAGCCGCATGTCGAGATCTCGGCCTCTATTTTAGTCATTATCCAGTTGTTGGACATGCCTTATAAGGCAGACTCCACAGAGCGATATCTCTAGTTCCTTTCATTCCTTTTTGGATGTGGCAGTGACTACTAGTTTTTAGAATCTGATGTTTTACACCTTAACAAGCCGGTAACCCCAGGACGGCAAAGACAAAAAAAAGAGGGGTACATTTATAAGATGTGCATGTTGGGGGTCAAATTTGGGCAAGTGCCAAAACTATTCTCCATATCTGATTACTTCTTACGTCACAGGCTGCGTGACCTTTGTGCATATCGTCTGTTACCTTGGAAGCGGGTTACGGTGGTAATCTCCCTGAGGCTTGCCATCCCGTGGCACTGTTGTCATTAAGGTCTTATAATAGTTTATATTGCTTATATTATTATCACCATCACTAGCTTTTGCATGTATGGCCATGCCCCTACAAATTTTCGGGCACATCTATTCAACTATCGTTCACAGGAATGTGCAACACTGAAAGCTTACTGTGAACTTCGCCGCTTTCATGACCTTGGGTATGCCATCAGTACCTTTCCATTTCACACTGTCATTATGCTATTAGGACATTACCATTGGTAATTTTTACTTTGTCTCTCTGGACCTAGGGTGCCTTGTTTCAATCAGCAGAATCACATAGCGGCACTTTTAGGCTCCTAATTTGGCTATTCTGGCTTATCAGTCAGAGGTAGTTTTTTTTTTGCAACATCTTGCACACTATATCATTGCACGGGTTTTGTAATTAATCCAGTATATAACTATGTCTCAGATTTTTCTTAAGTAACCTACCAATTAATTCCCCTTGGGTGCATATATACATATATACCGTATATATGCTACTTTATAGCATCACAGCAAGTGAGTAACTTCTAATTAAGCCTTTTATATTATTATATCTTCTATCTTTACTTTTGTTCCAATTGGTGTTTTTTTGGTAATTCACTTCTCTTGGCCTCTCCTGTTCAAGGGTTTCTGTGATATTCGCTACTTCGGTGGCGAGCTTTTGGTGGTGGAAAGTTTTAGATTGTTTGTGCATGCTTCTTCCTGGCTGTAAAATACAAGGTGTACTATTTATATGGATGTTTATTCTGGCTGGGTCTAGCTTTGGTGTTTGGCCATTGGTTACAAACCTGGTTGTTTAGCTGTAAAGGGTTATCATTTAGTTGTATAAAGGGCTCTCACCAATATATTGTGTAATTGCAGGTTCCTTTTAATCATTTGATGAAATTGTGGCTTTCCTGATGAAGGTGTTTTTCCCGAAACCTGCTTAGAGACCAAATCCACTGGGAGACGGAAAGCAAGAGATTTGTTGTGTCAATGTCATAATAGTACTGAGTTATCTATATTCAGAATGTATGTGTAAAAAAACAGCATTACTATGTTAACACCTTGCCTGTGGCAGGAATTCCAGCCCGGTGCTGGACATTCCAATCGCGGGTGTGGCCATGACAGAAATTAGCCGTCATGTGCACAGGCCACCCGTGGCTCATGACGGCTGGGTTCTGTCATGAGCATCAAAGGGGTTAAAGAATCAATTGCCACATACAACTTCATGTAATTTGACTGTATGTCTGGGTGAAACATATATACGAAGATAGATGTAATGAAAGATGTGCTGGATAAGATGTGAACCTTTTAACTTCAAAGAGAAAGTATTTACACCTGTAGATGAATTTAGGATGTAACTAAATGTCTTTCTATGTTTTTTAATTTTGCTAGTTATCAATAAAAAGATGTTATGACAGTACCCGAGACATACATTATTGTGGGCTCTTCTTTATGTAGATAGTTTGCTAAATTTAAATCTTTGAGTTGCCTGAGATTTGTGCACACTGACACTTTGTAGAATAGTCAATTGACCTCTACTGGCAGCTTGGAGAGCAAACTGCAGACAGTTGTCAGCTTCCATACCTTTCTGAATTTCCTGCAGCGATCTAATTAGGGACCAAGACCTCTCCATAACCAACCATACATGCTTCACTATGTCCTGAGCCCTGCCTTCCTCCTAGGGGGTGGCCAGAAGAGGGTACTGAGAGAGGAAGTCTACTGGATTCTATGACCCTGGCTGGTATTTTATCTTGACTGACTATTTCTGTAATTGTGGGATCGATTGCTTTATCTATTGGGGTGGTTTCAACAACAACCCCTGAAACAAAGGGATAATGGGCATATGGTCAGTGAATACATTGAAAGAGTGTCCATATAAAAGCCCACAGTGGATCACTATTGCCTCCCACTATATTTGGGAGTACCATTGCTGCATGAGGGTTAAGGCCCTGCTCGCATAGGCCACCGGGGCCCATTCACCACATGGCTGCCTTTAGGAAAATGTCACCCCTAGTCCAATGTGCCTGGCATCTGCTGCTTACTCAGAGTCCTTGGCAGGGTCATAGTACATCAATGTTGTCTCTGCAGAGTGCATATGTGTATGCTGAAATGCTTCTTCATGTGTCAGCTCCTATGACCATGCCGTGGGGCTGTGAGGGATGTCAAGCAATTTATAAACCTCTTGCAATAATTGACCATGCTTGAAGAAGTTCCCGACATCAGTGACAGAGGAGGGTGGCGATCTCAGTTTGATGTCTTGTACCTTGGCAGAGAACATTCACAGACAAGCGATAGCCAAAGAAGCTGATGCGATCCCAGAGGAACTCACATTACTTTCGATGGGCAGTAAGGTCACCATCTTTGAGTCTTTGGAATACTTTCTGGAAGTGGACATGATGCTTTTCTGTAGATCGTTTATGACCCCTTCAAGGCCCCCTGAATGGTGTTCTAGGAGGATCTGGTGGTAGACAAAGCAGAATTCCATCTTTTAGAACAAGCATGCTCTGCTGTCTTTGGTGACCCAGTTGTCTACTGTTGGTGTCAGATGCCTTTCTCTCTTTATGGCAGTGTTTCGAAAATGTGTGTCTAAACAGAACCTGATCTCGCATGGTTGTTTGGGCTTGCAGATGATGATGATCAGGGACACCCAAGGGATAGGTCCATCCACTCTTTTGATGATGTCAGCTGCCAGTTTTCTCAGCTCTTTATCCGCCATAGGGCGAAGGTGGAAAGCCACCTGCCAATGCCTCAGATCCATAATTTATGGAGATTTGTCACAGGGCCGGTTTTAAAGTTCATGGGACCCTATACAACAATCTTTCTTGGCACTCCCCCTCCCCCAACAAACATTGCTTTTTATGTTGAGTTATCAGACACATAGCAAATGTATACAGGATAATTTAAGAGTTTGTAAAATATATGTCAAATACCATAAAAAAGGAACACGAAAATATAAGGAACACATTTTAAGCCACTATCAGTCGAATATAACTTTTATTTTATAGCCTAAAATAATATACAATCTTGTTTATGTAATTAATAACATTTTCTAACTGTGTTAATTTTGTAAAATACAATTTGCAGAAAATGTAAGTAAATGTATCATTACAGGCTTTCTTTTCTGCTAATACCAAGATTGATACGGATAAGTCCAGCTGTTGTACAATATCATTTTCAATGGACAGGATTGCAAAAGATGATAGACTTTTATCTTTAATTGTTGATCTTAAACATGTGTTAATTAACTTTAGCTTAGAAAAACGTCTGTCTCCACTAACCGCTGTCAGTGGAAGAATTAAAAGTCTTCGCAAAGCCACTCTAATATTAAGAAAGAAATGTTCCATACTCATGTAGGCAATGCTTCACAAGGAATATTTTTACCATCAGGGCGAATGCATTGAAGGTGTTTTAATTCTTCAATTGAGTCTAATGCATTTATATCAGAAGACTTGTCATCTGTAAGGGCTACATGGAAATCACAACTTTGCGTGATCACATAGTTGCTGGAAACGTCCTTTTAAAGATGTTAAACCTGCATTGATCATGGTGAGAAACAATTCTCATTTGAATGTTTCCTCTGGGTTTTACTCATTTCATTGAAATGTTCATAATCAAACACCCTATTCTTTTTACACCTTTATCTATCTTTGCAGGTAGTGTCTGTTTCAAGAGATGTGGCTAATATTTTTGCTTTTGTATTTGCTTTTTCATATCCATTGTCTCTTTATGAAGACAGTAAGTTTAGAGTGCCCTCTATCAAAGCTGTTGCAGTTGTAAGATCTACTTTTTCGCTCTGCAATTGATTGCTAACAATATTGATTGTCATATTATACAGAGAGGGCTATCAGAAATTTGAAGTCCATAAGTTGCTCAGATAGGCAATTTGCTTTGTATCGGGTGTATTTCTGGTAAGGCATCATACATTTCTGTTGTTTGGGTGCACAATGCTTTTACGCTTTTGGTGCAGCTTTCCTAATGAGTTTTACTTAATGGCTTTAGAGTTAGAGTCGGTACATGATTTAGTAAAATCTCCCATAATTGAGCAGAAAACAGAGTGTAAGTACTCTGCAGTACTCCAAAAGAGCTTCTATAGGTGCTACAAGCTTCATCCAATATTAATAAATTCAGGGGATGACAACCACATGGAAGAAAAAATGCTCTTGTATTCATTCTGATTCTTCTTGCCGGTACACCTTTATTTTGACCATTCATGTTGGGCTGTTATCATAGCCTTGACCTCGTAGATCTTGTAAATTCAAGCTAAGGTCGTTCAGCACTCCTAACAACATTTCTGTTAGTCCTTCACCTGTGGAGCAATTCACCTCTTTAAAACTAATAAAATGCTCTTTTACAGATATGTTTTTTTTGTTATATCAGTACACCGTATGGTCAGTGATAGCTTTTCAGAATGGCTTATGTCAGGTGTGCGGTCTAATATAACAGAAAAATATTGTGCCGCCTTTGCTCGAATTAGAATATATTTAAGCACTTGGTTTGCTAAAAGATTGATTATTTCATTCTGTATGTTTTCTCCAAGATAGTGATCAGTATTCTCCTTTTCACAAACACGTCTCTAATGTTCTTGGGTCTAAATATCAAGAAGTTGCACTAATCCCAAGAAATGTCCATTATTTGGCGCATGCAGCCTATCAGAGTATTCCCTGAAGGCCAAGTTGCACTCCAATAAAAATAAAATGACAGAAGCCTTTCTAGAACACCTCTCCAATTAATCATTTCTTAGTTTATCATTTGCTGATGTGACACATCCACACCTTTATTGAACCAAAGTCTTACCTCTGTTTCCATCCAAACACAATAAGATGTCATATGATATGGTGATTTTTCATACTCATTCGAAAGAACACAAATGTGTCTCCAATCACGAAAACCTGTACTTCCTAGTGAAGTTTGTGACTTTTCTTGTGGATAAACTTTGCAACAAAAACAATATACTCAGTCTTAAGTTTTTGAGTAAACCAGTCATCTCTGCTTTATTATCTCACCTTTGTCTTGTGTCTTCATCTGAAAGATTTTAGAAAAACAACATTTTTTTTTCAAAGGAACTGTTAAATTTTGAATTTCAGGTAGTCCAGAAGTTACAATAGTATCCACAATTGTAGAATTTAATTTGTCTGGCCACATTCCTAGATCAGTTGTGTCTTATATGGGGGGCTGACGAATTAATGTGCTCAGCTGACAGTGTACTAGTTTGACTATTTAGCGCAGTAGCTTTATTGGTTTCAATTTTTTTTCAACTGAAGCCAAAGATGACTCTAATTAAAAATTTGTAGATTGCTGACACTCTGAGGAGGATGATGATGTATTATGCTCAGCAGACAGGATACTAGCAGTTTGGTTACTTAGCATAAATGCCATGTGGCCTTCAACTTGTTTGTCAGTCAAAGCAAAAGATGAATAGAAAGTTATATATTACTGTTTGTATTATTTTTTAATAGACCATTCAATGATTGCAGATAAATTGTTGAACCAGTCTGAACTTCTATATGCTGCTGAGAGAAGAGCTTGTCACTCCATGCCACTGCCAATGTCAAGATCAATTAAATGAACTCACCAACAGGAACATTCGCGCAAGACCTTTTCTTCTTCTCTCTGACTCCTGTGCTCACCACATAAGCAAATAATTTACTGCAATGCATGGGCCGATCTTAAGACTCTTGTTGTAAGCAAACCTCAGCTAGGCCTACTTAGTGCAAGGGGTTCGCCCTTCTGTGCACAGAGTCCTCGGACCTTAGGAAGAAGTTGGCAATGAAACTGGAAAATACAAAAGCAAAGTTTATTAAACCTTTAAAGGTGGTACTACAGTCCACACAACACCCTTCAGTATTGTATCGAGTAGCACACCGAACTAAAGCACATGGCCCCTTTTATACACAATGAGGGGGCTCAAAAGAAGGCGGTACAGAAGACAAGAGCAGTTTCATAACCATACAAGGATATATTGGAAGGCACAATCAATAGATGGGCGGAGTTAACAGTCTTCAGCAACTGGTAAACACATTCCTATCTGGAATCAATTAGTAACGGTCATTGACCCTACTGCGCATGTCTGGACATGCTGGAAGCGGGGAATACTAAAAATAGCCTGTTGCCAGGCAGACTTCAGATGCAGTTGACAAGAAGGTATGACAAAGCACATGACGAGCACATGGCAATGTATGGCATACAAAATGGCCGCTGCAAATACAAAATGGAATCGGCACATTTGTTACGATAATGGTCAAACACAGCATGTCTTCTGCTAATGCTTAACCTAATCGCTGTTGATTTACAACACTCGGTCACCCCAGCAATCTGTTAACACTGTTTTCTCTATTCTATTTCTACAAAGACCAACGTTGTGGAAATGAAAGTGGGACAACAGTGCCTACTGATGGGCGATGCAACCAGTTTCGATTTCAGAGCACAAATGGCACCCTCTGACCTTAGCGACCAGTGCAGTGGCACCACTTGCAAAGCCCTAAAGACAGCACTGATTTGTCAGTATGAACAGGTGGAAATATCATTTCGAAATGAACCCCCTTTCTCGTCTGCAGCCGGTCCTGAACATTCATTCATATACTACAGGTGGCCTATGTTGCCCCAGGATGACAGAAGGGAACAGAAAACTAGTGTTACTCTCCTGCCAGATAAGATGTAACATATCTGTCCCACAAGGGTCTACTTTCCTGCACAATATTAGGGATGCCTTGGAAGGGGCCGGATGTACATATTATAGAAAGTAAAGCTAGCACAGGTAGAGGGTCTCTGTTATTGCAACGTGCCTTTCCGGAGGCTTGATGGAGATACCGGGTGATCCTAAAACTTTAGACAACTACAAGGACACCCCAAAAGTTAATCTTGACAGTGAAAAAAGAAATCCTCAGGTCACAGGGCATCATTTCAGCGGGACCTGAGATAATGTGATGGAGCTCCTTAGTGGCCAAAGTGCCAGTTCAAATCCTGAGCAATTGTGTGGACTGTAACCTGGCTTCACTTTTACAGGAGCCTGACTCGAGAAAAGTCTGGAAACCCATTTTATATTAAATGAGCTATAATGAATTTAAGTGCTATTAGTTTGAATACCAACAGGGCAGCTCTATCTTTCTCAGATGGATATCAGCCGTTTGTTGAATTCACCGTATACACCTGTAAGCGAACTCAACCTCGGTAATCAATAAATTTGCAGCATAAACTTATTCACAAAAGAGCTGTTAGTGTCATTTATTATGTTGCATACACGGTTGTAAGATTTGCATTTTCCCTAAATCCTCCAAAGGCTAGGATAGCAATGCTATGCAGCCATCCATACTACCCACAGGGTGATATAGAGGGTTCAGAATCTTAGTGTTGCACCCCTAGAAGTTAAGATGGAACAGATTTGTTCAACAAAGATCTCGGTAGAAAAGGATGGTACTGTCTTTCATTCCTGTTGCGTGATGTCATGAGGGGTGTGATGCTGGTGCCAGTGTGTGAAGTGGTCCCACAAGGGTGTAATTGGGTGTCACACTGCTTCATAGGTGTAAATGGTAGGCTCCTGATTATGTCAAATTAAGTGATAAAAGGAGTCAGAAAGACTGTGAAAAGGACTGTCATGTTGGCTAAGATACCCAGTGCTGTGTTTGTGTGACTCATTGTGGGAAGCACACATAGCCTAGCGGGCCTGCTCTGGGACATAAAAATGTGACGATGAGGATGGTGATGCTAACCCATTGCATGTCTAGTGATGGAGCGAGTTTTAGAAATAATTTTATTCTAGCTCGTGATGTCATACTCTCATAACTTGAATTAATATATTAATGAGTTTTTGCATGGCCTGTTATAACTAAATCAACCTAGAGTAAGATTTCCACATTATTACATATGGGACTAACGTTATGTGCTCATGTTGCATTTGCAAGTCTGTTTTGTAACACATAACTAATGTTGTTTTGTCTGTCCTATTGACTTTGTCAACATTTATGCAGCTGATTAATTAATGGCATGTGCTTTTATTATGTGTGCTTATGTGTTTGTCTATGTTGTGTCTGTTTATCCATGTTGTGTTTGTATTTCTTTTTATCATTTCAGATTTATGAAGAATCCTGCTGGACATTATGAAGAATTGTAAATTTTAAATGTGCTGCTTTTCTGTGTGCTTCTGCTAGATGACTTATACTAATGGGTTAACATTAGCTATGTAGGTTGGAAACAGAATGACTTTCATTACCTGAATTAATTATTGTTTTGTGTTTGTTTAAATAATAGTTTTCTGAAAAAGTGACGCGAGCTAAAAGTGGCGCAGTGACGCAAGCAAAAGTGGCGCAGAAAAATTGACGCTTTCTGAAAAGAGGCCTACTGATGAAAAGCCACATGAGAAAAACTTATTTTGAAAAGGATGAGAAGCCTATGAACTTTTATTGTGAAAAGGTTTGAAAAGAACTGCAAAAGGCACTCTGTGGAGAGGTTTGCTAATGTGCCACGAGAAGCTCAGAACGGACAGGCTCAAGGCCAGGATGTGAGTCGCAGCATTTTTTGTGCACTACATGAACGATCTTTGCTACAAAATGTAGCAGCCTGAGGAAGTGCTGCCAGGACTCTGTACATGAACAATGGCTTTGTGTAAAAGCCTGGACTTGAGGTGGAAGATGTCACAGTTTACTGTGGCGTGAGGTGGTTCAGCCAACGGGGAGCCAGAATTCAGCTGTTGGAATGTGAAATTAGTTAGTTTAGCTGTAGTTTTAGGGTATAAGAATTAGCTCAAGGAGCAGATTTTTGGCTTACGCTTCTTGATTCCAGAGGGACGTGTTCTGCTGTCCGATGATTACAAGTAAGGAAAGCTGACTTTAAAAGACTTTGTTTTCAGGCGATGAGGGTAGAGACAGAGAGTTAGTTAGGATTTGGAAATGCTCTTTTTCACTTATTTATGCTAATGAATAATATTTTCTTGAATTAAGCTCTCTTTATAAATGCTGAATAAAACTTTCTTATGACTTTTAAAAATGCTTGCTTAATAAAGTTCCAAAACCTAAGTTTTCTTGAATATGTTTGAATAAACTTTTAAAATGACAAGCTGGTCTTGTTTATTGTAGATAGTTTAAACAAAATATCAGATCCATTCGCCTCATGATTCAGCTGCTCTGTTATTCTTATGTGCCTGGTATTGATTGGTAAGTTTGGTGGTAGATGGTGACATCATTTATGCAGAATTTTAGTAAGAGCGCTGGATCACTAGCATCAGTGGCCCAGGATGGCGGAACACTGTAAAAACCTTAAAACCAGTGCACATGCTAGAGCACCCAACAGTATTCTGCTGCCTACCATTAAAGGAGGCATATCTGGTCAATGATGTTGGCAAGCCAAAACGTGGAATAATGCCCACACTACACCCACATGGGCGCTGCAGGTGCACAATGCATCAACTTGAGGTTCATCTTCAAACACACCCTGAGGGGGAACTAGAAAGGCGGCTTGCTGGTGAAGTTTACTGGACTAGGCCACAGTGAGACTCACTCACAGAGTAACCAGTGCCTATTTGCATGATGGTAGCATCACAATGATTGATCGATTTGTGGTTTCAGGGTCACATGATGGTTCTTGTTGGTTGAAAGTCTGGAGATATATTTTGCAGCCTCAGAAGTGGACAAAAACTGGAAATGCCCACTCCTTTTACATCAGTCACACAATCTGCTAAAGACTGGGACCCTTTATACTTAACCACCATTGTTGCAGCCCTCAACAATCTCTTTGAGCCCATGGCAAACCCAGACTATGAGTGCTTCCTATTGGTGAAGCATAACACGAACCTAACAAATCCAGACTCTTACACCTGCTTAAAGAAATTAGCGAGCACATGCACTCTGCACATTGAGGTAGAGGAAATACAAGCACAGATTATTCAGGGGTGTGCATTAGCAATACTAAGGTAATATATACTGTACTAGTCAGGAAAGCCTCTTTAAGACATCCTGGCGCAAGGGTGATCAAAAGAGCTCTCAATAGCTTGAGAGTCGCACATGGAAGCAGCATTACAAAAGTCAATCAATAGTGAACCATTTGATCACATAACACAAGCACACATCACCCTAAAGCTAAAGGGAAGAGGCAGGTAAGGTACAAGAAAGATCAGTGGGTTCTGCAGAGGTCTATTCCCTCACCCAAGGGAGTGCCCAGCAACTGGCAAGAAATGTGCAGCTTGTGGAAAAGGAAACCATTTTGCCAAGGTGTGCCGGTCGTCCTGCCACCTTAAAAGTTTCCAAAAGAAGTCACTGAACACAGTGGCCCAGGAACCCCAAGAAGTGGACATGGATGACCACGAGTAAAGGAAGGGACAGTGCACATGGTCTACGCCATGGACCAACATCACAAATACATGAGAACGCTGATATGATGGCAAGTGCCAATTGGGGGCCAACCTATAACGGCCATCATAGACACCGGGCCCTCAATCAAGTTTGTGGCAAAAGACAGCTAAGAGAAGCTGATCATCTGACTGCAGCTGAAGACCACGTAAGTCTGGGGGTACGCCTACGGGCAACCCCGCCCGCTTCCAGTAGTGGGGCTGTTCAACTACCAGGCAATCCTCAAGGGCATTTAAACAACAGCCAACGTGCACGATACGCATGGAGGAGTTGGCATGCTGCCCAGTTGTCAGACCGCAGAGAAGCTCCCCCTCATGCAGTTCACATTTGAAGATGACTCATTTTGAATAGATGTTTCTGCTTGTTAGACTGAGTTAGGCAGAGTTAGAGACACTACTCTATGTCATCCTCAGGTGACGTAGGCCAGCTGCATTGTGCGGCTGAAGATGAGACAGGGGCCTCATTTTGGATAGATGTTTCCACCTGTCCTATACGGGACCGAATGCTGCCATCATGTGCACCCTTACTAAAACCAAAATAAATTCATGTGGTGCACATTATTTTCTTTTGAATGACGATAAAATGGTCCTAGGTCCTGCCCAAGGGCTCTTCTAGAACCTGTACATTTTTTGACCTTTCATTATTGACTTTTCACTCTATCTCTAACACCTTGTCACTTTGTTTCTGTTTCACTATGTGTATTACTCTCTTTTCTTCCCTCTCACTCTTTCTGTCCCTATCACTCTCTTCTCCCCTGTGACTGTCTTTTCCACTCTCTTCTTCTACAATTGTTCGCTTGCCTGTCTCTCTTGCTTTGTCACATTCTGTAGATTCTTCTTTTCTCCTTTTTCCTTGCTTTCTTTTTCCTGTTTCTTTGACTCTTTCAATTTTCCCTTTTACCGCCATGTCTCTATCTCTCACCTGTTACTGTGATTTCTTTTTTTGCCACTAACTCTTTCTTACACTACTTTTCCTCCTGTGATGACCTTTTTTACACACCCAAACTCCACTCTACAGTTATCTTCTCTGGTTCAGATCATGTGTATTTGGCCCATGGAACTCGCTTTGAATTGCAGTATTTCATTTCGCATCTTTTCTGTTTTCTGTTCTCTCACATATACCAACCTGCATGTTGTCGTGTCCATGCTGTGTGCAGGGGTGTACACCATACACAGGACACAGGTTAGTTTAACTCTTCTTTTATTCTTACATCATGCAGTTGCTCGTCCCCACGTCCGTCCACGTCTCTGTCCTGGTCATTGTCCGTCCCCTTCCTGTCCCTGCCACCGGATCTGGTGTCCGGTGACCTGGTCACTCTGCCTGAGGACCCACAGGGTCCTACTGCCCTACTGTCAGTCGCCCACACTGTCGGATCCCAACCTCTCCGTCACGACATCTCCCCCCTTGTTGCAAACAAAAGTTCGTGACACACTTATCATAGTCCTCATTCACAGTTATATTGATGAAGGTGAAAGAATGAGAGAGAGAGAGAGAGAGAGAGAGAGAGAGAGAGAGGGGGGGAGAGAGAGAGAGAGAGCTTGTCACTCTACATCTCTTCAATGAGTCTCTGTTATTTACTGAATGTCCTTCGTGATCTAGTGTCTCCATCGGAGAGAGAGAGAGAGCTTGTCACTCTACATCTCTTCAATGAGTCTCTGTTATTTACTGAATGTCCTTCGTGATCTAGTGTCTCCATCGCTTCCTTGTCCTCTATCTTCCTCCTTCTATGTGGCTGCAGTTGCCGCTGCCATTTCTTCTTCATCCGCCTTTAGCTCCGTGACACGCTATCTTTTCCTTGTTGTTTGTTGTCGGTCGGAGACAGCCATTATCATCAATCCTTTCACTTTCGTCACCGCCAGTGAATCTTTGGAGAACCGGTTGTCTTAATAGCGATATTGTTTCTTTCTGTCTCACCACCTTTGGTCCTGGCCGTGCAGTGTCCCTTGCCTTGATCTTCCTTGGTAGCGCCTGTCCGCTCTGCTCATTGTATGTCTTTATCCTTTCCTTTTGTTGCGTTTTTTTCTGCGCCAAAGTCCTGTCACGTTGCTCCTTTTTACCCATTTTATTTTCTTTGTCTTTGTGTCTTTCCTTTTGTTTTCTTTTCTTCTATGTTCTCCTTTTCTCTTTTCTGTTTCTTTGGTGATCTTTGTCCCTCTTTTCTTTGTTATTTCTCTTTTTCTGTCTTTTCCTCTATTTGGCCTTATCTCTGGCTTTTCCTTTATTTTTACTTCTTTCTTATTCGTCCTTTTTTCTTTTCTTATTCGGCCTCTTCTGGGCTTTTCTAGTCTTCTTCTTTATTTCCTTGTTTTCTTATATTTGCATCCTTTCTGTGTCTTATTCTTATATTTATGTCTTTCCTTTTGTTTGCTTTTCTTCCGTCTTTATTCTTCCTTCTTTTCTTCTTCTTTTCTGCTTTCCTTTTGTCCTTTCTCTTTGTCCTATTTTCTCTCTTCCTTTCTCTTTCTCTTTTCTCTTTATTTTCTTCTTATCTCTTTATCTTCTTTCTTCCTCTTTATTTTCTTCTTTTCTCTCTATCTTTTTTCTTCTTTTCTCTATATTTTCTTCTTATCTCTTTATCTTCTTTCTTTCTTCTTTTCTCTTTATTTTCTTCTTATCTCTTTATCTTCTTTCTTCCTCTTTATCTTCTTCTTTTCTCTTTGTCGATTTGTCTTTTTCTTTATGTCCTTTCTCTTCCTTTCACTTGTTGTTTTCCTTTTTCTTATTGCACTGTCTTCTTTCTTTCTCTTGTTGCCCTTTTTCACTTGTGCGCCCTTTTTGCGCTTTATTTATCCTTTATTCTTCACTCAAACTTTTATTTTCTTTCTCTTTTCAGACCTTTTCCATTCTTATTTTCGTTTTCTTTCTGTCTTTTCTTCTCGTCCTTATTTCGTCTCCTGTATTGTGCGCTGGGCTTTGGATCTGCCATTCTCGCCTTCTTCTTTTTATCTGTTCTGTCTTCTTGTTTACCTTTTATCGTCTTTCTCGTCTTCTTCTTCTTCTTGTGTTATGCTTTGATTTAACTTTTTCTACTTTCTTTTTTTGTGTCCCCTTTTTCCTTGTCCTTTTTTTTTTTTTTTTTTTCTTCTTCTTTCTCTTTCTGTTATTCTTATCCTTCTCTATGTTTTTCTTGTCCTTTTGTTTTCTTTTTCTTCTCCTTTCTGTTCTTTTGTAGTATTCCTGTTACTGTGACACTCTTTGTTGTGCCTCCTATTCTTTTTCTTCTTCTTGATATGTTAGTTATTCTTTGCTTTTGGGCGATCTCTCTTTGTTTTCTCCCCTTTATTCTTCACTTTTCTTTGTTTTTCTGCTCATTTCTTTTCTTGCCTGCCCTTGCAATGGCCGCTGTCCTTTTCTTCTTGCTATTAGTGCTTTTGTCCCATCTAAAATGGCCGCCCCTTGTTCTCGCGAGATTTCGCGCTCTAAATCTCACTTTCCTGACTTCAAAATGGCCGCCACGTTATTGCTGTGCTCCCATTGGCTTATTCTGCCTGATCCAAAGATGGTCGCCGGGATTTCCACGTCTCGCGAGACTTCGCGTTTAAATGCGCGAGCGCGATCGCCTCACAACTTTGCTCGGCACTAACGCTGCTCCGCTGCTCCTGAGCGCTCCTTACCGCTCCTTACCGCGCTTTGTCACTCTGTGTAGGACGCTGATCGGGGTGGGCTCCCGTGTAGCTCCTGGCGTCACCTTGATGTTTCCATGATGCTAATCCACACACGACGATTTTCCTCGCACGTCGTGACGATCGTTTCTTCCTTCGTCGCCAGTTGTCGTGTCCATGCTGTGTGCAGGGGTGTACACCATACACAGGACACAGGTTAGTTTAACTCTTCTTTTATTCTTACATCATGCAGTTGCTCGTCCCCACGTCCGTCCACGTCTCTGTCCTGGTCATTGTCCGTCCCCTTCCTGTCCCTGCCACCGGATCTGGTGTCCGGTGACCTGGTCACTCTGCCTGAGGACCCACAGGGTCCTACTGCCCTACTGTCAGTCGCCCACACTGTCGGATCCCAACCTCTCCGTCACGACACATGTGATCACTTGGAGGGGTTGTGGAGGGAGTTGTTCCGAATTCCACCACTACTAATAACTAATGATGCGAAACCAAAGCCCTATCTTCTCTCCAATCCAAACATAGCAAATTATGAACTTTCAACATTGGTCATTCAAGATTTAAATACAAATATTGCACTCGCACACATTATGAACATATTTTTTAAGGTACAAAGCAATTATACTGTATGAAAGATTAGACAACTTTGATAGAAAAGTGTCAAGTTTGTGGTTTTGTTTTTTAGGAGTGGAATTTTCTCAAGAGTTGTAAATCTCCTCCTGAAAGATGGGTACATACATGCAACATTTAAAAACACTAAGAGGGAGATTTAACTACAACATTTCGGGACCTTTAACCTCCTTATTAACTTGCTTTAGAGGGGAGGAAATCTTAAGCAAGAGAAATCAAAAATAGTCTTTGTTGTTTCAAAAATTGTGAATTTGGCATGCACAGAATGCAGTGGGTGGGTGGGGTGGAGGGGGTCAAAGAGGCGCACTGGATAAAGGCAATTCACCGAAGATGGGAATTGTCTTCTGACGGAGAGAATGTGCTTTAATCATGACTTTTGAGGATGTGTAAGATTCCCATATTCGTACATATATCTGATATCTCTGGATTTTACCACCCCTTCTTTCTTAGAATATCTTCCTCTGTCTACCCTCATTGTCACTCATTTTTATCTGACAGTACAGTCTATTGTGTTTCAGATTTTTTTCTGTAATTCCTCTTAGTGTGCGTACCTGACCTCACAGTCACAGTGCCAACACACATATTCTCTCCCACTGCCTCACGCCATGATCAATGTATCTATCCCTTCCTCACCACCTTCCTCTGTAGCTCATCATATTTCTCTTTGAACCCAGTCTCATGGTCTTCCTCTGCCAGCAGTCTGTCTCTATGCCTGCAATCCATCTATCTTTACTTGACATGCACTCTCTCTGCCACCCCTCACACTTTCCCCTGCATGCCCTCATTCCTCCTCCTTCCTCCCGTCCTTGGGTATCTTTCCACCTGCCCAAAGTTCTTTCTCTCTGCCCTCAGGTCTCTTTCTGCCTGCCCTTGGGTCTCTTTCCTCCTAACCTCATGTCTCTTTCTATTTGACCTTGAATCCCCTACTGCCTGACCTTGCGTTTCTTTCTGCCTCACCTTGGGTCTCTTTCCGCCTGCCCTTGGGTCTCTTTCCATCTAACTATTGGTCTCCTTCCGCCTGACCTCAAGTCTACTTCTGCCTACCCTCACATCACCTTCTGTGTTTCCTTATGTCTCCTTCTGCTCTCACTTCTCCTTCTACCTTTCTCATGCTTCCCTCTGCTGCCCTAATTTGTCCTTCTGCCTTCCATTGGGTCTCTCCCTGTCTGCCTTTAGTCACCTGTGTCTGTGGAGAAGGTGACCATATAGTAGTTGGCATTTGAAATGAATTCATAAAAAACTCAAACACAGTAAATCAACACCACTATCATTAAGCAAGCCAGACCTCACAAACATTTCTGCCAACTGCCCAACCACTTCACACAAACGATCATCACATCCACTATTACCCCTTCTCACTTAATTTCACCCTGCCACTTATTCTAGTCACTCTTCATCCCACCAGCTTTCAGTCTTGGATACTCTGATCCTGCTGGACGTTCCTGCCCTTTCATTAGTCCTGAGCCGGTTAGCTCTCCTACCTTCTTACCTGCTGGGGAAGGCATCAATAGCCTATGTCCCCAACCAGTCTTTGTAATCTGAATTAAGGCTAACCACTCAGCGAGTCTACCATTGCTAAAACAAGGCAAGCCTCATTCCTCAGATCCTTGTCAGGGGTGTATCTTCAGGGGAAGGGCGTGTTTGGGGTGTTACAACCCCTATAAGTGTATTAATTTATATATAGTTGGGTACAGGAGCTTTTAGTCAGGTATGATAAGGTGTCTGTCGGATTTCACCTGCGATTTTTAAATACTCACTCAGACAAAAACACACATACACGCTCGTCTCTGTTTTGAAGGTCTTAAAATATGTTTTTTCCCATAGTGTACTGTGTTTTAAGTACCCCTCACAATCTGCACTCCTTTCCCTTTCCAATGGCCCTTTAGACCCCTCATGTGCTGATTCTCATATAATGATTAAGATGATATGCCAGTGTGATTGTTGGAAAATCTGAAGTTCACCCCCATCCCCCCCAAGTCCGACTTCCTCCTGCTTCCCTCTACTTGCCCTCACCTACCACATTGTTTAATTTTGAATCCGGCCTCGAGTCCCAATTTGATTAATCATTGTTTCTGATCTTAGATGTTTTAAAAATGTAAATTCATGTAATACTATAGAAAACTGCCAAAAGGAAAAATCATAAAAAATGTTATGCCCTCCATCTGTTGCATGTTGACAAAGTATGCATAATTAATCTACTGTAGCCCTCCCCCACCTACCTGTAGTATTAACTCATGTATGATTGCTTGTTCCTTTAAAACATACTTGTAATTAAGCTCATGCTGAGCCATTGTGTCATTGATATCAGATTTCTGTGATGAGGTTTTAATAGGCCTGGTCTTTGCCATTATAAAATCAAGAAGTATTTAATTTAGGAAGAGGTGAACTGTAAGGTGGTGGTGGGCTGATGATCAGGAGGGAGGGCCCTTATGGACCGCGTCCGACTGGCCCGCCCTGAGGGGGCTGGGCACGTTGACCCCTGAGCCCAGTCAGAAGCGTTGGACATCCATGCGCGTCCGCAGGAGGGGGGAGTGGCGCACCCCCTGGATTTTTCACTTGCTCTTTAATGATTATGGCCCTGCCCTTTGACATTGTCAAAAAGGGTCGCAAGATGGATGACGTTAAAATGATGCACCCCTGAAAACATTTCTGCGGATGCCCATGTGGACAGCTGTACCCGGAAGACCCCATCACGCTTCTGGATCCACAGGATATACCAGAGAGTCAAGTTGGTTGGTTAAATATTAGAGTTACAGAGTTACAATTCTTTATTGGTACATCAGCGCATGTGGTATATTCAGACAACATAGCTGGGACAGGGTGGGTTATTTCACGCTGTGCTGTAGGATGCTCAAATAAAAGAGCATAGATACTCCTTCGGGAGTCGATTCAAGCGCGGTATAAACCCATAAATAAATAAATAAATAAATAAATGTGCCTTAGTGACTGGTGCACCTCATGAGAAATGTTCTGGCGCATGTTCCTGCGAAGAGCTATACGGGCAATACCTGTCACTGTCTATATACATTCATGGTATGAGAAAATCAACAACCCACTGTTAAAAATGTAAAAACCAATAAACAAAGTTTTGAAGAAATTATTTAATTTTGAATACGTTCACATAATTTAAAGTACATTATTTATAATGGTAAACCTTCTCTCGATTATTTATCATGGCTGTCTATAGCCAGTAATAATAATAATACTAATGAGATTTGTGAAGCCTATAGCTCCGTCAGCTGACGTGTCCCACTGCTAGGGTTTTAGTACTACAATGCAGAGCAGAAATGTAAGAACCCTAATCTAAGTTGATCTGAAACCATGTTTTTAGATTTTAGCGAAATGCCTTTTCAGATGTTTCTTGCATAAGCATAAGGGAAGGGAATTCCACATCTAGGCTGCCAAGAAGCTGAAGGAGCGGCCTCCAATACGGACTCTTTTAATTTTGAGGATGCCTGCAAGAGAACCATCAGCTGAGCTCAGATTTCTTTTAGGAAAGTAAGTTGTAATCAGAGGGTGAAGATATTTAGGACCTTTGTAGTTGAACATTTTGTGGCAATAGCACATAGATTTAAAGGACACCCGATGCCTTAACGGAAGCCTGTGCAACAGTGCCAGGGCTGGTACCGAAGGTGAGCGTCTAGGCAGATTTAATAGCAGCTGAGGTGCCATGTTCTGCACACACTGATATACAGGACATTTCAGTAATCCAGTCTCAACAAAATTAAGGACTGGACCACTGTCTTTCTTCCCGCTTTCAGCAGGAAAACAAGGATTTTTTCAAGGTCTTTAAAATCCCAACGCATTGCCCTGCAAGACTCGTAATTTGATTATCAAAAGATAACTCTGAGTCAAACCAAATGCCTAGGTTTTTTTACACATGGCTTGGGTATAGGTAACTCGCCCAGAGTTTCATGCCACCAGGCCGTTGACCAGATTGTAGGTTGTTTGCCAAGGATGAGGACCTCGGTCTTCCTGGTGTTGAGCTTCAGACAGCTAAGTCTCATTCATTTGGCTGCCTCTGACAGGCAGGAGCAGAGCTTCACCGCAGCGTTGGAATCATCTTGAGACAGCGATGTTATCAGCTGCGTATCGTCTGCGTACGACACGTTGGAGAAGTCATAGCACGGGACAATATCAGCCGTGGGGGGGGGGGGCGCATGTACAGATTAAATAGTACCAGGCTCAGGGAAGAACCCTGAGGCACCCCCTGCTGTAGTGGAAAGACCTTCGAGAATTATGGTTTTTGCCACCCGAAAAGACCGATCAAGTAAGAAGGAGGCTATCCATTGCATGGACTGTCCACCAATTCCATGGTTGTGCAGCCATTCAAGAAGTAAGTTGTGAGACACAGTATCAAATGCTGCACTAAGATCTAACAACTGCTATGCGGTGGTATGTCCCCTGTCACCTGCCTAGCGGATGGATTCAGAGGCAAACAGGAGCGCTGACTCTGTGCTGCATATAGGCCAAAAGCCAGACTGAGTATTATGCAAGATATCCCGGGATTCAATAAACATAGAAAGCTTTGTATTTATGTATTTTTCTGCTACTTTTGACACAAAGGGAAGCAGCAAGTTAGGCTTAAAGTTCTCCGGTTTAGTGGCATCCAACATAGGTTTCTTTAGAAATGCCACTGTAACAGCATGTTTCCAGGATTTGGGAACCTGTCCGATCCAGAAGGAGCTTTTGAAACAATTGCATTGGGGCTAGGCATATTGCACCTTGCTCCAGAAAAGTGGGGGTGCAGGATCTGAAGGAGCACCTCATTTCACAGAAGACATGATCGGAGTAAGTTCCTCTGATGTAATGACCTTGAAGATAGACAGTGCTTCACTGTCCTCCAAGGGTTCAAACTACACTTTAAGGCATGTAGCATGTCTGCCCTCTTCAGGAAAGGAGGTGTAGATAGAGACAGCCTTGTCAAAGAAGTATTGGTTGCACGGACTAACACAGAGAGGAGAGTGACTTGACTATTGAAAATAGTTCACGAGAAGAATTTCACGCAATTTCTATTTTTGCTGCATAAAAAGTACACAGCATAATCTTAATCTGTCTGTGATACTCCTTCAGGGCAGAGCGGTAACTAGCTTTCTCAGCAGGATTGAAGTTTTTGCACCAAAAGCACTCTAAGCGCCTAACATTGTTCGTCAGAATAGCTAATTCCTCACTAAACCATTCGGCCAATGGCTTCATCCTTCTAGGAACATGTTCAGTGGCTGTTACTATCTGATCCAATGCACCCTTGATCCAATCCGTCACTTGGGAATCAGCTGAGTTGATGCAATGCTCAAGAGTAGGACAGTTCTCTTTCAGGGCTTGGGTAAAAGACGCGACTGTCACTTGGCCCATCTATTAACCTTGGAAGGCTGATCAGAGTAAGAGGTAGGTAGCGAACAACATGCAGGAATGCAAAATGGTCTGACCAAGGAAGCTGAATAGGAGGATCCATCACTATATTGGTGAGATTAGAAACAACTGGATCCAAAATGTGCCCCAACCTATGTGTCGCTGTACAAACCAATTGCCCTAACAGAAGTCCTATTAAATCTGCCACTAGAGCAGCAGTCGACTAACAATCAGGATCTTCGTCATGGAGATTAAGGTGTCTGAGTACCTTAAAATTAGAGTACCTTAGAACATAGTTTGGCAATATATTGACTAAGGAGGAGATAAACATTGAGGACGAACCAGGTGCCCAATATATTAGGGTAAAGTTGCCCAATATCGCAAGAGAGAAAATCTTCGCCTCACGACCTGAAATAACAATCGCAGAGAAGGTTTCCTCAAAGCTATGTTTATAAATAATGGCAATCCCACCTCCCCTATGCAAGGGTCTATCAAGTCTGACAATGGAATATCCCTGCGGGACAGCTGGAGCTGAGATTTGTGACAGTAACATAACATGTGTATTGTAAACCGCACGTTCACCCGGAGGTATCTTGGCGCTGAATAACAGATGATTATTGTTACCCAACTCAATGGTACTAATTTTATCAACCTCAGATGGATGAAAGGCTGAGTGGACTCGCCAGGATTTGAACCTGTGACCATGAGGTCAAACACAGGCCCCTGAAGTGGACGCATTAGTCCACTGAGTCACCAGCCCCAGACAGTAGAGAAGCCAGTGCTTCTCTATGGATGCCACTGTGAAAAAGAAGGCATGAAATCCAAAAAAAGTAGGGGGGTTTCTCAGTAATAGTAATAGAGGACAGCAGTGAGGTGTGGAAGGGTGTGATTTTTGGGGTTCATATAGGGACTGAGACTTTGGGCCAGATGCAGGAAGGCTATTACCGGTCTGTAACGGCCGAAATTAACGAATTTCGGCCGTTACCGACCGGTAATAGGCTTTTCTGATGTAGGGGCCGAAATTAAGGATTCGGTAATTTACCGAATCGGTAATTTAAGGAATCTGTAAATTACTGATTCCTTAAATACCGATTCGGTAAATTACCAAATTTCTAAAGTAGGAGCACTTAAATGAGTGCTTATCCTGTAGTGTAGTTCCTATTTTCTCTATCGGCTCTGCGCATTGGAATAACATAAACAGCAGTGTAGACGTAGGACTGAGGTCTTCTAGGTCTCTACTGACTATGTTAGACTTAATTTAGGTTTGCGCCAGCTAGCTCAGAGGTCACTGGAAACTTTCTTGAATGAATAGGAAGGGATCAGCTTCCCTGGCTCAGACAAGAAGGGATTCAGCTTCCGACAACCACATAAACATGACAACTTTGCTCCCTCAGAATAAGAGTAAATCTCTAGAGTCGTGTGAAAACAATAGACAACTATTTCACTCAGTCAGATGTGCGTTCTTAGTTTCACCAGAGTGCAGAGAAGAGAGAGACCGGCGTTTTCAATAAAAGGTGTTATTTATTGAGCAGTCTTCCTTCTCATGCAAGAGAAATGAATTGCCACAATTGCAATACTTAATATAAAGTAAAGTACGTAGAGTAAAAGGAGTATTATGAAATAATACTGTAAAAGCATTGATATGGTTTCTTAGCCATAAGATGCTTTAAAATGGATAAAATATATACATACATATATACATAGGCTAACGTGCTCAACTGGTGCTTTTAAAATACGCCTACCCCGGTGTACCTGACCTAAGCCTAATACGTGAGAAGGAGTAAGTAAGTAGCAGTTTAAGTTAAGTTGGTTTTTGCCAAGAATCTGATACAAGAATTCTCTCTAAGGGTTTAGTCAGCACTGTACCTTGGGAATAGAATGTAGGGGGTCTGGTATCTCTCTCTCAGGACTCGATATCCCAGTCACCCGCAAGGGTAGGCTGGAAACGCCAGAGCTGGATTTTCTCGGCAGGAGAAAAGACAGCGTCTTTCTCAGCGCGTCAAAGAGGAGGGGCAGCGTCCGTGGGCTCTCGCATCAGCTGGGCTCTCGGCAAGTAGATTAGCTGCTCTGCTCCAAAACCACCACCGTGTGTTTGCTTAAGGCAACGTTGGTATATTTATACCTGAAAGGTGCCGAGTTTGATGTAAGGTTTGGACATAAGACGTCAATAAAGATGTCACTAAGAACTGGCTGTTCTTACAGTGCTCGCAGGAGTTCTATTACAAATCAAAACAAAGCAAGTGGGGATTTCCCAGGTTGCTGGAGGTTTGGTGTGTTGAAAGAACTCGTTGTGCTTTCTAGGAATCCAAGAAAGTGGCTTTTGCCGTGCCTTGGACTGCAAGGGCGATTTACTGAAATATGGATCTGATTCTTATGCCATTATAGGGATATTATTGATTACAGCCGTACAAGGGCATAAAATAGCAATATTGATTCGGGTTCCTAGATAAAACACATCAATCCCATGTTAGGATTCGTTATTTACCACTAACTACAAGTTGGTGAAAAATAACAACAACAAAAAAAAGCAATTTTGTGGAAATTGCTTCAGTGCCATGTTGCAGACATACATGCCCTTAGGGCATGTATGTCTGCAACATGTGCACCCATACACAATTGAGGGGTGCAACAGGGTGTCAAAGTGACACCTTGCCACCCTTCAATGTTTTCCCCCTTTTACCGAATCAGTATTTACCAATTGAGTAATTAACATTCATTCCTATGGGCCTCCAGGCCCATAGGAATGAATGGCAATTACCGAATCGGTAAATACCGATTCGGTAAATACCGAATCTTAACGATTCGGTAATTTTTACCAATTTTTTAGCTACATAGCATTTACCGATTCGAAAAAACCGAATCGGTAAAATTCGTCGGGAAGATCCGAAGAAGGAAAGGAAAGTCGCACGCTAGCTCTAGGAGAATTCGGAACCAAGGCTGCGACTTCCAGTTTTGAGTTATCAACACTAACTCCGCCGATTGCAGGGAAATCTGATTGGCTACCCTGGGAATCGGGAGAAAGGGCAGAAAAGCATATTTGAGGGACATTGACAAATCCTGTGTGAAGGCATCCGTGGCCATTGCCAACAGATCCGGTCTCCAACTGAAGAACGCTTCCAGTTGACGATTCAGTCTGGAAGCAAACAGGTCTATGTGGCACGGACCCCAAATCGACTGAGTCATTTGGAAGAGCGACGGATGAAGCTTCAGTTCCTGTAGTCTTTCAAGTGACAAGAGTTCCAGTCCACTATCGTATTGTCCCTGCCCGGGAGGTACTCTGCCACCACCGTTATTTGATGGGCTAGGCAGTAGTGCCAGAAGTCTTTGGCTATCTCCGCCAACATCGGAGATCTGGTGCCCCCCAACTTGTTTATATATCTCACTGCTGAGATATTGTTATGTTATGTTATGTTATTCTGAATTTGTTAAGCGCACGGGCACCCATCGGTTTCATGGCGCTGGTAGTGAGGAAAGATTGAAAGACAGTTAACCTATCCCAAGGCTTGTTTGAATAACCAGGTCTTTAAGGCTCCCCGGAACTCCATAGGATTGGTGCATTTCCTGAGCGACAGGGGGAAAGAATTCCACACCTTTGGGGCAAGAAAAGCAAATCGACACCCGCCTTGACGCTTCCGTTTGAAAGAGGGTAGAGTGAGAAGGGACTGATGGGCAGAGCGAAGATTGCGGGTTGGCTCATGTTTGATTATTAGGTTGTTGATGAACATGGGACTTTTCCCATGAAGAGCCTTAAAGGCCAAACAACCTACTTTGAAAATTACCCGTTGGGCTATGGGTAGCCAGTGAAGAGTGGCGGGCAATGGTTTCGCCGAACTCCCACCGCGGTTCTTGAAGATTAATCTGGCCGCTTGGTTTTGCACAATTTGCAAGCGTTTAGACAAGAACAGGGGGGAGGCCTAAGTAAATAGAATTCGAAAAGTCTAGTCGGGACCGGACCAGGGCGAGTACCACATGAATGAGGGCAGAGTGAGTGAGTAGATGAGCAATTTTTCTGATTTTGCGCAATTGATGGAAGCTGGACGAGATCACAGCTCCCATCTTGACCTTTCAGAGAGAGATCAGAGTTAATGGTAATGCCAAGGCTTTTCAATGAGGGAGAGGGGGAGGGAGGGGATCCCATTGTTGACGGCCAGAAATGAGGGCCCCAGCTGATCAAGCTTTTGCCCGGGAGTACCAGCTTGGTCTTCCCGGGATTGAGTTTTAGGTGGTTCAGCTCCATCCACCGTTGAATGTGCAGCATGGTTACCTGGAATTCCATCCGTAATAGAATAGAGCATGAAACTGTCTTGGGAGAGAGCGTGCGGATTGCAAACGACCCCGCTAGAAGCTCTAGACAGTTGATGTGGAACTCTGATTCTTAAGATGACCATCTGCCCCCTGTTGTGATGGTCCCACACCGGGCTCCCGCCCTACCGACTGGCATCCGATTCTATCACTATCTCCGGGCGGGTAAGTAGACATATCGAGTTTTTTATTTCGACTAGACATAATATCGAGTTTTTAATTTCGACTAGACATAATATCGACTAGACATAATATAGACTACAAAAATATCGACTAGAAAAATGTAATATCGACTAGAATAGCAATAATATTGATTCAAAAATATAGAATGGACATAATATCGACTAGACAGAATATAGACAACAAAAAAATCGAGAATCAAGAACCGCGGTGGGAGTTCGGCGAAACCATTGCTGGCCACTCTTCACTGGCTACCCATAGCCCAACGGGTAATTTTCAAAGTAGGTTGTTTGGCCTTTAAGGCTCTTCATGGGAAAAGTCCCATGTTCATCAACAACCTAATAATCAAACATGAGCCAACCCGCAATCTTCGCTCTGCCCATCAGTCCCTTCTCACTCTACCCTCCTTCAAACGGAAGCGTCAAGGCGGGTGTCGATTTGCTTTTCTTGCACCAAAGGTGTGGAATTCTTTCCCCCTGTCGCTCAGGAAATGCACCAATCCTATGGAGTTCCGGGGAGCCTTAAAGACCTGGTTATTCAAGCAAGCCTTGGGATAGGTTAACTGTCTTTCAATCTTTCCTCACTACCAGCGCCATGAAACCCCTGGGTGCCCGTGCGCTTAAAAAATTCAGAATAACATAACATAACACAACAATATCTCAGCAGTGAGATATATAAACAAGTTGGGGGGCACCAGATCTCCGATGTTGGCAGAGATAGCCAAAGACTTCTGGCACTACTGCCTAGCCCATCAAATAACGGTGGTGGCAGAGTACCTCCCGGGCAGGGACAATACGATAGTGGACTGGAACTCTCGGCACTTGAAAGACTACAGCAACTGAAGCTTCATCCGTCGCTCTTCCAAATGACTCAGTCGATTTGGGTTCCGTGCCACATAGACCTGTTTGCTTCCAGACTGAATCGTCAACTGGAAGCGTTCTTCAGTTGGAGACCGGATCTGTTGGCAATGGCCACGGATACCTTCACACAGGATTTGTCAATGTCCCTCAAATATGCTTTTCCGCCCTTTCTCCCGATTCCCAGGGTAGCCAATCAGATTTCCCTGCAATCGGCAGAGTTAGTGTTGATAACTCCAAACTGGAAGTCGCATCCTTGGTTCCCAGTTCTCCTAGAGCTAGCGTGCGACTTTCCTTTCCTTCTTCGGATCTTCCCGACAATGCTCCAGTGCCCTTAGGGGGAGCGGCATCCTCTAGTTCTCGAGGGGCAGCTGCACCTGATGGCCTGGAGGCTTTCCGGCAACAGTGGTCGTAGCCAGACTTTCGAATGAAGCTTCAGAGTTCATCCAGCAGGCATGGGCTCCTTCCACAAGAAAAAGTTATTCCTCTGCATGGCGAGCTTGGTGTGGTTGGTGCTTGGAGAGGCACCGGGATCCCGTGGAAGCAGACCTCTCCCACATTGTGAACTTTCTTTCCAAGAAGGCGGCAGATGGTTTGTCATACCGGTCAGTAAATAACTTCCGGTCGGCCATCTCAGCCGGGCATACGCAGATAGATGGCAGACCGGTAGGCATGCATCCGATGATTTGTAAACTCCTGAAAGGAATACGGGTCGCAAATCCACCTAAGGCTAAGTATTCATCTTTATGGGATGTTTCTAAGGTATTAAATCTGTTTGATACGTGGCCTGATAATGGATCTTAGATCTGGAGGGTAGAATTTTTTTCTCAAGTGGGGGTGTCTTTTGCTATTACAGCTCGTACAAAAACCTTGTCTATATCCATTGACAAATCCATTGACTACATTGCTTTTCCATCAAATTCCAAATTATGTGTGGTAAAGTGCCTCAAGGCATATGAAGAATGTACCAGGTCCCTCAGACCGGTGGGTTGTTCAACACTGTTGATAGCCTTACGAAAGCCAATTAAGTCTGTTACCTCTGATACGATTGCCAGGTGGCTCAGATTTGTTATGACAGAGGCGGGCATTGACACAGAGTGGTTTGGAGCGCATTCTGTCAGAGGCGCCATGGCTTCAAAGTCTTTTATGCTTGGAACTAGTATCCATTATATCATGAAAGTGGCTGATTGGTCGTCTAGTTCTACGTTTAAGCAATTTTATTACAAACCTGTGGGCGATGCTGCTTCTGTGGTTCTAGATAAGCGTTAAACTAGCATAATCCGAAGCCTCCGGTCCTGTAATAGAATCAAAAATTTGCTAGCATTAGCACCAAGAATTTTCAATTCTATTAAGGATACGGAGGCGCGGATTATCCAGCCTACATTGCATGTAATGTTGTTAATGCCATGTTTACCCTCCCTGTGACTAGGGATATGGCAATTATTACGAGTCTCGCTTCTCTTTCAGGTGCTGACCAGAAAGGCTAATAATCAATCGTATGGTGCTTAATGGACGACTTGCTTCACAGTCTCCAGGCCTACTATGGATGTTTTGTTTTCACGATTCCAGTTGGAGTTCTGTTTTTACTACTCTTCTGTGGACAATTAACAATTTGAGTTTAGACTCTGCTCACTGGGCAGAGAAAGAGGAAGTACTCACGGAGCAAGACACATATATAGGGCTTGTCTCAATGGTTGTTATGGAACATGTGCTAAGCATTCTGGGAATGTTAGTTTATTGTAAAAAATGTTTTTATTGGCTGCTGTTTGTTGCAGTAAAGAGAGAGAAAGCATAATCCTCGGCTCCGTGTCCTTTATAGAATTGAAAATTCTTGGCGCGAATGCTAGCAAATTTTTGATTCTTACTGAAAGTGACTTCAGAACTGTTGTTCAATCACTTGTACTATTACATCTGGGAGGTGGTAATGGCCTACTCTATTACCACCTGGACTTCACAGTCACCTTTTAGAGACAACCTACACTCCCAGTACATCTCATCACATCACATCTCATCACATCACCTCCATCTTAATGGAACACCATTGGTTCCCCTTGATAGCAAACCCACCATATTTAAAACCAACTGCATCATTTACAACGCCATCGCAACCAACAGCCCCACTTATCTTTCAGGCAAACTCACTATTTCTGATGGGTGTTTTCAGCATACTTGTAGCCAGGATCCTATCAGACAGCAGGCTAAGAAGTGTAAAAATGAAAAATGAAACAACAGGCCTTTTCCCGCTATGCATCCAGGATTTGGAACAACAGCTCCTTATCCATCAGTACTGCCTCAACGCTGCACCGCTTAAGGAAAGAGTTGAAGACTCACCTCTTTAAAGAACAGAACATCACAATGTATTACCTTTACACAACCCAGCTTCCTCTCCTATTACTTGTTGATGTTAAACTTGACCATGTACAGTGTTCCGCTGCCTTTTGGCTAGGTTTGCGCTATAGAAATACCATACACATACAAGCATACATACATACATACATGACCGTAACACCACAATACTGCCTATCAATTGCTGTCTACCCAAGTACACCAAGAAAAGTGCAAAAAGGAAGACCGAGACGAGAAGCTTTCTGCATCTGTGCTCACAGGATCTGTAACATTCTCATCAACATCAATACTGTCCCAAACCTTCTGCAATTCAGAAAGATGCAGAATGCCCACCTCTTTAAGGAACACATCCCTTCACAATATGATTTACTGCCCACGTACATCCATTTTCATTGTGAAGATCCTGAGTCATTGTAAGGATGCTGAGCCCTAAGTAAGGGCTCCCATCCTTGTTCAACTGACCATTGTTGTCTAGCATATGCCTATACATACTGGATGGCACTTTTTAGGTCGAGCCTGGGCAGCGTGCATGAGCTGTCGGCAAGAAATGCTGTAGCTCCTCTTTGGGCTTCAAGCACGCCCATCGATTTCCATTTGTTCTTTCTTCTGTCATTCATAAATGCTGGGTTTTGATTGGTGCATTGCTTGTAATTGTCCCTCCTTTGGGGGCTTAGTTCCCGCCCATTGGATTTTACTCATTGTTCCTTCTGGTTGGCCATCCAACACGTTTACGGTTCCTCCTGGTCGGCAATCATGACGCTTAGCGTGTCTGGATATTTATTTATTTTTATCAGCATTCCTTATTTTTTACCATCCTGCTTGTCACATTACCTTCTACCCTTTGTGAAATGTGGTTGCACATTCCCAGAAACACTGCAATGCCAACTCCCTCGTTAATCACTCCTCTCTCACACCTTTTCTGGCAGGTGACACACAGCTACATTAGGGCACTTACTCGGTTGACAGGGTCCATAGAAACAAATAAATTATTGCAACTCCCAAGTAAACACACTTAAACAATGATGCGCTGTACCACGACCTCTCGCTCGACACTTCCCGGCCGGGTTGACCATTCTTCTACTACTGCACTCTCCAGGTTGGTTGCAGGCAATTGTGGGTAGACTGCCTCGACCCACCCATGGCCGCACGACCTAGTGGTGGCTCCAAGAGGTGATTTTCTCATGCCAGGACTTATTTTTAATGCGTAACGCATCAGGATTTTTACATTTTATCGGCATTCCCTATTTTACACCTTCCTGCTTGTCACATTACCCTCAACCCTTTGTGGAATTTGTCTGTGCATTTCCAGAAACATTGCACTATCCGACTCCCTTGTTCATCACTCTTCTCGCTCACCTTTTCTGGCAGGCGACCCACAGCTGCATTAGGGTACTTACTTTGTAAACGTCATACCGTTAACAGAGTCCATAGAAATAGATTAATTAATATAACTCCCAAGTGAATCCACTTGACATTTCCTGGGCCGGGATGACCATTCTCACACTTTGGCACTTTCCAGGTGGGCTGCAGGCGATGGTGTATGGACTGCTTTGACCCACCCATGACCCCAGGACCCCATACTAGTGGTGGCTTCCAGGAGGTTCACATTCTCGCTGGTACCGATTGTGGTTTCAAATCCAACCTTTTAAACTTCTGGCCACCATTCACTCTGTAAATGACAATATCACCCAGTCACTTAGGCACCAGCTGCAGAGATCTGTGTTTTTTTGGCAAATTCTACAATAGAATCTAACTCATGGCACTCTAATCATGACCTACTGCCGAGACCGTGCTTCGTACTGACATCTCAGACTAGACTACATTTCTCATTGCCTGCAGGCCAGACGGCCTCACATTTATACTCTCATCAAGACAAAGCACCACAACTCCTCATGCTGCCAAGACTACAATTCACACTTTCACTGCAGCCCAGACCATGCCACGCAGCCCTGACAGCGTGGACTGTGGTTCTAAACATTCACTGTTAGGCAGACTGTGCCACGCCTTGCTCTGTGGTCAATTAGGGCAGCTCCAATCTTCACTGTATATAAGGAGAACCTCACTCCCTGCCTCCCATACAGAGCCTCACACCTTACCCCACAGCAAGACAGTGTCTCACACCTTCCCCTGCTGCCAGAGAGAGTCACACACCTTCTTCTGCAGACAGACAGTGTATGACAACTTCCTCTGCAGCCAGACAGTGCCTCAATTGCACCTTCCTCCTCTGCCAGATAGTGCCCCACACCTTTTGTCCTGCAGCCACACATCTTCCCCTACAGCCAGACAGTTCCTCACGCTGTCCTCTGCTACCAGACAATGCCTTACACCTTACACTGCAGCCAGACAGTAACTCACACCTTCTGCTGCAGCCAGACAGTGCCTCTCCCCGTCTGCTGCAGCCACACATCTTCCACTGCAGCCAGACAGTGCCACCTACCTTCCCCTGCAGCCAGACAGCGCCTCAGATATGCTCTTGGAGCCAGACACTGCCTCACAATTCCTGCAGCCAGACAGTGCCTCACGCCTTCTCCTGCAGCTGGACAGTTCCTCATGCCATCCTCTACTGCCAGACAGTGACTCACACCTTCTGCTGTCGACCTCGCCCCTTATCCTGCAGTCACACATCTTACCCTGCCAAAGGACAGTGCCACAGACCTTTCTTTGCTGGCAGACACTTCCCATTTCATCTATTTGATGGCTTTTTTCAACAGCATATTAATCTTGTCTCCCGCCATTGATTTACCACAAACTTTGATGTGTTTAATGGCTAATGTAATGTAATGAATAATGTGCTGTATGGCTAAACACTTATAAGGTCCCAAAGGCGAGACCTATTGGCTGTGCCAATGCTCGTTACAGTTGAAGAGATTTCCAGCAACTGGAGTTTCAAGCACCATTCTCTGGGTTTTGTAGATGACAGCATTTTGCTTTTCAAATCTATACTACTATTATAAAGCAAGAACTTTGAACCTTTGAGGTGGGTAAACTCTGGAACCACAAAGCCAATCCACACACCCGATACATCATTGTAATCGTCAGGGTGTGCAGATGGACATAGGCTGTATAAACTATAAAAATATGGGTTATTTAAAAGATGTACCTTAAAAAAAAAGTAGTCCCTCCGAAGTAGCGCCGGCCGCGACCTGCGTGCTGCGTCAGGAGTGCAGGGAGGTGCGGCGTACAGGAGCGCGAGGAGGAGCGGCAGACATGGCGTGGCGGAGGAACTGTGACCAGCGGCAGAAAGGCGGTCAGGACCGGCGGACAGGCGGGTGGAGCAGTGACGAGCGGCAAGGAGCGGCGGAGCGGTGAACTGAGGAGCGCGGCGGAGGAGCGGCGGCTGAGGTAAGGCTCCGGGGGACCCATGGAGCGGTGAACTTAGGAGCGCGGGGTAGGAGCGGCGGCTGAGGTAAGGCTCCGGGGGACCCACGGAGCGGTGAACTGAGGAGCGCGAGGGAGGATCGGCGGCTGAGGTAAGGCTCCGGGGGACCCACGGAGGGAAACATCCTTTACGACGCAACTTTTACAACGCAAACCATTACAACGCATTGCGCTGGGGGGCGCTCTAGGATAGGGAATAGGTTTAATTTACTATCCAACACCTTCCCTACTATCCACGGGGACTGGAGTTGGAATAGTAAATTAAACTATTCACTATCCAGCGCCCCAAAGCACTATGCGTTGTAAAGGCATGCGTTGTAATAACCGCGTTGTAAAGGCATGCGTGGTAAAAGCATGCGTTGTAACATCATACATCCCACACGGACAATGTCGGGGCAGGCGGGGGTTGGGGCAGGCAGGGGGCGGGGCAGGCAGGGGACGGGGCGGACGGGGGCTCAGGCTGCTGGACAATGTCGGGCGGGTGGGGTCCCGGGCTGCTGGGCAATGTCGGGGCGGGCGGGGGTCGGGGAAGCCTGATTGCTCCCGGACAAGGTCGGGACGGGCTGCTAGTTACATATAAAAAAAACATGATCAACAGTGTCATGAGGAAACAAACACCATGTAATGAAAATACATACAAACACCAGTGAGGGGACAGTTTTTCCCAAGACATTGTAGGTTTAAAATGCTCCTCCCCCTCTGACAAATTCTACTAGAATTAGGTCAAGGTAGATGGGAAATGCGTCAAGTTCTAGAATGTCTGTTGGCCTGAAGCCCTTTAGATTACTAAAGAGAGTGACTTTGTGTATTTATTTTCCACTTGATGATAAGGAATTGAATCAGGAATAAAAGGGATGGAAATGAAATGCTGAGAATTGACATAGCTGTATAACTTTGTTACATCCATGTACCATGCATTTAAGTAAGCAATACTTGCCATACGTGTATTGCTAAAACCATGTACCATGCATTTACGTAGGCAATACTTGCCTACAGTGGTGGCTCCCCCGCCAAGGCGGGGTATCGTCACCCCACTGGTTCAGCTGCAAGCTGAATGCAAAAAATAAAATGATAATAACATTTGTTATTATCATTTGGTTTTTGCATTCAGCTTTCAGCTGAAACCAGGGGGCGGGGCTGGGCTCCTGGCACGTCACAGGGGAAGGAGTGGTGGCTGTACCTAAAGTGTACAATCAATCAGAGTACTTGTAAAGCGCGCTACTTACCCGTGAGGGTCCCAAGGTGCTGAGGGGCGGGGGGGTGCTGAGGAGCCTTCTGAAGGTGAGTAGGTCTTGGGTCTGCCGTATGTGGGTGGGGAGGGTGTTCCAGGTCTTGGCGGCGAGGAAGGAGAAGTATCTCTGCCGGAGGTCATCCGTTGGATGCAGGGGGACAGTAGCGAGGGCGAGGCTGGCGAAGCGGATCTGGCGGGTAGGGTTTTGGAAGCTGAGTCTGCTGTTCAGGTACGCTGGTCCGGCCTTGTGGAGTGCTTTGTGTGCGTGGGTGAGGAGCTTGAAGGTGATCCTCTTGTCGATGGGGAGCCAGTGTAGGTCTCTCAGGTGGGGGGTGATGTGGTTGCGGCGGGGGACGTTGACAATCAGTCGGGCGGAGGCGTTTTGGATGCGTTGTAGTCGTCGTAGGTGTTTGGCTGGGATTCCTGCATAGAGTGCTTTGCCATAGTCAAGTCTGCTGCTGACGAGGGCCTGTGTCACTGTTCTTCTTGTTTCGGTCGGGATTCACTTGTAGATCCTGCGGAGCATGCGGAAGATGTTGTAGCAGGAGGAGGAGATGGCGTTGACCTGCTTAGACATGGAGAGGAAGGAGTCGAGGATGAAACCTAGGTTGCGTGCGTGGTCGGTGGGTGTTGGTGCTGTTCCCAGTGTGGTCGGCCACCAGGAGTCGTCCCAGGCTGAGGGGGTGGGTCCGAGGATGAGGACCTCCGTCTTGTTCGAGTTTAGCTTCAGGCGGCTGCTCCTCATCCAGTCGGCAACGGCCTTCATTCCCTCGTGGAGGTTGGTTTTGGCAGTGTGTGGGTCCTTGGTGAGGGAGAGGATGAGCTGGGTATCGTCGGCGTAGGAGATGATGTTGAGGTCGTGATGGCGGGCCACTTGTGCAAGGGGGGCCATGTAGATGTTGACCAGCGCCGGGTTGAGCCCTGGGGGACACCGCAGATGATGTCGGTGGCTTTGGATCGGAAGGGTGGGAGGCTGTCGCTCTGGGTTCTGCCGGCGAGGAAGAGCCTTCTCTTGGATTCCGGCTTCTAGGAGGCGTGTCTTTAGAGTGCGATGGCAGACCGTATCGAAGGCGGCTGACAGGTCCGGGAGGATGAGGGATGATGTTTTGCCGTTGTCTAGTTGGCGCCTGATGTCGTCTGTGGCCGCGATGAGGGCTGTCTCGGTGCTGTGGTTTCGTCTGAATTCGGACTGGGACGGGTCCAAGATGTTGTTGTCTTCCAGGTGGCCGGCCAGTTGCATGTTGACGATTTTCTCGATGACCTTTGCTGGGAAGGGGAGCAGGGAGATGGGCCGGAAGTTCTTGAGGTCCTTGGGGTCCGCCTTGGGCTTCTTGAGGAGGGCGTTGATTTCGGCGTGCTTCCAGCTTTCTAGGAATGTTGCTGTTTCGAAGGAGATATTTATGACCTTTCGTAGTTGGGGTGCGATGGCTGCGTCTGCTTTGTTGAATACGTGGTAACGGCACGGGTCAGACGGAGATCCTGACTGGATGGAGTTCATTACCTTGCGTGTCTCGTCGTCGTTGACGTTGGACCAGGAGGTCAGGCGGTTGATGCTGGTGGTATTCACAGGGGGGGTGGAGTCTGGCGTAGTCGGGCAGTCGTGGTGTTGAAGTTGTCGTGGATGTCAGCGATCTTGCTGTGGAAGAAGATGGCTAGTCAGTCGCACAGTTCTTGTGAGGGCGGGATGTCGTTGGCGCTGGGGTTGGAGAGTTCCTTTATGATGCTGAAGAGCTCTTTGCTGTTGTGTGCGTTGCTACCCAAGTGGTCTTTGAAGGAGGATCTCTTGGCTAATCTGATGAGGTGGTGGTGTCTGCAGGTGGGGTCCTTGTGGGCTGCGTGCTTGTCCAGTGTGCATTCGTGAAGCCATGTCTTCTCCAGTTTCCGGCATGCGCGTTTGGAGGTCTGGAGCTCATCGGTGAACCAGGTGGCTCTCTTGTTGGTGTGGCTGTTGGAGGGTTTCTTGAGCGGGGCGAGGGTGTTGGCGCAGTCGTTGATCCACTGTCTGAGGTTGCAGGCTGCGTCGTCTGGGTTGGTGGGGTCAGTGGGTGGGTTCTTGGCAAGGGAGGTGATCAGCTGGTCTTCGGTGACTTTCCTCCAGCAGGGGTGAGGCAGCTGTTGAGTGCGGTGGTGCGTGGTTGGTTTCTTGAAGGTGAAATGGATGCGGCGGTGCTCAGTCCAGCGGAGTTTGGTGGTGTGGTCGAAGGCACGTGGGAGCCTGTGGAGAAGACGGGATCCAGAGTGTGGCCGGCGGCGTGGGTGGGTGCGGTGATGAGTTGTCTGAGGCCAAGGTTGGCGAGGTTGGCGATCAGGGTGGCGGAGTTGGCGTTGTTGTTGTTGTCGAGGTGGAAGTTCAGGTCCCCGAGGAGGATGTAGTCCGTGGAGGTGAATGTGTGGGTGCTGGCGAGGTCGGCGATGGAGTCGCTGAATTGAGCCCTGGGTCCGGGGGTCTGTAGACGACTGTTCCTCGGAGGGTGGTGTTGGGGTCGGTGTGCATCCGGAAGTGCAGGTGTTCGGTGGTGTTGAGGGTGTCGTCTGCGTGGGTGGTGACCATGAGGGTGGACTTGTGGACGATTGCTATTTCTCCTCCGATTCCGTTGGCGCGATCCCTGCGGGTAATCTTGTAGCCATCCAGGATGGCTATGGCGATGTTGGGAGCCGAGGAGTCGTTCCACCAGGTCTCGGTTAGGAAGGCCACGTCTGGGGCGGAGGTGTCGAGCAGATCCCAGAGCTCGACTGTGTGTTTGCATGTGGAGCGGGTGCTGAGGAGTATGCAGCGGAGGTGGTTGGGTCCAGTCCTTCGGGGGTTGGTGGTTCTGTCGCAGGTGAAGCTGCAGGTGCGGCAGGAGAAGGGTCTGTGGGTCCGTTTCGGGGCAGCCTTGAATGAGGTGTGGTTACGGCCAGCGTTGAGTGCGTGGAGGGTGTTGGCCTCGTAGTGAATTCTGGTGTTGTGGCGTTTGCGGGGTCCAGTGGTTCTGGCGCTGGGTGCAGTCCAGGTGCGGACGGGCAGAGACTGGCTTGCCTTAGGTGCGCCCGCTGCACGCGTCCACTGAGCGTCTGCTTCTCGGCCTGCATAAGAGGTGGCTTGGGAGGGAGGAGCAGCTGGGAGGCGGGAGCGGGGAGGCCAATGGGTGGGCGGGGCCACAGGGAGGCAGCGGCGGGAAAGGGCCGGGATCGAGAGCAGTGGGGAGGTCGGTGGGAACTGGCACGTGGGGCAGAGGGGAGGGAAAATGAAACCCAGGAACAAGGAGGCAGGCAGCAAGGAGGCAGGAACCAGGCAGTCAGGTGCCGAGCAGCTGAGTGGGGGCGACCTGCCTGCAAGCAGGGTCAGAGGCAGCTTCTGCTACCGCTTCTCGGCCTGCATAAGAGGTGGCTTGGGAGGGAGGAGCAGCTGGGAGGCGGGAGCGGGGAGGCCAATGGGTTTGCAGGGGGCGGGACCGCAGGGAGGCAGCGGCGGGAAAGGGCCGGGATCGAGAGCGGTGGGGGGGGAGGGGGGAACTGGCGCGCGGGGCAGAGGGGAGGGAAAATGAAACCCAGGAACAAGGAGGCAGGCAGCAAGAAGGCAGGAACCAGGCAACCAGGCAGTCAGGTGCCGAGCAGCGAAGTGGGGGCGACCTGCCTGCAAGCAGGCCCTCTCGGGCCGGCCAAAGCGTCATGCACACTTTGCATGTTCTGCACCCAGGCTACATTACAGCTTGGGTGGAGATCATGCAGAGCCTGCCAGTCCCTGTCTGAGCGCCGAACCACTGCGCTCAGACCAATCACAACAGTGCTATGGCAGCTTTGTGGTTGATTCGGGGAATCTGGCAGGCTGGGTGCTTCCTGCCGAGTGAAGAGGAGGACGGAGAATGAAGAGGCGGCGGCTGCGGTCGGTGGAGAAAAGGTAAGTGCATTTTTTTAAATGATAATTTCCCTCTCCTCCCTCCGTCCCCCGCCCCATCGCCACTGGTTGGCAGAGGCTGCTACTGCTTGCCATACTTTTATTGCTAAAACCTAATTTGTATTTTATTGCTGTATGACTACCTATTCCCTAATATGCCCCTGAAAGCTTAGCAGGGCTAGGGGGGTGGGGGTGGGGACAGGTAATCCCATGTCTGCTAAGTAGCCCTCACTGTCAGCACTGGTTTATTAGCAAGTAGCACATCACATGAAAAGGTTTTGGATCATGCAGGTCTAATGGAAAAAAAGCACAACTACAAGTCCCAGAAGGTAGAGTAGTGCTAGAGACAAAGCTCGGACTGGGAATGTGTCACATCATATGTGCAGTTTGGCAGCACTGCAGACACCTCTCAGGATCCTTTCAGAGACCTTAGCAGACTTGTAGCAGTGTATTTCTCGTGTTAGCATTACCACTGACAAGCTTGCTTAACTGAGAACTAGTCATGTGACAGAATAATTTGTGAGAGGCCGGTAGGGCCTCACACAGCATCACACACTCACCTCTGAAATGCCGGCTGAGCTGGGCAGAATCAGCCATGTGCCAGTCTTGCATCATAAAGGGCGTTAGTCATGTTCTATGCACATCTGACTGACCACCCCAACACTGCTGCATCACATAATGACAATTAAGTACACAATAATATTGACAAATTAAAATAAATGTACCTAAAATATATATTTTACTCCTACATTAACAACACAATTTGAATAAAGGCCTTTTGGGTCTAGGAACTTTATTCAGAATTCCATTTTACTAGCCTACTGTTCTTTTATTTTGTATGCTTTTACAAACTTACTGTTCTTGTATCTTGTATGTAAATAGATTATGCTTCTTGATTTATATGTTTTGCCTTCGTTCACTTGTAAAGCGATCTGAGACTGATACCCGCGAGGGTCACGTTTGCACTATATAAAACTTTTCAAATAAATAAATAAATTATATTACTTGACCTCTTCTCAGACCCTGTTTGGGGGTGGGGCATAGGCACACCTGGGTTACTGTCATTGAGGTCATCTGCTAATGGAGCCTTCAAGTCCACCCTACTGTGGCTCTGCACAGGAGGACATGTTCAACTCATTCTGCACTTGACTCTCATGGAGCGAGGACGAGTGGTCATAGGCTTCTCAAGGAAGTGGTGTGGGCGGTAAGCAGTCAGAACTAAAGAGTCAACCAACAGACACAATAATGACTGGTTACTTACCGGTAATATTCTTTACTCTGAGTTGTAGACCTTCCCGTCACAGTGCTGGTTCATGTGGTAATGACTGTGCTAGGGTGGTCTGATGAGGAGGTAATGACCGAATACCTAACAGTAATATTCATTACTCTGAGTTGTAGAACTTTCCATCACAGTGCTGGTTCATGTGTTAATGACTGTGATAGGGAGGTCTGACGAGGAGGTAATGACAGGTTCCTTAGCGGTAATATTCATTACTCTGAGTCGCAGACCTCCCCATCACAGTCATTAACGCATGAACCAGGACTGTGATGGGGAGGTCTGACGAGGAGGTAATGTAATGTCCTGCACAGGGCTTATCTTTTATAAAAAAAGAAAGTACTTTAATCCCACAACACAACTAAACACTATACATTTCAATGCTAACTAAGTTGTTTTAAACAGTGAGCCCTGACAGAGTTGCATGGCAGCACTACTCTTAGGTGGTGGCAGCCTTCCAGGCCAGCTTCAGAGAGGTGTTCTGGTGTTACCATAGAAAAGGTACTCCCGGCTGTCAATAGGAAGTCGCCCAGTGTGTTTGCACAATAATCTATCCATAAAGTGGCATGCTCCTTCATAGGGCCCCCTCCTCACACTGACTGACATGATAAATGCCAAGGTGGGCCACTGCCCTGTTGGGGGAGCAATCAATGTGTTTTTCGTGCCACAAGAGGACTCTACTAAGATGGAAAAGATGTGGGTGCATTAAAGATTGTATCGTGGGAGAAAAATATAGGAAAGGTGCAGAATTTAAAATCATCTATTTGGTGGGTGGATAATTGTATTTGTATCCCCAGTGGTAGAATGGATAAAATGGTAGAATGCTGAGGCAGATGGGGTGTCATTGGTGGCAGGTGGGAGAGATGTCAGCTTATTGGCCACAACAAGTAAGCAGCTTACCCAATGTGATGTAGGGAAATGGGTGCAGCCGCTCATGTAGGAAGGTACGCATGACAGGAGGCAGACGCCCCAGAGCACATGAAGAACCCCATTCTACAATGGAAACGACAGGTTACACAGGAGCGTTTTGTTTTTAAAGGGGGCATGGCCAAGGATGCTACTTACCTCCATCCACCTAGGGGGGAGATACTAAAAAACGTTGCGCAACGCAGCACAGCACCTTCCCCCGCGAGGCTACTCCCCTTTTCCTTGCGCCGGCGCTGATTTCAGCTGCCTTGCGCCATGTACACACCTTAACACTAGGGTGTGTGCATGAGTGTAGCATAGGTTTTGTACAAAAGGCATGGGTGGTTGCATGGGAACGCCCATATATCACCCATGTAACACCCCCTCGGCGCACAGCAACGCAAAGCAGTGCTTTGCGCTGGTTTGTGCTACTTAAAGAGTGCTTTCCAGCACAAAGCAAATTTTGCCCTGGAAAGAAAATAGCACCCAAAAAAATTTGCACTGGTTTGCGTCACTATTTGTGACGCTAAACCAGCGCAAAGGTTTTGAAAATCTCCCCCTAGGAGTTAGGAGGACCACTCCCCACAAGTTTCCTTGTCTCTATTATTTACAACCAAGCTGTAATTCTGTTAACCTGCTTTTCCACTAAATAGGTTTTCAATAGTTTTGTTTCTCATAACCAAGTTTATATTAATGTGTTATGTATGAATTTACATCAGTGTTGACCAGCAGTCACCTGGTCTGGAGAGCACTGCATCGGAAAGTGTTGAAGGCAGGAAGATGGACCCACAAGGATTTCTTCTATGGAGTAATTAGCCTGCTTTTCCATATAATAGGCAGACTGCCCCTGAAAGAGGTCCTTTTGTTTAGCCGGGTATGATTAATATGTTTTAGACGAATGAGCACTGGCCCTACAAATTACTCTGTCAGAGGACAAGGGGGATTCTTTTGTCCCTATTCATCTCTTCAGACTGGATATGCTGTAGACAAAGCGTCAACCTTTTTGTTTCTGTTGACCTGGTAAAAAGTGAATTCAATTATTGGGTCAAGAAGAAATTCGCCTATTTGTTCTGCCTCTTTATGCAATATGAGTGTGACAGTAATCAAGGTATCAGCGTGCGTACCAGGTGAAAAGGAAACACCTATCAGTCCCACGCCACACCAAGGGCCATTCATTTCTAGGTGCTACATGCAGGCTCCAGGGTGCACACATGCCCATGCCACCCTTCCATCCTACCCTTGATCATGCTTCCTGCCACCGGGCAGTCACCTCAGTAGGTCAACTAAGGAACATGTCTATTATCCTTTTCTTATAGGTAGCAATGTATATATTTCACCTAAATATCTTCAGGCAAATGCTATTTCTAGGTTTGTGTAAGTTGGCTTGTCATCTGAATGTTTAGCCATATCCATAATCATAGCATCCCATAAGGGAAGCCAGGTCAGAGCTTCCCATGTGAGTGCGCGATGATCTCATGCTCTGTATTCAGCTGTTGTCCTTCGTTTGCCTATCGCTGTACATCCAATTCCCGTTCTGCCATCCTAGGCACTGCGACTGACAGCCATGCCACATCTAGCCTATGTTTTGCTAATAGAAACACTAGATCTGCAGACCCGCAGTCCAGCTATCCTGTTTCTTTCGTTTCGGAGTAGGCCTCATACCCTACAGACATACCTCCTTCTGGGACATCAAAGCTCTACAGGTTACCATAGATTCCAGGTCACTCATTTGCAAGCAGAAGGTATGAAGTACAGGGCATTTCATGTGGACAAAGAATCATCCTCTGATTTACATGTTCAGGATTTACGATTCTGGGAGGTGTCGCTTTCCGCGGTGGGGTACGCATGGTGCAGGTAATGAAACTGAATAGGTATGAATCAAGTAGTACAAGACACAGTCGCTGTCAGGGATATCATAATCATCATAGCTTTATTTTCGATCACAAAGATCATAAAAAGTGCATCACAGGGATATCACCTGATCCCAATCCTAACTAAAAAGTAAGGTACCCACATCAGCAGAACATATTTGCACTGGTTCCTTTCTCTTTTGTTACTTCAATATGCAACTGGGTGTTGGCCTTCCTCCCGTTTTCCAAATCTAACAGCACCCTCAACATATCGGGATCTTCCACTTCTGACTGGCCACAGTCCCATGCCAGACAGGCCGCTCTAATCAAAGTCCTGTATGTTAGGAACTGTCCCACTGCCAAATAATGTGTATAATGCTGTCAAGTGTGTACATATTTAGGAAATCATAGAGATCTCCTACACCATAGATGCCAGCCGCCATCCAAACCTCCATATGTGGGAAATCCTATGAATTGTGGGTAAGCACCAGGGTACATCTGGAGCATTCACTTTGTGCTCCATGGTTCCATTCCAGCCTTATATCCAGCAATATCAAGTTACTAAGGCGGGTGTCAGTGGAGGACTATAAAGTTGCCCGGTGACTAGGAGAGCTCACAGTTACATCATTGGGCACAGCTCCCGCTTTACATGCTCAGTCTCATAAGCTTTCTCATTCACTCTCCATCCTGCCACCCACTGAACCTGCGCCGCCAGGTAATATTGTTAAAAAACACGTTTACACAGGCGTTCCACTGTCAGCGGTAGCTGGATCTTGGCCAGAGCCATTCTTCTCCTCAATCCACCTCAGTTCAAGATGGTCCTCGGGGACCACGGTTCCCTAACGAAAATCGTTGGAAGGATCACCAAGGTATTAACAAGGGAATATAGGAATCAATGAGCATCCCCATTTGAGGTGGCTGGGGAGCCATTTCTAAAATAATACAGACCTACAGAGACTTACAGACCTACAGAATACCACCATGTTTCAGAACAAATTGGCTGATATGAAGTCCATGATGGACCCTTATCTTTAAATATTTAAAGATGGACTGGGCAGTGGGGTGGACACTGTACAAGGTATAGACACCATTTGAGTCAACCACTGCCCAAAGAGGAAACAAACAACTATTACTCCAATTTACACAGAGAACCGAAATGAGACTAAAAGTATTCATCCCTGCCATCGCTGGTGGTAGGGAATTGATGGACCCCTGCACTTCGGGCAGTACATCATTGGCCTACAGCAATATATTGTTGTGCTGGCATCCCACATGGTGAGCGTCTATTGAATACTGGCCCCAGACAGACCACAACGGCATCCTTAATGGACAACAGCTTGTTCTCATTAAGGGTGTAATTAATCTTCCCAGGCGTGGATCTCCTCGCCTAAAAAAGCCACTGAGTAAAGTTGATTGTGAGGAGATTGGGGTTAGGACAGGCTTGCTCCCAAATATTTGCTGGATGCGTGGCCATTTGGATGGTGCACGATCAGTGGATACCGGGCAACTCATACTCTGCCACCCCGTGACACACAATATCGACTCCCATCACACAGTTTCCCAGTGAGGAGCTGATATCACACGGTGGCAGGGAAATCGAGCTGAAAACCACTGTAAATAGTAGTATTCCAGTTGTTTTCGGAGGCTTTGAACTGCAGACGTCCATTAAGAGATGTGAAAACACCCTAGGACATTGGCACATGGCTCAGTATATCTGGGCACGAGGGCCCACCCCTTTCAAGGCCCCTCCCCCTTCTCACTCAGTGAGATTGTTCAAGTTGGCAGGTATGTCAGTGCACTGGGAAAAATCTGATATCAAGCGTCTTCTATGTCTTTGGTCTTATTGAGTCCATCGAAACAGAGCTTTTTTCACAACAGATGAACAAGAAATCATATGTGATGTTACCAAAGCCCAGAAATCTCTGTGCATCTTTGAGAGTCTAAGGATGTGCCAAGCTAGGGTATATTTAAAATGTAAAGACCCAGTGCCAATGAAATTCGCAATTTGTAAATTTATCATAAGAATTATGTTCCTGTAAATTCCTAAACAATGCCTGCACATATGTCATGTGATCTGGCTGGTACACGAACAGATTACAAAATAAGCTTTATGCTCAAAGCTGGGGGTAATGTGCATCAAAATAACGAGGCCCTGGAACAGCAAAAGAAATACAGAGCGCAAAAAGCTTTTTTTAATATTATTCACTAGTTTGATTAAAAAGAGTGTTAATATCTTGCAAGCAGCTCTTACTGAGGCATCATATATCAGTCCAAGAATTTAGGCCACAAGCCACCTGCCCTTTGGTGTGGCTTAGGATTGCCACCTTTCCAAGAGAAAAATACTGCGATTTATTCTTTCGATAGTCTGGAAAGGCCTGGAAGTGATAGTAAATAGGTCTGTATACAGAATCCTATTTATCCTTTCATTACATGCCTTTTCTTGCTTTGTTTGCTTTAATTATTAGTCATTTATTTATTTATATCATTTATAGAGCACATGAATCACCCCAGCCGGGGTATCCCCGTGCTGTAACAGCCTTAGAAAACCAAATCGAGAAAGATCAGAACAGTGAGGTTTTTAACAGTTTTCTGAAAGAAATGTAGTTGGTGCAGAGACGTAGGTGGATGGGTAGTTGGTTCCAAAGTAATGGAGCCAAATAGGAAAAGGATTTACCTCCTAATCTAGTCTGTTTACGGAGTAGGCAAAGTGAAGCTGTTCTGGGGGGACGTTGGTCACTAAAGGGGCTGCCGTATTTTAGACTACCTGCAGCCTGTTTAAGCAAGGTTCCTTGGCTGAGATCAACAAAGCATTGCAGTAGTCCAGACGGCTTAAGACCATTGCTTGTATCAGGGTTTTTCGTGTGGATAATGGGAGAAGGGGGAAGACTTTGTGAAGAAGGCTTAATATATGGAAGCTGGCCCTAGTGGTTGAGGTAGCATGCTTCTCCATGCTTAACGTCTGGTCAATTTGGACCCCTATGTTCTTTACCACTTGTTTTGGGGACGGGGCTGGGCACAGTTTGCCTGGCCACCAGTTGAGTGTCCGCCTCATTACTGCTTCTTTGAATAACATAATTTCTGTTTTCTCAGCATTTAACTGAAGGAAGTTGTTACTCATCCAATCAGTGATGGTTTTCATGCCCTCCGAGAAGGTAGCCTGAATATTTATGTTATTCTTGTCAAAAGAAAGAAGCAGTTGTGTGTCGTCGTCATGGATTATTAACGCGGTTCTAGAACACATTTAAAAGTCTTTTCCATTAATATTTTCTGTTTGTGGTATGTAGAGATAAAGGCTAAAAATATCGGCTTTAGGTGATTTTTCTTAGATTTGTACCAACAGAGACATTACAATACCAGTGGCGCTGGTAGAAAACCGGCCAGGAGGCAACACATACGGTTTGACTGGTGGGGTTGACAAGCAGCACGAATAATAAAAACAATACCTGCAAAATGTAATTAATAGTTAATGGTCCACAGTGTTAAATGCTGATGACAGGTTAAACATGAGGTGGGCAGCCATGCTGTAGGCATCTACCATCTACTAGTGCTCATCCTAGATTGCAATTTTTACTCATTGGGTGCCTTTACTAAGGCAGACACCAGTCTATTTGTCAGAGTAGGGGTTGTTTTGTTCAAGGAAATCCCAAATGTGTATTAAGGGTGCCCTTTCAGTGAGTGTCCTAGGAATGAAAAATTGGCTTTAATTTTCAAAGCCAAAATGATCAAACCCTTGTTTTTTTTTTTTTAAATATCGGCCTAATTGGAAATGTTAGTTCATTTGGTACCTCTACCGGTAAGAGGAATGAGTTAAGGGTGAATCTGATTGGATAACAGAAGATGGTTGAAAGCAAGCAATGCTAGGACAATGTTTTTGAATAACTTTGGCGGGCATAGATCAGCTAGTAATCTGGAATAACAGATTCCCATGGTCAATTCTACAATGTATTTTATGGCGAGCACCTTGATCATGCAGTGTTGCGGTTTAGTAGTTTTGGAACTTGGAATTTTCGAGAAGGAGTTGTCACCACTGTTCCCTCTAGGGCATGCGCGCACCTCCCCTGATGTCAGCGCGCAGCACCTCGCGTGGAGCGCTCACACAGGACGTCGCTAGAGGAGTCGTGCCGCCGGCCGCTTTAAGGCGAGCGGCAAGAACATGAGGCACTTTTCGTGGCGGTGGAGCGGGCGTGAGGAGTGCAGGTAAGGAGGCGGGGGTGCTGTTGGGGCTGGTGAAGCTTGCGGCACTTGGGCTATGTGGGAGCGCGAGGCGGAGCTTTTGTCATTAAAGCGCAGGGCAGACTGTGTGGCCTTTTGTTTAAGTATTGTTGTTAATCAGAGCCCCTTCACAGGCTCCGATTAACAGCAATACTTAAACAAAAGGCCACAGTCTGCCCTGCGCTTTAATAACAAAAGCGTAGAGACAGTACACGCTGTGTTTAGAAACTGTCTCTACGCTTTTGTTATTAAAGCGCGGGGCAGACTGTGGCCTTTTGTTTAAGTATTGCTGTTAATCGGAGCCCGTGAAGGGGCTCTGATTAACAGCAATACTTAAACAAAAGGCCACAGCGGCTGGGGAAAAGAGCGGAACCGAAAGCAAAAGGGGCACAAAAACAAGGAAAAAAACAAGTGGCACTGAGGGCAGAAAGGCACAAAAAACGAGTAGGACAGAGGGCAGAATGGCACAAAAAACGAGTAGGACAAAGGGCAGAAAGGCACAAAAAACGATTGGAACAGAGGGCAGAAGGGCACAAAAAACGAGAGAAAAACGAGTGGAACAGAAGGGAAAAGGGGCAGAAAAACAAGGAAAAAAACGAGTGGCACAGAGGGCAGAAAGGCACAAAAAACGAGTAGGACAGAGGGCAGAAAGGCAAAAAAAACGAGTAAGACAGAGGGCAGAATGGCACAAAAAACAAGTAGGACAAAAACAAGTAGGACAGAGGGCACAAAGGCACAAAAACCAATTGGAACAGAGGGCATAAGGACACAAAAAAACGAGGGGAAAACAGTGGAACAGAGGGCTAAAAGGCACAAAAAACGAGTAGGACAGAGGGCAGAATGGCACAAAAAACGAGTAGGACAAAGGGCAGAAGGCACAAAAAACGATTGGAACAGAGGGCAGAAGGGCACAAAAAACAAGGGAAAAACGAGTGGAACAGAAGGCAAAAGGGGCAGAAAAACAAGGAAAAAAACGAGTGGCACAGAGGGCAGAAAGGCACAAAAAACGAGTAGGACAAAAACAAGTAGGACAGAGAGCACAAAAAACGAGTGGAACAGAGGGCAGAAAGGCACAAAAAACGAGTGGAACAGAAGGCAGAAGGGCACAAAAAACGAGGTAAATACGAATGGAACAGAAGACAAAAGGGGCACAAAAACGAGTGGCACAGAGGGCAGACGGGCACAAAACACTAATGGCACAGAGGCAAAATACAGAAATATATGGGCAGCTAAGAACAGAAGGCAGAACGGGCAGAGAGGCACGGTGGCAGCAAGGGGAACAGAAGGGAAAACTGGGCAGAGACACGGGCAGCGAGGGGTACAGAAGGAAAGACCGTGCAGAGAGAGCACGGGGACAGCGAGGGGAACAGAGGGAAGAAAAAGGAGCACGGATCACGTACAGGCAGTGGGGAAGACAGACAACAGCAGTCAGAGACACAACAATGAAAATACAGGTAATACAATACATTTGCAAACTGCCCTTAAGACCCTTATTGTGGCTCTGTATTCATGAAAATGCTCCATCTTTTCACTTTTTAAAGTAAACGTTTTGAGTGCCATTTGGCGCCGCAGACACGCGCGGTTTGGTTCCTGGCGCACATAGCCATGGTTGAAGCGCACAGAGACCCTCCACTGCCGCAAACAGAGGAAAAAAATTAGAGGGAACATTAGTTGTCACTGATTGTTTTAGATTGTAAATGAAACTTAAAGCTGTTAGCTTTGTCAATAGTATGTTCAGCCAGTAACGTGCAAAACACGTGTGAGTAGTCTCCATGGTTTGAGTTGCAATCCTGGTTATGGAAATTAGAGATGATTTTGAAGAGCTTCTTAGTCTGGCATGGAGCATCTAAAACGTGCAGGCAGTAGAGTGATCGCTTGGTTTTCTTGATGGTTTCTCTATGTATTTTGTGATAACTGTGGAGTTGTTTCTTTACATCAGTATACTGTGTTTTACTCCATCACCATCCGAAGGCGCTAGTAATGTTGTTTATATATTTTTAAATCCAAAGTCTGCCAGCCAAGGGTCATATGATGTTTGTCAGCCAAGGGTCATATGATGTTTGTCAGCCAAAGGTCATTTGATGTTGTCCAGTTCACGTGGTTTTGAGGGAAACTACTCTGTTCAAAATCCCAAAGAGTCATTGGTGGAATTCATACGTCAGAGTGTCAATGGTACATGCATGCATCAATGTTCAGTTTTTAACATGAGTTGATTAGTTTATTTTGTGGTAGGCCGGTAAAGGAAGAGGTGTAATGGGAAAACAGCTTGAAGTTGATAATATAATCATCACTCTAGGTAATAATGAACTTTTCTGTCATTAAGATCAGTCCCTTTTTGAGTATGATTGGATCAAGAACAGGGCCTACTATGTGACAAATTGAAAGATATCAAGAGCTTCAACGTTAGATAGAAGGAATGCAGTTTTATGCTGTTCCTACTTGTTGACCTATAATTGAGGTTACCCAAGGTGCAAATAATTTGGTGATCAATGAAAGTGCTTGATGGGGGCAATCTTTAGATGAGTAGGGAGAAGGAGAAGAAAGTTGGATCAGGTGATCATCAGTTGTACTTTAATGAACCTCTGCTCCTTCCCCACCAGTTTTCTTCACTAGGTGATTTTTGACCAGGGTTCAGAATTCCTTAGGAATGATCTCATGTGTAATTGGTAAGGTATTGGTTTCTAGTCAGCTTTCCACGAGGAAGCAGTTAATGGAGGTTTGGCGTTTGATATTAGGGTATACATGTGGATGCTGTACTTTTTTTAAGATCATACAGTGACCATGGCACATGAAAGGTGGCTCTAGGTGTTATTGCAACGTTTTGGCAATAATGCCAATTGGGTAGGTTCGGGAGAACACCATGTGTTGTTTCCCAGTTTTGAAGTTTTGCATTTCCATCTTTTCTTATAGTTGCTGAACTGGGTGCACTATCTGAGGTGTTGGATGATGGAGTGGCTCAAGAGATGCAGTTGATTTCTTCTGGAGTTGAAGTGAATTCTCCAGGTCGTATGACCACAGAGGGTGTGATATTGGTGATTTCTCTTGCAGGAGACACAGTATAAGTAAAGAAAATACTTTCAGTTGAGGGTTGGACAATGATGCCATTGTTGGATGGCTATCTGTTGTCTGGACAACGCCCATGTTCCTGTGGTTTTTCAGGCCAGAATGGCAGCAGAACCGATGTAGGCGAAGTGAAAAACAGCCTTTATAGGGTTAGTCAAGGAGATAGAGTAGGGTTTTGACAGAATAAGAATGAGTAGGTGAATAAAGAGGAAATAGAGAAAAGTATGGATAGTTATGTTAAAGTCTGTTTTGGCTACCAGGACCACATGGATTTTTTTATTTGACGCATGGGGTACTATCTGGAGCAGATTCAGACAAGCTAACTATACTCCTTGCAAATTTCTTTACTGGATATTCAAAAAGAGGTTGACCAGTCTTGAGTTCATATTGGTGCAGGATCTGAAACTTAGTTACCAGGACTTCTTGAGTTGCTGGTACAGGAGAGCTGGAGCACCAGGACCACTAGGTTGATGGGGCCCACCCAGATGCAGTGTTGTACCAACTTAGGCTAGACCACAGACACCATAGTAGTAGGTCTGTGTGGTTCACCAAAAATAGAGTGGGAGCAGCCCAGGATAAACGTCTGGCACTGCAGTCCAGAACTGGTCTAAGAGGTTTATCCAGAGGCAGAATTGGAGCTAAGGATAATAACAGGGGGAGGTAGAGTATAGAGATAGGATTCCTACTCCACAGGCACTGATAATTAAACAAGAAGAATCCTACTCCCAGTGTACACCGCAAGGATGGGGGACACTCAGTGTTGTGTAAAATACCCCTCACACACCAACAGGCCCCTTGGTGTCATGCTTCATCATCGGGGTCTTCGCACCCCGCTAGAGGGATGCGGTGTTCTGCGACCTGCGACTACGCGGGAGCACTATCAAAGTTGACTATGTGTGGTGTGTGTTTAGTGCAAGTGAAGGGATAAATGTGGGTGAAGGGTGTGGTGAAAAAATTAAAAAGTACCTGGCTAGTGGGTTGTGTGAAAAAACTTTATTCAGGACCACTAGCTGGTGCTATTAAAAAGTGTGCAAAATACGAGGTCAGTTGTCTTAATTAGGGACACTACCTCTGGTGTGCGTCGACATGTTTCGGAACTGGTGTTCCTTCTTCAGGACGGGGCACAACTTCCCACCCCTACTCACGTATTTCTACAAAAAAGTGTATTTTTTAGGTAATAAAAAAAGTGAAATTAATTGCAGAGAGGCTAACAATGTGCCTACAGCGGTATTTTTGGTTCATGCATTTGCATGTCCTAAAAAGAAAAAGAAAACTCGAATTGGTTTGGTTACCACAAAGGATTGGCTCAAACAGGTGCAGTCACCTGGAGCCCCAAACGGTTAAATTAACCTGTAAAGAAAAAGGGGACACACATGACACACAACATAGAAGACACATTTATAGTTTTGAAATTGTCCTGTAAAACATACTCTTAGAGACTGCTGTGTCTAGCATCATGAGCATATCCAGAACGTCAGGGTAGGTAGGTGGATTCACAATCTGTGTGGGTAAAGAGTCGGTTTCAATGTCTTTACTCATTATACTCACTGTTGGACTTCATGCTAAATAGGTGTCTGCAAGTTCTTGTACTTAATACTCACGAAATCCGCCTAATTTGGCCTCCTTCTACCACCCTGCGCTGCTCCGCTGTTAATGTGTTAGCGTTCAGGGCTCTGGTATATATGGAGCATTTCAAGTGCTGTTTGATTTGTTGATTAGCGGAAACAATGAGCGGACCAAATAAGGAGCGTCCGTCCTCCCGCCTATTATAAGCATGTATGTGGTCTTTGAGTAACATGTGTCATTTCCAGCTCTTTTTATTCGTTAATTAGCGGATATTGTTAGTCGACCAAATTAGGCGTATCCGCCTCTCCGCCTATCGTAAATCAGGACCTGGGCTCGGGCTGACATGTACCATTCAGAGCATGTTTGGTAAACAAGTGTTTCAAGAGGCAGGCGGATGCGCGTAAATCCCCAACCCGGCTGTCCGGCAGAATTGGAGCTGTCATAGATTGTCACAGGTGCTTGGTCCCACTACCATATTCTTCTGGTTCCTGGAGTATTGGACACTCCTTCTACTCCTTGCTCAGCACATTCACACTCAGGATGTCACCAGTGCTGTGTGACAGAAGTCAGATTGTCCAGGACTGTGGTTGTCACATGCATGCTACCCAGTCGTTACTGACCATCACCCGCACAGTCAATACTGTCCTCATGCAAGCACCTCAAAAGTTGAGACCATATGACCCATCTGAGTGGCAGGCTACAGCAGGGGTCAATGATCTAGTACTGGATTCAAGGATCCCAGGGTTTGAGGATCTAATACAGGATTCAAGGATTCCGCAGTCTGTAAATGTCACGCACACACAGCATAGTCAGGTGCTTGACTTTTCTTTCTATTGAGGTGAGGAAGCTGCTAGTTGGGCCCAGCTCTTCAGTTATGCTCTTTGCTTGACTAAGCTTTTCACTAGGGGTGAATTTGCAGTAGCACTGGGCCCAGAGGCCTGAACCCTGATTATTTCTGCATTTCACATTCAAACAGGGTTCAGGGGCATTTCTTCTTTGCCCTCAGGCCCAACACACACAAGCTATGCCATTGCTCGTCACCTATATTCCTGGCTCTCCAGTTGAGATTCTCTTCATGCGAGATTTGGAGTACGTCTTCCCAGAAGTTTTCTGTTTGCAGCACATCTTGAAATTCCTTCTGCAGAATCACCTCAGATTTATCTTGCATTCTTAGGAATATGAAAAACCTCTTCCAGCACTGCCTTCTGAGGCCTCATTTTAGTGATAACTAAGGGTAGTAGGTTCTACCTACTCCTGTTGGGCCCCTGTACTGTCCCCTGCACCTACAGACTGGGATTCTGTCATTGCCCTCAGATTTCTTCTGTAACAACCGTCTCTTGGGCCACTGAAGTGTAATATGTTGATCCTGTGTGCAACAAGACATCTGAAAAAGACCAGCTTATTACAATTATTTTGGCTCTGACAGAATAAAGCTCCTGTGCAGTTGATATGTTGAATGTTTACCATTGTGCATCATTTAGTAGAGTAAATCTTATGTACGTCTCATTTCCTATGCAACGTTACCATCCATGTAAAATCCATGTAAGTGAAAAAACTGTTTATTATAAGTTGATGTAAGAGCAGAGAGTAACACTAGTTTTGTATTCTTTTTAGCTGTCACTAGTGAGAGATTGGAAAATTCAAGTGAACCTCCATCTGTCAAGCTGTGTGACTACAACCCGACAATGTCTGTTTTGCGCCTTTCCTCGTATTCCTATCCCTTTCTCACCTCTACACCGCCAGCGCCGGGCGCAGTCTTGGACATGATCAACACTGTCCATGGGGGAGACTGGTGGGTTCCATGTTGTTCCCACAAGCAACATTGGGATTGTAGTTTGATAGGAGTGACCCTGGATTACCTACTAACTACAGAGGAATCTGTCTAGGAGAACCACTAAGGAAGACAGTTTGAACAATCTTGATACACCAAATACACTATCAGTGCTTTAGGCCCATGAGGTACTCCTAGAAGTGGAGTTGGACAGGATAAACCTCAAACATCACAGTAGTAAGTTATTGGAGACCACCCAGATTAAGGGGGGTGTAATCTGCAATAGAGGGTGTTGCAGTGGGGTTCCACAATCCAGTGGGCTATGTACAGTTAACTTTCAGAGGATGTGGTAAGATTGGGTCTGAGGGGGAGGAAGTGAGAGGGGGCATGGGTTCTGGCTCTTGGCCCTACTTACCACCAAATAGGGTCATTTTAAACTGCGAATCTAAACGGATTCAATTACAATCAAAAAAGGAAATGTAAGTCAAAATCATACAAAGCCCCTCAGCACTTTGGAGGACAAACAATGTAATTGCAATCTTTCCTTTTTTAGGGGACCTGCTATCTATATAAATGTGATAGCTAACTCAGCTTCCCTCCACACATTATTCCTGGAGAATAGGGATAAAAGGGAGAGAAAGGAGTGGAGGAATGATCTACAAATTGATATTTGAGATAAGATGACTCAAGGGTAGTCATTTTGGGGAACAATTTAGGAAGATCTCAAGCCACCTCGGGTTAAATTAAAATTAAAGTGAAACTCTTCTCATTGTGCAGGATGCCAAAAGTGAAGCCTTCAAGCCTTCTGCAATAAATTATCTTTTGACCCAATGATCAGAAAACTGAGTAGCACAACAAACACAATAAAATGTATGGTTAATACTTTCTGTTTCTCCAATGCCATTATTACTTCTTCCATCTGTTGTGGAAAATCTGGGTCCAAAATGATAGTTCTCTCGCCCGCTAAGAATTTTGTTATGAGGATCCTGGTATTTCTGTGTATTTCAAGTGCCACAGAAGCCTTACCCTGGAACACATCTGCCTTGAAGAAGTCTTAAAACAGGGGCACCACACCGTCTTCCAAAAACCACCTGCTCCATATGGAGCCTGGCAGCTTTCTCTAGTTCTACCTTGGAATACTGCAACATAACCCATGCAATGGCAATTTCCGGTCCTGTATAAAAGTCACATTTTGTAGGTACTTATCTGTGGCTCCCACTTTAGTATTTAAGCAGTATAGTTCATGTTTTATGATCTTCCCTCTGGTGGGAATCTGTGCAACTGCAGTTCCAAGGCTGATATTTTCTCAGAAATGTCACTGCATAATTTATTCAGTTCCAGCTGTATCTCAGATTCCAAAGGGATTACCTCATGTGAGGATGTCTAAGATAGGGTTGACGGGTTCCCAATTTTGTCATTCCCAAATGTCTAGGGTCCATCTAATCTCAGGAAGGATTTACTATGTTTTCTTTGGGAGGCAGTGGTGAGTCTTGATTGAAGGCAAACATTCATGAATGATTATTAAATCTTTTTTTCCATGGAATTGTTGCTAAATTTACAAGCTGAACACCATGCAGGACATGATCTGTTGGGGTGTTGGGAGCAGTAGCCAGAGCCAAAGAAAAGGGCTCTGGCCCATCAACCCCATGCCAGCCTTTAGGCCACCCTTCTCCCCTTTGTGCCACACCTCACTATTGGACCCATCCGCCAAAGGGCTCCAGATACTTGGCGGTTCCCAATATCAGTAGGAAAGCAGAGCTTTTCAAAAGCAGGACAACCTCTTTGTATACTGTGAGGGGCCAGTGGTGCAGCAAACAGGCTACCGTCTCAGCCTAGCACCAACGCAGGAACCGTTGCACCATAGTGCAAGGGTGCCTGAATTGTAGGGCATGGTTGTTCATGTGCAGGAAGGTGTCATTTCCTGCACGTAAACAATCACTAATGGCAATTTGTAACTTCTATGTGTGCTGTAGAATGCATCACATATAGAAGTTGCAACTTGTCATTAGCTAATGATTGTTTACGTGCAGGAAGGAACTCCTTTCTGCACATGAACAATCATTAATAGTGACTTGCTCTTACTACGTGTGCTGCAGAATGCAGCACACATAGAAAAAGCAAGAATAAGGAGAAATTAATAATTTCTCCTCACTGCTCCAGTTTAAGACCAGGTTTTCCCTGGTCCTATTTTTGGCACTGCCCTATATTTACTCCAGCCTTGTAAATAGAGTGCAGCATAAAAAAGCAGTGGGTATTGCGGCAGAAAGCCCGCTGCAATACCCCTAAACCCTAAAACACTACTCTGCACTACACACACACCCCAAAACTACCCTAAACCCTAAAACACTACTGTGCACTACACACACACCTGACACAACCCTAAACCCTAAAACACTACCCTGCAACACACACACCACAGCACTACACTAAACCCTAAAACAGTACCCTGCACTACACACATACCACAACACTACCCAAAACCCTAAAAAAGTAACCCCCACCCCAGGCCCAATCCCCCTAACCTCTCCCTCCTCATGAATTCTCTCTCCTCCTTTCCCGCTGTCTGAGGGGCGCTGCACAGTGCACGTCGTTGTGAGGAAACAGAAGAGCCTCAGTTTCCTCACAACAAGGTAGATCGCCATTACATTGCATGCGTTATAAAAGCGCATACGACGTAAAAAAATGCATAGGAATTTCTATGCGTTGTTACTTCGCATGCGTGGTTACACTTGCGATGTAATGGCATGCAGGGAAACAGCTGTGTTGTAATGGCTGTTTTACATTGTTTACAAGGTGGCGTTAAGCCACATTACGTGACTTAACGTTGCCTTGTAAAAAAGGCAAAAGGGTCATCGCCACCAGAATGTCAAAAAAGTAAAGTTCTGATGGCGAGAACCCCTTGTAAATATGCCCCGAAGTGTCACAGTTTAATGTGCCTGAAACCTTATTTCTTGCCTAGTGAAACCTCTAAAAGTTGAAGATCCGTGCAAATGAAAGGTGGAAACATACAATGAAATGATTTGCTACTTATTAAATTAATTTATTTGAGCTGATTAAAAAGTTCACATTAAATCCACTATCTTACGTCTCATTAAGTCTGTTTCACTGCACATGCTTACTTAGGGCCCAATTCACAGAACTAACTTAAGACAAAATCCTAAACGTACTATTTTTGGTATTCACAGAAGCCATATAGTAGTAGTAAAGTTAGGATGTTGTCTTAAGTTTGTCTTAAGTCTGTCTTAAATCTGTCTTAAGTTTGTCTTAAGTTTGTCTTAAGTCAAACTTAAGACAAAATCCTAACTTTACTACTACTAAATGCCTTCCGTGAATACCAAAAGTAGTATGTTTAGGATTTTGTCTTAAGTTAGTTCTGTGAATCGGGCCCAATAACCTTTGATCTAATACAATAGTTTCGAGTTCCAGCAAAATAGGCTTTGATACAAAAAATACATTCTCAACAGTTATGTTTCAACAAAATGACATTGTAGCATGCACACAAGCAAATATTCCTACTGTGAGACTGTTGAACTTCAATTAACATTGGTTCCCCTCGGTGCACTCCTCTCTCATTTCAATTACTGCATGGTCCTAGGGGAACATATGTTGGCAGAGGGCAAAAGGACAAGAATCACAAATTCAATTATATCCATACAAAGTAAACAGGAGCGCCCCTGCACGTAAGAGCGGTGGGGCCAGGTTGGGAGGGATTCGACTGACGACCCCAAGGGAAAATTAAAAAAAAATTCATTTCCCCTCGCCGTCGTCTGTCGAAATCCCCTCCAACCGGTCCCACCGCCTCACCGCTCTTACCTGCACAGGCCGCTGCTGCATACAAAATGAATTGAGGTGAAAAAAATCAGTATCACCTACACAGCGTATCTTCTAAACAACTCCAGGTTCTTTACACTGATTTCTTTTTTTTTTTAGGCTTAGTTTGGGATTTCCCTGTATTTCTGTTGCATCTGGAATTTTGTCTATTCATGACATGCTGCGTGTTTCAGAGGCCATTTATTAGGACAGGGTTTCTAACATTCTATTAAACTTTATTAACATCAGCAATATTTCAACATTATGCATCTTGACATATAACTGGACAGTTCCATTCTCCCTGCACCATTCACCCTCTCCAGCTTTCAGTACCCCAGATAGTCCATATCCTTGCTTCATTCTTCCCCCTTTCACTCCCTGAACTGGTTCCATATACCCAGTCTTTCCTGGACTTGCCCTACAAACATCCTCCCTTGAAGACCCTTCCCTTGGTCGTCGCATCCCGCACACCTCCTTCAGTCACCTGAGAGATGGATCTGGCGGCATGTGAATCACCACCCCCCAAAATACTGCCAACCGGAAAAACCCTGTAGGACGGTTTCCTGCCCCACCAGAAACACTTGCACCTTTTACCTCTCAGCAATATGATCTGCAGCACTAAATGGACTCATTCCCTAGCACGGTTACTGAATCCCTCATTTCCATCATGTAATAAGCATTTACCAGGAACGAAAGGTGCACCCCACCATGTCTTAAAAAACCTGGCTTCTCTTCTTTGAGCCTCTAATGCGTAATCACCTTATTGTTATGAGCCTGACAGAAAACCCTCATCGCCCTTTTCAGCTTCCTCTGGGCCTTATCGATTGCAGCATGTTTCAATGCCCCCTCCCCAAATCCTGCGAGGCACAAGCTCAGTCCATACCGCAAATGTTCCTGAAAATCTCCTTTTGATTGCCTCCAAGTCTCTCTGCATATGTTGGGGCAGGGACAGTCCTGACAGTCGGAACTAGTCATTTTCCCCTTGATGAATTAGAAGCATGTCTTGGCAGCCCCTTTGCAGATCCAACTTAGTCAGCCAAGGTAACAAGGCACCCCAATGATTACCCCCTTACCCCATCAAAGCACCTCGTGGTGGCTGCTCTGTAATGTTGTTGGTCCGCATACTTCGCTGCTACGTGCACAAAAGAAAGTCCAACAATTCAGGTAACTGTCTTGGACCCTGGACAGCTCACGCAGTCTATGGCAGAAAAAAAGAGACATTTAGGTCTGGACACTCATCCCACCTCCCCTCCCCCGGGAAAATCGTCCCCAGTATTTTCGCACATAGTGCTCACAGCATCACTACTTCTACTTGACAATCTGACGAACCCGCCCCCAGGGCCACCCCAAACATGCTGCCGCCATTGCTGCGCCAATCCAGAAAGAATGCATACCAAAATTGGATGGATCTCTATCCAGCCAGGTCAGGGCAATGCGCAACACTGCCAACTATTGAAAGGCATTAACCCTATTGCCGTCAGCATGGCAGAATACTCCTGATAAACACCTGTTAGGCAACAACTGGAAACCACACCATTCCCAGACAGGGCATACAGCCACCCCCATTTCCCTCTGCCCGCTTGATTAGTCTTAGACTGCCGCAGCCAAATACCCAATCTCCCCTGTACCAAACAAACATCTATGTACAACACTTCCCCTCGGCGAGCAGTACTCAAAACTTCAGAAATGCGGAAAATCCCCAAAAACATTCAGGTCATACACAGAAGAAAAACCACCACCTCAAACTTATCATAGCAACAAAGAGGCAGGATAGCCAACACATCCCACAACAGCTCAAACGTAACAGCTTCCCGCAATGCCACCCTACCCACACCCCTCTCCCTTCCCCACCCTTTCAGAACCCGGCCCAAAATCTCATCCTTAGCAGGGTCAAAACATAAATACAGCTTGCCATAGAAAGGGATTTCAGCCAGCTTGCTCGCAGTAGTCGTGGGTGACAAACCTTTATCACTAAAAAACAAAACTCAGCACTCCTTACCCAGTGTCCGGACGCTCCAGCCTCATACTTTCGGAAGAAAAACCTGAGAACTCCCCAGATTATCTCCATGCCAGTCTAACGTCTCCTGGTAGACTCTGACAATGACCTTTCGACCAGTCGCAACACTCTCACTCCCCCCAGGCCCAGATATCTGCCAGCAACTGTGTCTAGGAACTTCTTCACTCCTGGTGCCATCTGAAGGAAATGTTGCCATTGCAAACAAGACAAGGAATCAGCTATATCATTGCTGGCCCCTGGCACATGTTTAGCTCTGAAAACCACATTTAGCCAGCATGAACCTCTGCAACAGCCTCAGCACCCTCAATTCCCTTGCTCGCTGCCGGTTCACCAAGTACACCACAGTCATATTGTCCACATGAAAGAGGACCATCCTGTTCCTCAGTTCACTGCCCCAAACTGCCAATGCTACCAAAAGTGGAAAACATTCCAATAAAGCAGTGCTCCGCCCCTGGGTCTTCCTATGTTGTGGGCACTGTTCTGCACACCATCTTCCATCCCAAACAAGGCCAAGGTCCAGTACCCTAGCTGCAGCCTAGAAGATTTGTACCTGCCACACAGTGTTCTCCTCCAAAAATCCAAAGCCACACCATTGAACTCATCCAGGAATGTCTGCCGAACACACAAGTCAGTACACACTGCCAAAGTAATCCACACCCTGCGGTGTGGCAGAACTGCCCCGACATGGCCGTGCTGGGACGCCTGCAAAAAGTCCTCCCCGCTTTCACCTCAGGAAACCGAGCAGCTTTTGCACCGCCCTCAATTCAATCTTCCTCTCCCTGATCACATGTCTCAGAAAGACCTGAATCTCCACCACCTTGTAAATGTAAATGTAAATGTCATGGTACTTATAGAGCGCACTGTCACCAGACGTCACCTTGCAGTGTCGCCTATACGGCTTCCTGGCGCTGATACTCATACCGCTGTGGAACCCCTCCTGGCTTTCACTGTGAAGTGTCCACTCCTGGGCACCCCCAGGGTGAAGCCAGGCATCCTTAGCGCTGTTGGGGCCGGTGTGGAGGCTAAGCAAGCTATTGCCCAGAGTTGCAGCGTGGGGCCCGTGATTAGAATAGGCACCGAGGCGAGAATTAACAGGTCCGAGGAAATTGAGCCCGAGACCCCGCCGAGGCGGGAATCGAACCCTGGTCCCTGGCCAGAACTCTGCATCAGGGTCTGCCGCTCTAACCATTGAGCCACACTCCTCCATACCTTGTCCCTTGACAAAGGGGCCTCCCAATTCCCAGAGTCCAGCTCAGTTCCCAGAAACATCAACACCACACCAGGCCCTTCCATCTTCTTAGGAGCCAACGTCACTTCCAAGTCCTGTGCCAAAGACTCAAAAAACTACAGCACCCGCACACAGCTCCCAGAAGCTTACATCCCAACAAACGGAAAATCGTCAAGGTAGTGTGACACTTCCCAGTGGACACTGCTCTTGCTGAAAACTCACTGTAAGAAGATGCTGAAAAGTGCAAACCTGGCACAAGAAATAGCGCACCCAATTGGCAGTACTTTATCCATATGGATAGCGCTCCCAAATTGCATGCAAGGTGGAGACAAATCAGTAGATGAATGGGCAGCAAGCGAAAGGTGGATTGGATATTGCAATTCTCCATTTTAGCCACCCTCCCACATTTCTGGACCAGGCGAAGAGCATTGTTGACAGAGGCGTGCAGCACTCTGGTATCCTCCTTGGCAAAGAAGTTACTGGCCAGGACAAATGGTGAATCATCCTATATTCCCCCACCCCTTTCTTGGGCACCACACCCAGCGGAGAGATAATCAAATATGGTAGGGGCCACTCATAAAATGAACCTGCCGCTCTGCCCTCAGCCACCTCCTTGACAGTTTCACAACTACCCGCTGGGGGAGTTCTTTAGACAATCTCAAATTGCCTGCCCAACGACACCCCCCGGGACCCTGATACCCCACCTGAAATCCTTCAGTAAATCCCTATTCCGATCGCAGTGCCGCCTCAGTTTCAGGGTACATGGAGAGCCAAGGTAACAAGGCCTCCACCTTAATTGGTGTAGGGGCCCTTAGGTCCACAGTGGCCTGACCTCTAGAGACCTTCTGTTTTTCCACTGCACTGGTGAGTGTAAAACACTGCATGATGGGGTTGCGAGTCCTGCACTTGGAACATTTATGCTTAAATTTGCAGGGGTTCTGTGAACAGAAGCCCTTGTGGAAGTTCCAGCACACCCCAGTGGTGGGTCCTGCTGGCTTCGGAACATATCCTGCTCCCTGCGGAGTGGGACAGGCTGAAAGGACTGGTAGGTCATGGGCAGGCTGCTGGCTGTAAGCGTGGAATCCGAGGATTGAGTGGACGACATCCACTGCATCCACAGTTCAGAATTCACCTCTCCCATGGCTTATCTGGGTTAATACTGACCCTTGCTCAAAACTCCTCATCAAAGCTCAGCAATGCATAGTCCCAAAATGCATCTGGGCGTTGCGAATAATGTACATGTATTTCAACTGTGCAATAGTCCTTTCCAAATGATGCTCACAATATATGCTAGCGTAAATCAAAAAAGCTGAGGTCCAATTCTCCATATGTATTGGAACCCTCGGCCTTCGAGTCAGCTCCCACTCCTCATCCTTGGACCCTTTCTTCACCTGAATTTCCCTGCGGAGGAGCCTGAAGACACCAACATATTCGTTTTCCAAATCCTATTCTTGGTTTTCTCTGACAAATGGGACCCCAATGGCATTGCCATCCTCATGTAAGAAACTCTCTTTTTATGTTAGTCTTCCTAAGAACTCTTCTTACTGTCCTCCCCTCCCTTGCCATTCTTATCATCTGTTATGACCCCATACCTACCACCTGCTTACCCCTGCCTGCCTGGGTTAGCACCCCCAGAGCCACAGCTGCGTCCATCAGTGCGGCCCTTTACTCGTCCACCACTTCATCCCCAGCACCCACTGACTTGTAAGACCGATCCCTGCCCCTAGATTCCTCAATGTCCCATGCTGCCCACCAATTGCCTTTACCTGCTGATACAGCTCCAGCCACGGCCTCATCCATCCGCTGTCCTCCACTGCTCCAGGGCACCTTTAGACTTGGTGCTCCCTTTGTCCGCAGACACCTGCGAAATACTGTTGCCTGTTTTCCTCTCCTTTATCACTGCCTTCACCATAGTCAGGGACCAAGTCACCCACATTTGCATCACCAGCAGGCTCCTGCTCCACTCCTTTCAGACTCTGCACCGGCAGACCATGGTCTGACAAATAGGGCTCCAGCCAAACTCCTTGTGTGAGGGCAGGTCACTGCTGACCCCCCTGCTGGTTAGGGCCAGCATCCAGGCGCCGTGGTGTGCCCTGCTGGCATCTCCAACTGTCTCCCAGCCTCAGATGCTGGGCTTGCGATTCCCTCCCCTACTTGGCTGCTCCCTTGGGTCCCTCACACCACCAAACCCATGAGCCGCATGGGCTCCCTCACAACGAACCCCCATGGTCACAGTCCTCAGGAACAAAAATCTCTCTGACCGTTTCATTCGGGGCCCAACGGTGCGTGTGCCTCGAACTGCGTACCTGCCTGTGGTGATTCATTGTCCATCAGGGGGAGGGCCGCTGCCCGCTCCCTGGCTTCAGAAACAAACAATCTTCTGTTTCTAGTTCTCTAACGAGCGCCTTCAGATCCACTCCCTGCTTACGAACTTGGGGGCCTCAGGCCCCTCAAGGTCCCCACGGGCAACTATGTCTCCTTGCTGTGCAGATGAGCCTATCCCGCCACCCATCCCTGAGCCTGGTCCAACTAACTTTGACTTCTTAAGGGTGGGGCCCGTAGGTCCGGCCCCTTGATCAACTGAACTCCTAGGGGGCCCTTGCTGAGAAATCCAAAGGCCCAGCCTCCCCTGTATGCACATTCGTATGGCCTGTAATAGAAGGAAGAGCGCATGTCCGCGAACTTTAATGAAACCGGCCCACCCCCACTCATGCTACCAGCCTCACCCTCCCCCACGGAGGGGAGACAAGCAGGGAGGCTCCTCCACCTGCCCCGACGCTTGGTTACAGTCCGAGCGTGCTTCGCGCTCCTGCCACATCCTGTCCTAGGTTTCTTGAGTGGTAGCAGCTCCGTCATGGAAGCTGCTACGGCCACCAACGCTGAACGCATCAGACGTCGCATGCCTACCCAGGCCTTGTCAAGAACGCCATACCTGAGTAGATCCGCCCTTCTAGCCACACCCAGCATCAGCAAAGCCGCCCGGACCACCTCACCATCAGGAGATGGAATGCCTGGTCCGCAAACGCTGTGCTCAGGAAACTGCAGTTAAGCCAAAATCTCTACTTGAACAATCCCTTCCCTGACCTCAAACAATTTCCTCCCTGCTCTGGTGGTGCTGGACGTCGGAATAGGGTGGTTATGCCTCACCTAACACCGATATAGCATCGTTAACACCCGCCCCCTCCCCCTAACCTAACCTATCCCACCCTGTCCTGTGGCCCTGCACTCAGCACCCCGGTGAAAGACTGTTCTGTGACCCTCACTTTCCCAAGTGGCCAGCAATGGATATCGGGCACTTCAGTAAAAAGAGAGACATAGGCAGGGATGATGGAATAATGTGATTCTTTGGCGGTAGTGGTTTCCACATATGTATGGATATTCCACACTAGGCACATAATCCACCATCTGCTGCATAATGTACAGATGTCAACGAAAAAATGTGTTTCTAACTCAAACGGATCAAAAGTTACTAAAAGTGTAGAACAAATGGTGCTGCGATGTGACACAACCGATCTCAAAGATTAAATGGTCACTTTTCAGGTTATTATTCCTAGAATCAGGTGTTAAGCTATTTCTAAAGAGGTGAAACGTTTGCCCAGACTAATAATTTGTTTTAAAATGACAGAATAATACTGCCACAGAATTTACCACATTTGTCGCCTGATTTGCCTTTTCCTGCTGCATAATTTTTTTAACCCTGCCTCATAACTTGGTCTTCCATTGCCACATAATTCCAGTGGCCCTGGACATAGGCTTCAGTTATTATAGGCATCACATTATTGCCTTTGAAAAGTTCCAAATAAGGTAAAATAAAGTGCCCTTCCATGTTCACACCTGAGGCATTGAGCTCCTTCTTCTGGCTGTAGGCTTCATTTGGAGGCTGGGGGGGGGGGGGGGGTTGGGGGGGGGGCTATGGGTAGGCTACACTCACCCTAACGGGGATAGCTTATATCCATCCACAGGCACTTCTCTGATGTGGCTTTGACCCACAATACGTTGTTCCCCCTTGCTTCCCTTCATTCCAAAAGGACCACAAGACAAAGTCGTTAAGGAGGACTTCCATGAACACAATGATGTTGCTGGCTTGATACCCTTCAATACAGATGGGGCGAGACACCCTTAGGCACCTACTGGCCCAAGAATAGGTAGCCATGCTAGTCCAGCGAGGGCAATGACATTTCACAACCTGGAGAATACATGGCACCAAAAACCCCTGGTAACATTCTACAGGGGCACAATGCTTATTTGTCAGAGGGTCAAGAGTGGGGCTGGAAAATGGCACTCATTATCTCAGGACTGTTGGTCAACACCACTCTGTTCTGTTGGAGTGTTCTTAGTGTCAGTGTTGTTTGGAAGGGGGTGGGCAACACTATACCGTATACCACAGGGTAGTGATGCTAATTATTTCACTCAGAGTGGATTACTAGAAAACGTATGGGGAGACCAGCAAGCACCTACCTGTCAGTCGCCGCCACCGCCAGGAGTCATTGCAAGGCAGCCAGGAAGCCTTCAAGCACGCCGCCACCGCCAAGAGTCAAAGACCAGCAGACTCCACGTGCCGCCGCTCCGGGACTACAATTCCCGGCAGCCTACGCGGCGGCGCGCGTTCTGACGACGCGAGGGCGCCAGGAGGTGCACTTAAGCGGCGCAGTTACCGGCGGAGCGGGGGAGACCAGCAAGCACCTACCTGTCAGTCGCCGCCACCGCCAGGAGTCATTGCAAGGCAGCCAGGAAGCCTTCAAGCACGCCGCCACCGCCAAGAGTCAAAGACCAGCAGACTCCACGCGCTGCCGCTCCGGGACTACAATTCCCGGCAGCCTACGCGGCGGCGCGCGTTCTGACGACGCGAGGGCGCCAGGAGGCGCACTTAAGCGGCGCAGTTACCGGCGGAGCGGGGGAGACCAGCAAGCACCTACCTGTCAGTCGCCGCCACCGCCAGGAGTCATTGCAAGGCAGCCAGGAAGCCTTCAAGCACGCCGCCACCGCCAAGAGTCAAAGACCAGCAGACTCCACGCGCCGCCGCTCCGGGACTACAATTCCCGGCAGCCTACGCGGCGGCGCACGTTCTGACGACGCGAGGGCGCCAGGAGGCGCACTTAAGCGGCGCAGTTACCGGCGGAGCGGGGGAGACCAGCAAGCACCTACCTGTCAGTCGCCGCCACCGCCAGGAGTCATTGCAAGGCAGCCAGGAAGCCTTCAAGCACGCCGCCACCGCCAAGAGTCAAAGACCAGCAGACTCCACGCACCGCCGCTCCGGGACTACAATTCCCGGCAGCCTACGCGGCGGCGCGCGTTCTGACGACGCGAGGGCGCCAGGAGGCGCACTTAAGCGGCGCAGTTACCGGCGGAGCGGGGGAGACCAGCAAGCACCTACCTGTCAGTCGCCGCCACCGCCAGGAGTCATTGCAAGGCAGCCAGGAAGCCTTCAAGCACGCCGCCACCGCCAAGAGTCAAAGACCAGCAGACTCCACGCGCCGCCGCTCCGGGACTACAATTCCCGGCAGCCTACGCGGCGGCGCGCGTTCTGACGACGCGAGGGCGCCAGGAGGCGCACTTAAGCGGCACAGTTACCGGCGGAGCGGGGGAGACCAGCAAGCACCTACCTGTCAGTCGCCGCCACCGCCAGGAGTCATTGCAAGGCAGCCAGGAAGCCTTCAAGCACGCCGCCACCGCCAAGAGTCAAAGACCAGCAGACTCCACGCGCCGCCGCTCCGGGACTACAATTCCCGGCAGCCTACGCGGCGGCGCGCGTTCTGACGACGCGAGGGCGCCAGGAGGCGCACTTAAGCGGCGCAGTTACCGGCGGAGCGGGGGAGACCAGCAAGCACCTACCTGTCAGTCGCCGCCACCGCCAGGAGTCATTGCAAGGCAGCCAGGAAGCCTTCAAGCACGCCGCCACCGCCAAGAGTCAAAGACCAGCAGACTCCACGCGCCGCCGCTCCGGGACTACAATTCCCGGCAGCCTACGCGGCGGCGCGCGTTCTGACGACGCGAGGGCGCCAGGAGGCGCACTTAAGCGGCGCAGTCACCCGCGTCGCGGGATGCGAGCGGGACGCCCGGAGCGAAGCCCGGGCAAAGGGCGGGCCCTCTACGGCCCTCATCGGCACGAAGAGGCAGGAGCAGGGCCAAGAACGCTGTCCAATTTTACTCAAGTAAGTGCTGCCACCCTCCCATTCCTGTAATCGTCTGGACCTTCATACTGTCATTCATCCCAAGGACTACCATTGTTGATAATAACATGTCGAAAGCCAAAGCATCTTCTGCTCCACTGAACACAATAGACAATTATATGGTACAGAAAGTTGCCAAAATCAACCAGGACAGGAGGTCATCTTTGGGTCTTAGCTATTCGCCGGACTTACTCATTGATAATACTCCTCTACCAGTTTCAGTTCTTGACATTAGCAATGAGGTCTTCCAAACCCCTGATAATAACCCACTGACCCAATTATTAGTCGAAATTAATGAACCAGCTCCAGAATGTACAACAGATGTTGAAAGTAATACCTTAGAAGAGGAAACCCCAACACCGGTGCCAGCCCCTAGAGTAATAAAGGGTAAGGGTAAAAACATACCAAAAAGGGGCGGACTTAGATCAGGTAAAAAATGCCTTGAGGCCTCCTCTGAGGAGAAAAATGGTGATGACATTGGGAATAATGGGGGAGGTGGAATTCATCTAGATGAAGATCAATTCAAAAAGCTACTGAATGCCATAGATAATAAAATCAAAACGATTACTAAACCACTCCTAAGTAAAATTGACTTGCTCACAGCAGAGGTCACTAGATTGGGATCACTTTTGCAAAAAACCATAATAGAAACACCCAAGTCTGTCCCAATAAACTTGTCTATGGGAGATCCGAAAAATACTAAAGCCGTAGTTTGCCCAGATATTGCCGCAAATACCTCCCAAAACACCACGTCCCGGCCTGGACAAGGGGGAGAGGGGATGGGAATCCTAAACCCAGCTTCCATGGTTGAGGATTCTGCAAGGCCTGCTACTAGAAATACCAATGAGATAGAGAATATAGATAAAGGTCCTGTAGAACTAATAGTGGAAGCTTCCCCATTAATACTGGTTCTAGCAAATGTTCCTCAATTAGAACCAGGACAAGAGGAGAATATCCCTTCTTTGATAAACAAATCACTTCATTGGTTATCAAAGAATATGGCTTTTAAACTAGGAGGCAGGGACCAGCTGGCACAGGAAGTAGTAAAAGCTAGAAGGGTTGAATGGATTGGGGGTGGCATTAAAAAGTTTAGGGGGGATTGCGTGGTGTTGCACCTCTCAGATCCTGAAGTCCTACCAAACATACTAGCTAATATATACCCCCCTCAGCGTAGATCTACAGAAATAGTGCCATTAACGCTGGATTTCTTTTATACAAAAAAGGGAAATACCATAAATCCAACATTGTTAAAAACTAAATGGAACCCTGTAATAAGAAAAGCCAAATACCCGGCAAACAAAAATAACTGGGGAATTGCGATAGAAAATAGGTTTTCTGCCATATCAGGATTAAGCCAATGTGACTGACTGGAAAACCCGATGAGTGTAGGGCAACTAAAGATTACAGAGGTCAAGCACGGGAATCCTAGTACTCCCATGACAAAAGAAATAGATCGCGGAGAGACTAGGATACTTGAACTTAGAGACTATACCTCCAAACCAGTAGAGTACAGCCCATTTGCTGCTCAATCTGGTATTAAACTAGTTGAAGTAAGGTCTCCACCTGGTGCGCCTTCCCCTAACCTGACTATTCCCTTAAATAAGAGGAATATGGAAAGGGAAAGTCCCATCAAGATCATCTCTTGGAATATCGCAGGTATCCAACATAAAATAGAGACCCCGGAATGGTGTGACTTTATAGATTCTGATGACATTGTGCTGCTACAAGAGACATGGTCAGTGTCACCAGTCTTTCGCCTGGGATTTCTAAACTTTTATGTTCCCGCGAAGAAGAATACAAAGGGACGCCCTTCAGGGGGTCTAATTATTTGGATACGGCAAGCTCTGCAATGCACCATTAAGCAGAACCATATCTCTAATAACGACCTACTTTCTATACTGCTCACTTGTAACAATGGTTGCAAGCTGGCAATATACAACATCTATGCTAGGGGAACCCAAGGGGGCATATCCTCATATATAGTAGGAGATTTAGATGTTGATCTAGAGATGATATCTACCCAGTACAATATCTTGGTGGGAGGAGACCTAAACACAACATTTGAACCCTAGGTTGTGAGGATAATGATCTGACATATGAAGAAGACACCAAATGGGGAATTCCTCAGTTAGACATTCCAGTGGTTAAAAAATGGACTGAAGTAGCTATCCAGGTTAAAAGCTTATGCCTATCCAGAGGATTGAGGGCAGTCAATGGCCGCACTCCTTCTGATATCCAGGGTAAGCATACCTTTGATAACCTAAGATCAAGTAGTAGGATTGATTATATTCTGATAGATGTCAGAGCCTGGAGTAAAGTGATCGACATGCAGGTCATATCTAGGTTGGAGAGTGATCACAACCCTTTGTCTTTACTATTCAACCTAGAACAAAAAATAAGGACAGAAAATCCAGCTAGGAACTTTATGACTTCAGATGTTGTTTCATCAAATAATCTTCGTCATGTTAGATGGGCAACTTTAGTAGCCAATGCAGAGGACAGGCAGGTCCTTGAGGGACTAGTTATTGATGAAGTCGCCAGACTGCAGGTTTTAACGAATGATAAAAATTTTAAAGTGATGATTGAAGAGTCACAGCCAAAGTTTTTTGCTAGTATTCAGAAGCTATTCTTGAAAACAAGTAAGAAGAAGAAGGGTAATGGACAACCCATAAAGAAGGGTTGGTACGATCAATCATGTAGAATAGCAAGACATAATCTTAGTAATGCTTTAAGATCTAAAACGGGAGTTTTAAAAGCCAGGGACGAATACAGAAAAACCCAGATAAAGGCAAAAAAGCAATGGGATGAGAATCTTTGGTTAGATCTGAAGAAGGCATGTGTTGATAAACACCAGAAAGAGTTTTGGGCCATATTAAAGTGGGGCTCAGGGGGTGTAGCGGAATGCCCAAAAAATCATGTTCCTAAGGAGTCCTGGGTCGACTTTTTCAAACCCCAATACGCTGACAACACAGGACTCCAGACAGTTCCCCCTATAGAAAGGGTATTCTTTGTCAATGAATTATTCACATTAAAAGATGTACATGAGGCAATGGATGGAGTGACCAGAGGCAGGGCACCAGGCATTGATGGCATACCGGCTGATGTTTTTCTATTAGACAGAGATAGCTGGTGTAAATATTTTGTATGGCTTGGAAATGCCATCGCTCAGGGGGCAAAGATTCCTACAACATGGAAAGGAGCAGAAATAATCCCAGTTTACAAAAAAGGAGATAAGGCTTTAGCAAGCAACTACAGGCCAATCAGCCTTATCGACTGTGCCCAAAAACTGATGGGCAGGCTGGTTCAAAACAAGTTACAAGCCTGGATAGTTGACAAGGATATTCTTTCGCCTTATCAAGCGGGATTTCGCCCTTTAACCAGCTCTGTTGACCAGGTGTTCCACTTTTTAACTTTATACTGGAAAAATGTTACCCTGCTAAACGGTCCTCTGTTCGCTGTCTTCGTTGACTTAAAGTCCGCGTTTGATTTAGTTCCCCGACAAAAACTTTGGAACGTTTTAAGGGATTTAGGAATAAGCCCGGAATTACTAACTTTGCTTGTAAGACTCCACGAGAACAATTATGCCCGGATTAGGTGGGGAGCCCAGGGTGAGGTCACGGAAACCTTCCCTGTTGAGAGAGGTGTAAGACAGGGCTGTGTCTTGGCCCCCACGCTATTTTCCCTCTACATAAATGGCATTGTGGATTTTCTGAAGCAAGATCCGACGGATGCTCCATTACTAGATGGGAAGCGAGTGCCAGTACTAATGTTCGCAGACGATACCTTGCTGGTCTCGCGGACCCCTAGTGGCCTACAAAAGACAATAAACGCTTTTGGCGAATTCTGCCGGATCCGGGGCTTAGAAATAAATACATCAAAGACAAAATTCATGAATCTAAATCCCTCCAAGAAATTCAAGGGGAAAATAGTTTACAACGGGGCTTTCTTGGAAGAAGTGGATGCCTTCACCTATCTAGGCATCTCCCTGAACGCTAATATGAATTGGAGATCCCACATGGACTTTGTATTGTTAAAATTTAATCAGTTGGCAGGGGCAATAGCCAAAAAGTATAAATCTTCATTTACAAAACCAATACAGCCAACATTGGAGATCTATGGCATGAAAGTGCTGGGTGCATGCCTTTATGGATCAGAACTCTGGGGTTTCACCAATTTGAACGCTCTAACAGTGGCAGAAAATAAATTCCTGCGGGGCTTAATCGGGGTTCCACAGAGCACCCCCTCCACCCCTCTCCTTTACGATCTGGGGAGGAAAAGGATCGAGGACATGATCAGACTTCGCCCCCTTCTATATTGGAGGCGTATAAAATCCACCCCGGAGTTGAGCCACTATGCTGCTGCCTTATTGGACGTTGATAACTCTGATCTCTTCCATAAAGTAGTTTGGCTAAAAGAAGTGAGGAAATTACTTCAAAAATTGCACCTTGAACACTTGTGGTCCGTAACAGACCCAGATGACTTTCCTTCAAAGACCACATTAAAAAAGTTATACTGGGACATGATAAATAATGCTGCACTGACCTCTAGCCAATCTCCTGCCTTGACATCCCAGTTCCTAGAGTTAAAATCCTCCCCAACGTTTGAACAGTATTGGGATTTGATCTCCAAGCCTCTAGATAGGAAATTGTTTTTCCAGTTCAGAGTCGGCACCTTGCCCCTAAATGCTTTTACTGTTAAGTGGTCCACAGATAATGTAAACACATGCTCCCATTGTAAATCCCATGTAGAAGATATTTTGCACTTTTTATTTGTATGTCCACTATACGTTGCCCCAAGGAATAGATGGCTGAAACCGGCATGCAGAAACTTGGGCACAAGGAGATGTATTGAGGCTTTTAGGGTCCTGAAATCAAATTGTGCCCCTCAACTTGCAATCGCTGTGGCTAAATTCCTAGGTTGGGCCTGGATAATACGCACGCGCACTTTAAAACCCCCATGAACTACATGAGCTTCCTTTGGTCTGTGATCTTACTCTTTTTAAAAAGAATGTGTAAATTTTAAAGATCGTTATTCGTCAACAATGTACAAATGTATGGTATTTAATACGTTTTTATATTTAGATTAGTATTTATTCTGTCTAGTTTAGGGAAGAAAGCTTTTATGACAATGTTGTCGAATAAAGTATTTAAACTTGAAACTTGAGAAAACGTATGACAAATGGAAAATGAAAGCCAGTATGAGAAGAGGCACTTTGCATGTTGGTACAAATTGGGGACACGGTCACAGAAAATAACAGTCGGTCCAGAAACAAGCTGAGTTTGCTCTTTGAATCTGACTCATTCCAAACAAGAGTGGTCGAAGGATCCATGATGACAGCGACACGCGGGGAGCAGTCAGGGCATCAGAAGGCATAATTTTATTAAAGTTGTCCAGGCATCTCACAGTTAGTAGCTGGACAGAGAGGCACTCTGAAGGCTCTAGGAAGCATCAGAGGCTTGCGAGTCTGGCCATATCCTCTGTGACTCAGTCATCTGTGACAAGCTCCAGATCATTGTAGAAAAACATTTGCATCCCAAAATAAAGGCATCTATAGCCTACTGCTCTTTGAGAAGATCTAGGCAGATGGAGCATTCTTCCACTGTCCTTGAAGGGGAAGATAGACACAACAATCTTTTGACGATGAATGGAGAGCACTACGCTGTCGAATTGAGGGCTACGCTATTTATCGAGAGGTAGGACCCCTTGAAACTCCTATACGTTAGGCAGGAACTGACACAACCACTAAGTCAAACATGATGCAGCTCATCCCATTGGGAGCCAATATACCCCTGGTGGAGCCCCTCTGAGCCATACCCAAGAACTCACACTCCAAAGTTACCCAGATGTGAGGGAAAGTGATTGGGTTCCACTCTCATGCTTGAGACAGCCTCAATGGACCCGAATAAAACAAAATAAAAGGTGGCGCAGTCAAATGTCGAAGACAGAAGGGGTTACCATGTATTTGTTGTCATGTTTATTCACAGAGTTGATAATGTGTAACCATGATGTGACATCCAAGAAATGGGGGTAGGAGAGAGGCAGCCATTCCCCTTTCTTCTTCTCACCATGGTATAGAGGGCTGGCACTGGCCTCCCCTACCTAGGAACTGTACACAACACACAGCTAAATGCAACTATATGGAACACTAGTACCTTTGCTGCAATGTTACTTCTCTATTTTGCTTATGCTGAAAAAAATCAGTAAACAAAATACAAAAAAATAAAAACATGATGTGACATCCCACTTCCTGATTGTATTGTTCACCATGTTGATAATATGCTTTTTTGCTTCCCCTTTCCTTACACTTGCGTCGGTGAACGACCCCACCCCACACCACTTGTCTGAACTCAACCCTAAATATGAAACACTGATATTTTCATTTGCGCCCAACACGTTTGTGCTGTGATGACTTGCGTATTGAATTATATATACATTTTACTAGGGCAAACAATCTCTAGTTTGTGAAGCCAATAAATGTTTATGTTCTTTGTATAATCTTGTAAAATCGATGGAAAAAATCTGAAAATCGTTACAATGCCATCAACAAGGGACCTGTGGATAGCTGTACTGCAAAGACTGCCATATCAGGTATGCCCAAGGTTTGAGCACATGAATTTAAGTACTGACTGAGTGTCCGAGTAACATTACTACTGAACCTGCAGGACTATATCTGCTTGTCAGTACCCCCATGTTTTGTAGTATCATTAACAGGATTTTGCATTTCTCTGGTTTATTTAGCGTCACAGTTCTTAAAGTTGGGAACAGGGGTAACAGTTAAGCAATTTGAGCACATAGCCTCAGCATTATGTTAGCTCAAAATGTTGCATGTATGTTTGTGGTATTTGTATAGTGCAAAGCTATCCAATAAGGAAGCGGAGGGCTGTATCGGGTTAAAGACAAGCATAAAGTCAATGAGTGATGGGAGCGGTAGGTGTTTACTGGATTGTTACCGCATTTTAATATAGTGCTATTTAAAGAGCCATGTCTTCAACTCTTTTCTAAATTGGAGCTGTTTTGGGGTGAACCTCATGGATACAGGGTTGTTGTTCCAAATCCTGAGCGCATAAATGGAAAAGGCCTGCTGCTTTGTTTTTTTACGCTTCTTAGTCTCCAGTCTGATGGTGGCTGGTTACAAATGTGCCGAGAACCACCAGAGATGGAGAGCTTCTTGGCAAGATAAGCAGAGGTGCTGTCATGATGAGTTTGTAAATGAAGCAGCTAGTTTTGATGATGGAGGGGGACCAATGGTGTTCCATCAAGATGGGGGTGATGTGATCATGTTTCTTCAGGTCCTTAATGAGATCTGCTGCAGCGGGTAGGATGTCCCTAAGTGGTGCCAGTTTGGATTCTGGGAGGCATTGGAGTAGGGCATTTTGACTACCCAGATGCCAGGCTACATGGGCTGTAATAGCAGTTCTGAAGTCACTTTCTGGAAAAATGGTTTGATTTTCTTTAGAAGAGGAAGCTGGTACCAGGTCCTTTTAATATTTAGCAATGTGTTCTTTGAGGGTGAGGTTGGTGACCAAGGTAAATCCAAGCGATCTGGCAATCAGTGAAAGTTGGGGTCTGAAGCTGTCAAGTTTCATGTCTGATAAATATGCTCCAAGTACTTACCTGAAGCGCAACCCAACCAGAACAGTATTACTTTTATTTACAAAGCACAAGCAAAAAATAGGACAAACATGGCTGAATGACATGAAATTTGACAGCTTGAAAAAAGGACACAACCCTTAATATGTGGTTTATCAAGCCAGGCCACGCAAGTTCACCTTGCGTTTCCCTGCCTGGCCTGATAAATTCAGAGTAACGCAACACAGAGGGAATAGCTTTGTTGCATTACTCTGTGCCAGGGAGGTGTTCCAAGGGTGGTGTGTGGGTGTTCCTAAGCAAAACCCATGGATTTTGATGCATTCCCCATTTACCATAAGTGGTAGACCTGGGAATGCACCAAAAGTGGTATGTCCTCCCCAGGTGAGGTGTAACAAGGAAGAATATATGTATTTCTTCTTATTTTTTCTTCTTTCTATGCGTGCTGTGTTGTGTAGGACACATAGAAAGAGGAAAATGCCTCAGGGGATTGCTTTTGTGCAGAAAGATGCCCCTTCCTTTTGGAGGTGCCCATATGAAAAAAACTGGTGTTGACTGGAAAAGCAGCAGGAGAACAAGGAGGACATAGCCAGTGAATTATTCTATTTGAGACAGCAGAATGTGGAAGAGGGTTGGAGGGTCGACTGTATGGAAGGCAGCTGAGGTCCAGCAGTATCAAGAGGCAGGGGTCATGTTCATCTGTGATCAGGGGGGCATCATCAACGAGGTGTAATGTAGTGGCCTCCATGCTCCAGCATGATCTGAAGCCAGATTGGCTGTCATGCAGGAGAAGGTTTGTATAGATGTGATGTTGGAGTTCAGTGTAGATTGCTTTTGCAATTATTTTGACAATGAAAGGTAGGTGAGTAATGAGTTGGTTGCTGGCAAGGCCAATTGGGTCTAATGAAGGTTTCTTTAGGAGTCGGAGTATGTGAGCTGCCTTGAGAGCTTCTAGGAAGATGCCTTGAGTGTGGGAGATATTGACAATGTTAGTAGGGGCTGAGACAGCTTCCCCGGAAAGACCTGTAAGACCTGTGAAGAAGGAGTAAGGTAAGACATCATCTTCATACTAAGTGCTTTGGGGAAGTTGAGTATGTCTGCAAGAGCTATAAGTAACAGCAATTATGACCATTTCAGGAATCTACACGAAGGGATGTACGTTAGAGGAGACATCTTTGAAGGAATTGAAGGTTTGGTATACTCTTTTGGATTGATCTTGGTTTGCTGATAGAATGATGAGCAAGGAATTAGGGATGGCAAGGTGATTGATCCTGTTTAGGAGTATGGGTGGTTTGCAATTGATTGCTGGTGATGTTGAAAAGATGATACCAAGGATGTGGCCTTTGGAGTTTGTTGGCTTGGTGATGTGTTGTACCACATTGAGTGAGTCAATGAGGCTGAGGAGTGTGTCTCCGCATTTTCGTTTTTGGCTTGCAGTGGACGGGAGGTTGACGATGCTCATAAGAATAGAGTGGGCATTTTTGATGAATCAGGTGCCGATGAGATAAGAGAATTCATCAATGTAGTCCTTGTTTTGCCCAGGAGGCTTGAGATGCAAGGTGGTGGTCTGAATTGCAGAAAGTGGGAATTGGCATGCCAGTTGTTCCATGTAGTTGAGTATGGATTGCATAGCTAGGATGTAGGACCAGGAGGACTTATGAATGACAGTGAGACCTCCTCCCTTCTTATGTGCACTGTCCATGTGATGGATGCTGTAGTATGTGGAAAGAAAGACATCTAGGATGTGTGATGATGTGGGAGTCAATTGTTTCAATAATGAAGTGGGCATCAAACCTGTGTTAGGTGATGATGTCTGTGTTATCTGGTGCATGCAGTACTGTAGAGCAAACATTAATGATCATGAGTTTATGCGTTTGAGATTTTGGAGATTGGCAGTATGGGGTGCTGGATGAGGCACATGATTATATCTTAAATTGTCAGTTTCAGTAAAACTAGGGATTTTTGTCCAGGGACCTTCCTGGCCCTACAAAACCCAAATAAGCAATGACATTGTCTTTGCTTGCCCTTTACTCTGGGCGCCCAGATAGTGGGATACTGCAAGGAGTTGACTGAGGTAGAGAGAAGGCAGGAAGTGGTGTTACTTCCTCTACAATTGTATGATGGAAAATGCAGTGATGTAACACAATACAAAAAGTAATGGAGGGTCAAAGGTATGAAATTCACAAGATACGACTATGTAATGGAACTAGTGATGTTGGTTCGCTAGACAGGGTACATCATTCATAGTTTTTGAAAAATACCCATCAGTAGCTCTTCCTGGGCGCCCTTTTCATCATGTGGGTTCCTTCTAACCATGAAGGATAGGAAAAGAGTTTAGTCATGAATGACAACATAGGAACCAGTGATGGTATAACTGGGTCGCAGGGGGCTACTGAAAAGCAGTGCGAGAAAAAGTGAAATAGTGCAAAAGTGCAAAGTAGTGATATTAAAATTAGATGGCTCTGAGGAAAGTACTTATTTATTTGAGACCTCGAAGTCTCTAAAGCTTAAAAAGAGCGAAATTGGTAGTTTTAACTAATAGCTACCAACAGGTTGGTCGACATGTTTCAGCAGGAATTACGGATCACACTGGTATCCACTGCATTCTTCAGGACCTGTGTCGCTACTGCTAGTGTTGTGTAAAGAGAATATGAAAAAGGAAAAGGTATCACCTGGGTATTAGTGAAGGATCATTCTCCCAGCATATTGTGCAGGAGAGTACTGCCTCACCTCACCTGGCAAACAGCTCAGGTAATTGAAGCACCGCTCTGTCCGTCGGTACTTCCAGGGTCCCTCTGGCTGTAAGGGGAGGGACCCTGGTGATGTCCTGGTGATGTCCCTTTTTGTGCAGATTGGTGATGGGAAATTAAGTCCTTTTGCCTGACTACTGACTGACTACTTGCCTGACTACTTTAAAGATTTTTTGGTAATAAATAAGTTATGTATTTTCCTGTGCAGGTGGAGGACCGGACATGAAGTACTTTTGACTCACTTATTCTTTTAAACAAGAAGGGTTTTTGAGTGTAAGCAATTTCTCCTGAACTGTGTCTCAAGACTGCACCACAAGTTGATTCTTTATTAGCGGAGATGTAAATTCACAAAACTCACAATCTGCACAGAGCCGAAAAAGAAGTGTCAATACCTTCATGCAAAAGCTAATGTCTAGTAAAAAAATGTATGCCAACCAGACTCAGTTGTTCTTCAGAGTGCTGCTCTAATCTACGCACCGCATCTTCAAACACTCCATCTCTTTTTATTCTTCTCTTGCCTCTAAAGCTGGTAAATGTTCTAGAATAGCTTGTCCTTAAAACCTAAAATGAATCTTTTGCGTTTAGCACTCTCCCTGCCCCACCAATTAGACCCACATTTTTATTGAACGCCCTTAACCAAATCTTCCATTTAAGGTGGAGGAGGATTTACACTCATTTACGCATATTGTCCATAGGATCAATAAACCCTTCTTAACAATGAGGTATGTGTTGACACAAATAACTTAAAGTTTGTGTAAGTGTTGCAGTTGGAAGTACAACACAACCTAACACAACTGTATATAACACAATGAGTGTAACCGCTGAAAAACACAATATTTTGTCTACCTACTTTTTAAAATGAAATCAAATCCAGTACTGCGGCGCCTATCCACCACTGCCCAGACCCTTAAAGGGAATTTGGCAGAAGATAATAATTCTTTCAATGCCTGGATTTCTGACATTGCGTTAGATCCTGCACCGCCGATTCGCCCCAGAAATTACTGGCCTAAACACTCCCAGCCCTGGGTCTCCCTGGCACTACTTAGACGGAAGCACCAATGCAAACACTATCAATGTAAATGGCACCCGTCTTACAGCACCGATGACTTGTTTCGTTTTAGACAGGCTCAGAAAATATACCATAAATTGATTAAAATAACAACAAAATCCTTTTTCACCACTAAAATTGAAGAGGCAAACCAGGACCCCAAATCTATTTTTAACATATCAAAAATGTTTCAGCAGTCTAAAACTCATTTAAAAGGGATTCCCCTTCCCAGGCATTTTGTGAACAAATTGCAACCATTTTTGAGGAAAAGATCCAGGCAATACAACAGGGATTCACAGCCACCTCCATGACTGATTCTTTAGGAGGCCTGGCATCCAGAAGCCCCCACAATGGTATTAATGCCAGTCTGGCTGCATTTGAAAAAATGTTCCTGTCATTATCACAGCAAACTATCCTTTCATGTAAATCAAGCTTGCCCCATGATCTGTGTCCACCATCCATTGTTAGGTCTCGCCTAAGCCAGCGCATGCGCTGTTCTGCGAGACATTTAGTGAGTGGGCTTTCAAAAGTCCAACCACAGCTTTTTGTCTGGCATAGAGCGTGCGGTTACGCGCACACTGACAAGTAGAGGTGCCATCTGGCTTTCCTCGCTCATCATAGTGCACGTACATCGCACACCACTCGCCAGCCTGCTTTCACTTTTGCCATTGTGCTTCTCTTCCTTCACCATTGCCTTATTTTATGTCCCTTATTGCTTAAACAATCCGTATTTTCTCACCCCCTTCATCCTCCAGTCCTTTGCACGCTTCTCTTCCTTCATCATTGCCTTATTTTATGTCCCTTTTTGCTTAAACAATCCGTATTTTCTCGCCCCTTCATCATCCAGTCCTTTCATGTATCCTCTCCGTTTCACGTCTCTTCATTTCTGTTCTCCGGTGCCCCTCATTTTCCCCAGCACTTTGGCAGACTGTCACTCACTAAATGCATCTTCCTGCACATAAACAATCAGAAAAACAATGACATTTTGCAAGTTCTATTTGTGCTAATGAAGCACGCACAGAAGTTGAAAAACGCAATTTCTGATTGTTTATGTGCAGGAAGCGAACCCTTCCTGCACATAAACAATCTCCCCGCGATGCAGGTATCCTTGCACCATGGTGCAAGGGTGCCTGCGCCAGCGCATGGCAGCCAGTTGTGCGCCAGTGCAGGGGGAAGCACAGAGATGCAACATATTGTTGTAAATATGTTGCATCCCTGGGCTTTGAAAGTGACTCAGTGATGCGCAGCCAAATGGCTTGCGGCATGCACGGAGTCACTTTCCTTGTAAATATGCTCCATATTTCGGGTGCACCATGAGGAAGCAGCATATACTGAAGGAGACAGGGCTAGACTATTGGTGGCGTGGCTGATAAAGTACCCCTATACTAGCCATACATAGTCGACTGACGAATTGGTACGTACACAAGAGGCGATTAACACAGTCTTCAGGGGCAGAAACATACACTGATAACAACACCACAGATAATGATGCCCTAGAAAGATTTCTCATGGATATAACACCCCTTCAGGCAACCCACAAACAAATAGAGGCACTGAGATCACCTATCAATGAACAATAGATAAGGCAGGTGATCTGCTCTTAATCTAGAGGGAACGTTCCAGGGACAGATGAACAACCCATCGAATTCATACCACCTATGAATCGATGTTAGTACCCAATCTACTTAAGCTGTATGAAGTAGCAAGAGATAGGAGATGCCTCCCAGCCACAACCTGGGAAGCATTAGTCACGTCTACATTAAAACCAGGCCGTGAACCATCCAACATGGTCTGCTATTGGCCATTGCCCATATTAAATATGGGCAACAAAAACGCAAGCAACAGCCTCTCAGGGAGGCTCTTCCCATTAAAGCCTGGTCTCATACATCCAGATCAAAATGGGTTCATCCCATACAGAAGTACCTCCCTGAATTTACGAAGATTGCATCACATCCAAGAAGCAGCCAGAAAGATCTGGCCTAGCTCAGCATGCCTGGCAATAGATTTTGAACAAGCGTTTGATTCCATCAAATGGGAATACATATACAGAATCTTAAACTATTTCACCATTAGCAAACAAATGATATCTTTGGTTAAGCTCCTCTATTTAACCCCCAGAGCCAAAGTGAGAATGGGATGTCGTATATCGGGGGACGAGAAATTGGTGGCCATTATCTTCTATACTACTTGCTCTGGCCATTGAACCACTAGCAAGCAAAATGAGGCTGCGAGGTCCAGCTGGGGGATACCACTGCGAGACACAACACATATCATATCACTATAGGCTGACGATATTCTGTTATATGTGATAGATGTAAAAATGGAACACACACAAATAGCCACTACCATGTCAGAGATGCAGAAACTATCAGGCCTAACGGTGAATTTAAATAAAACATCTGCGTTTCCCCTGAGGCAATCCCAGCTGCAGCAACGTATCACCTTGGGAGAGTGTGTGCTGTACTGGGAGGCATGCTCCTTTCAGTATTTGGGTCCAGACAAACCAAAAGGAGGTTGGTGTGATAGAGAGCAAGAAAAGGTGGTGTGATCACTAAGATCCCAGGTGGCATAGTTGGATGAAAGGGATATTCCAAGGGAGCCAGTTCCTACTATACAATAGGTTTCATCTCTGCATCTGGATCAGCCGAGGGAGTCTATGGGTATACCCAACCAATTTTGTATGGGTTAAGTACACACTGTCCAATATTTTGAACTGGTTATACCTAATGTGGGGGCTTTGGAATATTTTCTGTGGGTATTCTAGAGCCCTTTAACATTCCTTGTCATTGAACGCATGTCTTGCTAAGTTTCCCATCTATCCTTCAGTGTCTGTAGAGAGAGGCCCGCGTGTTTGTGCGAGGAGTTGTAGAGCCAGGAAAATATTCTCCGTCCTTGGCCATTTGTCTATAGTGTATACACCACTGCATGAGTTGGTGGTTTACTGTATCTATGTTCCACTGCTGCCTGAGGTTGTGTGAAGATCACAAATTTCCAGAATATGCTGTAGAGCTGCCCAGCATTACAAAATTACTGGTGCACAGTACAAGACATCATTGGTCAAGCAATGGGAAGAACTGACATGGGGAACAAAGAAGATAGATTATTGGGGATATGCACACCATCCAAGAAAATAAAGTTGCCACTTTGCAGATCTTGTGCTGCAGTTAGGCCAGAGAGCCATCACTTTGAGATAGAAGTGACACATTTTGTAATATAGCTTTGCTAAAGTATCGGCCATCTTGGGAAAGAAAAAGGTAATCACCGGCGCAACCAACGGAGCGAGCGTGTCAGCGTGCCGCTATTTTAGGAGTGTAGCCTTGAGGCAACGGTATTCCAACAAAGGAAGGTAATGACACAGGATTAATTAATATACATAATTTGACATCAAAGGAGTCTGGGATTAACCCCTTCGCTGCTATGGCTCCCCCAACACCCACCAAGCCTTTTTTTTGGGCTATTTGGGGTATTTTGTTTGATGAGCCGGGCTGGGACTCTCTCTTCCTGACCATCCTGATTCTAAGGCTGCTGCTTTTCGTTACCGCTGGCCCACCTGCCTCGCTGGAGGCTTTGGCGGGGGTGGGAACTGCGGCGCTGCTCTCCGGGATTTTCTAAGACTGTCTGTTTCCATCCCTGCCAGTGAGACGCCCCCTCTGGCTCGGACTCTGCGGCGTCCCATTCTCTAGACTGCTGCCCTGGAGCCTGTGTCGATCTCCCTCCAACCTGGGAGAATGGATTGGACACTGTTGCCACTGCTGCCCAGGACCTGTGCACATGGACAGCACGGCTGTGCTTTGGAGACCACCTACCCCCTTCTGTCTGTCTGGCTCCTTTCCCCTTCTTGTTCTTCCTCCGTTGGTTCGGCTCCCTGGTTTTCTTTGGACTTGGCCCTCGTAACTTTTGGACTGGAAACACGTCTGCACCCCGCTATTTTGGGACCATCTCCTGTTGTCACTCTTGTCCTTGGACCACCATCTTGCGAAACAGCAGACATTCTACTGCCCTCCTTTGGTGCTGTGACTGCGTCCCCCCTCCGACCCCACTTAATGGACCTCTGCTCTCCTGGTTTTTTGGGTCTTGACCTGAGAAAATCTACTATTTGTATATATATGTATATAGAGATAACTCTAACCACTGGTATATGGAGACCTTTACTCTCTACCATTCCTATGTGACTCTTAGAGTTTATCCATTTGTATCTCTTCCTTGAGTGACTTTACAACTTGTACATTTGCAATTTTTTTTCTGTTTGTATCTCTTCCTTGTGTGACTCTACAACTTGTACATTTGCAATTTTTTTCTGTTTCGATCTCTTCCTTGTGTGACTTTACAACTTGTACATTTGCAATTTTTTCTGTTTGTATCTTTTATGTAACTCATATAATCCTAAATCTTTATGTATCGCAACTAGTTCTTATGTAAAGCGCTCTGACACCTTCGGGCAATGTTTGCGCTATATAAAATAGCATTAAATAAATTAAATAAATAAATAAATGAATGAATAAAAGTAGGACTAAGGCATTTGGGGCCAGATGTAGGAAGCCTGATTCCGGTCGGTAACAGCTGAAATTACCGAATTTTGTCCGTTACCGACCGGAATTAGCTTTTCAGATGTAGGTGGCCAAATTGTAGGATTCGGTAATTTACCGAATCGGTAACTTAAGGAATCGGTAAATTACCGAATTCTTAACATACCGATTCGGTAAATTACCGAATCCTTAATGTAGAGAGCACTCAAGTGAGTGCTTTTTACATTTAAGGATTCGTTATTTACCACCAATTATTAGTTGGTGGGAAATTCCGAATACCTTTCAAAAAGCAATTTTTAGCTTTTTATACATACATGCCCTTGGGGCATGTATGTCTGTCACATGTGCACCCATGCACTATACAGGAGTGCAAGAGGGTGTCAATGTGACACCCTGCCACCCTTGTAGGCCTACCCTCTATTACCGATTCTCTATTTACCGAATCGGTAATAAGAATGAATGGGGAATACCGATTCGGTAAATACCGAATCAGTATTTACCGAATTTTACTGATTCAGTAACATTTACCGAATCATTAGCTACATAGCATTTACCGATTCTAAAATACCGAATCGGTAAAATTCGGTATTTTAGAATCGGTAAAAGATATTTACCTACATCTGGCCCTTAGTCTTTCTTCTGTGTCTGGCTTGTCCCGGTTTATGGATAGCCTTGTAAATATGTGCTTACATTCACTCACAGAACTCTGCTCGCAATTGATGGAGTGATTTTCCCTGATAGAACGGGCTTCGGTAAAGCTGACATCGTAGCCGGACAGAATTGGATTCTGCTTTCAGTGTGCCTCACAAATTCATTTAACCCCCGGCGCTCAGTTGCAGCAGGCTTCGGTAAAGCTGACACCGCAGCCGGACAGAATTGGATTCTGCTTTCCGTGTGCCTCACAAATTCATTTAACCCCCGGCGCTCAGCCCACCACATCGGCGCTGCAAGTCATGTGAGCTGCATACCCACCCTGAATGTGTTCCGCAAGGCGGACACTACGGTTTCAGGCCATCCACGTATCACCTGCAGAACTGATTGTTTTCTGAGAATTGCCCACAATACGGCAACGTCCGTGCCAGTGCGCAGATTCATTTTTTCCCCAGTCCCTGTCCTGAAGAGAACCTTCAACACCCTGGTTCGAAACGCGTCGACACCCCACCCTGTGGCAACTTCAAAGGGTGCCGCTAGGACACAATTAATTCCACTTTATTGGACCCCTAGCTGTGCAACCCCATTTAAATATCTGACCACAGGTTTTGGTAGACAGGCAGGCTCTCATTTCCACCTTCATCCCGCCTGTCCCCTGGGTTCATAGTTCTAAGGACTGGCTTTCCTTCTTGTTGTTTGCATCAGTATTGCACTATTCAAACCTGCAATTGAATTGAACCACTTTATGTTTTATTGTTTTGGTGTGTTATTATTTGTTTCGTTTGACTCGAGAGTTGTAAATAGTGTACATTTGTAAATCTGTATTTTTGTAGATACCGTGTATATGAACCTACTGTCTTGATGGTCTTTTGTTTGTGCCGGTGTATTTTGAAACCGTGAGAATCTGAAAAAAAGAAAAATAAATGTGTTCTGGAATATAAATACAGTGGTCACGTAGTACATATAGACTGCGTGCCTGTAAGATATTGTGTTAAATTGTCCTGTCCAGCCACCCCTTTCTGTTTTGCATGTTGTAGAGATCCGGGCTGGGTAGATGTAGGATCCAAAACCTTCATTGGTTCACTACATACATATGTCTTCATATACATATATACATGTGCGTATAGTATAATCCCTGACAACACAACATTCCAACGAAGGTGCAAATAAGTGTCCGTGTTCCTTGGTTATAATTCATTACTTCTTTATTCTTCCATTGTCACAATTAGTTGTAATTCACTTCTGGAGTTTTCAGAATAAGCTTCAATCACAATTCGTAGTAACAATTCGTAGACAACACGTGATTATTAAGACGCTTGTATAGGTGAGCTGGTATACAATAATTAGGGCACACTACTTACTTAAGTATGATTAAGTATAACCAAGGGTGGTTTATGCACGGGTGCACTCTGTCGATCTGAGCACTTAGATGATGGTAAAAATATTTGAAATATAACAAGACATAGCACCGGATCACTAATAGCATGGAAATGGCAACACTGGGCACTTATCTTGATTTTGAAGGGACCACAATCTATTGGTGGCAACGGTGTATTTGAAACCACTTTCCTGTGCCCCATCTCTCCTTAGGTATGGTCATCTAATCCTAAATTGCATGGAGCGTGACTTGTGGTGATGCCTTTTAACAGGAAGTGTAACAACATAATACTCTTTATGTGAGCCATGGTAGTCAACAATTTGGTTTATTTCTTTTTGTCGCCCTGATGAAAGGAGTTTGGTTCATGCACCTATGACGAAACACGTGTTGGCTATGAGAGTATAGGTGGCTACTCTTTCCCCTTGGAGCACCATAGGATTTGTTATAAATTACATGGGGATACTGTTTGGTTTGTGCAATAGATACCCTTACCACTGATAATTCCAGGAGCAGCTCCTCCACGTGGGCGAAGGAGCATCACCCCCACTGTTTCTCGCAGTGCGAGAAGCAGAAACATAAAATGGTATTTATAATATCATTTTATGCTTCTGCTTCTCGCACTTTGAGAAAGCAGAAGGGTTTGCTTGGGGGCGGGCGAGCCTTCTTGAGGGCAGGGGAGGAGTGGCTACCTCAATGCTGTGGGCCATGACTGTTTGGTTGGCCCTCTGATGCCTGTGCTTCTATGGGGCGATGTGATTGGCTTAGGGGAGGGGAGGGAAGCTGCCTGCTTCCTGTGGCAGAGGACGGAATGGGACCTACGACCCGGAACTGGGCCGGCGAAGGTACGTTTTTTATTTTAAATTAAACCGTCCCCCTTGCAATCCCCCCTACCTGCGACCCCCTCCCCCCGCAACCCCCTCCCCCCACGACCCAGCATCCCCCACCCACGAGTCATGCAGGCAGCGACTGGATCATTCTTTATAATGCACGTATATATGTGCATATGTGTATATATACATATATGTTTATATATACACATATGTGTATGCATATATACACATATGTAAATCAGGCAAGATGTTTATTTAGACCATTCCAGCAAGAAATAAGAACGAGAGCCGATCCAGATTCTGTGCAAATTTTATTTATTCACATCAAAGTCTTCTGCCATGACGCGTTTCGGCAGATCCCTGCCTTGATCACATGACCAATATATATATTATTCAACAAACGCCCGAAACCTTGAGAATGCACTCGACAGGCAATGAACACCTTCCAGTTTTAATTCAAATTTGGAAACCAGCATGTGTATTCCAGGTTAAAAGACTTTGTTTGCCAATGCGTTTCCAGGCTCCAGCCTCTTCTTCACAGGCAGCTTTAATCTATGGCATAAAGGTTCCAATTAGTTGCATGCTTTGTTTATATATATGGCCCCAGTGGGCTACGCTTAGTGCAATTTCTTTTTAAAGAATGCTGGGACATGTGGTCCACATTGGATCAGTTATTACTCTCAGTGAGTTCTGTGCCACAGTCTTCTCTTTAGGGTTTTTCACATACCCCCAGTGGACCCCAGGATACAGCGCAGGTTCATTGTTCCACATTAGCTGTGCTGCTAGATCAGTTTAGACACAGTTCCAAACCACACAGCCTCTCGTCTTCAGGGATGGTGCAATTCTCCACGACAGGGCAGCCGTGTGGTAGATTATTCAACAAATGCCGAAAGCACTCTGAACCCTACCAAGGGAGTAAAACATGTCTTAATATAAGCAGATGTTTTTCATGGAACCTACTAAAGGTTTGATTTTTTTTTGCTCTTTCAGGACTGCAAGTCGCAGCATGCAGTGAAGGACTAAAAAGCACGAAGCAAGACCCACTGGGGGTCGGCATGCAGAAATGGATAAAAAAGAGCCCTCCAGGATTCATCTGTGACTGAAGCAGCCTATGAATAAGAGGCGTTGGGCTCAAAACGCATCAGGCGAATAAAGAATGTAACTTCTGGAGTGCTGCAGTGGGTTGCTGCAAGAATAAACCGGATGGTGGTTTACTGTTGAGTGCGTCCTCAATGCTTTCGGGCGTTTGGTGAAAAGTTGTTGGACACGGTGGCCCGGCCGTGGAGGACGGCACCATCTCTGCATTGAGGAGAGGCTGCGGCTTGGAACTGTGTCCAGGCTGCTTATGCAGCACAGTAAGCGGCATTAGTCTGCCCGCCTCAGCACTCTGGACCCTACCAAGGGAGTAAAAAATGTCTTAATATAAGCAGATGTTTTTCATGGAACCTACTAAAGGTTTGATTTTTTTTGCTCTTTCAGGACTGCAAGTCGCAGCATGCAGTGAAGGACTAAAAAGTACGAAGCAAGACCCACTGGGGGTCGGCATGCAGAAATGGATAAAAAAAAGAGCCCTCCAGGATTCATCTGTGACTGAAGCAGCCTATGAATAAGAGGTGTTGGGCTCAAAACGCATCAGGCGAATAAAGAATGTAACATCTGGAGTGCTGCAGTGGGTTGCTGCAAGAATAAACCGGATGGTGGTTTACTGTCGAGTGCGTCCTCAATGCTTTCGGCGTTTGGTGAAAAATTGATGGACACGGAGGCCCTGCCGAGGGGGACGGCACCATCTCCGCTGTGAGGAGAGGCTGCGGCTTGGAACTGTGTCCAGGGTGCTTGTGCAGCACAGTAAGTGGCATTAGTCTGCCCGCCTCAGCACTCTGGACCCTACCAAGGGAGTAAAAAATGTATTAATATAAGCAAATGTTTTTCATGGAACCTACTAAAGGTTTGATTTTTTGCTCTTTCAGGACTACAGGTCCAGGCATACAGTGAAGTACTAAAAAGCATGAAGCGAGACCCACTGGGGGTTGGCATGCCGGAAATGGATAAAAAAGAGCCTTCCATGATGCATCTGTGACTGAAGCAGCCTATGAGTAAGAGGCGTTGGCCTCGAAATGCATCAGGCTAATAAAGAATGTAACTTCTGGAGTCCTGCAGTGGGTTGTTGCAAGAATAAACCGGATGGGTGTGTACATATATGTATATATACGTGTGTATATAAACACACACACACACACACACACACTTACAAGGCTAAGTTTACTAACATTAGCTAGGGTAGGACGTCCACCCTGAGCTCCCCTGCCCTCCTCCCCACTCCGTCTCCCCTCTGCTGGGAGCATGCAGCTGACCTGTGCTGCATGAAATAGCTGCATCATTTCATACATTAGAGGGGCCGAGAGAAAAGAGAGCATACTTTCTATTCTGCTTTGCAGAATGACTTGACCTGTGTCCCAAAAACTGGGACATGTCTTCAAAATGAAGAAAAGCATTGGGATGTTGGGACAGTCCTTTGATAATTGGACTGTTCCGTGAAATCCAGACGTCAACTCAACCTACCTTAGGCTGACCAGACATCCCAGATTTGCCCAGACAGACCCAGTTTCCATGGACTGTCCCTGCATTCCGACACTTTTTCCTGCGACAAAGATATGTCCCAGTTTTGGAGAGAGTCGGATGAGCGTGCACATTAATCACAGTCTGGTGCAGGCTCGCGTTTCCTCTAGCCCTCTCTTCACATCAGAGACAGAAGTTGAGCTGTTTAAAGAGTCACCTGCTGTGCTGCCTTGCCTCAGTGATGCAGCACAGCTAAAGTTGATGAGAGGTGAATGGCGTCCTATCACTTAAGACTGGGATCACTAGCAGCCTGCTCCTGGGTCAAATCACACATGGAGGAAGATATAAATATATGTATATAAACCTTCCCCCTCCTCCTGTGGCTGTATGAGCCCTGGGCACCACCACCACCCACCGGGGCTTAATAAGTAAGAAGGAGAGGGGCCGTGTGGACCCCCATCCATTTATCCCCTGGGCCCTGTGGCCACCACCTCCCCGGGCCATCTATATAATAATGGGAGGGGAGCAATATATGGCCCCGGGGACCACCACTTCCCTGGGGTGCGGTCTCTGCATTATAAAGAAGTGCTAGAGCAATTCCAGCTCCCGTAGAAGGTGGGGAGCCGGTTGGGACCACGGGGTCTGGAGGCCCCCCCCACTGTCCCCATCGACCCACACTGGGTGCATTGGGTGTGCACCATGGCATCCAAGGAGTCGTTGCCAGCCAACTCCCGCAGCGAATTATGGCAGGCCCCAGTGGATGGGGTCCCTGGGTCTGAAATCAGCCCAGGGAGGGGATGGCCCGTACCCTCACCCCCATTAAATTATGGCCGTGCCCCAGGAAAGGAGGAAAGGGGGCCCAGGACCAAAATCGGCCTGGGGAGGGAGGCGCGCAGCCCCTCCCCCTTTGGTTAAGAAAAAATCCTAACTTCTTGGGCCTGGGGAAAGAAAGAAAGTGTGTTTCCTCTCGTATTCCATGTTGAAAAACAATCTGAAATCCTTAATGGAGGTGGCTGCATTGTTCATCTATTGGAACACAATCTGATCTTGGGTAACAGTGGCGAGTCATATCTTTATCATCTCTCCTGGTGAGAACAGAGCCCATGATTCTCCCTTTTACTTACCCTGAGTACGCAAATGCTCATAATTATCTGCAAGCTCTGCCGGTTTGGCCACGTCCCGTTTTCCTTAGTAGTAAACAAAGGTCTTCCCACCTTTTCCCACATTGATGGACAGCTCAACAAAAAGTCCTTGAGCGTGTTTCCACCAATTTACCCAACGATGTAGCACTTACTAATTAACCAAAAGAAAGTACTCCAGTCGGGTGGACGTTTTCTGCAAAACTGGGGACTCTTCTAGGAAAAAATGAGGTTCAATTCTGACCCTGCTGCTGATTTCACTGAAATTAAACCTCAAGGGGAAGCTCTTACAAGTATAAACATAGCAGGAGCCCTCGCTGAAGCTCCACTTCAGTAAAGCATAAACAATCCTAACTTCTTGGGCTTAGAGAAGGGAAAGCAAGTGAGTTTCCTCTCGTATTCCACATTGAAAAACAATATAAAATGCTTCATGCAGGTGAATTCATCATTAATCTATTGGAGCACAAACTGATGTGTAGTGACTGTGAGGAGTTGTTTCTTTCTTGTTGTCTCCTGGTGAAAGCTGAGTTCATGGTTCTCCCTTTTAAATAGCCTAAGTATGCAAATACCTAAAATGCAGTGCACCACTCACATGCCCACTCACAGACATACTCAGGCACACATACACCCATTCACACACCCACACACCCACTCACAGACCCACTCTAAGAGCCACACAGGCACTCACACACCCACTCAGAAACTCACATCGACTCTCACACACCCACTCACAGACCCACATGGGCACTCATGGACCCACTCACAGTGCCACATCGGCACTCAGACACTCACACAGGCACTCACAGACCCCCTAACAGACCCACACAGGCCCTCACAGATCCACACAGGCACTCATACAACCACTTACACAGGTACTCACTGTCCCACACAAACACCTACACACACACACACAGGCATTCACATACCCACTCACAGACCCAGACACTCACAGACCCACTCACAGACTCACACAGCCACTCTCAAATATGACAGGTTAGTTAGGATTAAAAAGTTATAAAAAAAACATAAATTCACTGAAAAAACAAATGTTACAGGGAAATTATAGTTAGGAAATAGACTTTTTAAACAACCTTAGAAATAAATTGAAAAAAACAAAGGTTACAGGGACGTTATTGTTAGGCTCAGATTTCACCTGTGCAAAACAAGTGAAATTCAGCAGTTATAGTTACCTGAGCTTACTATAACTTATGCCCCTGCAATGCACTGCCTATGACCTCACATATTACATCACTCATGACATAGTCGGTGACATCACTGATATCTAAAATGACATCACTCATGACATAATCGACACACCCACTCACACCCCATGCAGTCTCTCATACACCCACTCATATGTCCACATAAGCACTCACATACCCATTCACATATCCATACAACTACTCACACACCCACTCACTCATCCATGCAGCCACTGACACACCCACTCACTCACCCATTCAGCCACTTACACACACAACCACTCAATCACTTAGTCATACAATCACTCACACACACACTCACACACCCAGAAAACCACTTACACATGCAGTCACTTACCCATACAGGCACTCACTAATACAGACACTGACTTATCCATTCACTCATCCATATAGGCACTCAGACACCCACTCACTCACCTACACATACACTTACACACACAATCACACACCCATATAACCACTAACACACCCACTTACAAACCCATACAACTACTCACACATGCACGCACACACCTACACAACCACTCACACACCCACACAACCACTGACACCGCCATCTACTCACCCCCCACAACTCACACACCCACTCACATCCATACACTCACACACCCATACACCCACTTACACACCAACTTACAAACCCATACAACCACTCACACACCCATTCACACAACTACTCACACATCCACAGAACCACACACACACAACCACTTACAAAACCACTCATACAACCACCACACACACCTATTTAGAAGCCCACTCACTCACTCATACAACACACATGCACCAACTCACACACCGCTACTGGTACTCAGACACCCTCTCACACAGATTGCCACACAGCTACTCAGATTACATATGTTAGAAACAGTATTACTCATCACTAGTACATCTAGTATACTAATCTAACTTTTGTAGTAGGTTGGTATACATTTTTAAAACTCAAACTCTTAGAAAACTCACTCACTTGATGATGTCATTAGTGATTTCATCAGTGATGTCATCAGTGTCACTGACCATGTCATGAGTGATGTAATATGTGAGGTCATAAGCAATGCATTGTGGAGCCTAAGTTATAGTTAGCTCAGGTAACTAGAACTGCCAATATTCACTGGTTTTGTACGAGTGAAATCTGAGCCCAACTATAACATTCCTGTAATATTTGTATATTCCTAAGTATTTTTAGTGTAGACCTTCTGTGACCATAATCCAGCCCCAGCCAAAACCTAGTCCTATTTCAATATCTATGGCCGTCACGGTTTTTCATTTGGAATATCTATCTGGTCACCCTACCCTAACTATACGCAGCGGAGGTAGAAAGCAGGGCTATCGGAAGAACTAGTCCACACAAAGAAAGTCGGGTTAACTGCAACAGACCCCCTTAGCCAGCAGCAATGCCTACGCAAAAAGAATTCAGGATGTGGTGTAACAACCAGAGTAGCCAACTTTGGAGCTGAGGAACCAGGTTTGAGTCTCGGCGTGGGCTCAACATCCTGTGATTCTGGGCAAATCACTTAATTTCCCATGCCTACAAAAGAATGTATGTGTCCTTGTGTAATGTAACTGGTGCATGTAAAGTGCTCCAACATCATCTGGTCGAGATTGCGATACATAAAACTGCAAAAAAAACTAAAAAACTTTCAACACAATGGTCCATGGATATGCGCGTGTATGATCCCAGCAGCCCAGACAACACACAACACAAACAGGGAAAGGAAAAAAGACAAATGCGATTAAAGGGCTGCTTGTTACAGTAAAGCCACTAGCACGGGAACGAAGGCTGCATACAAATGGCTCCACAACCAGCATCCACTAAGCTACATTAGTGTAAAACCAACATAGTATCTCTACAGGGTATTCATGTTCAGAGGTTGGGGACAAAATGGTGGACGCATGATAAGGTAACCTAAATAGAACATGTGAAATATTGATTACTCACCCCAACTGCAATTCATTGACCAATGTATAACGAAATATGGGGATACTAATTAGCACATGAAGCATATAAGTACACACCACCATTCCAAACACAGAAGTTATAAAATATGAAAATATGAAAATGCCAATAAAGTTGTAAAAAAAAAGAAATATATATATATATATATATATATATATATATATATATATATTACCTACTGGCGGTCGCCAGTAGGTATATATAGTTAGGATTTTTTCCCTATGGGATTTTGGAAAATTCTATGTCTAATAACTTTGGCGTTTGTGGACGGAATTGGCTGAAATTTTCAGGAAAATGGCACATTTTGTTTCTGAGCAGCCCCTGAAAATTTGGGGGGGGGGGGTCGTCAAGGGGGCGCCGAGAACAAAGGGGGGTCCCAAAACGCATTTTTCCAATGTTAATTTCCATAGGGCGGTTGGCCTCACTTTTAGCCCGAACGGCTGAATGGATTTGCACGAAACTTGGCAAAATTGTAGGGACTGTTAGCCCGATGTGCCTTTGCTAGGTCTCAATATATGTGCTTCAGTGGATTTTGAGAAATTAACGTTCAAAAAAAGATATATATCTGTAACAGCGCTCCGGGTAGCGTTTCGGTTCGCGTACTTTTCGCGTAACGGAACTTTGCGATGCGAAGCTGATTGGCTCTCCGGTGTCTGTCAACATTCTAAACAGTCCGGAGCGGCCGCCATCTTGTCTCTCGGTAGGATCGAGAGACAAGAGGAGGCCAAAACAAAGGGGGAAATTACCATAAGGGGGCATAGTAGATCCTCGTTGACCCCCTAGGTTTTATGTGGAGGTTTTAAAAGGGCCCAGCAGGGCAAAAAAAAAAAAAAAAACTTTTTTTTGCGTGGGGAGCGTCCAGTCCGCGAACCGGAAAGCGTTCTGGGCAGCGTACTATAAGGAAAAAAGAATTATAGACTTTTCAATTACTGTATGTTAATTGTTTGTTGTTTTTGTTGATTATTTTTTAATTTCTTTTTTTTTTAAGCTTTTTTTTATTGTGATTGTGTTTCATAATTTATTAAACTTTCTAACATTTCACTGTCAGAAATTTCATAATTCTCATTGAATATACTTTGTAGTCTCTGAGGGTGTAAAATGTCCTCATTTTTAAGGAGGTCATCTACTGCTTGCACACATTGCAGTAGTTCTTGGTCCCTAGATTCATCCATAAATTCATTTTCATTTTCATTTTGATAAATGTTTTCTTGGCTGCTCTCTTGCAGGACAATTTTAAATTCAACTTTCTGTTCGCCTTCCATTTTGCCTGAAATTTGGATAAAAAAATATATATTAGTAGAGATAGGGCACTGTTGGGATTAATTTTAGATAGGCAGTTTTTATCAGTGAATTTATCTTTTGGCAGTGTATAGTATCAGAGTGGAAGTAGGAATATAAAAAAGTGTCTGTGATTTAACCAAGAGAAGCCTAACTCCATCCATAACTATAACAGAGAAGTCTATCTAAATCTATAACTACTACAGAGGGATAGTATATAACTATCTGAAAAAGTTTACCATATTAAGTTATAGTGCACAATATACTTCAGTTTTAAAAATATCAACTTACCTTTACAAACAAGTTGAAGAGTTTAGTGATAATTCAATTGTAATGTACAACAAGAAGTAGCAGTCAAAATGGCTGTGTTTCCTTCTCTTCCTTTATATATATTCAGGTATATAACCAATCAAATGTCAGGTAATAAAAGTAGAAAATGAAAGTAACATTTTCATTGGTTGTCAATTCCAACACTTCAGATGTGTTTTGTGAAGTAATTTACCTCACGGTATTTAGAGAGGTCTACAGGCTTAATGGCTAAATGGAATTTCAATCAAATTTGTGAAAATGAAAGGGATTGTTATGTAGTATGAGCTAATGTATATTTGGTGAGAGTGTCTCCAGTCGTTTTTTTGTGAATTACTTTCCCACCTTTTTTATTGGACCGCTTCCCGGTATGCGTCCCGGTCCGCGAACCAGCAGCGTTACGGGAGTCCACCATTTTGTGTTTCGGTCGAATCAAGATACAAGATGGAGGGCAAATAATGTTCAGAATGGGTGGAAGGGGGCACGGTAGATGTATCTTGACCCCCTAGGTTTTCTGAGGGTGGCTGAGGAGGACCATATGTGCGGGAAAAAAACATTTTTTTTTAAATTTTGCGCGGTTAGCTTCCAGTTCGCGTACCGGGTAGCGCTCTGGGAGCGTAGTTTGTTGAAAATTAGAGAAAAAAGTTAGAGAAAAATAATACATGTGAGTGATCAGATGTAGGGTAGCTCTGAGAAGAGCTTTTAGGTTTATGGTACATTTAGGCACTTATAAGTAGGTACCAATGCACAGTCTTAAATTCAAAATGAAAATTCTGTTGCCCTCATCTGAGAAGTGAACTCCATCTCCTCTGTAGATATCTTGCATGTAGTAACGCAAGTTATTGTTGTACATGGAGCCCATTCCATGGTCTCTCATGTAAGCTGAAACAGATTTGTTTACATGCTTCCTCGACTTCTCAATTTGTGGACAAAATTGGTTGGACCACCTCCATTTCTGTCTTTGGCATATATTGGAATATACCAAGGCAGTTTGAGGAAAAAGTGCCATTAATTGCTCAAAGGTGTCCTTTAAAAGCATTTCCAGACCTACCCCAGTCAAAGTGCACAAATCATTACCTCCAAAGTGCACAATTAACAGGTCAGGTTTTGGCAAATGCATAAAGGTTTTCACCAATGGTATCAATTGGTGACATTTTAATCCTCTTTGGCCCAACCACTTAATTTCCACATCTTGTAAATTGAGGTTAGGTAAATTTCTGTTCTCAGCATACCTTTGAGCCCAGTAGATGTAACTATGTCCAACAATCCAGACATGGTGAGAGAAGTTTCTGCTGCAGTCAGATGAAGTGTGGTAATGAAATGGCAGATGAAACAGTAGGAGTTTGTAAAGAAAAAAAAACTGTGGAGTTTCAGTGCTAATGATTCACTAGCAGTGATTGGTGGATTTCCATTTCTGAAAACAGAAAGTTAGGGTGCATGGATGTGTTCTTTGAAACATGTAATTTGAATGGTCAAGAAAAAAAACATTTCCTGCGTTTGCTACTTCCCTCATTCCTTTCTCTATTACTTAATTATTCTACTCCTTCCACTATTTTTCTCAGTCCCTCTCTTCTCATACTTCTTCACTCTTGTTCACTCACTCTGTCTCTATTAATGTTACTGTTTCTGATTGATCACAAACATTTTTTTAAAACAAGAACAGTAAGTATAAGGGAAGGAAACAGACAGTTATGTTACAAGAAAGACAGCTATAGGGAGTAAACAAAAGATACTGTTACTCGCAATCCACTGCTGATGATGTCATTGACCATGTCAGGAATGATGTAATATGTGACAGGATCAGCAGTGGATTACGGGTAACAGTATCTTTTGTTTACTCCCTATAGCTGTCTTTCTTTTAACATAACTGTCTGTTTCCTTCCCTTATACTTACTGTTCTTTTTTTTAAAAAAAAATTTTGATTCGCTCCCGGTTCGCGTACCGGAGTGCGAACCGGGAAGCGAACTAAAAGAAATAGAGGTTGGCAGAGTTCCAAATATTCTACCAATTTTTTTATAATGGGGAGGTAGTTCTGAAAAGAACTTTTTTTTTGTTTTTGTTGTTTTAAATTGTTTTTATTATTTTTCAGAACATTTTTTTTAATTTTTTTGTATTTTCTGAACATTTTGATATTTTTTTGGTTTTTTGGGGGGAGGGGGGAAACAAAAACAATTCATTGAAAAGGGCTCAACAGGAGCAACAAAAAAAAGAAGAATTTATTGTTTGGGGCGTTTCGGGCAAACATGATTATCAATAGCTTTGATAATTAGAGTAATGCTACTTTCTCTGTAGCAAATGAGTTGATTACAGCGCACGCACACTTGCTTCACTTCCCCAAACTTCATTTGTATGTTTGGGACCATCTCCCTCGCCTCTGGTCCCGTCACTTCTTGTACAACCGATCTTCTGGCCATCGCAGGGGGATTTTGTTGCTCATCACGTAGCTGGGCAGCACTATAGTTGTTAGGATGCCACCTACTCATATGCCGATGCATAGTGTAGTTGCCGTAACTGTATATTTTATCAGTCCCCCTGGACAGTCTATCATTACATATACGGCAAAACACGTAGCGTGCATTTACTTTTTTTTGGCCCTCAGGAAATTAAAAAAATTGCCAAATGTAGTTCTCCTTCCGATTATACCTCCTGGGCTCCTCTGGCAAAAACAGTGTCTCTTCCTGCTCTTCCTCCTCTTCCTGTTCTTCCTCTTCTTGTTGTATAATTACTTCAGCAGGTGGTCCTCTCTTCCTTGGATCTGGTGGAGGTGGTGGGTTAGAACCAGCTGAAGCTACTAATGAAGCCATATCTCAATGTTAATAAAGGGTCTTTCTCTCACCAAGATGAAAGTCAGAGTGAGGAAAGAAGGAGGGGTTTTCATCATTTGGGAAAAGCAAAAGTTCTAAACCAATGAAAAGTGTTAATTTTAGATCGCATGACCTAGTATTACATCATTAGGAAACCAAAAGTGAAATGAACCAATGAAAAGTGTTATTACCGAGTCACATGACCTGCTGTGTTTACGTTTCGCGCTTTGCGCAGCTTTCCGGTCCGCTTACGGGTCCGCTAACTTGGCGCGTCAAATGACGTATTACGCGACAACGCAAAACGTCATGCTAACGTAACAGTTACGCAAACGGAACGTTTACCGGTTCGCGGACCGAGTCGCGGCTCCAAATTGAGCTAACGGGAAGCTAACCGGTTCGCGGACTGGGAGCGAAACAAAAAAAAAAATTAAAAAAAATTGTATAAAAAACATGTAAAATATATTTTAAAATTTAAAGAAGAATACATTTTACAGCTACAGATATTAGCTTTTAAAAAACCAATGAAATTCACTGAAAAAACCATAGGTTATAGACCATATATAGTTAGGAATTAGCATTTACAAAACCTTGAAAATTCACTGAAAAAACCATAGGTTATAGACCATATATAGTTAGGAATTCGCATTTACAAAACCTTATTTTACTCACACAAAACCATTGAAATTCCATATATAGTTAGTTGCACTAACTATATATCGCGCACCCGCAATCCACTGCTGATGATGTCACATATTACATCATTCATGACATGGTCAGTGACATCACTGATGACATCTCAAATGACATCACTGATGACATCACTGATGACAACATCCAGTGACTGTATGTTTCTGTAAAGTTAAAATATGTCTTACATATTGAAGAATGAGTGGATGTATAAGTGTCTGGATGAAGGATTTAGTAGGTGCATGACTGACTGTATGAGTGAGTGATTAAATGTGTCTCACTGAGTGCATGGGTTAGTGACTAAACTGTCTTAATTTGTGCATCATTATGTCTGTTGTTCTGTAAACTGTTGCATGTGTTGATAAGTAGCTATATGAGTAACTATATGGGTTATTGATTGGTTGCCCAAGTATTTGTATGGGAGACTGAGTGTGTGTGTGGGTGGCTGGGAGGTGTATGACTCTGTGCATAGATGTGTGAGCAGTTGATTCACTAGATGTATGGTTTCAAAAGTGCATGTGGAAACAGCTGTATGGGCGGTTGACTGTGTGCATGAGTGTATTGGTGAGTGAATGGATATCTCAGTGCTACATGTCAAAGTAAGTAAATATATAAAACACAGTACATGTGAGAGTTGACATATATAAATAACTGTGCATAAGAGCCAGTGAATGTGTGAGTGGCTGCATGGATCATTGTGAACTTGTATCAGGGATTGTATAAGAGAGTAAATATGTGTTAGTATATGTTTGAATAAGTACAGTTTGTATAACTGTATAGTTGAGGAAATGGAGGTGTGATTGATTCTTTGCATGACTGACTAGGTGTGTGAGTAACTCCATGGATGAGTGCAGTCTGTGAGTGTCTGTTTACACTGATTGTATCTAAGGTTATATTAGAGTCTGAAGAGGTTCATCGTATTATCACATGAATGATATCATCAGTGATGTGATCAGTAATGTCAAATGAGATGTCATCAGTGATGTCATCAGTGATGTCATTTGAGATGTCATCAGTGATGTCATTTGAGATGTCATCAGTGATGTCATCAGTGATGTCACTGACCATGTCATGAATGATGTAATATGTGACATCATCAGCAGTGGATTGCGGGTGCGCGATATATAGTTAGTGCAACTAACTATATATGGAATTTCAATGGTTTTGTGTGAGTAAAATAAGGTTTTGTAAATGCGAATTCCTAACTATATATGGTCTATAACCTATGGTTTTTTCAGTGAATATATATATATATATATATATATATTTTTAGAACAAAGAGGGCGGCACAACTGGATACTTTTTTACGAAGCTTTATTCACACAAACACTCCACCGACGCGTTTCAGCCTCACGGCTTTTCTCACGGTCAGCAAGTCCCTTTTTGCTTTCTGTTTATATACTGCCCCATCTTAGCCATTAAGTGGCATTATGGGATATGTAGTTTATAAAGCAATACATTTGAAACAATATAGTTAAAATTAAAACAAAGGACTGGTGTGCTCGGAATGTGAAAGTCTAGTACTTAAGCGCCCTTGGTTATTAATACTTGGGGCATTTATGCAACCATAGTTTTAATTATTTTAATTTTGCAGTGTTGGGTATAGTACCCTATTACTTTCAATTACAGTCTGTGCTGAGTTCAATATCACTCCAGATGTATGTGGAGATCTTCTCCAAAGTTCATGTCACTAACAGTGTTCTCCATGGCACCAGCTTTCATCCGAAATCACTGCTAAAAAGCATTCCATACGGAGAATATGTTCGACTAAAGAGAATGCTGAATTCTAGCATCTTGGTAGTCACTGTGATTTAAGCATGAGCTTATATTATGTTGGAAGGGTTGCCAGGACAAGTGACATTAATTTGCCGACAAGGTTAAACAAGGTCCATTAACGTTTTGTATTTGCCCACAGGGGCTGTATTCTTATTTAACAGGGTTACGCTAAGGTATTACATAACGAATAATTACCCCATACATATAATTGCCGAGGAGACAGCACATATATATTATCTTGCGTAAAGCAAGGGGTTAATAATATGAGTTATGTTTATATTTTGGAGCGCAACACTTACAAAGTTGTAACCCTATGATATGTTTTGATTATTATAATCGGTTCATTTAAATTGAATACCTTGTGAGATCAACCAATGTCTAAAATATAATGCATTTGTATCAAGAAAGAAAACATTCCCCATGCTACCGCTTTGTTTACTTAAATCGCGGAAGTCTTTTGTTTATGTTTAGAAGTCACATGGTGTTTAAATTCTTGAACCAAACTTACACAGCTTGACTCGTGAACAAGGGAGAATTCCCGAAACGCGTTGAGTTTCTCTTTTTTGTCATTTTGCTAAAATAAACACTTTTGGATGCATTTGGGCTCGTGTCTTTTTCATACGGAGAGGAGCGTGTGGAATCACGAAGGTATATATATATACATATATATGTGCTGCAACTCCACATTACCGCCTCCAATCCCCCAGGACCGGCGAAGCAGGAGACAGACCACAAACTTTTCTGGTGACTGATTTTAATTGCAGGACTTAGTGGTACAATCAACCAAGACGCGTTTCGGGCTATGCAGCCCTTGTTCACATGCAAGGAGTAGCTGGGTTCAGTGATTTTTAAAGTGCATTTTTCCCCGCCTGCTACCCGCCTCCTAGAAAGGTCATGCGACCTACAAACTCAAACAACAGACTGGATTTGCCCGAGTCCAATGTAAGAAAGCCTAGTTGTTTTCATATGTACATATTGCATAAAATTACAGCAATTATGGATAAGAAAACAATTCGAAATTATTGCACGACAAGTACTATGCATAAATGCATTTATGAGCAGTAAACACCATTTTGTTATTTTCTAGTCACTTGGTCAAAAGAGCTCATAATTAGGCTTGGCAAAATAACTGGATAAATCCATTATGTCACAAGAAAGACCAACTATACTTGTTTACAAAAGGTGACTGTGCTGATAATTTCAACGTAACCTCTGCCCCGTGGGACAGAAGAGCGAAGAGCTGGGTGTGCAATTGAGCAAAAAAGTGCTACAGTGTCAACAACCAAAAGCTAGGACAACCCTGCCTAGTGTGCAAAGAGGCTTTGTATAAAGTGCATATATTCACATCTAAAAAGTGATAAAATACATGATATACATCTTACTGATTAAAACGAATGCACATAAAAACGTTACCTGTATTAAAATAAGGACTGAGCCATAATATTTGATCAAAGGTAAGTAAAAAATGCTATTCATCATGATTTTAAAAGTGAAAAATAAGTGCAGTGACCAAATATATGGTAATAAAACTTGATAATGAGTAGGGAGGGAAAGTGCCACAGGTGTAAAGTGGTCGGAGGACAGAATAAAGGGGAAAAAGGAATAATAAAACCTAATAGATAACAGGGAACCTGACTATCTATTAAACATAATAAATAATTCTTATTAATCGGTTCCTTCATAACCCGGAGAACAGATGGGCAACAGGGATCCTGACTACCCATCTGGACCAAGCTCCATCTTAGTACGACTGGCTTGAGCGACAATATTAGCTGAGTCCCTTGCTGATATCTTAATGGGCGCCAATGTAGATGAAGGGCAAAACCTCTTTAAAATGCTAGGATGAGGAAACACGCTTTAGAGTTATATCGTGACTATAGAAAGTTGTGAATATCTTCAGTGTTGTTGAGGCCGTTAGGCCACTTGCTATCAAACTCCAAAATGAAGTGTGTCTCTAGCTGCCTCAGTAGCAGCTCCCTGTTTCCTCTCTACGCGAGGGCGGAACTGATCCCACCACAAAATACGTGAGGCACTCTAGATCTTTATTGTGCCTTAACGCAAAGTGTTGTGCTACTGGATAGGCGGGATCATTGTGTAGTATCGCTCTGAGGTGTTGGAGAATTCTGACGTGCACCTGGGCTTTAGTGCTACCTATGTAGTGTAGTCCACAGGTGCACTTCAGAACATAAACTGCGAAGTCGGTTTTGCAATCATGGCTGCCCTTGATCGGAATGTCTGTCGTGCCAAAAGGTGTGCGGTAATGTCTTCTATTCACAACGAATTTGCACGCCCTACAATGTCTGCATTCGCGAAATCCAGACTTGGATTTTAACCACGTACCCTTTTGTTTCAGCTCTGGGCTGCTAACATCCAGAGATGCCACCATATTTCTGGCCCTACGAAAAGTAACTAGGGGCTTTCGGGGCAAGGTAGAATTGAGGATATTATCTGTGAGAACTATTGGCCAGTTTTTTTGAATAATCTTTTTGATGGCGTTCTCTTCACTGCTGTAAGCAGTGATAAATCTAGGGCAAGTGTTAGTTTCTGGACCAGCAAGGGAATCAATATTATCAGTTTCTGAGCTCTGTCTCGGCAATAGACTGTCTCTGCTTCTTAACCTTGCTTTAGCCAAAGCCTGGTTAAAAATTCGGTCTGAGTAGCCATGTTCTTTAAGACGGGCCCTGAGCTCAGTGACACAACCCTCAAAATCTGCAGAAGAATTGCAAATTCGTTTATTTTCTAGTCACTTGGTCAAAAGAGCTCAATATATATATATTCACTTAAAAAAACCATAGGTTTCAGGCCTTATATAGTTAGGAATTAGCATTTAAAAAACCATTGAAATTGCTCCTATATAGTTAGTTGCACTAACTATATTTCGCGCACCCGCAATCCACTGCTGATGATGTCACATATTACATCATTCATGACATGGTCAGTGACATCACTGATGACATCACTGATGACATCTCAAATGACATCACTGATGACATCTCATTTGACATCACTGATGACATCATCCAGTGACTGTGTGTTTCTGTAAAAAGTAAATATGTTTTACATATTGAAGAATGAGTGGATGTATAAGTGTCTGGATGAAGGATTTAGTAGGTGCGTGACTGACTGTACGAGTGAGTGATTAAATGTGTCTTACTAAATGCATGGGGTAGTGACTAAACTGTCTGAATGTGTGCATCAATATGTCTGTTGTTGTGTAAGCTGCTGCATGTATTGATCAGTAGCAATATGAGTGGCTATATGGGTTATTGATTGGTGCCCAAGTATTTGAATGGGAGACTGAGTGTGTGTGTGGGTGGCTGGGAGGTGTCTGACTCTGTGCATAGATGTGTGAGCAGTTGATTCACTAGGTGTATGAGTTCAAGAGTGCATGTGGAAACAGCTATATGGGCGGTTGACTGAGTGCATGGGTGTGTTGGTGAGTGAATGGATATCTCAGTGCTACATGTCCAAGTAAGTACATATGTAAAACACAGTGCATGTGATAGTTGGCATATATAAATGACTATACATGAGAGCCAGTGAATGTGCGAGTGGCTGTATGGATCATTGTGTACATGTATCAGTGATTGTGTAAGAGAGTAAGTATGTGTTTGTATATGTTTGAATAAGTAAGGTGTTGTGTGTATAACTGTATAGTTGAGGAAATGGAAGTGTGATTGATTCTTTGCATGACTGACTAGGTGTGTGAGTAACTCCATGGATGAGTGGCAGTGTGTGAGTGTCCGTATAGGTGTATGAGTGCATATGATAGTGTTGTATTGATGAGTGACTGTATGTATGAGTGATTCTATGGGTGAATGAGTGAATGTGTGTGTAGACCTAGGAATCAGTGAGTGCATATGTAGTAACTGGTATTGGTGTGTCAATGGTTTCAAGAATGGTAGTCGGTATTTAACACTGGGTGTATCAAAGGTTATATTAGAGTGTGAGGAGGTGCATCGTATTATCACATGAATGATATCATCGGTGATGTGATCAGTGATGTCAAATGAGATGTCATCAGTGATGTCATTTGAGATGTCATCAGTGATGTCATCAGTGATGTCACTGACCATGTCATGAATGATGTAATATGTGACATCATCAGCAGTGGATTGCGGGTGCGCGAAATATAGTTAGTACAACTAACTATATAGGAGCAATTTCAATGGTTTTTTAAATGCTAATTCCTAACTATATAAGGCCGGAAACCTATGGTTTTTTAAGTGAATTTGCAAGGTTTTTAAAATGCTAATTCCTAACTATATAAGGCCTGAAACCTATGGTTTTTTTAAGTGAATTTGCAAGGTTTTTTAAATGCTAATTCCTAACTATATAAGGCCTGAAACCTATGTTTTTTTAAGTGAATTTGCAAGGTTTTTAAATGATAATTCCTAACTATATAAGGCTTGAAACCTATGTTTTTTTCAGTGAATTTGCAAGGTTTTTTAAATGCTAATTCCTAACTATATCAGGCGTGACGCCTATATTTTTTTTCAATAAATTTCAAAGGTTTTGTAAATGCTAATTCTATTAGCGGATAACGCTTATATATGTTATTATCCTTCTGGGACCACCTGAGCAGCCATCTTGTTTCTGAGGAGAAGTGAGGCACAAGAGAGCACAAAACAAGAGTGGAAAACGCGAAAAAAGGGGCAGGGTTGAGACCCCCTAGCCCTTCTCAGGGGGTCCCAGAAGGACCACCAAGTGCAAAAAAATTATTACTTTTTAAAATCACAGGGTACGCGCACAGTACGCGTACCGTACGCGTACGGTGCGCGTACCCCGCAATTTTTTCAATTTTTTTTTTTTTTGCCCTTGGGGTCCTTTTGGGACCCCTGAGAAGGGCTAGAGGGTTGGGAGTCTCTACCCTGCCCCCTTTTCATGTTTTCCACTCTTGTTTTGGGCTCTCTTGTGCCTCACTTCTCCTGAAAAACAAGATGGTGGCCAACACTTCCTGGTTTGGACAGTTTGGAATGTTGACAGTCGACTGCCAGCCAATCAGAAACTCGCTCGCGCACGTAAGGGTACGCGCACATACGCATACGGTACGCGTACCGTACGCGTACGGTGGGCGTACGGTGAGCGCATATAGATATATAATTTGCTCAAATTCAATTTTCTCAACAACTACTGGAGGGATTTTCACCAAACATAGAAAAGGCACTACTTCATACCTGTCCCTACCATTTTGCCAAGTTTGTTGTGATTCCTTTCAGCCGTTCGGGCTGTAGCTGTGACTAAAGGTCCCATAGAAAATGCCATTTGAAAAATTTCAAATTCAATTTTCTCAAGAACTACTGGAGGGATTTTCACCAAACATAGCAAAGGCACATCTGCATACCAGGCCCTACCATTTTCCCAAGTTCGGTGTAATTCCATTCAGCCATTCGGGCTGTAGCCGTGTCTAAAGGTCCCTATGGAAATTAACATGGGGAAAACACGTTTTGGGACCCCCCCTTTCGGGACCCGCTTGACGAATCCCACCAAAACTTTCAGGGAGGGAGTGGAGCGGAGCTGGCCAAAATTCTGGAAAATTACACACAGATTCCTCAATCGGCGCCAAAGTTATTCCCAATAGAATGTTGAGCGCATATAGATATATAATTTGCTCAAATTCAATTTTCTCAACAACTACTGTAGTGATTTTCACCAAATATAGAAAAGGCACTACTGCATACCTGTCCCTACCATTTTGCTAAGTTTGGTGTAATTCCGTTCAGCCGTTCGGGCTGTAGCCGTGTCTAAAGGTCCCATAGATAATGCCATTTGAAAAATTTCAAATTCAATTTTCTCAAGAACTATTGGAGGGATTTTCACCAAACATAGCAAAGGCACATCTGCATACCAGGCCCTACCATGTTGCCAAGTTTGGTGTAATTCCATTCAGCTGTTTGGGCTGTAGCCGTGTCTAAAGGTCCCTATAGAAATTAACATGGGGAAAACACGTTTTGGGACCCCCCTTTTTTCTCGGTCCCCGCTTGACGAATCCCCCGAAACTTTCAGGGAAGGAGCGGAGCGAAGCAATTTTAAGGAAAATTACACGCAGATTCCTCAATCGGCGCCAAAGTTATTCCCAATAGAATGTTGGGGATTTCCTATGGCAACTAGGTCCTAACTATATATACCTACTGGTGACCGCCAGTAGGATATATATATATATATATATATATATATATATATATATATATATATCTATATCTATATATATATATATATATAGATAGATATATATATATATATATTCCACACAAAGTTCCAAAAAAGTACGCTCTCAGGAACGACACAACAATCCAGGAGTAAACTTAGATCCTTAGTTTATTCACACATAACTAAGGATCTAAGTTTACTCCTGGATTGTTGTGTCGTTCCTGAGAGCGTACTTTATTGGAACTTTGTGTGGAATACTAATTTTCCGGTTGCTTCGCCGGAGCGTACGCCACTTTTCAACGGGTCACAGCGTTGCAGCAGAAGCAGCTTTGTTTGGACATATATATATATATATATATATATATATATATATATATATATATATATATATATATATATATATATATATATATATATATATATATATATATATATATATATATATATATATATATATATATATATATATTACAGCTCCTAAAAGGGCTCCGCACTGGTTAATATTAAAGCTCTATGTAACAATAAGAAGTTCTTAAGGGAAATGGTGTCAGTGATAACCTTGTTATTCCTTCTCCAAGATTGACTAAGGTTCATAGGACCTCTGTTGGTTGGTTTACTTTATTCACATTTCGCTTCATTTTTTGTTATTGTTTAATGAGATCTAGGCTCCCTTCACACTAGCATCTGTCTTTTGTTGGCTACTGCATTCAACTAATCTATAACCTTAAGGCTGCTGTAGTAAAGTCCTCATATTGTGGCGTCAAGTAACTGATGCGACCTTTGAACTTGTCTACTCGCTTTACAGTTCCGCTAGGGGTAGACCAACGGAGCGGATATTTTCATTTGTTACTTATGTGTTCATCAGGAATGTGTGTTATCAGAGAGACAGCTAGGACAATATCCGTAGCCGGAAATGTATATACAGCTATTGTAAGTAATCGGTTCCACTTTTATTGCCTCGATAAATGAAAACATTTGAGCATTAAAATCTGGCTTTGGAAGAAACAGACCTAACTGGAGATCAAACATGTGACAAATCGAACTAAAAATCCGTTTTACTGTTTTCTGTAGTCCTTATTCTTTAAGTAAGAAGTGCATTATCAGCTTTGCGGGTATACATTTTCTACGTAAACCCTCCTGCGAATTGAAATAGATAAGAAACTTGACAAGTCCGACCTCTAGTGGCCATTCTTTAATTTTACACCCGGGATTCAATTACATGATTTCATTATACATTTTCTGAGTTAATTGAAACAATTGTAGATACACTGTTTCTGCTACTGATTATGCGCATATTAAGTATTTTTTGTTTTGTTTTAAATCTTGGATAAAACTCCTTGATAAAAGACCATACAGTGGCTGCCATTTGTACACTATTGCTAAGAACACATGCTACACAGTAGACACACCAGCTGAGTGAGGCCTGCAGATAGGGGCGTGACTTTTTTTATTTTATTTTATTTTATTTTATTTAATGCGATTTTATATAGCGCGAACATTACCCAAAGGTGTCAGAGCGCTTTACAAAAGAACCAGTTGCGTTACATAAGTACTTTGGATTACATGAGTTACATAAGAGATACAAACTGGAAAAAAATGCAAATGCACAAGGTGTAAAGTCACTCAAGGCAGAGATTAAAACAGGAAAAAACTGCACATGTACAAGTTGAAAGTCACTCAAGGACGAGCTACAAACAGATAAACTCTAAAATCACATAGGAATGGTAGTAAGTACAAAAGTCTACCACATATACTAGTGGTTAGAGTTCTATATATACAAATAGTACATTCATACAGGATTATATTTAAACAGCAATTAGGCTTGGACAATTATATAATACACATTTACATATACATATATATTTAAGGCAGTCCAGCAACTGGAGTGGGAAGTTTTGTTTGGCAGCCAAGAGCTAACAGAAGTCTCTGATACACCCTTCTCCTGAGGGTGCCTCCCATAGTGAAAAAAGAAACAGAAAGGATGATACCTGAAAGGGGGCAGGGAGCGGGATTGTGTCCAATTCACACACCTGTGTTGAATGCGTGACCAGCGACATCTACATAAAGGCGAATGTCACCAACACGCTTAATATATCCTGCCACTATTCCTTCGTCTCTCGAAGTTCCCCTCTCCTTTTTTTAGGGCTTGCGCCCTGAGTTGCACTGCGCAGCAGTACTTGCGCAGGGGCGAAAGCCCTTTTGTCCGGGGTCTAAAAGCTGACCCTGGAATCGCACACTATAGGGCTAGGTGTGCGTGTATTTATAAAACAGAGCACACTATAAGCCAAAGGTGGGCGCATTGCTCCGCCCATGGCCTATTGGTGTCTGTTATGCGCACACAAAGCCCATATGTTTTTAATTATTGTGCCCAGACACGGGTGCGATAATTGAAAACATATGCCTCGCAGTGGCGCGTGCGCACCACTAGCAGGCGTTTTTATTTTACAAAGTTTTCAGTGGCGCTTGTTTACTTTTTAACAGTTTGTGGGGCCCTAATCCTGGGGGATCCTTCACACTGCAAATTGGTGCTTTTTAGGGACACTCCGTCTCCCCACCCTCTACACTCAAATGGGTAGCTCCCCTCGAAACTTTCTGCGCAAGTCCAGCCTGGTGGAGATAAGAGGCATGGTGGTCCTGGCTGGTGGAGATCAGAGGCATGGTGGTCCTGGCTGGTGGAGATAAGAAGCATGGTGGTCCTGCCTGGTGGAGATAAGAGACATGGTGCAGAGTGGGGCCCCTTCATATTGTACAAATTATAGAGAAATTCCAATATTGATTGGGATCATAACACCATGAACATATACTAAACACTTATCAGTGCACCTGTCTTGAAGGTTACCCTTCGCTATTTTCAAAAATGTATTTATTTGTTTTACTGGTGGTTGCAAGATGCATGTGTCAGACTCACGGTTCCATTGTGGTGATTTCTGGACTTCGATGCTGGTAGATCTCACCCACCTTGTATTCTGAGGAGGCTAAGAAGTCACTCCTGACAACACTATGGGAAAGGGGAATGGGAAAGGCATATGTCACTGTGTAGCACCCTCTCTTGAACCTGGTATGAAGTTGTCTCATGCGTTTGCGTCCTGAAGAGAATAAACAAACAACTTTTACCATAAAGTCTTTTGTACTGAACTATTTCTCTCTTTCTAAATACTGTGTATGCTATACCTTTTAGATTTGGATAACTCTCAATCAATCAGGGTTGGTAAAGCGCAACTTCTCACCCGTGAGGGTCTCAAGGCGCTGCGAGTGAGGGGGGACGGCTCCGTTGAGTGCTGGGGTAATCCGAAGAGCCAGGTCTTCAGGTTCTTCCTGAACTGGGGCAATACGGGAGACTGATGGGGGTGGAGAGAGAGGGTGTTTCACTGCTCCACACTCTGCAGCTATGTGCGCTTGTCAGGGGCGGCTCCCCGTAGTGTGTGTAAGAACACCACCCGTCTTTATTTTGCTGTCCTTATCTGCCTTAAATTAAATATTGATAACCGTAATGGTGATCATAGACACACACATTTGTGGCCACAGTATCTCTCAAAACCACACATACACACACACACGCACGCACACACACACACACACGCACACACAAGCACAGACGCATTCATGCACCCGCACACAAACACACACCTCTACCCCCCCCCCCCCCCCCCCCTACGTTGCGCAGCCTTTCTTCTCAGGCTGCCATCAACAAACTGCTCGGCTGCCAATCTCACACTCCTGAGGTCATCAGGCCGGCATAGCAATAGCCCCCCTGGGCTTAGCTTTGCCCCTTGAGGACGTTTTATTAAAGTTAGCCCAGGGTGCTTCAGGCTAAAGCCCTGCAGCCTCAGGGGCTTCACCTCAGTCAGGGTTTGGAACCATGCCACGTCACCTTTCCCTAACTCACAGGCTGGGGTGGGTTCAGGGAGCCTCATGGACCCAACCCATTCTGTGACGACTTGGGGAAAGATGGGGCACGAGGATGCAGGATGGACGCTGAGCACTGGATTCTGTGCAGTGTATCAGTTCGATTTTCTTTTTTTTTAAAACTTTATTTTCATTTTATATTCAAACATATGTCTATTGATCATTGCATTGCATACAGCGGGCAACAGAAAAGAAACAAATCAGAGTCCGATCCGACAGTTACAACAGAATGAGTACTTCCAACTTTGCATTTACACTGGGGTGGCAGAATCATTATACACTGATGCACATACAACAACCTTTTGTACAATCAGGGGACACATCCCAATCCCTCTCTCTCAGCAGCGCGAGACAACCCAATACAAAAGGTGGCAACACAAACATGACCACACTGCAGTCCTGCAGCATCCCCACCGTTTCAGTCAATCCCCGTCCTCTCCTGTTCCTCCCCCGCTTCTTCTTCGGCAGGCTTACGGGCCAAGTATGCCCGAAATGGCTCCCAAATATTTTTAGGTTTAAAGCGAGTGGGCATAAGTGCATTGAAGTGTGAGATAGGTCGGCACACCACTCCTCTATTGTGGGTGTGGGCAGGGGCGGCTCTAGGCTCATGGCGGTCCTGGGCAGGGAGCGTAGGTAGAGGGCCCCCGAAGCATAGGTAGGGGGCCCCCGAAGGAACTCGGGCGCGGAGGTCAGGGTCAGGGTGTTTGGAAGTGGAACAGAGCCGGAGGCTGCCAAATACCTGCCGGGGGCCGCCACGCATATATGTATCCATCCTCAGAGGATTATTATTTTAAGTATATATATATATATATATTGGCGTGGTGGCCCCTAGGGTTTGGTGGCCCTGTGCAGGTGCACAGCTTGCACATGCCTAAGGCCGCCCCTGGTGTGGGGCCCTTCATCTATCGCATAGCAATCCCGTGCTTCGCTATTAGGATACCCAGTGCTAATAATTTGTGTGTGCCTTTAGAATACTCCTTTAGTGTAGCCTAGAAATGCTTCCAGGGGAGTCAATCTAATACCTACACTCGCTATGTCCTGCAGTGCAATGTGCAACGTCTCCCAAAACCTCTGAATGCCCGGGCAGGCCCTTGCCAGATGCGTTAGGTTTGCCTCTGCCGCCCCACATCTCCTGCATTTGTCATCATCGCGGAGCCCGCACCTTTGCAGATGTCTGGGGAGTACTACACTCTCTGCAGAAACTTATAGTGTATTAAGCAGTGTCTGCCATTTTAAGATACAGTGTTCGTGTCCCTGCAGCAATATACCCAATGTTCATCAGTAATATCCATCTGTAATTCTGCACACCATTCCTGAAGCGATTTTGAGACTGGAGGGTCTGGCTCCACATTAGTGAGTGTGTACAATATCGAAATCATGTGTTGTGGGGCTCGTGCACTAAGCAAGTACGTTAGAGGGGTAAATTCAGGTGGTTCTAGCATGTCCGTCCCCTGTATTGTTCGAGGCGCATGCCTTGCTCAGAAAAAATGAAATCTTGCTATCGGGGAGGCTTCCGGGAATTCTGTGGAAAGCGCATCCCATTGCTTCATTGTCCCATCTAGGAAACAGTCACCCATAGTGATTATGAGCAACGCACGCATGGCTGAGATACATTTTTTCTCTTTTCTTATTGGCACCCACCCGCATATTTCCAATGGCAATTTGGGAGAATAGAGTAGGGTAAGACCCCGAATGTCTGCCGCCCTCCAGAGTAGGCTCCTCGTGCCCGAGACTGGATCTGTAACATGATAGCGCCTCTTCAGTGTCTCAGAAATATACTGTGGTAATGAATAGGGTTCCACAACTGCTTTCGTAATGTATACCTGTGGGCTTTCCGAAGCCCCATGCAACCAATGAAATGCATGAATCTATTGTGCGGTACAGTAATACAATTCAAAATTTGGGGCTCCAAGCCCCCCAGTTGAATATGGTTTGGTAAGTGTCTCCCACCTTACCCTTGGCTGCTTCCCGGCCCAAACTAGATGGAGCAGGAGGGAACGCAGTGTGCGTAAGAAGGCTTTTTGCATTAAAATAGGAACATTGGCAGAAAGGAACAGAAAGCGTGGGAGTACTATAATTTTCAGGAGTGATATACACCCCATCAAAGACAGCAGCATGTGTATCCATTTCTCAATGGATTCTGATAGTTTATTTATTCCTCTCCCGTAGTTCTCACGAACCACAACCTCCGGGTCAGTGTGGTCTTGGATTCCCAAATAGCGAGTAGGTTCTATTGACCATGCAATAGGGTAATCAACTACGACCGGAGCCGTGCATGGGGTGAGAGGGAACACCGTAGATTTACTCCAATTAATGTTTAACCCGAATGTTGACCAAATCTTTCCACTTCCTGCAGAACAGGCGTTAAGTTCCGCGACGGCTCTCTGACATATAGAAGTGTGTCATCTGCATAGGCAGCGATTACCAAATTGTAATCCACATTGCCTGTGTTACTCGTGCAATGCGCACACCAGGGGCTCCTCCGCAAGCGCATACAGGAGAGGGGACAGAAGGCACCCCTGGCTTGTACCCCTTGTAAGGTGTATTGGTTCTGAAAGTAACCTCTTAACACGTAGCCGCACTGTGGGCTTCTCATACAAAACATCTACTAATTTGATAAAAACCTTTGCTACCCCAAGCCTTCTCAGCACGGCATTCAAGACGCGCCATTCAATGAAGTCTAAGGCCTTCTCTGCATCGAGAGAGACCGCTGAAGCCTCTGGGTTGAAACTATCCATCGTGCCACATAGAGTACAAAAATTACTTGTTAGTGAATGGGTTGCCACAAAGCCCGACTGTTCTAATGCCACCACTATATTAAGGGAGAGAGGTGGCTGATAAGAATTTTGGCAAATATCTTAGTATCAGTATTAAGCAGCGAGAGCGACCTGTATGAGGAGCATTGGTTTTCTCTTTAAGAGAGTGATCAGAGTGGCTTCTCTCATACTGCGGAGCATTATCCCATCTGTAGCCATCTCCTCAAATAAATTTACCAGGTGTGGTAGCAGTTGGTCGAGATACCCTTTGTAAAAAGCTACAGTTAGCCCGTCCGACCACGGGGCCTTGTTATGGGCCATTGTTTTCAGCTCTGCGGTAATTTCAGTAGGGCGTAGTGGTGCCATCAAATGTTCCCTGTGTGAGTTCCTCAGCCATTTGATGGCTATATATGTTAAGTATTCGTCATCCGATTCATTAGAGTTGGATGACTGCGAACTGTAAAGTTCTGTGTAATAGGATCGGAATTTGTCCGCTATTTGTACAGCTCCTTACAGTATCGTGCCTTGGTCATCTTGTATCTCCAGCACTTTATCAGACACACTGGTCGGCCTAGTCAGGGAGGCCAGCGTTGTGCCTGGCTCTCCCCCTCCCCATACACTTTTGCTGACACTTATTTCCCCAGTTGTACCACCTCGGCTTGGGCTTCATCGTTATATTCGTTTATCCTATCCATGATCTGCCTTAGCATTTCTGGCAATTAGTCCACGGTCATTTGGCATTCCAATTCTGCCAATTCAATCTCAAGTCTATCTAATTGCCCCCCCCCCCCCCCCCCCCCTTGGAGCGAAGCACTCCAGCGTGTTTTGAGATGACCATGCCTCTAATAAAAACGTTAAATGTTTCCCATATAGAGGCCATCATGGGAAGACATGCCAAATTGATGGCGAAGAATAGATCAATCTCCTTAGAGACTTCCACCCTGAGTACCTCATCCAACAGGTAATACTAGGGGAAACGCCACATTCGGACCCTGGGCTGCATATCATCTATTTTCAATTGTAATTTAACTGGAGAATGGTCTGTATATGTACGTGGAAGGTGTGCACAATGTGTTACGAAAAGTATTAAAGCACAGGACACCAACCAGTAGTCTATGCGTGTGTATATTGTGTACCGATGAGTAGTGTGTGTACTCTCTGCCCGTTTGTGTTCGGTGCCTCCATATGTCGAACAGATCGTCAAACTCCGCTATCGTTGCAATTGCTTTAGCAGCAGCTGAGGGAGAGCTCTGAGGACCCCTTGAGCGGTCCAGCGCAGGGGATTGCATGCAGATCAAGTCTCCTTCTCACAGAGTGGGCATTCTAGAATATGTGAGGAGTTTTGTATGCAGTGTGTGATAGAATTGAGGATTGTCATAATTCAGGACATACACTCTCACCACTCGAACGTCTAAGTTACCCTTGTGACAATGCACTATAATGTTGCGACCTTTGGGGTCCGACTCCATTGCTTGTATTGTGATGTTAGACCCTTGTTTGACCCAAATCAGGACCCTCTTGCATGGGAAGTAAAGCCGACTGCCTTGCATATACCCTTCATCCTTCTCCGTGATAACAGTCCGGTGGTGGGTGCAAGATGAGTCTCTTGCAGCACTGCGACATCGATATGACGCCTTAGCAGGTATAGAACTACCTTACAGACCTTACGTTGGTTGTTTATTCCCCTGATATTCCAGGTTAGAAAGCTTAGTATGTGATCACCTTGAGCGTCTGTGCGGTGACTACCCCCACTCATGTTTGTACGCTAAAGTGCCATATACATGAAATACATAACTGTCTGAATAAACACACTGCTCATCAACACAGCCGCTGCACCAAAATGTGCAAATTTCCCTCCCCCACCCACTTCGCGTCCCCCAATGTTTCATATCACAACATAATCCCCTCCCTCAGACCAAACACCCCACTGCAGAACTATGTGTAAAACACTGTGGTGCGGACAGTGCCAAACTTGTTGCGGTAAACTCTACCACCGCTATATTTGCTACTTTCTAGTTGGGTGCAGGGGCGTAACACAGACCCCGAAGCCCCCGCGATGGGAGGGGGGGCCCGAGCTGCAGGCCCCACCCCCACGGCGCCCCCTCAGCACAGTACTCACACCTGATAGCTCTGGTTAAATCCTGTGTACCTTGCAGAGGGGCCCCTTCAACTTTTGTTACGCCACTGTTTGAGTGCCCATGTGGCAGTCACTATTTGACTATAAGCCAGTAGGACGGTCTATCTACAGTACATACTACCACTGATAAAATGATGTACAATCCCAGGTATGTGTTCCCCACCCGTCATCGACTCGCCCGTCAAGTGCAAGAACAAAGCACAACATCCACGGAGGTGTGGTACAGAACGTCGTACTCCCAGGAGCATTGGTACAATGGAAAATAGGGAGCATTGCTGAACATAGAATCCCCTTGCTAAGAACAGCCCCAATACTGAACCACTTAGCTCACACATGTGCGTCTATCAATCGTTCTGGTCAAATGGCCTTCGGGAGTTGTGGTCCACTTCTGCACCCTCAATTGACTGAGGATTGCTCTGCACCTTAGTGTAGCCTTTTAGTACCTGCTGGGCACGTCCCGGGTCCACATACACCTTCAATTTTCCACCAACTGTGATCTTCAGACGAGCTGGATAGAGCATGGCGTAGTCAATGTTCATCTCTCTGAGCTTGCGCTTGATCAGCACAAAAAGTCCACGTGCCTCTTGAACCTGCGGGTGAAGTCTGGATACAGTGACAACACAGAGCCCTTGTAGTTAAGTGTTTGAAGCTTGCGTGCTCTTCATAGCGCGTCATCCCTGTCACGATAATTAAGTACTCGGGCTATGATGGGGTGGGGAGGGGTGGGCGCAAGCGACCTGTGTGCCCTCTCCACCACAAAGATAGTGGAAAAGGTGTCACACCCCAGAAGAGTGGTAAGTAAATTCTACACATAGAGTTCCATGACTCCTGTGGCGGTGGACTCCGGAAGCCCCACTGTGCGCAGATTGTTGCGCCAAACTGTTTGGGTGCGCCCACTGTCTCGACCTGTTGATCCTCCATGTCAGATACCCGTCTCTCCACCATGTCGATTCTTTCTGCATGTTTATCCAGCCTCATCAGCTCGACTTCCGATGACCCACCCTGCAGAATCCAGTTCCCTTCCCAGCTTTCTATGCTTCTGTTCAAAGTGTGCCGCCAAGGAAGGAATCTAGCTGGTAAGACTCTACACTGCAGATCTGAAGAGAGCAGTTTAGCTTTCACACTCCGTCTTGTGACTGTGAATTGCAGGCAGCTTGAGGTGAGCGAATCATCAAATGAACAGCAGCACTGCCAAGTTGTCTGTCTTCTCAGGTGCGACATTTCCGAATTTAAAGTATGATGTTTGACACCTTCTGTGCCACTTCGGTAATCACTGCCACAGAGCAAATCCCTCAACTATTGCAGGCCCAGCTGCATAATTATAACTGCAATGAAGAGAAATCCCCCCAGTGACAGCAGGTATTGGGCAGTAGTACAATTGCCCCCATTTGACATGGTTCGAGCAAAAAACTGCCATTGAGCAGTATCTGTGCCAAAACTCTCTTCTTCATTCTTGCCAGCACTGTTAGCCCATTTTTGTTTACCAATAGTGCTCCAGCAGCAGACCCTGATGCAGAGGTCTAGCCTGGGACCAGGGTTCAATTCCCTGCCTCGGCAGGTCTTGGGCTCAAAATCCATGGACCTGATAATTCTCGCCTCGGTGCCTATTCCAATCATGGAGTCCCACTCTGCAACTCTGGGCAATAGCTTGCTTAATGTCCACAACGGCCCCCACAACGCTAAGGATGCCTGGCCTCCACCTTGGGGCTGCCAGGAGTGGACACCTCACAGGGAAAGCCAGGATGGGTTCCACAGCGGTATTCGTACAAGCGCCTTGAGACCCTTGCGGGTGAGTAGTGCGCTATACAAGTATCAATTTACATTTACATCCCTACAAACACCTGAAGCATTCCTTCCTTTTGGCCTCTAGGGTCCTGCACGACTTGTTCCTTTCTTGCCAGCTCTGGACACACCCCCTCTCATAACTTCTCTCTGCAGCACACCTTTCCCGTCATCCACACTCCTCTATGCCTCCATCCTGGGTGATGTCACACTCATTTCACCTTGCATATGCAGCACATTGTTTTGTATGTAATGTTTTGTAGTGCCTCCCTCGTTCCAGGCATCTGTTTTCTATGCTCCTGCATTGGTACCATCCCAGTTCCCTGCAGTTGTTCATCCCTCCAGGCTCCCGTCTCACTTTTCTGTCTCTTTGATCCACCAGCCCTTTCTTTCTTCGACTCTCTCACAGTGCATGCTTTCCCAGGCACCAGAAGCACTTGCCTTCCTCTAGAGCTCCTTTCCTCCAGGTTGCGGCATCACTCCTACTCCAAGATGCTGCACCTCTTCCCCTCCCCAGGCTCCTGTAACTCTTCCCACCCCGACGGCTCATGCTGCACTCATCTCGCACTTGGCTCCTGGAGCTGCTTTCTTCTTGCCTACATCCCCCAGCACTGCCCTCTAACAAAGTTCCTGCAGCACTTTGCTCATTCAGGTCAAGGCGGGACTTGCCTCTTGCCTGGTTATTGCAGCCCTTCTCTTCTTCCAGACACCTGCGGTGCTGCTCTCCCTGCAGTAGTGCCCCGCTTCTAAGTTGTTGCATCCATTCCCCCCTTCCAGGCTCCTATGGTACTTCCATTGCTCCAGGTTCTTGCAAGGTGCTCCTACATCCAGCCTGCTAAAGTGTACACTCTCTCTAAGTTCCTACAACACTTCCATCTTTTCAGGTTCCTGCACCATTTCTCTACCTGAGTACAAGTCCTGTGCACACGTATCGCAATCTTGAATTCTTACGTAAGAACCAAACGAGTTAGGCAAAGGGTTCAAATGAATATGGTCAAAGTCCAAAGTAGTTTGAATCGTTATTTTATCGTGCAATCTTGATCAGTACAAACAAAGATACAACCATTTCTCTACCTACAGGTTCCTGCAGTACTTCAGATAACATGGAACAGATTTCCTTCAATCTCTCAATTCAGTGTCCCACCAGATTCTTGTTTCAGCACATCCTCCTTATGGCCTTATCCAGGCCCCCTCTTCCAGCACAGATGTCATACGTGCACAGACTGTGTTGAGTGGGCTCTCCTAATCCTTCAGTAGCAGAAGCTTAGATGCAATAGTCTAGTGGCACATGGGCCCAGAGACGCACTGAATTATGGTTAACTCTGCATTTTACCATTCATCCAGCAGAGTGGAGACCCGTTTTGCTTGTCTCAGTTAGCACCCTTCCTTGAAACAAACACCCCTCAGGACAGTTGCGCTCGGTCAGGCAAAGTCATGCTTCCATTTTAAGTCCCACCAATTTCAAACTTCACCAGCTGCCACTGGTGCTTGTACATAAAATTGGTTCACTTGCAACACATATTATGAAATGTTAGTTTAAAGTCTACCTCTTCTGTGGTGTCGTGATATATGCATGCAGTACCCAATCCTTTAACTACCTTGAAAAATATTGAACGTGGCCTAGAATACATTCAGAAAACCAAATCAAATGCAAGTATCAAAGTCTTTGGAAGATGTGGGAGAGGGTCAGGCTACAGAAAAAGGCAGAATTTCAGTTCAATAGAATCAGTCATTAAATGATTGATACCACCTTTGAAGGCGCCACTCCAACAGCAATCAATTCCACTGTAGAAATGTAGCTGATGCCACCTACAAAGGATATACATTCCAGAGATGCTCATAGTATAATTCAGTCTTCAAACTGGGCAATACGCGAGCAGACAAAATCTGGCATTGAGAGCCAGGTGTGCTACCACTCAAAGACAGTCTCCACATTTTAGTTCACATTTGTTCTCGTTTGGAATGTGGATGCCATCATGGTTTGAGAAAAACACCAAGCACTCCACATTTTGGCTTCCATCTTAGATGTATAGAACATTACTTAAATCTGCATTCTATATTAATTACAATATATAAATTTGCTAAATGAATAAACATAGGAAATCCTACATGCACTTCATACCTAGTTCCATCTGCCTTGATTGGCCCCTGTGACAGAGCCTCTCTCCTCTCCCCATCAGTAATGCAAACTGTGATGATGCTCCTGACAGGATCCTGTCCACAGGGGCTAACAAGGAAAGTTCCAAAACCACAACATCTGTTTTTCTCTTTGCTTCCAGGACTATATTGTGATAATATATAGTGATTGCCACTAAAGCAAGCTAGAGGTGGTGTGCCTGACTTATGCAGAGGTTACTGCAATTGGTTCTGGGAAGAGGGTCTTGAAGAAACCCTTCTGGGGATCAAAGCTTGATTGGCTAGACTTTTCAAATGTGGAAAGTGCATTGATTCTGACGGGGAACATCCTTTACAACGCGGATGTTACACCACAGTTCCCTCACGATGCAACTTTTACAACGCAAGTTGTAACAGCGAATTGCGCTGGGGGGGCGCTCCAGGATAGTAAATAGTTTAATTTACTATCCAACTCCTTCCCTACTATCCACGGGGACTGGAGTTGGAATAGTAAATTAAACTATTCACTATCCAGCCCCCAACAACGCAAGTCGTGGTAATGACTTGCGTTGTAAAACATGCGTCGTAAAGTACTGCGATGTAAAACATTGCGTTGTAACGACATACATCCATTCTGACAGGCAGTCAGTCATGGCTCGACCGCATTGGCTTGGACACTGGAGTGCCCCTGCATAACTGCTTTAGCATCTCTTCGGCACAGACTTCCATGGACCTTGCTGCTGTTGGCGTTTCCAAAAAGTGAAATTGAGTACCGCCCATTTCTTCCTGACTAAGAACAAGCCTGAAGGCCACTTCTTAAGCTCATCCAGACTACTTCCTTCACTGACTTTATCTATTTGGAAGCCCATGGAGAGCTTAAGGAGTCCAGAGACGCCTCGAACTCCTCTCTACTCATCACCAGAGAGCAGAGGCAAGATACACAGACACACTAATATTACAGGTGTTAAGTGAACCGAGTGCCGGGTGAGCATTCTCCTTCTCTGCATCAGCTTTTACTACTTCCTTTTTCATTGACACTGCTGCTTTGGCAATGTTTTAGCACCCAGCTGGCTGGACAGCTAGCTATATTGATAGAGATCGGTATAGTTTAGAGCAAGCCCTTTGTGCCTATGGGTGTGCACCCATTGTTGTAAGTCAGGCTGTGGTCTGCTTCCCCACCCCGTGAGCGACAAGCCTATGGCTTGGAACCAAAAGGACTCGCAGTTTTCCAAATTGATTAATTTTAAGGGTCCAATTCTATATAACCCTAAATTGCGTGGTTCCTGGTATCAGTAACTCAGTTTCCCAAACTCCAAGGCACGATACATTTATATTGCAGGTTACTGATACACAGTATTATCGTTTCCTTGGTTTCTGCTTTTTAGCTGCTTACTTTCGGTGTTTCTTTAATAATAGATTCATGAAGACTATAGGTTTGAGATGTGTATCTCGGTTAAGGTGGGAGACTTGCGATCCTCTATTTCAGAGGCGGGTGTTCGATACCAGGGTTCCTCTGCTGCCAGGTCCTTTAATGCCATGAAGACTCCATCCAGTGATGGTGTGCCAGGCAGACAGTACTAGCAATAATGGCTGCCACAGTATTTTATTTACATGTTGTGGAAGCCAATCAGATCCTTTCTGATTCCCTCAAGATTTGCCAATCTGTAATGGCCAATAGGAGAAAAAGCTCCCTTAGCCGGTTTTGTGTATTTTTTTTAAATGTGTTTGTCTTGTATATATGCAGATCTTCGGTGGTCCAGATATAAATATATGTTTCTTAATTGGAACTCCTCCATGCCCAACCGGCACCTCCCTTTAAACAACTAATTTATCAAACCTTGCTCAAAAGCAAAAGCACAATCTTTGAGTGAAGTTCTAACTTTGTGCCAAGTTTAGTGTAATTCTGTTCAGCCGGTGCTATTTTCTTTATATCTGAGAGCAAAACTTCCTATGAGAACTAAAATGGGATATCACAATATTGGGAACACTCCACCCCCTCCCCGCCCACAAATCCTCCCTGCCTTTTTTAATCCCCCCTGCTTGTCCGATTGGCACAAAACTTTCCAATCAGGAACCAAACTGGGGGATCTTTTTTGGGGATAGTTGTTTTGCACATTTTCTGAACAGCACCACAGTTATTAAGAAAACAAAAAATGCCTTTTGAATAGAAACTCTGACCTAACCATAAATATACTGTCGCTATCGCTGACAGGGTAATATATATTAAATATATACGAAAAGATTGTATAGTAGTTTTAGTTTCTGGTAATAGTCGTCCTCCTGTTGAGATTTGCCTGATCATGAAGAAAGATCACTAAAGGATCATGAGACAGTCTGTTTTCACTTTTTTAAGATGTTTCCAAGATGGTAGCTTCAGTGTACAATTCTTGCTAGAACCAAATTGCACAGAGGCCACCATGCCCTTACCAATTTGCTGAATACCATTTTCACTGGCACCCTACTTGGATACATGTGGTTTGCTTGCTTTTACTGCCAGAATGCAGTGGTATAAAAACCTCTGTTTTACAGAGAACTGTGAAGTATGGAAAATATTTCAAGGTGTCCTGGAAGATATGGGTTCCATTATCATAATGGAAGCCCCCAAACCACTCTGAAGAGCTTTACAATTGTAAGAGATTAAAGGATTATGCGGCATTGAGGACCAAATTATGTGACAAGATTATCTGAACTATGTGACAAAAAGCAAATAATTTTCATCCATTCGGACCAGGAACCATATTTTTGTGAATTCTGCAAATTATACTAATATTATGTCAGACATGATAAATCCATAATAATGTGGCAAATGCTGTAACCACAAAATTACCCAACTCCTTGAATGGTAAACAAGGCATACACATTCTAATTCCAGTCAGTGCACATTAGTAGCTGCACTTTAGGGCAGGTCACTTTTTCATGCCTACTTCCAAAGTAAATATGTAATAAAAAAACGTTTATCAGGCATAACATGTGTAACTGGGTTCTGTTGACAATGCAGCCCACTTATGATGTGATTATGTGAGACGTCACCAGAAAGTTTCAGTGCCAATTTTGGAACACAATACATTGTTACCGGTTATGCATAATTATATATAATGATCTAGCTTTGTACCAAATTGGGTGTAATTCTATTTAGATGTCTTTCCTGTATTGTTGTCTTATTTTTCCTACGAAAAATACATGGAGAAAAAAAAGTTTTGAGACCCTCCCCTTATTCTCATCCCCTGCTAGACGGATCACCCCGAAACGTTCCAGGAAGGAGCTGAGGTGGATGAACTTTTGTTCTGGAAAGTTTCATAAAGATTTGACAAATGGTGTCAAAGTTATTAGAAAATAAAATATGGTCTTCCTATGGAAACTCTGACTCACATCACTGAGTTCTGCGGGGTCGAGACGGTGCAAGCTTTTCTTTCTTTAGGCACCTGTGAGGGCCATCTGGCCCCCCTCCCCCAAACACCACACGCGCTAGAGGATCTGGGTATCCCTACTGTGCCTATATTCTTTAACCCCTTCACTGCGGCGGCTATTCCGCCGCAGTGCTAAGGGGGCGGGGCGGCCGCTCCGTCATCAGCACAGCGCCACCGCAGCTGATGACAAAGCGGTTCCGTCATCAGCATACAAAGGGTTAACATATTTTCAGGACTTGAGGACCAACTCCCCGATTCCTGTAATGACAGCTACAACACATTTCTTCATGTTGCTGCAGCGAATCAGATTGTCCAGTCCAATGGAAGTCTTGTGGGCCCGACTATTCAAAATGCACGTTTTGGCGGTTTCCCTGCGGACCTCCCGCAGGACCCTAAGATGTATATCTATAACATTTTAACCCTGATTTCTCTGAAACAGCTGAACAGAATTACACAAGATCACAAAAAGCTGGATTTCAGGGTAAAGATCTAGCTTTCTGCAAGATTTGATATGATTCTGTTCAGTTATTATTCCTTCATCATTGCCTGATTTTTCATACAGAAAATTCATGGGGAAAAAGTGTTTTGGGATGGCTCTAGCTTGATGAATCACCTCATTAGGGCGGAGGTAGATGAACTTTGTTTTTGGAAAGTTTTGTAAAGATTCATCACAGGGCAAAATGGCATCAAGGTTATTAGATAAACAATAAACGCTGTTCCTATGGAAACTGACTCACGTATGACATTACTGTCAGTGTGTGTGCATATATATCTGCTGGGATTCAAACCCATTTGCTGCGTTTTACACATATATCCCTGAAGGAGGTGCTTTCTGCCAATGTTTTTCGAATGCATAATAATAGACCATCTGATAGACCATTCATTATTTACCCCAATGTCAGTATGCAATTGCTCCTTATACAGTTCATGTTTAACCCCTTGCATGCTCGTGACGAACGGGAGCCGTCACCCCTCACGTGGGCGTGTGCAGAGGAAGGTCCCCGGCCGTCCAAATTCCGCCCACTAATAAAAACAAAATTCGCCGCGCACGCAAGGGGTTAAATAGGGCTGCAAAAAACAAACTAAAACCCTAGCAGGTATTATATTGTAATATCATGTTCAGTTCTTTATTTTTTTTTAAACCTTTTTATTAATGGTTATCACAGGCAGAATTAAACAGAATAATCAAAATTTTGTTGTACATAATTTCCAGTGTCTTTAAAAATTATTACAAAAAGCAGTTTACCATAGCTAGTAAATAATAGTCAATTCTCAGACGGACAAATAAAAAACAGTTAAAGAAGGGTTTACACAAATAAATACAATCTTATCTGAATTTTGAGTTAAGCACGGCTTCAATTCAAGTTAGTTAGTATCAGGTGTAAAAAACATGCCTCCCCATATTCTCTTTACTATAATCATTGCTTTCACTCCTCTTTTTCTGGCGAGAGATAGCTCCATATGATGTATCTCTTTAACCAAGCACCACCATTCATTCACATTAGGTGCTTGATCAGCTATCCAAGCTCTGGCCAAAACTAACCTTGCACATGCCAGCACAATAAAAATTAATCTTGAAAAGGTGTAGGGTTGGGCTGTATACCTAACAGAATCATTTCTGATGTTAAAGGTGCATCAATTAGCAATTTCAATCTCAGTATCTTCCCTATACTATCTCAAAATGAAGCTAGCGCAGGGCATAGAACCAACATGTGTTCAAGATCTGCCGCCTGTAGGTGACATTTGGGGCATTTGGTTCGATCGTTAGAAACATTATTCGAGGACCATTTGCTTATTTGCAGAGGAGTGTGGTAAAGTTGGCAAATTGTTTTATATGCTTGCAGTTTTAAACTTGAAGAGTGAACCAACGTATCAATTTTCTTTAAGGAGTAAGATATTTCATTCGAGGTAATACCTATTGGAAAGCAAAGGGCCCATTTCTCTGCTATTGTTGGACACTCGTGTAGTTTATTTTCAGTAAGACACTTGTATCCCTCGCTAATAGTTACTATTATATTTTCCTCTCCCTTGTACAAACATTGCCAAAAATCCGAATCCAGAATCTCTTTCAGTTTTAATTTTCTTACAAGAAAGTCACGAATTTGTGTATATTTAAAATAAGTATGCTCAGGTAGTTTATACAATAACCTTAATGTTTCGAACTCCAAGAAACCTGAGGAGCCGTAAAGATCCACAAGTTTCGATATACCTTGACTCGCCCATATTTTACACCCAGAATCAGAAAAAATGCTAGGTAAACCTGGGTTGTTCCAAAGACTTAAGAATGGGTGATAAAATGATAGCTTATTCTGATTTATAACTATCCTCCAGATGTTAATTATGTCCTTTGCAGTCTTAAACCTCACTCTTTTGAAGTAGTTTGGGTCATTACTTCTAGCCAAAAACTGCAAGCAATCTGGCCCCAGCATAAATTGATGAAAAAAGTATGGATTACTGGAATTGAATAAGCTCTGTACCCGCCCCAAAAATGATGCGATATAATACAATCGGAAATCTGGGAAATTAAGCCCTCCTTTTATAAACGGTAGTTTCAGAGAGGAGAGTGCTCTTCGGTTCTTTTTATAACCCCAAATGAAGCTGCCCAATATGCCATCTAGTTTTCTGAAAAAGACTGTGTTTATTTTCAACGGTATACATCTGAATAAGTATAAAAATGTTGGCAGGATATTCATTTTAATAAGGTTGATTCTCCCGATAAGATTTAAAGGTACCTTATGCCATTTTTTAAGGAGGGCCTCAGTTTCTTTTAATAAAGCATCATAGTTCAGTAAATTAATTTCCCTTATATTGGATGTTAGCTTAATGCCTAGGTAAGTAGCAGAATAACATACTCCTACCACAGGTATTGGCGGTTTATAATTAGCTATTATTTGTGTTTTATCTAGATTTAGCTTATAACCTGAAACTTTTCCAAAGATTTCTGCCTCTTTAACTATACCTAACATGGATTCAGTCACATCGCTTGTATAGATTGCCAAATCATCGGCGTATGCTGTTATTTTAAGAGAGTTTGCCCCGAATGTAAATGGTTTTATCATAATTTGAAGCTGTATGGCGTTGATAAAAGGTTCCATGGAGAGGGCAAATAAAAGGGGTGATAAAGGGCATCCCTGCCGAGTTCCTCTTCTAATGGGAAATTTAGTAGAAAGTAGGCAGTCGTATCCAATTAATGCATTAGGTAAATAATAAAGTGCTTTTATCTTGGTAATGAACTTACTTTTAAACCCCATTGCTTTCAAAACTGACCACAGGTAGTCCCACCCCACTCGGTCAAATGCTTTTTCAGCGTCAAGTAGTATAATACCGAGTGGGGTGGAGTTAGCTGCGGCCATGTCAAGCACTGTGATGGCCGTATTTACAAGCTGCGTCGTATCTCTACCTGATACAAAACCATGTTGATGTTTGCTAACCATTCTCGGCATAATGGGCGACAGTCTCAAAGCTAATATTTTGGCAAAAACCTTGGCATCAGCATTGATCAAAGAAATTGGGCGATAAGATCCACATTCCGTGGGAGTTTTATTCTTTTTAAAAAAATATATAATTTTGGCGGTGTTCCAAGATGACGGGACCCCGTCTTCTGTAACAATCTGATTAATAACCAAACAAAGTATAGGCACAAGCTCTTCCAAGCATAATTTATAAATTTCAATAGGGAGGGTGTCATCTCCGGCAGATGGAAGGGAGAAAATGGCTAATTTTAATTCTTCTTCAGTAAAATCTTTTTCTAACTCTTCCATACATATCGAATCATTCTCCGATTGCCAGTTATTTCTGATATAATTCTCCACCAAATCAGTTGAAGGCACATTCTCAGGGGTATACAGCTTAGTATAGTAATCAGCAAATTGCTGCAGTATCTTATCGGGTTGAGTATAAATAGTACCTTCTGTTCCTTTTATACTCTTAATTAGAGAAGTAGCTCATTCGTCGGCTATTTTATAAGCAAGTATTTTTCCTATTCTGTCACCGCTCTCATACTGTGTAATTTTATATTTATGTAATTTAGCAGTAACTTTCTCTCTTAAGAATTTTTTAGTCTCGCAGCGCAGCGTATTTATTTTAAGTTCAAGTCTGTCTTTGTTTAAATTATTAGGGGCTCCTGCGCTTTCTTTGATAGCAATCTCGGCCAGGTGTTCTTATAACCCTCTAATTCCTGAGATTAAGCATTGAGTCTCTGCTTTCTGATTAAAATTCTGCTGAATAATATATTGCTGTGCAAATCCTCTAATACTGGCCTTGCAACAATCCCAAACTGTAGTAATCTTAGTCGAATCAATATTAAACTCTAAAAATTCCTTAATGTGAGCTTTCAGTAAAGGAATGAACGTGTTATCAGATAAGAGGTGTCTGGGTAAAGAAAATAGCCTGGGTTCTTTCTTTGAAGAGAGTACCTTAAAAATTACCATTATAGGGTTATGGTCCGACGTTACCTTTGGGCAGATTTCCATTTTACAGCCATTAGTGATTTGGCTCGTTGCCCAGGCCATGTCTATACGGGAGTACATTTTATGAGGTATAGAATGGTAAGTGTATCCCGCCAATGTAGGGTGTAGCTGTCTCCAGATATCTTTTAATTTATGTATACGGGCCAGCTCTAAAATGGATGCCCTAGTCTTACACATTCGCTGCGAGGGGGTACTCTTGGTTGTGTCTATTGCATAGTTTATAACACAGTTGAAATCCCCCATAATTAATATCTCTCCCTCCCACCCTAGTAGTTCTATATTTAAACGATCAAAGACTGCAGCATCATCATGATTGGACCCATATACTGCACATATGGTGTACTTAACAGCTGATAACGTGATTTGAGCGATGACCCATCTACCCGCTTTGTCAGATGCTACCCTATTAACCTCAACCTTGAATGTTTTCCTCTTTAGTATAGCTACCCCACGTATCGAGGTATTTAGAGATGTACTAGCTATCAACTCATACCCCCTTGCACCAGCATTTTCCTATCTCGATATCTTATATGTGTTTCATTTAGCAGTGCCAAGTGAGGGTTATACATCCTTAACTCTTCAAATACAAGCTGTCTTTTACTCCTATTATTCAACCCTGATACGTTCCATGCAAGGCAATTAACTTGGCACATTTCTTAAATCAAAAATGTTCGGAATAACCGCTTCTAATGGCATATATACCCCCTCTGAAATTATAAATTTGTAGCATGAATCGTTCCTGCCTGTGATATTCTTTTTAGTTAACCCCCCTCCCCTCCCACAACCACCCCTAGGTCTAAGCCTATGTCCCTCCCCCCACCCTGTACCTACCCGGAAGCCTAACCCTATCTTCTGCTGCCGCTGATTGGGCAGCGAGACAGTGTGGACCCTCCCAGGATCCTCCCCCTCCGCATTCAATCGTACATACTTAAGTATCGTATTATCGGAGTAGAGAGCAAAAAACGAAAACAAATTATTTCATATAGTAGTGTCAAATTAACAAAGATTGAGGAGAAAAGGAAGCAAAACAACTAATCAAGTCTCTTAAGTAATAAAGTACAATACTTCTGGTGTTATTAGCAATCGTTTGTTAATGATGCGAGAAATTGTTCGGCCTCTTTGAAATCATTAAAAATGCGGGTGTGACCTGACTTTATGATTTTGAGCCTAGCAGGTTCTTATAGATAGACCACCACCCACTTCGATTTCAAAGGATCTATCAATTTTCTCAGTTCCCATCGCTTGTCCATTGTGGCCTTGCTCAAGTCGGACTTCGTGAAAAACGTGATATTATCTACCGTCACTGGAGTATTAGGTCTAGGCTTGATGGATATTGCTTGTCTCAGTAAGAAATTCCCCAGATAGATCAAGATGGCCCTTGGATATCTGCTATCCTTGGTTTTAGCGAACATGGGCAATCTGTGAGCTCTCTGTACTTGGGAGTCCCAATCCCAATCAGAGAGATCTGGGAAAGCTTTGTGCAGTAGCTTGACCATGTACGCCCGAGCGTCGGCCCCTTCGGATCCCTCGGGAATTCCAAAAATGCGCAGATTTTGGCGCCGCTGGCGATTTTCCAAGTCTTCAACTTTATTTTTAAGCATTACAATGTCTTTGTCCTGGCATTCTGAAGAAACAACCGTAGTAGCCAAAGTTTCTTCAACCGTGACAATCCTCTGTTGGATTTCGACTATCTCCTCTGTAACATTATGTAGTCTACCTGTGACCTCCTGCAGACAACTTTGCATTTTACAATTATCTTCCCTTAACTGAGAGAAGTTATGCAGAACCTCTTGACGGTGCTCCAGAAGGGTCTGCAAAATCAGATCCAAAGAGGTACCCGCAGCAGCAGGAGCTGTTGCAGATTCTGGGTGTGATTTTTGGGGGAGAGTTAGTATCGCAGAAGGGCAAGGTGTCAAAAAAGTAGCTTGGGTTGAATCAATACAGACAAAGGGTTGAGGAGATGGCGATTCCACTGTCTCACCTTCTGTTATATCTAAGACAGAGTCCTCATCATCTACCACTCTTGGCGCACCTGCTGTTAAAGAGTCAAAAGGGGTCTTAGTATTGCTCATACCCCCGTGGGGTTCTTACCAGAAAGACGCTTAGCCAAGGTTTTAACACCACCCTTGGCTTGTATCCACTAACGTAATGGACTCTGATCTTTCAAGAGTTTCTCCCTGGCGCTTGCAGATGCTAGTGTCGATGACATGGAATTAAAGTTCAAGCTTCTGCCCTTTTTGGTCTTAGCTTTTGCCTTCCCTCCCCTTTTAAGTAGACTGGTAGTCTTGCCATTCATGATTGTAACAGAGTCATCCTCATTTTCATCACCCTCAACCCCTTCCTCAATAACCAGATCCTCATATTCATCCTCATTAGACTCCACACCAGAAGCTCCTGAGACATCAACTTTCTCAGAGTCCTCCCCTTTCCTAGATAAAGATCCGAGCAGGACGTTTCCCGCATTTACAATAGTCACACTCGTTTTATCTATGTTTGTGGAGCCTAAGTTTCGGTTGCTTGGCTGGTCTTTTAGATTAGAGACTGCGTCTTCAGCTTCTTTGACAGTCACATTAGCTCTCTTCATATTAGTATCCATGTCCTGAGTCTGTGCTGACTTAATTAATCCCTCATTAGCTCGATGTATCTCTACAGGTTTTTGAGTAAGACCCCCAGTATCATCTCCTGGCTGGGTTAAATTAGCTTCGGCTGTAATAGCTGTAGTAGTCATAACTGTAGGAGCTGTAGGGGGTGCTATAATGTCATTATCAGTATGAGAGCTGATTGTATTTATATTCTTGTGTCCCCCAGAGCTGGAAAGAGCCAGAGAGTTAACCAGCGCTTTGTTATTTGCACTTTCATTTTTCCCTGTCACTGTCACATTTTTAGCTGCATTTACTACTGGTTCGTCCACTCTAGAACCCTCAGCTACTGGTAGACAAATGGTCACTTGCTTACCGCTTTGCTTGCCTTGTGCGTTGAAGGGAGATCCAGCGATTGGTTTAGCGGCTGCTGTTGGGGTTTTCGCGGTTACTGCTACCGCTGCTTGCATTATTGTTGCTACTTCTTTTGTAAGTGTAGCTGGCTCTGCAGTCTCTTTTCCTTCAGTGTTCTCCTTGTGTAGTTTATTCTGCCGAGGAGGGTTCTTGGGTACATTTTTAGGGGCCATTGTAGCACTGCCTTCCAGCTTTTTTTTACTCCTTGTTCTCGCCACTTTCGTCAGTTCTGCTGGCGTATTTCACGTCTACTAATGTCTCTGTCTCTATCTCAGATATCTGCTGCTTGGCTGCCAATCCTCAGCCTATCCACTTTCACCAGTTTCGAGCCTTTCCACTTTCCACTTTCACAAGTTTCTACTACAGAGCTAGGCACCCCCCTGCTAGTAGTCAGTATGCTTCCTTTTGTTTTGCTTCCGCCCCTTTATTCAAGTTATTCGGCTTTACTCAGCCTCCGCCTCCGTCTTCCCCCTTCAGCAATATCACCACTGCTGCTGGTTAGGGCGGCGATGATTCCAGTACTTTCATTGGTTTTCCGTAGTTTTCCGCGATCAGCTCCGCTCTGCTCCGCAGAATTGCTCAGCAGCAAACTTCGCCCTCTCTTTTCGGCCCGCTGATTTCTGTCAAGCAAAGGCGCAGGCAAAGTGAATCGCCTTCAGCCACCGCCCGCCCGCCTAAGCGAGCAGAATTGCTCCGGCAGCCAGCTCCGCCCCCGCTCGGTCAACCCGGTCAATCCCGCCGGTCAGCCGATTCCGCCGTACCAGCAAAGGAGCAAGCAAGGAAAGGTAGAGAATCACTGCTTCACTTCTCTCGCTTGCGCTAATCAGTGCTTTGCTCCATTCTGTGTAACGCTCCTCTGATCTGTTCTGATCTGTTCTTGCAGAGGTAAGGGAGGTCCCTTGGAAGCGTCCTCACTGCAGCGGCTTCAATCCGTCATCTTGCTCCGTAGCTGAAAGGTGCAACCAAATCATGGTCCCCCACCAATTGGGTCGTATCATGTTCAGAAGAGTTTGTGAAATCATGTTCAGTTCTAATTTCACAAACTCTTCTTCCAGAAAGCCAAATTCTTCTGGCAAATCGCTGATTGGGTCTTCTAATTTACTTTTGAAGGTATATTTTTTTATTTGGAGAGATTTTTTCAGGGTACCTTTCTAGATGGGGTGTAAACGATAATCATCAGGGATTTCTATTATCCACAATGTTTGAGCACCTTGCTCCTACTAGCTTTGATTGAGATGTCTGCTTACAATTATCCTTCAACGCTTAAATGTGGTTAGCCCTGAGTTTGCTTTAGGGGCTGATATGTGTTTTGGGTCCTCAAACTGGTCTTTGGAGAACTAGGGACATTGACTTCTGAGATGATTGTCAAAGTCTTTCCAGATTCCTGCAAGGCTCATCAAGCCACCATGTTTCCATTCCACACTGGAGTTGGTAACTTTTAGGCACTAAGCGTTGCTCATCGAGGAGCTAGTGGTGAATCAGCTTCTCATTCACAATGGAGATGGCAGTGTACTCTGTAAAACGCCCAGAAGAAAGACTGATAGCGATGATTCTGTTTTGCAAATTAGAATGGGAATGTGATTTATAACCCCATGTTCTCCCTTTTTAACATGTTTTTCCAACCCAAATTCATCCAGGGTGAACTCAAAATCTTAAATTGAGTGCAAACAACGTTTGTGTCCAATTTGACATTTACAGAACAAATCAGAATTACCCTTCATTGCCTGCAGACATGTTTCACCAACCTGAAGAAAACCATAAATATCTCTAAGAAGCTGAAAAAATGCCTCCCAGGACAAAAAATAAACTGCCTACATTTTGTATAAATGTATCTCCGAATTTGTTGACCACTATGGCTCACCCCCTTTCTCGACAACTTTTTCAAAGGTCTAGTTGGGCTTCTGGATATCTAGATAAAAAACATTTAAATTCTATTGGTCTAAATTTATAGTGTGCATATCCAATGGCTGTGGTGAAAATCTGACATGGATTTGGCCCTTCTGGATCTACGCTGGGACCCCACCTCCCCAGGACCGGACTGGAAACCAGATTTAGTCCAGTCAAACATGTTAAAACCAGCACAACACTGCAAAAGCTCAAACTACACTGGTGCAAAGGGGCCATAGCTGTTATAGTAGCCCATCCTGCTCTAGAAGCAGTCCCATTGTCCTCAGGGAGAGCATGCCAGAGTGTTAGAAATATGCATGGAGGTTCAAGAGCTCAAAGTTCATCAAAAATCTAATGCCTTCAGAGCTGCTCAACATCCATTGTCAAAAAGATAAAAGAGGGTTATTGATTGGCAAACAACTTCTTGATTCCTTCCAGTCTGGCTTCAGACAAAACTGCAGTACAGAAATGTCTCTCTTGCAAATTATAGATGATGGTCCCCGATTCCTCGACTCGTGTATCTCCTGTCTGCTTGTGCTTTTGGACCTCTCGGTTGCCTTGGATACAGTTATCCTTGGTGTAGGGATTATTGTGCTGGATGAACAGATAGGAATCAGTGGTGCAGTCTTAAACTGATTCTAGTCATATTTGCCAACATGATCACTAATAGCTAAAATAGGGAGCTTTGCCTCTAGCAAGACTGAACCAAAACAAGATGTTCTACAGGGTTCGATCCTATCCACAACCGTGTTTCATCTAGATGCCATACCCCTTGGAGAGATTCCGAGGGACTCTGAAATACTTTATCATCAATGTGTGCTTGATATGGCCCTCTCTGGAATGAGCTTCAGGAATTCTCTCCGGTCACCCCAAAGCACATATAGCAATCCTGAGAGCAGGGATTCATGCCGCTGCCCTCTTTGCTACTGATCACAGAAAATGTGATTTCATTTTTCCTATTCTTCACACCCTACAATGGCTTCCTATTGAAGCAAGAGCCCAGTGTTATACTTCCTGCGTCATCCATGGAGACAGCACAATACCACCCCATCCTGGTGCCTGCTTGGTCGGAAAACGGAAACTCTCTGGCTCTCAATGGGAATCGTGAAATACTGAAGCTCTCCTGCTGGAACCTCAGACATTCAGACAAAAAACTTTATGAAACAGGCATTCTCTGGAACCACAACAAGGACTTGGACCTCCCTCCCACCAGGTCTTCACACAACCGCTAGTCTTGCCACGTTTATGAAGGAACTCAGAATCATCCTTTTTGAGAAAGAGGCCAGTTAAGGAACTTTCTGAGTAGACAGACACATACAGTGCAGTTAGAGTCCTTTGTCTGCAGAACCATATCTTTAGACAGGGGAGTGCCAAATGAATTTGCATAAAGCCCTATTCTTTTTAATATATTATTGGTGGTTGTATGTCAGTACAACGCATGCTTTTACCCCGCATGCCATTACAACGCGGGGATTACAACGCAAGTCGTTACAACGACTTGCGTTGGGGGGCGCTGGATAGTGGAATAGTTTAATTTTCTATTCCAACTCCAGTCCCCGTGGATAGTAGGGAAGGTGTTGGATAGAAAATTAAACTATTCCCTATCCAGTGAAAGTCGTTGTAACGACTTTCGTTGTAATCCCCGAGTTGTAATGGTAGTGCGGGGTAATAGTACTCACATGGTTTTGATTGTCATCTCGTACGCAGATGACACTCAGCTTGTCATCACAATGGGACGATAGCCTGAAGATACTAAAGTAAGATTCTCAGACTGCTTTAATCATATTGCTACATGGATGCAGCAGAATTGTCTGCAACTTAATGCAGGCAAAATTGAGGTCATACTGTTTGGGAAAGCCCATGCGATCTGGTCAAATGACTGGTGGTCTGTAACTTTAGGTACAGTTCCTATTCCAAAGGCAGCATGAGAAACCTAGCAATTATGGTGGACGAGAAATTGTCCATGAAAGAACATGCAAACCACATCACGGTACATGTTTTGACATCATGCGTGCTTTAAGAAAAGTATTTCAATGGATACCACTTCAATCAAGAAAATCCCTAGTCCAGGCCCTTTAAATTAGTCGTTTGGACTATTGAAACAAGTTAATGGCCTCCATGAATGAAAGACTGTTCTTAAAACTGCAGATGGTCCAAAGTACTGCAGCACATTTAGTATGCCATCTTCTACCCCTATCGCCTTCAGTACCCTAGAATGGCTGCTGATCAAAAAGCATGCACGATTTAAACTTCTCTGTCTGGCCCACAAATCCCTTTATGGTAATGTCCTCAGTATCTACAGAAAACACTTAACTGGTATGCCTCCACCAGGAGTTTACGGTCCTGCTGGAAGTATCTGTTACGCCATTGCCGGATTCGTACCGCCAGAAGTGGGGGCAGATCATTTTCGTTCTTAGCCCCCCAATACTGGAACCAGCTCCCATTATATTTCCATGCTAACACCAATCACAGCCTGTTAAAAAAAAGCTCTTAAAACATGAATGTTTTAACCTGTTTTATTTAGTTCATTTTCAATATCTTTTTTTTTTACCCTTAGCTCTTGTCTGAAGATACGCAACCGCGCCTAGAGACCCTTTCAGGGTGATTTGCAGCACTCAATAAGTGCCAATAATAAAAAATAATGAGAAACATTTTGGACAAAGCTAAGATCACTTCTCTACACCCCCTTTTCCGTTTTACCCAATCTATCCATATAAGAGTTATATGACCTTTCTCCCCTGATATGTACTGTTTAATCTGCCTATTTTCTTTATTACTTCTCAGTTCCTTTTATGATAATTCTTATCTTTATTGAGGATTGTTATCCGGACTTCTTACTTTCTTCTGTGGCGCTCTGATACAAAGTTTGCGCTACATAAAACCGCAAAAACAGAAAGGGTAAAATAAATTAGCACTGCAGTTTATTATTGCAGAAATATCGTCATGCTAACGCCGACAAGGCTGCGTGTTTTCTTTTTTTTCCTGAGTTTCGATGACAATTAAAAATATAACCACGAGGTGGCGGTATAGGGCCATGGAATCTAACAGATTCATGTTACAAACAATACTGAGGATCTTGGGGCGGTCTTTTCTGTGGCACTCTCTGGCCTTTGTTCCAGACCCACAAAAAATCACTTTTAGCGCAAGTCAGTTTTTGCCATTTTTTTTGAAATTCGATCCAGCTTTCAATTAATTCAACCACAAGGCTCTCCTCAAACACTTACAGACTCATTAAATACTGTCACCAGAATTGTGCTGGTTTGAGCGACACCATAATTCAGCGACCATATGTGAGGTCAAGCAGAAGAAAAGGTCAGAATTCAAAGTAGCGCCACATAAGGAAAAAAGATTCAAAACATATATCGTGGGGGCGTGGCTAAGATGGCGGCCTGAGAGGACGCGTTTTCGTGGAGCTCCTCGTCCCGATCCCCCCGTTGCATAGCCACGCCGCAGCATCTCGCCCAATTTTGGGGTACAGGGTGCCCCACGCTCGCTGAACCAGACAGGAGGCCGTCCGTCCGTTGACCCGGCCCCGGTAGCCCCGGGCGGACCCACCCGCCAAGGTCGTGCGGCGGCCCGGGCCCTTTGGCGCCGGAGTGAACGACGCAGCCGAGTGCGGAGCCGCGGAGCCGGGCCCGCGGGGCGGCGCCTGAGGTCGGGGAGGCCGGACCGAAGGAGCGGCGCCAGGAGCGGTGACCCGCTCGTGGAGTCAGCGGAGCAAGAAACGGCCCCGCCGGCGGCCCTGGGAGAACCCCGTGGACGGCCCAGCGGAGGAGCGAGGTGCGGCGGCCGGGGGGATCTACACGAGGCCCCGGCTTGGGCCTCGGTCAGGCATCCTCCGCCCCGCGCTCCCACCAGCCGGAGACCAGAGCCAGCACCCGGAGACGCTCCTCACCGGCCATTTTCCACGCGGTCTGGGGTACGGCGCGGACCGGGCCCCCCCGAGATGTCCAATAACGGTCGCCGGAGGGGCCAAACTATCCCCGACATGCTGGCGAAAGGGGCCTCCAAGGGAGACAAGAGCCCGGACAAGCCGTCGACGACCCCCCCGCCCAAAGGCAAAGAACGCGAGGAGGGCGACACTCCTGCCACCAAGGCCTTCATGGAGGACTTGTTCTCCTCCCTTAAAGCGGACTTTCAGACCCTCCGGCAAGATATGGCGGGGGAATTCAGGGAACTCCGCCGCGATGTTGACGACATTGGTGAGCGGGTGGCGGCCGTTGAGGCATCCGACCAGACCAGGAGCGCGGAGGTGGAGCATCTGCGGCAAGAAATACTCCGGCTCCACGACCAACAGACTCAGCTCCAGGCCCATGCCGAGGACCTGGAAAACCGGTCCAGGCGCAATAATATCAGGGTGAGGAACGTGCCGCTCAAGGCAGAAGGAAGCGATGTTGCCGCCTATCTACGGGACTTATTCCGGGAGGTCCTGGGAGAGGGAGACAGCCTCGACATTCGCATCGACAGGGCCCACCGGGTCGGCGTGGCACGCAAGGCACCAGCCCCCCCGCCCGACATCCTGGCCTTCCTCCCGGACTACCCCCTCAAGGAGCGTATCCTGAAGGCCGCCCGCCAAAAGCAACCTCTCCACTTCAGGGACCACGCCATCGAGCTTTTCCAAGACCTGTCGGCGATCACTCTCCAGAAGAGGCGAACATTCAAGGTGGCGACTACTTTTCTCCGGGATAAAGGTATCCCGTACTCCTGGGGCCATCCCTTTAGGTTGATCTTTAGGTGGAATGGCACACTTCACCAGCTTCGGTCCCTACGGGACACTTGTGCAGTGCTGGGCCTCGCTGCTGAGGAGGGGAACCAGGACGACGACGAGGGCCCCGGACCCTCCCAAGCGCGATCTTCCCGCTCCCAGGCGGACGGCTGGCAAACTGTGCGGAACCGCCGTTCCCCCAGGAAAGGATTCAAACCGGACCCCTCGGAGGTCGAGATGGAACATGCCGCGGCGATTCAGAAAGTCTCCACGGACACCGCAGCTGTGCCTTGAGGAGTCATGTGCACAAAGGTAGACTAATGCATGGCACGATATATGGGGGGCGGGACGGGGGGCTCCAGGTCCGCCATTGCCACGTTTTCCCATTTTCAGAGACTTCACCAGGGGCCTGGACAATTGCCGTATAGGCTCCGGACAATGTGTTCTTGTTGGGGATTGTTGGTTTGGGTTTTGGGGTTGGGGGGGACATGTTCGGGGCTGGGGGGGGACACTCGGTGTGTTCGGGATGTGCTAAATATTGCAGGATACGGGGAGGGCGGGTGGAGGCTGGCCCCGCTGCGCTTCATTTCCACATTCTCCCATGGCAGTTGAAGGGGTCCGTGTCTTATCTCTTAATGTGAAGGGGCTTAACAACCCGATCAAACGCAGGGCAGTGCTTTCCTTTCTAGAACATTCCGGGGCTGAACTCTGCTTACTGCAAGAGACGCACCTGCTGGCGAAGGACTGGCACCGCATGAAAGCTAGGGCCTTCCCGCAGCAGTTTTTCTCGGCGACTCCCGAGAAGAAGGCGGGGGTGGCTCTCCTGGTATCTAAGCATTTTAAGGGGCAGGTGGGCGGCAAGGTGGCCGAGATCAAGGGCAGACTCCTTGCTTACACTATCCACATTGGCACACTCTCTTTCACACTGGGATAGCTCTACGCGCCTAACGCCCGCCAGGAGGCCTTCCTGCGGGGGGCCCTGTCGGAGGCGCTGTCTGGCGACCTGAGGCATGTCTTGCTCGGGGGGGACCTGAACCTGGTCATGGACAATGAGAAAGACAGATCGGGCAAGAGGTTTGGGGACTCAGGGGCACTTTCAGCAGCGGGAAAGCAGTGGCTCACAGATAGGGGGTTGATAGATGCTTGGCGGGAATTTCACCACACTGCCCCAGGGTACACTTTCTACTCCGCGGTCCACCACACCTACGCCAGAATAGACCACTTCCTGTGCTCTACTGACCTCCTTCCCGCGCTCACGGACATTGACACTACCCCGGCGGCACTGTCGGACCACGACGCAGTGGTCGTTCAGCTGAGCGTTCCTCACACGCCCCCACACAAAGGACGTTGGAGGCTTAGGGAGAACTTACTGTCCAGGCAGGGGACGGTCCAGAGGCTTTCGCAGACCATCACTGATTATTTGGGGGTTAACGACACAGGGGAGGTAACCCAGGCGACTCTGTGGGGGGCACTCAAGGCGGTAGTCAGGGGCGACATCATAGCGATTGCGGCCGCAGACAACAAGGAGCGCAGGGACCGCCGGAGGGAGCTGGAAGAGCAGGTAACGACACTGGAGCGGGCCCACAGCCGCACGGGAGCCCCCCGCATCTGGCGCCAGCTTAAATCGGCTAGGGCCCAACTTGCGGGCCTGGACCTCGACAGGGCGGAATATGCAGCGCTTCGCCTCCGCCACACGTACTACGTGGGGGGCGATAAAACGGGTCGCCTCCTGGCCAGCACCCTTAAGGCCAAAACGGTCCGCTCCAGGGTCCCGGTCATACAGGGGGATGGCGGCGAGGAGTTTCGGGACGATGCTAGCATAGCCGAAGCTTTCCGCGCCTTTTACGCCCAGCTCTACGCCGCGGACCCGGCCATCGAGGGCGAGGCCGGGCGGGCCTACCTCGAGACCGTGGAAGTCACTTCCCTCAATGAGTCCAACGCCAGCGCCCTGGATAGCCCTATCCGGCTGGAGGAGGTGGTGTCGGCCATTGCCAGACTTAAACCCCTGAAGGCTCCGGGCCCAGACGGCTTTTCCGCGGGTTTCTATAAAACCTTTTGCCACCTCCTCGCACCGGTTCTCATGAAGCTTTTTAACTCCTTCGGGGGTCCGGGGTCGATCCCAGCAGAGATTTTGGAGGCAGACGTCGTGGTCCTGCCAAAGCCGGGGAAGGATCCCAAGAAATGCGCGGCCTATAGGCCGATATCTCTGCTCAATGTCGACCTGAAACTTTTCACGAGCATTTTGGCTTCACGCCTCGGCCCGTGCCTCCCAGGCATTATTGAGCCCGACCAGGCAGGCTTTGTCCCCTCCCGCCAATGCGCGGACAACACCAAACGTATATTGCATGTCATCGACAAGGCCCACTACAACGCCTCGGACGCCGCACTGCTCTCAGTGGACGCCGAGAAAGCGTTCGATAGAGTGGACTGGCGATTTCTCGATCACACTCTAGCGAAATTTGGGGTCGGCCCCCGGTTTCGCTCTTGCATAGGAGGCTGCTATGCAACGCCCAGAGCGACCATAAAGGTGAACGGGCTCAGCTCAAAACCGTTTGATATCCGACGCGGCACACGCCAGGGCTGCCCGCTCTCGCCACTCTTATTCGCCCTATACGTCGAGCCCTTCGCTCAACGGATCCGAGATAATGGGGCAATCACGGGTGTCCGTTTCGGGGGCGCGGAGCAAACGATCAGCCTATACGCCGACGACATATTGGTCGCGGTGGACGATCCCAAGGCCTCCCTGCCCGCCTTCCTGTCTGAAATGGAGGCCTTTGCCGCGGTGTCGGGGTTTAAAATGAATGTTCAGAAATCAGTGGTCCTCCCACTAGGGCGCAACACCAAGCCTGCTCACTGCCGGGAACTTCGCATAGGGGGACTGGAAGTTAGCACCACGGTACCGTATCTAGGGATAGATTTGACTCCCGCTACTGCTCAAACGATCGAACTCAATTACACCACACTGCTTTCCCGGGTGCAAGGGGATATCGCTCGCTGGAGGCAAAAACCACTATCCTGGCTGGGACGCATAGCGGCCGTAAAAATGACTCTCCTCCCCAAGATCCTCTACCTCTTCCAGACTCTCCCGGTCACCCCCCCGCTGGGGGTGATCAAGAAGCTCCAAGATGTCCTGAACCACTATGTGTGGGCGGGCAAGAGACCCCGACTTCGTCGCGACCTGGCTGTGCGGGTTACGGCCGAAGGGGGCCTGGGAATCCCGGACCTGCGCCGCTATTTCCAAGCTGCGCAACTCCGGTATCTGCTGGAGTGGTCCAGACCCACCTCCGAAAAACACTGGTTATTCCAGGACAGGGCCATGGCGGGCATGCCACTGTGGAAGGTCCCTTTCCTGGCGCGCCAGGACAGGCCGGCGTACTTAAGAAAATCCCCTATCACTAGGACCCTACTACAGGTCTGGAATGCCACTGCTGTCCCGAAGGGCCTCACGACCTTTCCATCGCCTATGACACCCCTGTTGGACAACCCAGCCTTCCCCCCGGGGCTCCCGCCGGGCTCGTTTCCCCAGTGGCGAGTGTCGGGGTGTCGCTCGGCAGGCCACTTGTTTGACACGGATGGCTTCCTCCCGTGGGACGAAGTGGTGGCGGGCTACGCCCTCAAAAAGCCCCACCGCTACCAGTATTTCCAATTCCGCCACTGGCTGACTCACCCTGAGGTAGCCCCGCTGGTGGGCCGCCCAATGACACCATACGAGAAATGGCTCGTGACTAAAAAGTCAGACTCTGGGTCCATTACCGAACTGTACCTCTTGCTCTCTCCACCCCCCCCTGAGGAACGATCTGCAGGCCAGAAACGGTGGGAGCGGGAGTTGGGACGCTCGCTGTCTGATAGAGAATGGCGGGACATATTTCACAGAGCACACCACACTGCGCGAAACACAGCTAGCAGGGAGGCTGCGGTGAAAATTGCATACTACTGGCACCTGACCCCCGAACGCCTTCACCAGGGTAACCCAAGCAGAGATCCCACTTGCTGGAGGGGGTGCGGACACACCGGGACCATGCTCCACATACTGTGGGACTGCGAGGCTGTTAAGGAGTACTGGGAGGTGGTGCTGAAAGATATCAACAGTTACTTTGACACTGACATCCCGCGCTTCCCGGCGTACACGATTCTTGGGCTCCCCAATGCACTCATGTTCCCTCTTAAGTCGTTGCGGGGGCGGCAGATGGGGCTGGCCATGGGGGCGGCCACCCACCACATTCTGTCACTATGGGGCACGCAGAGGAAGCCCACACACACTGGGTGGTTGCAAAGGCTATGGTATATCATGGGGATGGAGAGAATCCAGGCCTCGCTCACACAGACCTCAGACGCCTTCCGCGAGACATGGCAACCACTTCTGTCTTTACTGTCTCAAGAATTCACGGAGCTCACATGCCCGAAGTACCTGAGGGTCCTGAGACTGGCGGAGGAATTCCGGGGGGAGACGACCAGGGCAGAACATAAAGTCTAATCCAGCCCTCGCTCGTTCCCCGTTAAGCTTACTAGTAACACACCGAGGGGGTGGGGGGGGGGGCTTCGTTGGGGGGGGGGGAGTTGGCTTGGGGGCGGAGGGGGGGTTCAGTTTTGGGGGGGGGGAGGTAGAAAAGAGTTCTTGCACTTGGAGATGGGCTTGTTTATGCCGCATGATTTTACAATGCCTGCTCAGTTGCTCAGCCGGCTGGACTTTAGCGACACTAGCCTACGCCCGCAGCATTTATTTTATTGCCTTGCCAATGATGATTGTATTTTTTGTCTTCTCCCGCTGTATTTTGTTGCACTGTGAACTCAATAAAAATACATCTGATCAAAAAAAAAAAAAACATATATCGTGAGTTGTCCAGGTAGGCTTAGGAAACAAGCATTTGCCGTGCAATAGGTCTTGCAATTACGAGATTTTGAGCTATTGGTATTGTACATGGCAATGCCTTTTATTTGTGTTTAAAAATACCTGCAATAATAAAAGGCATTGTCATTTACAATACCAATAGGTCAAAGTTTCTAAAATGTGAGACCTATTGCATTGCAAATGCTTGTCGTTTACAAGAGCCCCATGCTGGCTTTCACGTTAATAGAGACCGCGCCACTTTCTTTAGATGAACCGTGTCTAAAGAAAGGTCTGCGGCTGCTATTAAAGTGAAAGTGCAGTTTGGGGCGCTTAAACCAAAAAAGCATGTGTTTGTCAAGTTGACAAATGCATTTTTCTTTGTAAAAGCGCCCTGTGAAAGCGCTGAACGTTGCAGAAAAGCAGGTAGTGCATGCAGCAGGAGAAACCTTTAAAGAAAATACTGCTTACAGAGTAAGCACTATTATTAAATACGAAAATAATAAAGAAAACAGTGTTTGCAGATTAAGTACTATTATTAAATAAGACGTACTTTGTAACAACTGAAGTACAAGGACCAGTCCTCTTGTGAGGTTACAAATGAAGACAAGGCGGTACTAAGGAGGGACTAACAAGCCTATTAACGAATCAGACACCGGCATTTGGAAAGGACAATGACACAAGCCAATGACAAATATGGGCAGCGAGTGGGCGGGGCTTCAAGTCCATACTCCAATACTGCATGGCTCGCAGAGCAGCGCATGCGCTGCCCGGGCTCAACCTAAAAGAGAGCACTTGTGTTACTTTTCTCACTGCCGACTCTAGAGAGGGGCCAGGTAGGGCCTGTGCCCCAGCTTCTTTTGCCCTCGCCCCTAATTGACCCAGTGTTACATCTATTGAAGGCAGCCTCAGTATGGACGGTACAAAATACAGTGGTCCTCGACCTTATTTAGATATAGATACAAATCATGAATCAATCCTGTCAGGTTCAGGCAATTGTATGGGTGAACGTCAAGAGAAAGTCAATGTCTAGTGGTTCACAATACTCAATATCCAAAATGTACATTCAATGAGAAACAGGTGCAACAAACCAGGGGACCGAGTTCACCATTCAATTTATTTCTTTAACAGGTGAACATATTGATTAATTATGATACTTCAAAATATCTATAGATGAGAAAGGTTGTCCCAGAAGGGGAGACGTGCGTGAAATAGATAGTGCTCAGTGTGAATGGTGGATAGAGAAGTAAAAAAGTTGGGAAAGGTAGGGGAAAAATTATTTCACATATTTATATACAGCGCAACAGGTTGTAAATCACCTACCTAGCTAGCCGAGCCACAGTTGTGTATGGTGGTGTACAAACTAGCCAATTCAAGTACATATCAACGGGTTTGGCACAATATGAAGTACAAGGAGAAAAAGGTCTAGGCTGTTTAAAGGGGGGGGGGCGTCGACGTTTCCCCTGAAGCTACAGAATTAATCGTAACTGGATTTTCAAGCTGGCAACAATGCTTCACCATCTGAGCACGAACTGATTGAATCAGAGATATCCTGCAATCATCGGCTGAGATTGCTGTTCAGAACACACACCCTGGTGTGCAGAATTCGTACGCTCCATACAAGTTCGTTATTGACTACACGAGGGTGACCAAGCCCCACCTGCTCAAGGTTATTCGCCCATACCCCACCCTGGTCCTGATGAAGATCTGCATGGCCGAGGCCTCTCAACTACCTCTGAGCCCTAAGTCGGGTGGAAACGTTGAGGCCCCCCCTTTACCAACCTAGACCTTTTTCTCCTTGTACTTCATATCGTGCCAAACCCGTTGATATGTACTTGAATTGGCTAGTTTGTACACCACCATACACAACTGTGGCTCGGCTAGCTAGGCATGTGATTTACAATCTGTCGCGCTGTATATAAATGTGTGAAATAATTTTTCCCCTACCTTTTCCAACTTTTTTACTTCTCTATCCACCAATCACACTGAGCACTATCTATTTCACGCATGTCTCCCCCTCTGGGACAACCTTTCTCATCTATAGATATTTTGAAGTATCATAATTAAATAATATGTTTCACCTGTTAAAGAAATAAATTGAATGGTGAACTCGGTCCCTTGTTTTGTTGCACCTCTTTCTCATCTTTTGGATATTGAGTATTGTGAACCACTAGACATTGAATTGCTCTTGACGTTCACCCATACAATTGCCTGAACCTGACAGGATTGATTCATGATTTGTATCTATATCTAAATAAGGTCGAGGACCACAGTATTTGGTATCAAACTGTACCCAGGTCCAGGACCAATTTGGGTAAACCCCATTTTTTTTAAATGGTCAGTCTGGGTGGTAACAGAGAAAAAATTAAAAGACAGACACTGCACCCCGACACGCACATATCACTGCAAAGCAGCGATTGCTTGTGGCAACACACAGACCTACCTACATGTTAGCTTAACATGTTTAAATATGCCTTTCAACATATGTCTACGTACAAATGTGTGTATATACATACACATTACCTACTAGCGGTCGCCAGTAGGTAGTTATAGTTAGGACCAAGTTTCCATCGGAAAAGCGTTTCTTGACTTAATTTTGTCTTTGGCTTCTTTGACAAATACATCTTCAGAAAAGTTTTCAAAAACGTATCAAATTGGGTCTTGCTGTGCATGGAAAGTTTTGGGGCAATCCGTCAAGAGGGGAGCATGGAAAAAGAGGGGTCGGAAAAAGTGCAGTTCCAATGTTAATTCCCATAGAGATTCTGAACACTACAGCCGAACCGCTGGACAGAATTACACCAAATTTGGCAGAAAGCGAGCTCTCGCAGCCTCCCTCCTTTAAAACAAAAGGATGAAGACTTCCTGGGCTTGGGGAAGGCAACAAAAATGTGTTTCTTCGTTTATTCTATGTTGAAATCTGAAATCCTCAATGGGGTGACTGCATCGTCGATCTTTTGGAGCGCAATTTGATCTGGGGTGACTGTGACAATTGTTTTTTTTTCCATTGTTTCCTGGTGAGAGCAAAGTCCATGATTCTCCCTTTTAATTAACCTGAGAACACAAATGCCCAAAATCATCTGTAAGGTCCGCCTCTTTGGCCATGCCCCGTTTTTACTTAGTAGTATGCAAAGGTCTTCCTGCCTATCCTCACATTGATGGACAGCTTAACAAAAGGCCCGAGCCCGTTTGTAGCCGATTTTGGTGGCATGTTATTGATGCAGACGAATACAAGGACATCTCCACCAAACAAAGAATCACTTACATCATTTAGTTTAGGGGAAGTACCCCCATTTGGTGGAGATTCACTTCTTTGTAGTCTCGTCGTCTTCTCTTGACGAGGATGCACGTTATCACAGACTTGTGGATAAAGACACTCGAGGAACAATCACATTGCTGAAATTACATGAACACCTGGTCTTTTACTCACCTTTAGTGTAGAATATGCACAAGACTTTTATCCAACTAGGTAGCACTTACTAATTAACCATAAGAAAGTACTCCAGTTGGGTGTACGTTTGAGGCAAAACTGGGGACTCTTCTTGGAACAAATGAGGTTCAATTCTGGCCCTGGTGCTAAATTCACAGAAATTAAACATCAACGGTAAGCACTTCCAAATATAAACATAGCAGGTGTCCCAGTTGAATCTCCACTTCAGTAAAGCAGAAACAATCCTAACTTCTTGATCTTGGCAAAGGCAAAGCAAGTGTGTTTCCTATTGTATTCCACGTTGAAAAATGATATGAAATCCTTAATGGAGGTGAAATCAGAATTGATCTATAGGAGCACAATATGATGTGTAGTGTCTGTGACAAGTGATTTCTTTCTTGTCGTCTCCTGGTGAGAGCTGAGTTCATGGATCTCCCTTTTAAACACCCGAAGTATGCAAATGCCCAAAATGCACAGCAGCACTCACAAACCCACTCACAGACATACATCAACATTCACGCATCCACTCACACAGGTACTCACATACCCACTCCCAGACTCTCACAGACACACTCATGTACCAACACAGCCACTCACACACCCACTCTCAAAGATGACAGGTTACAGTTAGGAGTAAAAGGTTTAATAAACATAGAAATGCACTGAATAAAACAAAGGTTACAGGGACATTATAAACCTTAGAAATTTACTGAAAAAACAAAGGTTACAGGGACGTTATAGTTAGGCTCGGATATGACTCATACAAAACCATTTAAATGCAGCAGTTATAGTTTTCCTGGGCTAAGTATAAAGTAAGGCCCGGCAATGCACTGCTTATGACCTCACATATTACATCTCTCATGACATGGTCAATGACACCAGAGGAGGAGCCATTAATTTATTTTTTTCTGCTCCTAGCAAGGAGCAATCCCCCATCAAATATTTTTTAATATGTTGTGGGTAGCTGCAGGAAGAGCAGCAGCCAACGAACAACATTTATATTAAAACAAAAAACTGTAAGTCTCCTCGGTTCTTTAATCCATGACCCTTAGGGGACGTGACATATTTTTAACCTCTTCGCCGCTAATGACAAGGGTAACTCGTCATGGACTTTCCATTGATTTCAATGGAAAACAAATAAGGAGTAAAATAATGCCTTAGCAGCCAAGTGGTTAAGGCACTCCTAGCTGGAGCTCTGTGCTCCTCAGCCAGATTGCAGCGCCTCCTTGTAGTCGGTTCTATTGCTGCACTGGTAAATGTGTTTTTTTTTTAAAGCTTCATTCAATTTTTTTATAACAATCACTTTTATTAAACTGTGTGAAATAATGAAATATAGATTTCATCAAACTGATTGCCCATTTTCTGACAAAGACAATAAATGTGCTTTATATATATTGATATTCCGACTTGTTCATATTGCCAATAGGCCCACTTTTGATATTTCAGTGTTCTGACCCTTTGGCAAAGCCAGTAGATCTGCATTACTTAAAATTACACCCCATATATATATATACACATGTGCACACACGGGAGTTTGGTTGACAGGGCCATGCACCCAATCACCCACTGTGCATGTTTTGTGAGCAGTGTGGGGGGGGGGGGGGTTGGGTGAAGGACCTTGCCACGTGGGGTTGGCATTATGTGTGGTAATAAAATATACTTTTATTGCAACACGCAGAATTGGTCATGAGCAGACTTGGAATCTTATACATGGAAAGAATTCAGTCACAGAACAGGGAGAATGGGAGGGTCGGTGAGAAATCTGAGGCTAGATAGAGTCTCTACCAGAAAGAGCATTACTGAAGGCAAGTAACTTGGTCTTCTGATAGAGACTACTACTGCAGATTCCTCACATTTTGAATAGATACCAAAGCAGTAACTGTTTGCAGGAGGGTGTGTGAATGGACTCAAATGAGAACGTCCTGCAGGACCGAACGTGCAAAGTGCTTGCCTCGGCGAACCGGTTTGTTCAAGCAATAATGCTTCATGAGCATATGACGGGACGCCCACATAGCTGCCTGGGCTCGGTCTAGGACAGGAACACAACATGCTAATATGGAGGGAACAGCTTTGGCCCTGGTAGACTAAGCATGGCATTCTTCCAGAGGCTGCTTTTTAGCCAATGCATAGTAGATCTTAATGCAGAGCCCGATCCAGCAGGAGATGGTTCTCTTCTTCATAGCCTTGACTTTTTTGCTCCAGCAAACTCAACAAAGAGCTGATCGTTCACCCGGTGTCCTTTGATACGATCTATGTAGAAGCTCAGGGCTGTCTTGGGGTCCAAATGATGGAGTCTCTCCTCCTTCTTAGAGGGGCGAGGTAGAGGATAGAACATCAACAAGGGTAACGGTTTGACTGACATGGAACAATGTCACAACTTTCAGCACAAAAGATGCCCAAGTTTGCAGAGCCATTTTCTGTGGCAGGAGAAGGTATATGGTGGATTAACACAGAGCCCAAAGCTTACTAACCAAGGTAAAAGCGGTGAGGAAAACAGACTTGATAGTAAGGAGCAATAAGGAGAAGCTGTGAAGTGGTTCAAATATTGTGGACATCAAGTAAGGACTCATTGGGTCATCACAAACCTGAGAAAGGAGAAATATGTTTTGAAGCCCTATCAAAGATCGAATCACAACTGGTGACTTAAATAAGGGGGTAGATCTGGCTACTGTAAGAAAGCAGAAAGGGCAGAAAGAGAACCTTTAACTGTGCCTAAAGCAAAACCTTGCAGGGCAAGAGACAATACAAACAAGACAACGTCAGAAAATTTTGCCTGGAAGGGATCAATAGGACATGCACCACACTATACTGCAAATTTGTCTCATCAGACCTACAATTTTCAGAAAAGGTTACACGGCCGCCAAGATGACATCAACCACCTCTGTAGGAAGGTCGCAGGTGTTCGGCGGTCACCTCTCAATCTCCAAGCATGTATGTGGAGATTGTGAAGGCTGAGGTAGAGAACCCTGACCTGTGGCTGCGATAGCAGGTCCTCTCGTACGAGCAGCCATATCAAAAGACAGATGCTCATACCCAGGTGCTCTGGATACCAAACTGTCCATGCCCAATCCAGAACTACTAGAAAAACTTGGGCCAGTTGTTCCTGCTCTTCTAGAAAAGATGGAGCAGGAGTGGTATCGGCAGAACACCACAGAGAAGTACCGAGTTCCGCTTGATGTGCCACACGTCAACAAGTGAGAGACACCTTGGAAACTCCAATGCATGGAAGTGCCAACATGGTGTGTTCTCGGCAGTGGCAAATAGATGTAGCCAAGGTTCTCCCAATCCACGGAAGAGACCTTGCGCCACTTGCAGGTGTAATTGCCACTTGTGATCTGCTAGGTGCCAACAGCGGAGCTTCTTCGCCCTGGCATTGGAAGATCCTGCCAGGTGGTTCATCCGCAGAAAAGCTCCTTGGAGGTCCAGCCACTTTCAGAGACGCAAGACTCCTGGCACAGGATCCTTGACCCCCTCCTGTCCCATTTGTTGCAGTACCACATTGAGGTGGTGTTGTCCATGAGCACCTGAGCCAGCCTACCCTGATGGACTGAAGGAAGGCTTTCAGCACCATGTGATGGCCCTCCGATCCAGAAGGCTGATATGGAACCGGGACTCCACTGGAAACCAGAGGGGTCTGATCACCAACTCTTCCAGATCATCACCCAAAAGCGATGCATTAGTCACCAATGTCAGCTCTGGGTTGGGAAGGGAGCAGGGTCTGCCACTGGCCCAATAAATGTCCATTAACCACCACTGTAGATCTTTTTCAGTGCCCTCCTAAATCTGAAAGTGGTTGGAGAGGTCCCCTTGATGTTTGGCCCACTAAGACTTCAGATCCCACTGCAGTGTCTGCATATGCCACCTGGTGTGCTCGACCAGCAGGATGCTGGAGCTCATCAATCCCAACAGCCTCAAATGTGTACGCACTGAAATCCAGGACTGAGGCTGAAAACTCGGGATTAGAGCCTGTATGTCCAGGACACTCTTTCTCAGGGGAAAGGCATAAAATTAAACCGTGGCCAGAATGGCGTTGATGAAAAAGGAGCATCTGAGAATGAGTCAGGTGTGACTTTGGCATGTTAATATTGAAACCCAAAGGTGACGGGGTTGGGCATAGTCTGGAGGGGGTTGACGATTGCTCGGGGCATGCCCTCATTCAACAACCACTGATCAAAGAAGGGAAGGCTGGCATTCCCTGAACTCCGAACTGCCATCACTTTTGTGAACACCCAAGAAGGGAGCACAGCAAGTACCACATTAGCACAGCAAACTAAAAATGCTTCTGTCCTACCACAAACCGCAGGTAGTGCTGATGAGTATGCAGGAAGGATAGATGGATATAGGTGTCCTGCAGATCCAATGCCACAATCTAGTCCCCAGGGTCGAGGGGAGAAGACCTGGGCCAGGATGAGTAATTTTTATTTCTCCCTTCAGAGGAAGGCATTGAGAGCACACATCTAAAATAGGAGCAAGACTGACAAAATGGAGAGATACTCCTCCATCAGTCGCTGGGGGGGGGGGGGGGGGGGGGGTGGAAGATGTGGCACTGAGAGAATTTACGGTAGGGTTCATCAGGCAGGACCCCCCCTCTGGCTGATGTTATGGCCTGCCACCCCGGAAAGAATCATTGGATCCTGCCTCCCACCGGGTAGCTGTGCTCTACTAAGGGCACACAAAAGTGGTTTGGCAGGTGGGGCTGCATGGGAGTAGTGGCCAGGGTGCCCCACTGAACTGGAGTGCTGGAGCAGTGGCACGACAGCCTTGACCGTGAAACTGCTGGACGGCTTGTGGAGGTTGGATTGGCTGGCAGTAGGGGGCACCTCTGCTGATGCCTCAAAAGCAGTGGTAGGCCTAATGGAGCTGGCGAGGTGAGGCAGACAAACCAGGGCCGTGCTCTCCTTGAATCGCTTTAGAGCGGAGTCCGCCTTGTCCCCAAAGAGGCGGGTCCCCGTCAAACGGCATGTCCATGAGGGACAACTGGACATCACCTGAAAAAACATTGGACCGTATCCAAGCATGGCTGTCAGTGGCACGGTTGAGCTGCTCTCATCGGATAATGACAGTAAGGCTTCTTTCAAGAATCCAGGCTTTGCTCCCAACCTGAGTAGAACCATAACACAGCAGGGGTTCAGTTCCTGATAAAGCCCAAACAATGCACAACTCACATGGACACTTGGAGCCAAACGTTTAAAAAAGTCGAGCACTTCTGCAAGTGCTGGAAACTTAATTTTCCTCTTCATCCTTTCGGTTTTCGAGAGCATACTCTAATATAAGACCACTTTCAACGGGTCATGGGTAAACTGCCCTCAGATGTAGTCAAGCAGAGAGCCACCGTTGCTGAAAAATAGCAACCAATCGGACGAGGCAGAAGTGTTGCCCCCAGGAATTTTTAATAAAAGATCAATTCTCCCAACATTGTAGGATAGTCTCTTCATTTCTTTACATTAGGCAGATTATATAGTAATTACGGATCACTCTATGGTATGTCTGCAACATTCATTGAGAGCACGGTGGGCCTTCTTTAGGGGCAACTGATTCATGGACAATGCATCATAAACTGAAATCTAAGTATTTGGGGAAAAAGGAGTGTTTCATACAGGTGGTGTCTGGGTCCCATTAATATATACATAATTATGTCTTACAACTGTTTATTGTCTTTAATAGAAGGAAGGGTCAGCCAAAAGGTTTGATGAAGAAGCACAAATCAAAAGTGTCAGCTTTAAGATTAATAATGTAATAAATATGCTGGAACTTTCATCTCCAACAATGAAGGTCATTTTTCATGCTAAAGTTACGCCCTCCATAGTTTATTGCAGTGGTCTGGCGGGTTGGATGGAATATTTTGTAAATGTATACACTATCTAGTCAACCTTGTCTTATGTTCGTCCTTCATCAAAGCTCTCTCTGTGGACACTCTCTCACCGCTCCTCAACTTTGTCAATGCATCCCTCACTCAAGGCATATTCCCAGAAGTTCCTGAGGCTCGTCTGATCCTCCCATTCCCGAAGAAACCTAAACTAGTCCCTGATGACCTTGCTAACTACCAGCCCATGACTCCCCTACTATTCATTGAAAAGATCATTAAAATAAAATATATGTTCAACTCAAAGATGTTATGAATGCTACCCATATCCTATATGACTACCAGGCTAACTTCAGATCACGCTGCAGCATAGCAACCACTACCATGCCATTACAGACTATGCCCTCCTGACCACAGATGAAGATGGCCTCTGCCTCCTGATATTGCTGGACCTCTGTGCTTGCTTCAACACAGTGAACCATCCCATATTCATAAGCACCATTGAATTTAAAAAGGATTCACTGGCAATGTCCTTCATAGGTTCTCCTTCCACCTTTGCAACCTACACCAGTTTGTTCACTTGAGCACCTCCAGTTTCCAAAAGATCCCTTTCACCGATTAAGAATACCAAAATGGACCTCCATTAGGTCAGGTTTGGCTCAACTTCATTGGCTTCCAGTCAGACACAGAATATCGTGTAAAGCCCTGTGTTTTTCTCACTGGAGGGGTCCCAACTACCTCTTCCCCAGTTCCAGGCATACACTCTCGCTAGAGCACTTAGATCGGGAGATGCAGCCCTGGCAGTGATCCCCAGAGTATGCCAGGCAAGTCTGTTGGGCTGCTCCTTCGGTCTTCTTGCCGCCCAGCTGAGGAACTCGGTAGCACTCAACCTAAGACGTGAACAGTCGGAAGCAAGCTTCCACAGAAATCTGAAGACGTGGCTCTTTAGACAGAGGTAGAGCCCATCTGGCCCAGACATTTTCCCGACCTGGACATGATGCTACTGCTCAGCACAGGGATGCTCCGTTCTGAGTAACCAGGCGCTCTATAAATGCAATATTCATTCACCTGCGGAGTGCCCCAGTATTCCGTACTGTCCGCTTTCATCTTCAGTCTCTACATGGAGCAGCTTGGTGATTGACTCAGAGAATTTATTATAGAAAATAGAAACCTGGCGCACAAGTTACTACTTGTGTAACAATATATCTGTAAGAGACATTAGTTAGTGATAGATTCCTTACCTTAGAATATCCCCAGGCGTCAGACTGGATCCGGAAAGTTTTGCGTAGCAGTACCCTTGCGCGTCGGTAGGCGTCGTCTGCGGCTCCGCGTCCGTCGTCGGCGTCGTGGGCACCGTGATGACGTCATCGGAGTACTTAGACGCCTCCTCCGCGTGCTGACGTCAGTTCTTAGCCACAGCTTTTCCGCGCCAGAAGCGCAGAGCCATGACAAAAACCAACACTGGTGCCAAGAAACTAGGGCCCTGAAAGGGGATGACCTTAACCCTAGATATCGGTTCCCAGAACGGGGAGGATGGGTGGGTCGGTAAGGAATCTATCACTAACTAATGTCTCTTACAGATATATTGTTACACAAGTAGTAACTTGTGCATCTGAAAGAGACACGTTAGTGATAGATTCCTTACCTTAGAATAGATACCCCAGCAATACCATCCCCGTGGTGGTGGGTCTGCGAACCAATAATCACACCAGAAAGTCCTGGAGGACGGAACGGCCAAAGTAGCCGTCCCTCCGGACTTGACTGTCCAGGCAATAGTGTTTTGCAAATGTGTGCCCACGTAGCCGCCTGGCAAATGTCCTTCAAGGGCACACCTCGGCCCAAGGCAGTTGTAGTGGCCGTGGCTCGAGTGGAATGAGCCCTTAGCCAAGGAGTAACACGCCTGGATGCACAAGATAATCCACCAGGAGATGGTCCGCTTGTGCACCGTTTTCCCTTTCTTAGCGCCCGCGTACCCAACAAAGAGTTGATCATCCACCCGGAACTGTTGTGTGCGGTTCAGATAAAATGAGAGCGCACGTTTTGGGTCCAGACGGTGGAGCCTCTCCTCCTCTCTCGAGGGGTGCGGAGGCGGAAAGAAGGTGGGCAATGTGATGGATTGCCCAATGTGGAAGGCCGTGACTACCTTGGGAAGGAAGGAGGGCCTTGTCCGTAACACAACCTTGTCCGGATGGACTGAAAGGAAAGGAGGCTTACAAGACAGAGCCTGGAGCTCACTCACTCTCCTGGCAGAGGTGATGGCAACCTGGAAGGCAGTCTTCAGAGAAAGAAGGCGAAGAGGACAGTTGTGAAGTGGCTCAAAGGGAGCGACCATCAGAAACGTTAGAACCAGGTTCAAGTCCCACTGAGGCATCACAAAGGGAACAGGAGGAAAGGTATGAGTGATGCCTTTCAGGAATCTGTTTACGATAGGGGCCTTGAACAAAGAAGGCTGAAAGAGCTGAAAGATAGCCCTTGATAGTGCCCAGAGCAGAGCCCTGCTGGGCAACAGAGAGAAGAAAGAGGAGAACCTCAGAGAGAGGGGCATTGAGGGGGATCCACAGCCTTTGCTGTGCACCATGCCACAAATCTGTTCCACCTGCAGGCGTATACCGACTTAGTGGAGGGACGCCTGGCTGCCAGAATGATGTTGCAAACATCAGGAGGCAAGTCAAATGGCCTCAACTGTCGCCGCTCAATCTCCAAGCATGGAGGTGGAGACTGGACAGGTTCGGGTGGAGGACCGTCCCCTGCTGCTGCGACAGAAGGTCCTCCTGAAGAGGCAGACGAACCAGGGGATCGACTGACATACTGAGTAGCTCGGGATACCAGTACCTTCGTGCCCAGTCCGGAGCCACAAGGATGACTTGTGCCCGGTCGCGCTTGATCTTCTTCAGCACTCTGGGCAGAAGTGGTATAGGCGGAAAGGCGTACAACAGAAAGCAGCTCCACTCGCGACGAAAAGCGTCGCCGAGCGAGTGCCGCCTTGGAAATTCCAACGCGCAGAACTGAGGACATTGCGCGTTCTCTTCGGTGGCGAATAGATCTAACCAAGGCTCTCCCCATCACAGAAAGAGGCCTTGCGCCACGTCCGAGTTCAGACGCCATTGGTGATCCATCAAGCACCGACGGCTGAGTTCGTCCGCCCTGGCGTTCAGAGAACCTGCCAGGTGTTGAACCACCAGAGTCACGCCCTGATGTTCCAGCCATTGCCAGAGGCGCAGAGCCTCCTGGCAAAGGGTCCACGACCCCACACCGCCCTGTTTGTTGCAGTACCACATGGCGGTGGTGTTGTCCGTGAACACTTGCACTGCACTCCCTCGGACAGACGGGAGGATTGCCTTCAGTGCCAGACGAATCACCCGCAGCTCCAACAGATTGGTATGGAGCCGGGACTCCGCCGGAGACCAGAGTCTTGTGATCTCCGCCTCTCCCAAATGGCCTCCCCAGCCCTGGAGGGACGCGTCATCACAACTACGTGCTCCGGTTGGGGAAGGGAGAGGGATCTGCCATTGACCCAATCGCGGTCCGTGAGCCACCACTGCAGCTGTCTCGCAGTGCCCTTCGAGATCAGGACATGGCCGGACAAGTTGCCCCGGTGCTGGGCCCACTGAAACTTCAGGTCCCACTGCAGAGCCCTCATCCGCCACCGTGCGTGATGCACCAGAAGGATGCAGGAGGCCATCAGCCGCAGCGTCAACCTTACCGAAACTCGGGATAACGGCCCGAAGATCGGAATCAGAGCCTGTATATCCCGAACCCGCTGTTCGGGCGGGTAAACCCGAAACTGCGCCGAGTCGAGAACCGCTCCGATGAAAAGGAGCTTCTGAGAGGGGCACAGGTGTGACTTCGGCACATTGATGGAAAATCCCAGCCGGTGCAGGAGATCCGCCGTAGTCTGGAGGTGGCTGACGACTGCCTGGGGCGAGCCCGCCTTCAACAACCAGTCGTCTAGGTAGGGGAAGACTGAGACCCCTAACCTGCGCAGATGAGCTGCGACCACCGCCATCACCTTCGTGAACACCCGTGGGGCGCTGGTAAGGCCGAAGGGGAGCACGGTAAACTGAAAGTGCTCGAGACCTACCGTGAACCGCAGGTAACGTCGGTGGGCCGGCAGAACGGGGATGTGGAAATATGCGTCCTGCAAGTCCAACGCTACCATCCAGTCTCCTGAGTCTAGGGCAGTCAAGACCTGAGCCAGTGTCAGCATTTTGAACTTCTCCTTCCGGAGGAAGCCGTTGACGTTCCTCAGATCCAAGATAGGGCGTAGGCCCCCTTTGCCCTTCTTGGGTACCAGGAAGTAGTGGGAGTAGCAACCACGTCCTACTTCTGGCCCAGGAACGCACTCGATGGCCCCCTTGGCCAAGAGGGCCGAAACTTCCTCCTGCAGGAGCCGCAAATGATCCCCCGATACGCGGTGGTGTTGCGGTGGCATGGCTTGAGGGGTCATCTCGAAGGGGAGGGAGTAGCCCCTCCGGACGATCTGCAGCACCCACCTGTCCGAAGTGACTGTGCGCCAGTGAGAGTGGTGATGGCGAACCCTGCCTCCCACTGGCGTCACATGGGCCGAAAAGCACGGACTAGGAGGGCTTAGAGGCGGATGCCGCGGGGGCAGGTGTGGACTGACTCCGCTTGTTCCCCCGACCACCTCCACGGCGGTTTCCACGGCCGCCGCCGCGCTGGATGACAGTTTGCGGCGAGTGGCTGGCGGCACGTGTGGGGGCGCCCCTTCCTTGGCCACGAAAGGAGCGAAAGGCACCCATTTGCTGGCGCGGGGCCGAGAGGCCCAAGGACTTGGCCGTAGCCCTGGAGTCCTTAAAGCGCTCAAGCGCGTGATCTGCCTTGTCGCCAAAGAGGCGACGGCCATCGAACGGCATGTCCATGAGGGTGTTTTGGACGTCTGCCGAAAAGTTGGCGGATCTCAGCCAGGCGTGGCGTCGTACCGCCACCGTCGTAGCCATCGCTCTGCCCAGCGAGTCAGTAGTATCCAGTCCACACCTGATTGAACACCTGACTGCGTCCCGGCCCTCCACAAGGGCTTGGCAGAGTTTGGCCCGTACCTCCAACGGGCACTCTGGCAGCACTTCCGCCACCGTCTCCCACAGAGAGTGGGTGTAGCGGCCCAAGAGGCATGCGGTGTTGGAAGACCGCAGTCCCAAGCTAAGGGACGAGAAGATCTTCTTACCATAGTTCTCGTACCTCTTGGACTCCCTGTCCGGCGGAGCCGTCGGGAAGGCGGTCTGGGAGTTAGAGGCCTGGATGACCAGACTCTCGGGGACAGGAAACATGGGTCGCCCGGAGCCGGGCGGTGGCGTCTGGCCACATACCTATCTACAGGCGAACCTGTAGCGGGCCTGGACCAAGTGCCCAAAAAAACGTCCGTTAAGGCCTCATTAAACGGTAGCAGAGGCTCCATGGAGCATGACTGCGGCTTAAGGACCTCAGTGAGGAGGTTAGTCCTCACGGCCGCGACGGGGAGCTCAAGGTCCAAGGCCTTGGCAGCCCTCATCAACACCACGCCATAGGTAGCTCCCTCCTCCGAAGCCACGGTAGGAGGAGAGACAAATCCAGTGTCTGGAGAGGTGTCCAGACCACTGGCCTCCCCAAGGTCTCCTGCCCTGTCCATGTTAGACTGGCACTCCCTGGCCAGAGGGTCCTCAGACCCCTCCCAATCCTCCTCATCCCTCATCTCCTGAGATTCAGGGTCGTAATTGAATGAGGCCGGTTCATAGAAACTAAAATCTCCAAACGGCGTTGAGATCGGCGCCGATAGGCGTCGTCCCGACGTCGGAACCGATTGAAAGGGGACGACGCCAGAGGGGACACCACACGGACCGACGCCGGGGGGGGGGGGTAGTAAGGTCCACCAGCTACGATCCATCGCCCGAGGAAGGTCCAGCGGCACCCTGCAGCGCCGGGCCCTAAGGCGCCGACGACGCCGGGGCCGCTGTACCCTGCGGCACCGGGCTCGAGGGCACCGGCGGTGTCTGGATCGTGGGGCCCTGCGGCGCCGGGCCTGAAGGCGTCGCGGCCGAAGCACCCGACTGCGTCGGGATCGAAGCCCCTGACCCACTAGGGCCCCCAGACGGGTTCGCTGGGCCCAAAGGCGCCGCGGAACCCGTCGGAGGAGAAAGGGACCTCATGGCCATGAGGAAGCGCTCAATCTCCTCCGGCGTCGCGTTCAGCCCAGGGACCGGGGGTATGGGGCCGAACGTGGCGCCCGCGACTCCCGAGGAGCCGCTTGGGCGGTGTCACCCGAACCCCCGCCCGCATCGCGCGAGCGTCGGGGGGAGTCAGAAGAGCTATGATGTCTCTTCGACTTCTTATGCTTCTTACCTGACGACTTGGACCCGGAGGAGTGGTGCCGACTCCCGGAGCTGTGACGGCTCCGTCCCCGCGACCTGTCCCTCGACCTCCCGTGGGACCGGGACCTCACACAGCGCGGGGCCGACTGCCGGAGTTCGAGTCGCCTGCGAGACCGCTCCCGCCTGGCCTTCCTCGAAAGGGCCCGACAGTCGGGCAGGCCTCGTCGTCATGGTCGACGCCCAAACACATCAGGCACAGGCGGTGGGGATCCGTGACCGACATGGTACGATCGCACTCGTCGCAATGCTTGAATCCGGGCATCCCTACAGGCACCGTCGGAGTCGTACAGACTTCGAATTGGATCAAAAGATCACCAAAAGTTAGTCAAAAAGTGACTAGGGAACTGCTCTTTCCAGATCTGCGCTGGCTGGCGCGGAAAAAAGAAGAACTGACGTCAGCACGCGGAGGCGGCGTCTAAGTACTCAGACGACGTCATCACGGCGCCCACGACACCGACGACGGACGCGGAGCCGCAGACGACACCTACCGACGCGCAAGGGTACTGCTACGCAAAACTTTCCGGATCCAGTCTGACGCCTGGGGATATTCTACGGTAAGGAATCTATCACTAACGTGTCTCTTTCAGATACAACCTGCAGTATATGAAACAATGGTTCCAAGTGGAAAAAGTTAATCACATAGCCAAACAATGTATAATTACCATAATCCCTTACAGGCAATGTGCCCAGTGCTCCAGTGACCACACAGTGTAAAGGACAAATATAACATATAAAAATGCGTAACACAACCTTAAAGCAAGCAATTGAGGAAATATTGCCTCCGTTTGTACAGAAATTCTGTATCACAAACATAGGTGAGATGAATAAATTACAAGTCCAACTAATGCAGCGTCTATGACGTTTTGACTGTGGATAATGTGGGACCATCATCAGGAATGAGAATGTTTGAGTTAAAGCAGTAGGAGGAGCCAGAAGTTAAAAAGATCGTATGGGCATGATGCTAGTCAGGTAGATGGCAGATCCATAATGTGAAGTTTAATCACAGTTGACAAATCAAATTATTGGCTTAAGGGTCGACGTGTTCAGAGAAATCTTAATTAAGTCGTTAACAGCGGGTGTCACAAGGGATTTAGAAAGCTCCACCACAACCGTCCAGGTCTGATGTCTGGAGATAAGTCCAGGCAAACGCACTTGCAGATGAGTATGTGTATTCAGAAATTGACTTGATCATGGCGTTCGCTATATTTGCTAATTATTGATAACCAATCCAAGCAAGGGCTTATGATTATTATATACTCATTGAGCATGTGATTTAATTTTTTCCACAAGGAACTATTGTTTCATATGCTACTCATAGATAACAGCATCAAGATTCACAGATGATATACAGTTATAGCTAAAAGTCCCCCTGGTTCAGAAACACAATGCCTTAAAAGCTGTCTGCAAATCTTCCGGACCTGGATGTTCGGTGCCTAGCTGAATCTCAACCCAACCCAGACATAATTCCTCTTATTTTCCAAGACATGAAATAATAGAACTCTGGCTTAATGACACAAACGTTACAGTGTCCTACATACTGCAGCACGTCTTATCCACTGCATTAAGAACAAGGATGACATCACCACTATCCTGATGGAAATCTATTGGCTACCCTTGCCAGGCCTCACAATCTTCAAAACCAGCTGCATCATTTACAAAGCCATCACGACCAGCACCCCTGCTTATCTTGAAGACAAACTCAGCATCTCTGGTGGTTCTCAGCACACCTGCAGACGGGACACCTTCAGACTAAGAAATGTGTAAAAAAAAGAAAAGGCAGCAGAACGTTTCCATCTAAGCACCAAGGAGTTGGAACAACATCCCCATATCAATCAGAAATGCCCCAACGCTACTCTAATTTCGGAAAGAGTTGAACGCTCACCTCTTTAAAGAACACTACATCACAATGCATTCAAAGTCCACCGTCCACAAAGCACCTACCTCTCCCATCATTCATTGATTTTATGTTTTTTCTTCGACCCTGTACAGCATTCACTGCTTCTTGACTAGGTTTGCGCCGTAGAAATATCACACGTAAACATAACCTCCCAAACGCTAGCCCACAAGCACAACAAGGAATGGAGCTTGGCTTTGAGAGGTTATCAATTTTAGATGCTTCCGCATATATAGAATACACATTTAAACTGTGGAATAAAGCCTCAGATAAGCTAAAAAAAAATGCAAGAATTTATTCCAAGCAACATATATCTGTTAACCTGTTTAAACAAATGTGCACCGTCTTAAATTAAGTTGGGTTTCAGTATCAGCTTACAGAAACTCCGGAATTGTTATTGAAAAACTGTAATAAAGATATCTCAGGAGGCTCAACAACTGATGCACAAAATGCACATATGGAAATAAGTTTCAAAAACCCAAAAAGAACTGGTATTACAAGAATATCTTTGCGGTCCGTTTATGGTTCACAGATTTTATGAGTTAATGGCATCATGATGCAATACAACCATAATCTCCAAGGCCTGCAGATTTTATAGCTATAGGGTCGAACTATTATTGTATAATACATGGCTGTTCGCGTTTTTTTAAACGAAAGGAAGTTTTTTTCTCTTGTCTGTTTTTACAGCTACATTGATTAACAAGCATTTACAATGCAATGGTTTTGCCTTTGTTAAAGTTAGAGCTATTGGCATTGCTCATGACATTATTTTGATTTATGTTTTTTAACATAAATAAATGGCATTGTCATTTACAATGCCACTAGCTTTATCTCTCGCAAATTACACACACACAAACACCCACACAGAGCCCCCCCCACACACACACACACAAAGCCCCCCCCCACACACACACCCACACAGAGCCCCCCACACACTGCGAGCCCCACCCCACACACTGTGGGCTCGCTGCGAGCCCCCCCGCAGGCAACAGAGGCACGAAAACAGGGTCACAAGCAAGCAACAGGGTCACAAGCAAGCAACAGGGTCCATAGCAAGCAACAGGGTCACAAGCAGGCAACAGAGGCACGTAAAGAGGGCCACAAGCAGGCAACAGAGGCACGAAAACAGGGTCCCAAGCAGGCAACAGTGGCACGAAAACAGGGTCCCAAGCAGGCAACAGAGGCACGAAAACAGGGTCACAAGCAAGCAACAGGGTCACAAGCAAGCAACAGGGTCCCAAGCAGGCAACAGTGGCACAAAAACAGGGTCCCAAGCAGGCAACAGTGGCACAAAAACAGGGTCCCAAGCAGGCAACAGAGGCACGAAAACAGGGTCCCAAGCAGGCAACAGAGGCACGTAAAGAGGGCCACAAGCAGGCAACAGAGGCACGTAAAGAGGGCCACAAGCAGGCAACAGAGGCACGTAAACAGGGTCACAAGCAGGCAACAGAGGCACGAAAACAGGGTCACAAGCAGGCAACAGAGGCACAAAAACAGGGTCACAAGCAGGCAACAGAGGCACGAAAACAGGGTCACAAGCAGGCAACAGAGGCACGAAAACAGGGTCACAAGCAAGCAACAGGGTCACAAGCAAGCAACAGGGTCACAAGCAAGCAACAGGGTCACAAGCAGGCAACAGAGGTACGTAAAGAGGGCCACAAGCAGGCAACAAAGGCACGAAAACAGGGTCCCAAGCAGGCAACAGTGGCACGAAAACAGGGTCCCAAGCAGGCAACAGAGGCACAAGCAGGCAACAGAGGCACAAGCAGGCAACAGAGGCACGAACACAGGGTCACAAGCAGGCAACAGAGGCACGAAAACAGGGTCCCAAGCAGGCAACAGAGGCACAAGCAGGCAACAGAGGCACGAAAACAGGGTCACAAGCAGGCAACAGGCACGAAAACAGGGTCACAAGCAGGCAACAGAGGCACGTAAAGAGGGCCACAAGCAGGCAACAGAGGCACAAAAACAGGGTCACAAGCAGGCAACAGGCGGATCACTTATAACAAACCAACTCTCCCCTTTTTTCCCGAACTATCCACCACTTCTTGCTATACGCTATTTCAGGCCCCTCATTCTCACGGTCTCTGAACCCCACACTTTTCCCAGTGTTGAGTTGAACATTTCTTCCTCCCATGTACTGCAGAGAGAGATAGCGACACAGGGAGGGGGAGCAGATTAGGGGAGATAGTGACACAAGGAGGGAGAGTAGCATAGGGGGAGATAATGGCAAAGGGAGGGAGAGTAGTGCAGCAGGAGATTGCGACACAGGGAGGAATAGCAGCGCAGGAGGAGATAGTGACACAGGGAGGGAGAGCAGCGCAAGGGGAGATAGCGACAGGGAGGGAGCTGAGAGTAGCACAGGGGGAGATCGTAGACGTGGCCTGGTGATGGCAGACATACCACTTCGGACTCCAGCAGCCAGGTGCCAACCAGTGCCTCAGTGCCACACCCTGCGAATCACTTACTGCCTCCCCGTGCATTAAAGCAATGCGCAGTACAATGCTCTAATATAAATGTCCAAATAAAACATAAAATTAAAAAGGCATCATATTTTAAAGAGTAAAACACCCACAACTCACGTGAACAGACGAGTCTCTCAGACAACCCACGCACAGCACAAGCAGGGCACAGGCATACACAACACACAACAGCACTTACAGGCCCACACGACTCTCAAACACACAGACAGTGCAACACTCGCAGAACATAGACAGACACCACAAAGAACAGCACACCCCACAGACCCACATACAGGACCATCAATATATTACACCACCTGGTGACACGTAGGAAACAGGACATAGACAAAAAACAGCACAAAACACACACAGACAACCCATCCGATTTAGAGGTAGCATATACAGACACAACACAACGAGATGCACACTAGACACACAAATCAGCAACATGATGCAGACCCCTGGTGTACAATTCAGATTTACACAAAACAGAACACACGTAATGCAAAACGCTGGGTGGCACAAAGCTTGTTTCCACAGACACCACTGATGCTGAGACCCCGCCCCCACCCCTTCCCCACCTGGCAGCCTCCATGGTAGGTTCCAGCAGTGCTGGGTGGCACGTGGCTTGTTCCCACAGTCACCGTTGGTGCTCACAGAAGCCCCCTGCCCGCCTCATGTGGTAGGTTCCACCAGTGCTTGGTGGCACAAGGCTTGTTACCACAGACACCGCTGCTGCTCAGAGAAGCCCCCCCCAACCTACCTCATGTGGTAGGTTCCAACAGTATTGTGTGGCACCAGGCTTGCTACAACAGACACGCTGCTGCTCAGAAAGCACCCCCCCCCCCCCAACGCGCAGCCTCGGGTGGTAGGTTTCAGCAGTGATGGGTGTCACAAGGCTGGCTACTACAGACACCAACAAGTGGCTGTATCACAGTGTCAGACATCGCTGCCCCATGCACAGGTGATGGTGGCTATAGACGCGCCCTGCGCTGTCATAACAAGAAGCGGAATCTACGTCAGTCACTCGGCTGTGGTACCACGATGCCCAAGGTCACGCGGTGGATCGTCGTAAGTGGCAGCTCACTGGGACTGCTACAGTGAGGGGTGGGCCAAACCGACCCCACCACCGCGGCTAGTGAAGGGGCGAACTGGGCCGGATTTTACCCCTTCTCATAACCACCCCCGGGACGAGAGTTCCGCACATGGTAATCCCGCTTTTATGGGGTTGTGGACGATTTGACGGAAATGGTCCGTGGTCGCTCCTCATCTGCATGGCAGCGGAAGCAGTCACAGCGCAGTGAACTTCCCTAATGGTTGAGGTGAAAGTGCTGTGTCCACTTCCTGTTAGAATGTTCCAGACACTCTTTACCGTAATGTTGCTACACCCCAAGGCTCGAACATTGGCCGAAGATGGGCCGAATCTATTTTGCGGCTAATTCAGCGTTTACGGGTTCCCCGGCAGGCGCAGCATGCACCCCCCTCTTGAATTGCCACCCCCTACCCGACTCGGGGTTGGGGGGTGGGATATGGTCCTCCTCGGTCGTGGTTAACCGGGGGAAGGGAGAGAGTAGCGCTCTTACCTGGCATGGCCGGCCGGCTAGCTGTGCTGGGTGGGCATGATCTTGAGCCCGTTAGCGCTGGGTCGGTTAGCGCTCGATAGTCAGGTGCTCTTCGGCCATCCTGGGTACCTGGTGTGCCCATGATCCACGCGGGGGACCGGGCGGTGGACATGGTGTACCTTTTCTCCACGCTTGGTGCAGCTCTGCGTTCCTCTCCTGACCGAGGCGCCGCTGCCTGGCGCTTTTGAGAGCCCCGTCCCCTCCCTCGGGCTGGTTTGTGCCTCGCTGTGCTGGGGTTTAGTGGTGCATGCTTCATTGCGAGCAATCGGGTGGGGGGGGAGCAGGAACAGACACACACGGACAGGCACGGAGAGCAGGAGGGGGGCGGGAAGACATAAGGCAAGAACAAGAAACAAGAAAAGCGGGAGGGGGCGGGAAAGGGGGAGGAGAGACGCTGACGACGGCCAACGACGGCCTTGGAGCAGGAAGGCGGCCATGAGGAAACAAGCGGGAGGGGGCGGGAAAGGGGGAGGAGAGACGGAGCACGAAGGAACAGATTCGACGGCCGGGAAGGCGGGCACCAAGAAACAAGCGGGAGGGGGCGGGAAAGGGGGAGGAGAGACGCTGACGACGGAAGGCGGGTGCCGGCAATGCCGGACCAGAATCGGGGGCGTTCCCGGCGTCGCGTGGCGTCGGCAAAAGCCAAAGAATGTCGGGAACGCCCCCGTGTCTGGTCCGGCATTGACGGACAGGCCCCTCATCCAATGGCTAGGCTCCATTTACGGAGCCAGCCAATGAATGACGAGGGCCGACCCAAAGCACACTACAGTTCTCATCAGGTTTTCGCCTGCGCGAAAAAGATGCGCAGAGCGCATCTTTTTGGCGAGGCAAAACCTAAAAATGATGAATCAGGCACTTGAAAGTATCTTTGAAGATAAAAATGCAGAATCCATTGGGAAAAAAGGAACTCTAAGGACTATGAAACAAAGAAAATAAATGTATTGTATATTACAATTGCGATGATCAAATAATTGCAACTGACCAAACTAACTTGGTTTTCAATTCTAAATAAAAGTCACTGATCCATTTTAAATTCGTATATGGTAGTGTTGATTCGCAAATACAATACTTGAGTTTCCGCAGACCAGGTGGGACCCTGCTCTGAAAAAAAGGAAGAAGACAGCAGACTACATCCACTCAAGAAGTGACAGTGGTTTATCAGAGTAGGGGCAGAGCTCAGAATTTCACGCGCTTGTCTTGCTCACATTGAACACCCACAGGGGGAACGCCTTGTGCACCCATGCCCACAATCACCCAGCGGACACCCAGCACCATTCACTTGTGTTACTGTAAAAACCTGCAGACAAATTATATGGAATACATGATGCCTGCACGTGTCCCCATGTTAGGAAAAGGACAATTCATGGGTGACTGGATTCCTCTTTCATAGGGTAAGTGAGTAGGCAATCTCCCTGCAGTGGAACAGGTAAAGATGCTCCTGGCTCTGTACTAGAATCACTATGCAATCACTCCTGGGCAGACTAGACAAGGAATACAGCAGGAAGGCACAGCTTTTCTATGCCACTTACAGGACATTTGTTCACCAAAGAACAAAGACCTTCTCCTTTATCAAATGGGATTGGACCACCCACTATCTCGGACGGGCAAATGCCCTCCCTCTGCTGCTGTTGGCCAGCAGTGACATCTTGTAAGTTTCCTGCCAACTTCAGGATTGTGCTATTGTTTATTTCCAGGTCCATTCAGACCCAACAACGCAAGTGAGAACATTTGTTAACACAACAAATGTAATGGCACTTCCTCCAGTCACCCAGTGGCCCTGTAATCTCTCTATTCCATTCCCATATAGGACTGTACATGTCTCATTCTCGCCCTTTCAGCTCTACAGACATGTAAGGCCTCATGTCCTGCCGGCTCTCCATCTGCATATCGATCTACACGCAGTGCTTCTCTGTAATATCAACGGAGTGAATGAGAGCCTTCTTCACACTGGTCATAATTGCGGAGGTATTTTGGAATCCGCCATAACCATCCACTCTTAAGCCACCCTTCTGAACTGGAGCCCCCCTTCATCGTCAGAACCATCTTCTCAGGTCTAAACAAGGCACCCTGACCTGCAACAATCATTCAGCCACGACCATGAAACTCCCCTTTAAGTGGAAACCTCCACACCGGCTTAGTATACTATTGTACTCTCATACTGAGTGAATAGACATGTGTGTTAAGATGGGCCTGGTCATCACACATCTGTTGAGAGAAACACAGTCAAAACACAGTCGATTTCTGCACACCACAAGAACAGACATGCTCCATGCAACAGATATGTGATGTCTCCTTTTCATGGGACTACAACAGTGTTTCTCCAATGCTGGGTGTCAGGATCCACTGATGAGTCGCAAGCCAATGATGATGATGGATTAAACCCAGATCTGTGACTGGGGGTGAATGTTCTGCAATTGTGCAACATTCCGTTCATCATCTTGTGTGTTTCGCTGTTCACACTATGTGAGAAGGGTATGCCCAGACGTGGGTCCCGTGCTCACTACGCCACTGGAGTCAAGCTATCCTGGCTGAAGACGGCTGATAGCCAGAAACAGGTCCTAGGATGCTTGATTAAGGTCCAGGGAAGACATGGCTTGGCAGTTTGGGCTGGACTGTTCCCATGAGGCACAGGGCCAAGACTGATTTGCATATGGCCAAGTCTGAATTGGGGTGGCTTGGTGAGCAAAATAACGATGGATTAAACCCAGATCTGTGACTGGGGGTCAATGTTCTGCCATTGTGCAACATTCCGTTCATCTTGTGTGTGAGAATGGTACAAACAGCTGTTGTGTCTTGCAAAATAACTTAGGGCAATATATTTTTAGGCAGGTCGCACATTTCACCGTCAGAATGATGGAGTAAATTACTCTATCACCCTGGCAGGAATGCTGCCCTCCTAATTCAGAAATTACCTCCAACTGGCAGTCATTTCTAAAGCACTGGCTGGAACCACCATCGTGGCGTTTCCCGTCAATGCCTTTTGCAGTTTGGTACAGGGCTCCATAAACATGTGCACCCCAGCCAGCTAAAGATGCGTCCATGGTGATGGTCACCTTCGGAACTGGGTCTGTGAAGGGGATGCCTTGCAACAGATTGTTGCTGTTCCACCACTGCCCCCATCAACACTAGATCTTCCAACGGACCCTCCACTTATGACTACTGGCCTGACAATTACTTCTAAAGCGGGCGAATATGGAGCCTGGCATTGGGTACTACGGCAATGCATGAGGCCATCATTACTAGAAGGGGCATTACTGTGCAAACTAAGTGGTCGAAGTGGCTGCAAGAGGCAGACACTGTTGGAATGCCTTTATCCTATGATCCCTGGGATAAGCTTTGCCCAGGACTGTGTTTAGGAATGACCCAGGAAAGGTTGGACTTAGAGCAGCTCCAAGTGTGGTTTGGTGGTGTTCACTATGGAACCCAGGCCGTATGGGAGGGAAATTGCAGTCTGGGTGTGGGCTAGCATTCTTCATCAGCCAGTCGTCTAAGTCGGGGAAGACGCAAGTTCCTCCCCTCCTGAGGAGAGCAGCTATCACTGCTACGCACTGTGTGAAGACCCTTTGGGTTGTGGTCATGCCAAAAGGTAGAGCTTTGAACTGTAGTGGTGACTGCTTACCACGAAGCGCAGGTAGCATTGATGTGCTGGAAGAATTGTATGTGAATATCGGCATCCTTCAGGTAGAGTGTGGACATAAAGTTGCCTTGCAGCAGCAGGGGGATGACATCTTGTAGGGTGACCATGTGAAAATGTTCCAAGGTGATGTATCTGTTGAGAGGCAGGAGGACGAGGACTGGTTTGAGAAAGCTGTATTTTGGGGGCTAGGAAGTAGACCCCTTTTCATTTACAATGCCAATAACTCAAACTTGTTGCAAGACCTATTCAAAGAAGCGGTCGCCATTGTCCCGGGCTGCTTGGAAAGTGAAAGCACAATGGCGTGCTGAATGTTGCAGTAAAGCCTGTCGTGCCTGCAGTAGGAGAAACTGATTAAATAAAATAGTGCTTACAGACAAAAAATATTTTGTACCTTGTAACAACCAAAGTAAAATGGCCAGTCCTCATGGGAGGTTACAAATGAAGATAAGGCGGTACTAACAAGGGACTAAGAAGCCTATCAACAAATCATAAGCCAGCATTTACGAAGGGCAATGACACAAGCCAATGACAAATATGGGCGGAGAATGGGCAGGGGTTCGATTCCATACTCCAATCAACAAGCCGCAAAGCAGCGCATGCGCTGCCCAGGTTCGACCTAAAAAGAAGCCTCATGCATAACCCCTGCTAGCCTGTTGCTGTCTGTTATAGGACGGGTTGGTTCTGGGGGAAGAGGCTTTGGACCCACTTCTTGACTGCTTCTTCCAAAAGGAATCGATTTACAAAAGGGGGTGGTGATGAACAGAGTGTCTGAATTGAGCAGACCACTCTTACCCAGTCCAAAGATCAGGGCTTGATCCATCACCGTTATTTATCTCACTGCCCCATCCCAGTTCAGAACCTGGCTATATGCAAATCAGTCTGTCCCTGGCCCAGTGCATCATGGGAACAGGGCAGACTAAACTACCAAGCCAATTCTTTACCAGAAAGGAGACAAGCTACCGGGGACCGGTTTCTGGCATTTCAGCCTCTTCGGCCCGGCTTGCTTGAATCCTGATGGAGCAGTGAGAAAGGGACTCATGTCTGAGTATACCCTGCCACACCTATAGTGGCCAAAATCGATTTACAAAAGGGGGTGGTGATGAACAGAGTGTCTGAATTGAGCAGACCACTCTTACCCAGTCCAAAGATCAGGGCTTGATCCATCACCGTTATTTATCTCACTGCCCCATCCCAGTTCAGAACCTGGCTATATGCAAATCAGTCTGTCCCTGGCCCAGTGCATCATGGGAACAGGGCAGACTAAACTACCAAGCCAATTCTTTACCAGAAAGGAGACAAGCTACCGGGGACCGGTTTCTGGCATTTCAGCCTCTTCGGCCCGGCTTGCTTGAATCCTGATGGAGCAGTGAGAAAGGGACTCATGTCTGAGTATACCCTGCCACACCTATAGTGGCCAAAATCGATTTACAAAAGGGGGTGGTGATGAACAGAGTGTCTGAATTGAGCAGACCACTCTTACCCAGTCCAAAGATCAGGGCTTGATCCATCACCGTTATTTATCTCACTGCCCCATCCCAGTTCAGAACCTGGCTATATGCAAATCAGTCTGTCCCTGGCCCAGTGCATCATGGGAACAGGGCAGACTAAACTACCAAGCCAATTCTTTACCAGAAAGGAGACAAGCTACCGGGGACCGGTTTCTGGCATTTCAGCCTCTTCGGCCCGGCTTGCTTGAATCCTGATGGAGCAGTGAGAAAGGGACTCATGTCTGAGTATACCCTGCCACACCTATAGTGGCCAAAATCGATTTACAAAAGGGGGTGGTGATGAACAGAGTGTCTGAATTGAGCAGACCACTCTTACCCAGTCCAAAGATCAGGGCTTGATCCATCACCGTTATTTATCTCACTGCCCCATCCCAGTTCAGAACCTGGCTATATGCAAATCAGTCTGTCCCTGGCCCAGTGCATCATGGGAACAGGGCAGACTAAACTACCAAGCCAATTCTTTACCAGAAAGGAGACAAGCTACCGGGGACCGGTTTCTGGCATTTCAGCCTCTTCGGCCCGGCTTGCTTGAATCCTGATGGAGCAGTGAGAAAGGGACTCATGTCTGAGTATACCCTGCCACACCTATAGTGGCCAAAATCGATTTACAAAAGGGGGTGGTGATGAACAGAGTGTCTGAATTGAGCAGACCACTCTTACCCAGTCCAAAGATCAGGGCTTGATCCATCACCGTTATTTATCTCACTGCCCCATCCCAGTTCAGAACCTGGCTATATGCAAATCAGTCTGTCCCTGGCCCAGTGCATCATGGGAACAGGGCAGACTAAACTACCAAGCCAATTCTTTACCAGAAAGGAGACAAGCTACCGGGGACCGGTTTCTGGCATTTCAGCCTCTTCGGCCCGGCTTGCTTGAATCCTGATGGAGCAGTGAGAAAGGGACTCATGTCTGAGTATACCCTGCCACACCTATAGTGGCCAAAATCGATTTACAAAAGGGGGTGGTGATGAACAGAGTGTCTGAATTGAGCAGACCACTCTTACCCAGTCCAAAGATCAGGGCTTGATCCATCACCGTTATTTATCTCACTGCCCCATCCCAGTTCAGAACCTGGCTATATGCAAATCAGTCTGTCCCTGGCCCAGTGCATCATGGGAACAGGGCAGACTAAACTACCAAGCCAATTCTTTACCAGAAAGGAGACAAGCTACCGGGGACCGGTTTCTGGCATTTCAGCCTCTTCGGCCCGGCTTGCTTGAATCCTGATGGAGCAGTGAGAAAGGGACTCATGTCTGAGTATACCCTGCCACACCTATAGTGGCCAAAATCAATTTACAAAAGGGGGTGGTGATGAACAGAGTGTCTGAATTGAGCAGACCACTCTTACCCAGTCCAAAGATCAGGGCTTGATCCATCACCGTTATTTATCTCACTGCCCCATCCCAGTTCAGAACCTGGCTATATGCAAATCAGTCTGTCCCTGGCCCAGTGCATCATGGGAACAGGGCAGACTAAACTACCAAGCCAATTCTTTACCAGAAAGGAGACAAGCTACCGGGGACCGGTTTCTGGCATTTCAGCCTCTTCGGCCCGGCTTGCTTGAATCCTGATGGAGCAGTGAGAAAGGGACTCATGTCTGAGTATACCCTGCCACACCTATAGTGGCCAAAATCGATTTACAAAAGGGGGTGGTGATGAACAGAGTGTCTGAATTGAGCAGACCACTCTTACCCAGTCCAAAGATCAGGGCTTGATCCATCACCGTTATTTATCTCACTGCCCCATCCCAGTTCAGAACCTGGCTATATGCAAATCAGTCTGTCCCTGGCCCAGTGCATCATGGGAACAGGGCAGACTAAACTACCAAGCCAATTCTTTACCAGAAAGGAGACAAGCTACCGGGGACCGGTTTCTGGCATTTCAGCCTCTTCGGCCCGGCTTGCTTGAATCCTGATGGAGCAGTGAGAAAGGGACTCATGTCTGAGTATACCCTGCCACACCTATAGTGGCCAAAATCGATTTACAAAAGGGGGTGGTGATGAACAGAGTGTCTGAATTGAGCAGACCACTCTTACCCAGTCCAAAGATCAGGGCTTGATCCATCACCGTTATTTATCTCACTGCCCCATCCCAGTTCAGAACCTGGCTATATGCAAATCAGTCTGTCCCTGGCCCAGTGCATCATGGGAACAGGGCAGACTAAACTACCAAGCCAATTCTTTACCAGAAAGGAGACAAGCTACCGGGGACCGGTTTCTGGCATTTCAGCCTCTTCGGCCCGGCTTGCTTGAATCCTGATGGAGCAGTGAGAAAGGGACTCATGTCTGAGTATACCCTGCCACACCTATAGTGGCCAAAATCGATTTACAAAAGGGGGTGGTGATGAACAGAGTGTCTGAATTGAGCAGACCACTCTTACCCAGTCCAAAGATCAGGGCTTGATCCATCACCGTTATTTATCTCACTGCCCCATCCCAGTTCAGAACCTGGCTATATGCAAATCAGTCTGTCCCTGGCCCAGTGCATCATGGGAACAGGGCAGACTAAACTACCAAGCCAATTCTTTACCAGAAAGGAGACAAGCTACCGGGGACCGGTTTCTGGCATTTCAGCCTCTTCGGCCCGGCTTGCTTGAATCCTGATGGAGCAGTGAGAAAGGGACTCATGTCTGAGTATACCCTGCCACACCTATAGTGGCCAAAATCGATTTACAAAAGGGGGGTGGTGATGAACAGAGTGTCTGAATTGAGCAGACCACTCTTACCCAGTCCAAAGATCAGGGCTTGATCCATCACCGTTATTTATCTCACTGCCCCATCCCAGTTCAGAACCTGGCTATATGCAAATCAGTCTGTCCCTGGCCCAGTGCATCATGGGAACAGGGCAGACTAAACTACCAAGCCAATTCTTTACCAGAAAGGAGACAAGCTACCGGGGACCGGTTTCTGGCATTTCAGCCTCTTCGGCCCGGCTTGCTTGAATCCTGATGGAGCAGTGAGAAAGGGACTCATGTCTGAGTATACCCTGCCACACCTATAGTGGCCAAAATCGATTTACAAAAGGGGGTGGTGATGAACAGAGTGTCTGAATTGAGCAGACCACTCTTACCCAGTCCAAAGATCAGGGCTTGATCCATCACCGTTATTTATCTCACTGCCCCATCCCAGTTCAGAACCTGGCTATATGCAAATCAGTCTGTCCCTGGCCCAGTGCATCATGGGAACAGGGCAGACTAAACTACCAAGCCAACTCTTTACCAGAAAGGAGACAAGCTACCGGGGACCGGTTTCTGGCATTTCAGCCTCTTCGGCCCGGCTTGCTTGAATCCTGATGGAGCAGTGAGAAAGGGACTCATGTCTGAGTATACCCTGCCACACCTATAGTGGCCAAAATCGATTTACAAAAGGGGGTGGTGATGAACAGAGTGTCTGAATTGAGCAGACCACTCTTACCCAGTCCAAAGATCAGGGCTTGATCCATCACCGTTATTTATCTCACTGCCCCATCCCAGTTCAGAACCTGGCTATATGCAAATCAGTCTGTCCCTGGCCCAGTGCATCATGGGAACAGGGCAGACTAAACTACCAAGCCAATTCTTTACCAGAAAGGAGACAAGCTACCGGGGACCGGTTTCTGGCATTTCAGCCTCTTCGGCCCGGCTTGCTTGAATCCTGATGGAGCAGTGAGAAAGGGACTCATGTCTGAGTATACCCTGCCACACCTATAGTGGCCAAAATCGATTTACAAAAGGGGGTGGTGATGAACAGAGTGTCTGAATTGAGCAGACCACTCTTACCCAGTCCAAAGATCAGGGCTTGATCCATCACCGTTATTTATCTCACTGCCCCATCCCAGTTCAGAACCTGGCTATATGCAAATCAGTCTGTCCCTGGCCCAGTGCATCATGGGAACAGGGCAGACTAAACTACCAAGCCAATTCTTTACCAGAAAGGAGACAAGCTACCGGGGACCGGTTTCTGGCATTTCAGCCTCTTCGGCCCGGCTTGCTTGAATCCTGATGGAGCAGTGAGAAAGGGACTCATGTCTGAGTATACCCTGCCACACCTATAGTGGCCAAAATCGATTTACAAAAGGGGGTGGTGATGAACAGAGTGTCTGAATTGAGCAGACCACTCTTACCCAGTCCAAAGATCAGGGCTTGATCCATCACCGTTATTTATCTCACTGCCCCATCCCAGTTCAGAACCTGGCTATATGCAAATCAGTCTGTCCCTGGCCCAGTGCATCATGGGAACAGGGCAGACTAAACTACCAAGCCAATTCTTTACCAGAAAGGAGACAAGCTACCGGGGACCGGGTTCTGGCATTTCAGCCTCTTCGGCCCGGCTTGCTTGAATCCTGATGGAGCAGTGAGAAAGGGACTCATGTCTGAGTATACCCTGCCACACCTATATTGGCCAAAATCGATTTACAAAAGGGGGTGGTGATGAACAGAGTGTCTGAAATGAGCAGACCACTCTTACCCAGTCCAAAGATCAGGGCTTGATCCATCACCGTTATTTATCTCACTGCCCCATCCCAGTTCAGAACCTGGCTATATGCAAATCAGTCTGTCCCTGGCCCAGTGCATCATGGGAACAGGGCAGACTAAACTACCAAGCCAATTCTTTACCAGAAAGGAGACAAGCTACCGGGGACCGGTTTCTGGCATTTCAGCCTCTTCGGCCCGGCTTGCTTGAATCCTGATGGAGCAGTGAGAAAGGGACTCATGTCTGAGTATACCCTGCCACACCTATAGTGGCCAAAATCGATTTACAAAAGGGGGTGGTGATGAACAGAGTGTCTGAAATGAGCAGACCACTCTTACCCAGTCCAAAGATCAGGGCTTGATCCATCACCGTTATTTATCTCACTGCCCCATCCCAGTTCAGAACCTGGCTGTATGCAAATCAGTCTGTCCCTGGCCCAGTGCATCATGGGAACAGGGCAGACTAAACTACCAAGCCAATTCTTTACCAGAAAGGAGACAAGCTACCGGGGACCGGTTTCTGGCATTTCAGCCTCTTCGGCCCGGCTTGCTTGAATCCTGATGGAGCAGTGAGAAAGGGACTCATGTCTGAGTATACCCTGCCACACCTATAGTGGCCAAAATCGATTTACAAAAGGGGGTGGTGATGAACAGAGTGTCTGAATTGAGCAGACCACTCTTACCCAGTCCAAAGATCAGGGCTTGATCCATCACCGTTATTTATCTCACTGCCCCATCCCAGTTCAGAACCTGGCTATATGCAAATCAGTCTGTCCCTGGCCCAGTGCATCATGGGAACAGGGCAGACTAAACTACCAAGCCAATTCAGAGACTCTGTCCCTCACCACCCCTTGTTGTAAATATTTTTGTCCACCCTAAGCGTGGAAGGGTATACTCAGATGTGAGTCCCTTGCTCATTGCACCATCAGGATTCAAGCAAGCCGGGCCGAAGAGGCTGAAATGCCAGAAACCGGTCCCCGGTAGCTTGTTTCCTTCCCAGTGTAAGAATTGGCTTTTGTAGTTTGGTTTGCCCTGTTCCCATCATGCACTGGGACAGGAACAGACTAATTTGCATACAGCCAGGTTCTGAAACTGGGATAGTGCAGTGAGCTAAAAAACGGTGTTGGATCTAGCCCTGATCTCTTGACTGGGTGAGAGTATTCTGTTTAATTCAGAGACTCTGTCCCTCACCACCCCTTGTTGTAAATATTTTTGTCCACCCTAAGCGTGGAAGGGTATACTCAGATGTGAGTCCCTTGCTCATTGCACCATCAGGATTCAAGCAAGCCGGGCCGAAGAGGCTGAAATGCCAGAAACCGGTCCCCGGTAGCTTGTTTCCTTCCCAGTGTAAGAATTGGCTTTTGTAGTTTGGTTTGCCCTGTTCCCATCATGCACTGGGACAGGAACAGACTAATTTGCATACAGCCAGGTTCTGAAACTGGGATGGTGCAGTGAGCTAAAAAACGGTGTTGGATCTAGCCCTGATCTCTTGACTGGGTGAGAGTATTCTGTTTAATTCAGAGACTCTGTCCCTCACCACCCCTTGTTGTAAATATTTTTGTCCACCCTAAGCGTGGAAGGGTATACTCAGATGTGAGTCCCTTGCTCATTGCACCATCAGGATTCAAGCAAGCCGGGCCGAAGAGGCTGAAATGCCAGAAACCGGTCCCCGGTAGCTTGTTTCCTTCCCAGTGTAAGAATTGGCTTTTGTAGTTTGGTTTGCCCTGTTCCCATCATGCACTGGGACAGGAACAGACTAATTTGCATACAGCCAGGTTCTGAAACTGGGATGGTGCAGTGAGCTAAAAAACGGTGTTGGATCTAGCCCTGATCTCTTGACTGGGTGAGAGTATTCTGTTTAATTCAGAGACTCTGTCCCTCACCACCCCTTGTTGTAAATATTTTTGTCCACCCTAAGCGTGGAAGGGTATACTCAGATGTGAGTCCCTTGCTCATTGCACCATCAGGATTCAAGCAAGCCGGGCCGAAGAGGCTGAAATGCCAGAAACCGGTCCCCGGTAGCTTGTTTCCTTCCCAGTGTAAGAATTGGCTTTTGTAGTTTGGTTTGCCCTGTTCCCATCATGCACTGGGACAGGAACAGACTAATTTGCATACAGCCAGGTTCTGAAACTGGGATGGTGCAGTGAGCTAAAAAACGGTGTTGGATCTAGCCCTGATCTCTTGACTGGGTGAGAGTATTCTGTTTAATTCAGAGACTCTGTCCCTCACCACCCCTTGTTGTAAATATTTTTGTCCACCCTAAGCGTGGAAGGGTATACTCAGATGTGAGTCCCTTGCTCATTGCACCATCAGGATTCAAGCAAGCCGGGCCGAAGAGGCTGAAATGCCAGAAACCGGTCCCCGGTAGCTTGTTTCCTTCCCAGTGTAAGAATTGGCTTTTGTAGTTTGGTTTGCCCTGTTCCCATCATGCACTGGGACAGGAACAGACTAATTTGCATACAGCCAGGTTCTGAAACTGGGATGGTGCAGTGAGCTACAAAACGGTGTTGGATCTAGCCCTGATCTCTTGACTGGGTGAGAGTATTCTGTTTAATTCAGAGACTCTGTCCCTCACCACCCCTTGTTGTAAATATTTTTGTCCACCCTAAGCGTGGAAGGGTATACTCAGATGTGAGTCCCTTGCTCATTGCACCATCAGGATTCAAGCAAGCCGGGCCGAAGAGGCTGAAATGCCAGAAACCGGTCCCCGGTAGCTTGTTTCCTTCCCAGTGTAAGAATTGGCTTTTGTAGTTTGGTTTGCCCTGTTCCCATCATGCACTGGGACAGGAACAGACTAATTTGCATACAGCCAGGTTCTGAAACTGGGATGGTGCAGTGAGCTAAAAAACGGTGTTGGATCTAGCCCTGATCTCTTGACTGGGTGAGAGTATTCTGTTTAATTCAGAGACTCTGTCCCTCACCACCCCTTGTTGTAAATATTTTTGTCCACCCTAAGCGTGGAAGGGTATACTCAGATGTGAGTCCCTTGCTCATTGCACCATCAGGATTCAAGCAAGCCGGGCCGAAGAGGCTGAAATGCCAGAAACCGGTCCCCGGTAGCTTGTTTCCTTCCCAGTGTAAGAATTGGCTTTTGTAGTTTGGTTTGCCCTGTTCCCATCATGCACTGGGACAGGAACAGACTAATTTGCATACAGCCAGGTTCTGAAACTGGGATGGTGCAGTGAGCTAAAAAACGGTGTTGGATCTAGCCCTGATCTCTTGACTGGGTGAGAGTATTCTGTTTAATTCAGAGACTCTGTCCCTCACCACCCCTTGTTGTAAATATTTTTGTCCACCCTAAGCGTGGAAGGGTATACTCAGATGTGAGTCCCTTGCTCATTGCACCATCAGGATTCAAGCAAGCCGGGCCGAAGAGGCTGAAATGCCAGAAACCGGTCCCCGGTAGCTTGTTTCCTTCCCAGTGTAAGAATTGGCTTTTGTAGTTTGGTTTGCCCTGTTCCCATCATGCACTGGGACAGGAACAGACTAATTTGCATACAGCCAGGTTCTGAAACTGGGATGGTGCAGTGAGCTAAAAAACGGTGTTGGATCTAGCCCTGATCTCTTGACTGGGTGAGAGTATTCTGTTTAATTCAGAGACTCTGTCCCTCACCACCCCTTGTTGTAAATATTTTTGTCCACCCTAAGCGTGGAAGGGTATACTCAGATGTGAGTCCCTTGCTCATTGCACCATCAGGATTCAAGCAAGCCGGGCCGAAGAGGCTGAAATGCCAGAAACCGGTCCCCGGTAGCTTGTTTCCTTCCCAGTGTAAGAATTGGCTTTTGTAGTTTGGTTTGCCCTGTTCCCATCATGCACTGGGACAGGAACAGACTAATTTGCATACAGCCAGGTTCTGAAACTGGGATGGTGCAGTGAGCTAAAAAACGGTGTTGGATCTAGCCCTGATCTCTTGACTGGGTGAGAGTATTCTGTTTAATTCAGAGACTCTGTCCCTCACCACCCCTTGTTGTAAATATTTTTGTCCACCCTAAGCGTGGAAGGGTATACTCAGATGTGAGTCCCTTGCTCATTGCACCATCAGGATTCAAGCAAGCCGGGCCGAAGAGGCTGAAATGCCAGAAACCGGTCCCCGGTAGCTTGTTTCCTTTCCAGTGTAAGAATTGGCTTTTGTAGTTTGGTTTGCCCTGTTCCCATCATGCACTGGGACAGGAACAGACTAATTTGCATACAGCCAGGTTCTGAAACTGGGATGGTGCAGTGAGCTAAAAAACGGTGTTGGATCTAGCCCTGATCTCTTGACTGGGTGAGAGTATTCTGTTTAATTCAGAGACTCTGTCCCTCACCACCCCTTGTTGTAAATATTTTTGTCCACCCTAAGCGTGGAAAGGTATACTCAGATGTGAGTCCCTTGCTCATTGCACCATCAGGATTCAAGCAAGCCGGGCCGAAGAGGCTGAAATGCCAGAAACCGGTCCCCGGTAGCTTGTTTCCTTCCCAGTGTAAGAATTGGCTTTTGTAGTTTGGTTTGCCCTGTTCCCATCATGCACTGGGACAGGAACAGACTAATTTGCATACAGCCAGGTTCTGAAACTGGGATGGTGCAGTGAGCTAAAAAACGGTGTTGGATCTAGCCCTGATCTCTTGACTGGGTGAGAGTATTCTGTTTAATTCAGAGACTCTGTCCCTCACCACCCCTTGTTGTAAATATTTTTGTCCACCCTAAGCGTGGAAGGGTATACTCAGATGTGAGTCCCTTGCTCATTGCACCATCAGGATTCAAGCAAGCCGGGCCGAAGAGGCTGAAATGCCAGAAACCGGTCCCCGGTAGCTTGTTTCCTTCCCAGTGTAAGAATTGGCTTTTGTAGTTTGGTTTGCCCTGTTCCCATCATGCACTGGGACAGGAACAGACTAATTTGCATATAGCCAGGTTCTGAAACTGGGATGGTGCAGTGAGCTAAAAAACGGTGTTGGATCTAGCCCTGATCTCTTGACTGGGTGAGAGTATTCTGTTTAATTCAGAGACTCTGTCCCTCACCACCCCTTGTTGTAAATATTTTTGTCCACCCTAAGCGTGGAAGGGTATACTCAGATGTGAGTCCCTTGCTCATTGCACCATCAGGATTCAAGCAAGCCGGGCCGAAGAGGCTGAAATGCCAGAAACCGGTCCCCGGTAGCTTGTTTCCTTCCCAGTGTAAGAATTGGCTTTTGTAGTTTGGTTTGCCCTGTTCCCATCATGCACTGGGACAGGAACAGACTAATTTGCATACAGCCAGGTTCTGAAACTGGGATGGTGCAGTGAGCTAAAAAACGGTGTTGGATCTAGCCCTGATCTCTTGACTGGGTGAGAGTATTCTGTTTAATTCAGAGACTCTGTCCCTCACCACCCCTTGTTGTAAATATTTTTGTCCACCCTAAGCGTGGAAGGGTATACTCAGATGTGAGTCCCTTGCTCATTGCACCATCAGGATTCAAGCAAGCCGGGCCGAAGAGGCTGAAATGCCAGAAACCGGTCCCCGGTAGCTTGTTTCCTTCCCAGTGTAAGAATTGGCTTTTGTAGTTTGGTTTGCCCTGTTCCCATCATGCACTGGGACAGGAACAGACTAATTTGCATACAGCCAGGTTCTGAAACTGGGATGGTGCAGTGAGCTAAAAAACGGTGTTGGATCTAGCCCTGATCTCTTGACTGGGTGAGAGTATTCTGTTTAATTCAGAGACTCTGTCCCTCACCACCCCTTGTTGTAAATATTTTTGTCCACCCTAAGCGTGGAAGGGTATACTCAGATGTGAGTCCCTTGCTCATTGCACCATCAGGATTCAAGCAAGCCGGGCCGAAGAGGCTGAAATGCCAGAAACCGGTCCCCGGTAGCTTGTTTCCTTCCCAGTGTAAGAATTGGCTTTTGTAGTTTGGTTTGCCCTGTTCCCATCATGCACTGGGACAGGAACAGACTAATTTGCATACAGCCAGGTTCTGAAACTGGGATGGTGCAGTGAGCTAAAAAACGGTGTTGGATCTAGCCCTGATCTCTTGACTGGGTGAGAGTATTCTGTTTAATTCAGAGACTCTGTCCCTCACCACCCCTTGTTGTAAATATTTTTGTCCACCCTAAGCGTGGAAGGGTATACTCAGATGTGAGTCCCTTGCTCATTGCACCATCAGGATTCAAGCAAGCCGGGCCGAAGAGGCTGAAATGCCAGAAACCGGTCCCCGGTAGCTTGTTTCCTTCCCAGTGTAAGAATTGGCTTTTGTAGTTTGGTTTGCCCTGTTCCCATCATGCACTGGGACAGGAACAGACTAATTTGCATACAGCCAGGTTCTGAAACTGGGATGGTGCAGTGAGCTAAAAAACGGTGTTGGATCTAGCCCTGATCTCTTGACTGGGTGAGAGTATTCTGTTTAATTCAGAGACTCTGTCCCTCACCACCCCTTGTTGTAAATATTTTTGTCCACCCTAAGCGTGGAAGGGTATACTCAGATGTGAGTCCCTTGCTCATTGCACCATCAGGATTCAAGCAAGCCGGGCCGAAGAGGCTGAAATGCCAGAAACCGGTCCCCGGTAGCTTGTTTCCTTCCCAGTGTAAGAATTGGCTTTTGTAGTTTGGTTTGCCCTGTTCCCATCATGCACTGGGACAGGAACAGACTAATTTGCATACAGCCAGGTTCTGAAACTGGGATGGTGCAGTGAGCTAAAAAACGGTGTTGGATCTAGCCCTGATCTCTTGACTGGGTGAGAGTATTCTGTTTAATTCAGAGACTCTGTCCCTCACCACCCCTTGTTGTAAATATTTTTGTCCACCCTAAGCGTGGAAGGGTATACTCAGATGTGAGTCCCTTGCTCATTGCACCATCAGGATTCAAGCAAGCCGGGCCGAAGAGGCTGAAATGCCAGAAACCGGTCCCCGGTAGCTTGTTTCCTTCCCAGTGTAAGAATTGGCTTTTGTAGTTTGGTTTGCCCTGTTCCCATCATGCACTGGGACAGGAACAGACTAATTTGCATACAGCCAGGTTCTGAAACTGGGATGGTGCAGTGAGCTAAAAAACGGTGTTGGATCTAGCCCTGATCTCTTGACTGGGTGAGAGTATTCTGTTTAATTCAGAGACTCTGTCCCTCACCACCCCTTGTTGTAAATATTTTTGTCCACCCTAAGCGTGGAAGGGTATACTCAGATGTGAGTCCCTTGCTCATTGCACCATCAGGATTCAAGCAAGCCGGGCCGAAGAGGCTGAAATGCCAGAAACCGGTCCCCGGTAGCTTGTTTCCTTCCCAGTGTAAGAATTGGCTTTTGTAGTTTGGTTTGCCCTGTTCCCATCATGCACTGGGACAGGAACAGACTAATTTGCATACAGCCAGGTTCTGAAACTGGGATGGTGCAGTGAGCTAAAAAACGGTGTTGGATCTAGCCCTGATCTCTTGACTGGGTGAGAGTATTCTGTTTAATTCAGAGACTCTGTCCCTCACCACTCCTTGTTGTAAATATTTTTGTCCACCCTAAGCGTGGAAGGGTATACTCAGATGTGAGTCCCTTGCTCATTGCACCATCAGGATTCAAGCAAGCCGGGCCGAAGAGGCTGAAATGCCAGAAACCGGTCCCCGGTAGCTTGTTTCCTTCCCAGTGTAAGAATTGGCTTTTGTAGTTTGGTTTGCCCTGTTCCCATCATGCACTGGGACAGGAACAGACTAATTTGCATACAGCCAGGTTCTGAAACTGGGATGGTGCAGTGAGCTAAAAAACGGTGTTGGATCTAGCCCTGATCTCTTGACTGGGTGAGAGTATTCTGTTTAATTCAGAGACTCTGTCCCTCACCACCCCTTGTTGTAAATATTTTTGTCCACCCTAAGCGTGGAAGGGTATACTCAGATGTGAGTCCCTTGCTCATTGCACCATCAGGATTCAAGCAAGCCGGGCCGAAGAGGCTGAAATGCCAGAAAACGGTCCCCGGTAGCTTGTTTCCTTCCCAGTGTAAGAATTGGCTTTTGTAGTTTGGTTTGCCCTGTTCCCATCATGCACTGGGACAGGAACAGACTAATTTGCATACAGCCAGGTTCTGAAACTGGGATGGTGCAGTGAGCTAAAAAACGGTGTTGGATCTAGCCCTGATCTCTTGACTGGGTGAGAGTATTCTGTTTAATTCAGAGACTCTGTCCCTCACCACCCCTTGTTGTAAATATTTTTGTCCACCCTAAGCGTGGAAGGGTATACTCAGATGTGAGTCCCTTGCTCATTGCACCATCAGGATTCAAGCAAGCCGGGCCGAAGAGGCTGAAATGCCAGAAACCGGTCCCCGGTAGCTTGTTTCCTTCCCAGTGTAAGAATTGGCTTTTGTAGTTTGGTTTGCCCTGTTCCCATCATGCACTGGGACAGGAACAGACTAATTTGCATACAGCCAGGTTCTGAAACTGGGATGGTGCAGTGAGCTAAAAAACGGTGTTGGATCTAGCCCTGATCTCTTGACTGGGTGAGAGTATTCTGTTTAATTCAGAGACTCTGTCCCTCACCACCCCTTGTTGTAAATATTTTTGTCCACCCTAAGCGTGGAAGGGTATACTCAGATGTGAGTCCCTTGCTCATTGCACCATCAGGATTCAAGCAAGCCGGGCCGAAGAGGCTGAAATGCCAGAAACCGGTCCCCGGTAGCTTGTTTCCTTCCCAGTGTAAGAATTGGCTTTTGTAGTTTGGTTTGCCCTGTTCCCATCATGCACTGGGACAGGAACAGACTAATTTGCATACAGCCAGGTTCTGAAACTGGGATGGTGCAGTGAGCTAAAAAACGGTGTTGGATCTAGCCCTGATCTCTTGACTGGGTGAGAGTATTCTGTTTAATTCAGAGACTCTGTCCCTCACCACCCCTTGTTGTAAATATTTTTGTCCACCCTAAGCGTGGAAGGGTATACTCAGATGTGAGTCCCTTGCTCATTGCACCATCAGGATTCAAGCAAGCCGGGCCGAAGAGGCTGAAATGCCAGAAACCGGTCCCCGGTAGCTTGTTTCCTTCCCAGTGTAAGAATTGGCTTTTGTAGTTTGGTTTGCCCTGTTCCCATCATGCACTGGGACAGGAACAGACTAATTTGCATACAGCCAGTTTCTGAAACTGGGATGGTGCAGTGAGCTAAAAAACGGTGTTGGATCTAGCCCTGATCTCTTGACTGGGTGAGAGTATTCTGTTTAATTCAGAGACTCTGTCCCTCACCACCCCTTGTTGTAAATATTTTTGTCCACCCTAAGCGTGGAAGGGTATACTCAGATGTGAGTCCCTTGCTCATTGCACCATCAGGATTCAAGCAAGCCGGGCCGAAGAGGCTGAAATGCCAGAAACCGGTCCCCGGTAGCTTGTTTCCTTCCCAGTGTAAGAATTGGCTTTTGTAGTTTGGTTTGCCCTGTTCCCATCATGCACTGGGACAGGAACAGACTAATTTGCATACAGCCAGGTTCTGAAACTGGGATGGTGCAGTGAGCTAAAAAACGGTGTTGGATCTAGCCCTGATCTCTTGACTGGGTGAGAGTATTCTGTTTAATTCAGAGACTCTGTCCCTCACCACCCCTTGTTGTAAATATCTTCCAAAAGGAGCCCTGCAGGAAGGAACCTTGGAAGGACTCAGTGACTTTGTGGTTTCCTTTTTTATATTTTAAAGCATATTATCAAATTGCGGTGTAAAAAGGTGCTACCCATAGAAAGGCAGGTTGACCAGATCCTGCTGTACCTCCGGCTTGAAGCCTGACGTTAGAAAAGTCACTTTATCTCTTCTCAGTGAGCTCTATCATGCCGGGAGAGGAGGCCCACTGAATTGGTGATGCACAAGTGCTCCCACTGCTACTCGTACCTGCAGCATCGATCCACGATCTCCTTGTCAGGAGGCAGAGTGTCACCCGTGACCTGGCCTGCTACTTTTTTCCTGGCGGTGGTGGCAACCAGGGAGTCCGGTGGGATTGGACTCTGATGGATAGTGGGTCAGAGGGTGCCAGCTTGTATTTTATTTCAACCCGGGGTGTTACCACCAGGATTTGACTGGATTATTGAAGATCTCAGGTGCTGATTGTATCATCCCACTGAGTATAGGGAGGTTTTGGAGACAACGCTTTGTTTTGGAAAGTGTCTCGAGCAAACAAATATTCATCCTCGGGGGTGACAAAGACTTTCACTGTATGAAAGGCAGTAATGCGTTGAACAATGCTGTGGTACACCATAGAGTTATCTGGTGAGGAGGCCCTGACGGGAACATGTTCTAGATCTGCGTTCCACTGAGTTTCTACATCATATTTCTCTCAATGATAATCTGTGGGATGTGGGTAAACCGGGGAAAAGTCCTCAGCTGGAGAGTAGAAACTAGGGCTACCTGTATTGGCGGATGACTCTGGTGACCCCTGAAGGGAAGTCATAGGAGGTGAGCTAGGAGGTGGTGGTGGAGGAGAAGGTAGAGGTGGTGGTGGAAGAGGTGGAGGAGTAGGGGCAACAGCCTTGTCCCTAGGCCTTTTGAGGAAGGCTGAGGCACAGACGTGTACCAAGGTGGAACATCTGCGTTTCTTAGGCAGTCTTTTCCGAGGCAGAGAACTTGCCTTTGCATGAATGGATGATGATACACCGCTGTCTCTCATCCAGCTTCCGTTAGTCTTTTGAGGATAAACCTTTTGTAAGAGTCAGTTGCCAATGGCTTTGGGACAGACTGTGGTTTCGGCATCAACAATGGCTTCGGCCTCAAAGGTTTAGTGTTGACGCACAAGTTACTTACCTTCGGTAACAATATATCTGTAAGCAACAGTAGTTTGTGTTAGATTCCTTACCTTAGAATATCCCCAGACGTCAGACTGAATCCGTTTTCGTCAACAGTACCCCTGCGAGTCAGTAGGCGTCGTCTGCGTCTCTGAATCCGTCGTCGGCTTCGTGATCGCCGGGATGACGTCGTCGGAGTACTTAGACGCCGCCCTCACGTCAGTTGTGTGCATAGCTTTCCGCGCCAGGAACGCAGATCCATGCAAGAAACCGACATTGGTGCCATGAAACTAGGAGATACCTTAACCCTAGATTTCGGTTCGCAGAACGGGGAGGATGGGTGGGGCGATAAGGAATCTAACACTAACTACTGTTTCTTACAGATATATCGTTACCGAAGGTAAGTAACTTGTAAATCTGAAAGAAACAGGTTAGTGTTAGATTCCTTACCTTAGAATAAATACTGGAGCAATAACCCCGGTGGTGGGTCTGCGAACCAAGATCACACCAGAAAGTCCTAGAAAACGGAATGGCCGAAAAAGCCATCTCTCCGGACTGTCCAGGCAGTAGTGCTGAGCAAACGTGTGCAGCGAGGCCCACGTAGCTGCCTGACAGATGCAAATGGACTCCCCGACCCAAGTTATGTTAAAATTTGGTAGAGCGCAAAACAGCTGCCCCAGCAAAGGGGCGTCCCGTCGCTAAAGAACCACATAATTTTCACAAAGAACAGAAACAAGGAGTCGGAAACCTAAAGGGGAGGAAATAGGAGGGTTTTGACAGCTCTCCGGAAGGCAGACAGATTTTCCATTGAGCGAATGTTCACCGGCAGATTGTTCCTAAGTTTGGCTCCTAGTACTCTAAAGTAGCGCCCACCTGTGCGAGCTAACTTTGTGAGGGGAACTGCCAGTAAATGTTGGCCAAGTGAGTGCAGATTGCGCTGTGGCGCATAAGGTATAAGGAGTGACCGGAGAAGTTTTGGGCGTCCAGTTTTAAGAATTGTAAAGATCATAACGAGAGCTTTAAACAGGATACAGGACTCAATCGGAAGCCAATGCAGCTTTCGTATTGTGGCTCTAGCCGAGCACCTACGGGGAAGTCCGACCAAGGTTCTTGCCGCGGTGTTCTGCACACGTTGCAGACGCGCAATCTCAGCCTTGTTGGCGTCCAGGAGTAAGACGTTAGCATAGTCTAGGCGGGGCAGAATTGTGGCTTGAATGATCGTTTGACGAACCTTGGAATCAAAGAAGCCGAGTATGGGATTAAGGCTCCTCATCAGGCCCACACATGTGGCCGCTACTCTTTTTGTGTGGGTCTGGAAGTTGAGTGATGAGTCCATCCAAGCGCCCAGGTTTTTGACCAGGGATTTGGGGGGAGGAATGGTGCCTAGCGACAGAGGCCACCAGTGTTTGTTCCAGTAACTGGTATTCTTTCCAAGAAGCAGTACCTCCGTCTTGCCTGCGTTGAGCTGCAGGCAATTATCCGTCATCCATTGGGCTACGGCAGCCAGCCCATCCCTGAACCTCGCTGCAGAGATAGAGGGACCCTCAGAGTGACAGCTAGCTGCGTGTCATCAGCGTATGACACCAGCGAGAGGTCCCATTCTCTGGCTACAGCCGCAAGCGGCTGTACATATAGGTTAAAAAGGGATGGGCTGAGTGCGGAGCCCTAAGGAACTCCCTGTCCGATGGAGTGGGACTGGGAGAGGAATGGAGGGGCTGACACCCGGAAAGACCTGTCCTCCAAAAAGGAGCGGAACCAGTCCAATGCACGGTCCGAGATACCTGCCATGGTCAGACGATACAGTAGAATGTTATGTGATACCGTGTCAAAGGCCGCGCTGAGATCTAATAGGATCAGCGCAGCACTTTGGCCGGCATCAAGTATCGTCCGAAGATGTTCCGACGTGGCTAGGAGGGCAGACTCGGTGCTATGGCCTGGCCTAAACCCGTTTTGGGATGGATCTAAGATGTTATTTAGATCCATGTGCTTGGACAGGATGGTGTTAACGTGAGCCTCTGCGAGTTTGGAAATCCCTCGAAGCAATGAAATGGGTCTATAGTTCTCCGGTTTGGAGGGATCGAGGGTCGGTTTTTTAATGATGGGAGAGACCCATGCTTGCTTCCAAACAGTCGGGACAGTGGCCGAGGAGAAGGACATATTTAATATAGATGCTAGAGAGGGTAAAAAAAATCCAGGGAGTCTAAGAAGTGGGCCGGTCTCATGGGGTCTGCTGGGGAACCAGATTTGACCTTCCTGCAAAGTACAGCTAGGTCTTCATGAGAGATTTCAGGTATAAGCTCCATCCTGGTGCATTTATTAATGGGTGGAGGGGAGCTGAGAGTTATAGCAGAGTGGCGTGGAAAGGATTTGAAATGCAGTTTTAACAGTCAGAAGACGAAGAGAACAGTTGTGCAGTGGCTCGAAGGGAGCGCAGATCAGATAAGTTAGTACAAGGTTCAAGTCCCACTGAGGCATCACAAAGGGAACTGGAGGGAACATGTGGGTGATGCCTTTCAATAATCTATTTACAATAGGGGACTTGAAAAGAGAAGGTTTATCAGGAAGCCTTAAGAAGGCTGAGATGGCCGAGAGATAGCCCTTGATAGTGCCGAGAGCAGAGCCCTGCTGGGCAAGAGAAAGAAGGAAGAGGAGAACCTCTGAAACGGGGCAGAAATTGGATCCACAGCCTTTGCTGTACACCATGCCACAAATTTGTTCCACCTGCAGGCCTATACCGATTTTGTGGAGGGACGCCTGACTGTCAGAATCACATCACAGACTTCAGGAGGCAAGTTAAATGGCCTCAACTGTCGTCACTCAATCTCCACGCATGTAGGCGGAGACTGGACAAGTTCGGGTGGAGGACCGTCTCCTGCTGCTACGACAGAAGGTCCTCCTGAAGAGGCAGACGAATCAGGGGATCAACTGACATGCTGAGTAGCTCGGGATACCAGTACCTTCGTGCCCAGTCCGGAGCCACAAGGATGACTTCTACCCGGTCGCGCCTGATCTTCTTCAGCACTCTGGGCAGAAGTGGTATAGAGGAAAAGGCGTTCAACAGACCGCAGCTCCACTCGCGCCGAAAAGCGTCTCCGAGCGAGCGCCGCCGTGGAAATTTCAACGCGCAGAACTGATGACATTGCGTGTTCTCTTTGGTGGCAAATAGATCTAGAAAACAAAGGTTAAGGAGGGTCAAGGGGACTATGTTTATAGACCTACCAGACTCAATACCCCTAATCAAACTGCAACAAACAAAAAGTCGGAAGGTCTGTTAAACTACGTAGCTGAGTCTATGAGGTCCTACTAAAGTGACCCTTTTGGATTGCACTGAACCAGACCAAGTGGTAACATGACACGAATATGTGTTAGATATCCTATCAGCCCACCCATCTGGCGGAGCCTCGTCATGTAGGACGTCTAACCAGGGTGGTGAGTCCAAGCCCAGATGAATTGGCCAGACACCACGCACTACTGGTTCACCATCCTACCATATCCTCCAGATCAGTAGTTAATGGAGGTAGAAATCCCAGCAAATCCCAGCAATATGTGGGAGTCGAGCCTCACCTCACCCGGCAACGGCTCGGAGATTGAGGCCCCGCTCTCTCCGTCGGTACCTCTAGGCTGACACCTAAGCCGAAGGTGTCAGCCTAGAGGTACCGACGGTACTGATCTGGAGGATATGGTAGGATGGTCTACAAGACCACACCAGTAGTTTGGACAGTTCTTTAACAAACAATTTGGTCTGTCCCTTTTTTTGTTTGCACTTTGTATAAATTGTCTGAGTGTATCTTTGCAGTAGCAACACCTTTGTGTATTTGGCCCTGAAGAATGCCGGTGTAGTTTCATCTTCGGCAGAAACATGTTGGCCTGATCCATAACACAACAAAGCATCACAGTGATTATTTCACACTGTTCTACACTTCTTTTTAATCTGGCGTCTTGGTGAATATCTTTAATAAAAACACTTTTTCTTTGCCTCGACCGTCATTTTAAGATCACCTATTCTTCACTCCCTGTCTTGCACTGCACTTTTTCAGCACCACTCTGTGGCACGGACACCTTTACATGATGAACCAGTAGTGCGTGGTGTCTGGCCAATTCATCTGGGCTTGGACTCACCACCCTGGTTAGACGTCCTACATGACGAGGCTCCGCCAGATGGGTGGGCTGATAGGATATCTAACACATATTCGTGTCATGTTACCACTTGGTCTGGTTCAGTGCAATCCAAAAGGGTCACTTTAGTAGGACCTCATAGACTCAGCTACGTAGTTTAACAGACCTTCCGACTCTTTTTGTTTGTGGCAAATAGATCTAACCAAGGCTCTACCCACTGCTGAAAGAGACCTTGCCCCACGTCAGAGTTCAGACGCCATTCGTTATCCATCATGCACCGACGGCTGAGTTCGTCCACCCTGGTGTTCAGGGAACCTGCCAGGTGTTGAACCACCAGGGTGACGCCCTAGTGTTCCAGCCATGTCCAGAGGCGCAGAGCCTCCTGACAAAGGGTCCACAACCCCACCCCACCCTATTTTTTGCAGTACCACAAGGCGGTGGTGTTGTCCGTGAACACCTGCACTACACTTCCCGGGACAGTGGGAAGGAATGCTTTCAGTGCAAGCCGGATCGCCCGCACTTCCAGAAGGTTGATGTGGAGCCGGGACTCCGCCAGAGACCAGAGACCTCTGATCTCCGCCTCGCCCATGTGACCCCCCCATCCCAGGAGGGACGCATCCGTCACTACCACATGCTCTGGTTGGGGCAGGGAGAGGGATCTGCCACTGACCCAATCGCGGTCCGTGAACCGCCACTGCAACTGTCTCGCAGTGCCCTCCGAGATCAGGACGTGGTAGGACCGGTTGCCCTAATGCTGTGCCCACTGGAACTTCAGGTCCCACTGCAGAGCCCGCATCCGCCACCTGGCGTGATGCACCAGTAGGATGCAGGAAGCCATCAGTCCCAGGAGCCGCAGCTTTACCCTGACCGAGACTTTGGATAAAGGCCGAAAGATCGGAATCAGAGCCTAAATATCCCGAACCCGCTGCTCGGGAGGATAAACCCGAAACTGTGCCGAGTCCAGAACCGCTCCGATGAAAAGAAGCTTTTGAGAGGGACTCAGGTGTGACTTCGACACGTTGATGGAGAACCCCAGCGAGAGCAGGAGATCGGCCGTAGTCTGGAGGTGGGAGACGACTGTCTGGGGCGAGCCCGCCTTCAACAACCAGTCGTCGAGACAGGGGAAGACTGAGATCCCTGATCTGCGCAGATGGGCTGCGGCCACCGCCATCACTTTCGTGAACACCCAAGGGGCACTGGTGAGGCCAAAGGGGAGCACGGTAAACTGAAAGTGCTCGTGCCCTACCGTGAACCGCAGGTAGCGCCGGTGGGCCGGCAGGACGGGGATGTGGAAATATGCGTCCTGCAAGTCCAACGCTACCATCCAGTCTCCAGGGTCTAGGGCAGCTAGGACTCGAGCTAAAGTCAGCATCTTGAACTTCTCCTTCCGGAGGAAGCCGTTGACGCTTCAAAGGCCCAAGATAGGGCGTAGGCCTCCTTTGCCCTTCTTGGGTACCAGAAAGTAGTGAGAGTAGCAACCACGTCCTACTTCTGGCCCAGGAACGCGCTCGATGGTCCCCTTGGCCAAGAGGGCCAGAACTTCCTCCTGCAGAAGTTGCAAGTGATCCCCTGACGTGCAGTGGTACTGTGGTAGCATGGATGGAGGGGTCGCCTCAAAGGGGAGGGAGTATCCCCTTGAGATGATTTGCAGCACCCACCTGTCCGACGTGATGCTACGCCAGTGGAGGAGGTGATGGCGGACCCTGCCCCCCACTGGCGTTGAATGGGCCTGAAAGCTCCGACTAGGAAGGCTTTGAGGCAGATGCTGCAGGAGCGGATGTGGACTGACCTTGCCACTGTCCCCCTGCATTGCCACGGCGGTTACCACGTCCGCAACCGTGTTGAGATTAGTTCAGCGGCCTGTGGCTGGCTGGACGTGTGGGGGCGCCCCTTCCTTGGCCATGAAGGGGGCGAAAAGCAGAAGTCTGCTGGAGCTGGCCCGACAGGCCCAAGGAATTGGCTGTAGCCCTGGAGTCCTTGAAACGCTCAAGGGCACTGTCTGCTTTGTCGCCAAAAAGGTGACGGCCATCGAAGGGGATGTCCATGAGCATGGACTGGACATCCCCTGAAAAATTGGCAGACCTCAGGCAGGCGTGGCGACGAACCGCCACAGTTGTGGAAATTGCTCTGCCCAGCGAGTCCGTTGTATCAAGTCCACATCGTATAGAGTAACGTGCTGCCTACCGCCCCTCAGCAAGGGCTTGGGCAAGCTTTTTCCGGGCCTCCTCCGGACACTGGGGCAGCACGTCCGCAACCGTGACCCACAGGGAGTGGGTGTAACGGCCCAAAAGGCAAGCAGTGTTGATAGACCGCAACTCCAAACTCAATGAGAACAGTTTCTTTCCAAACTGGTCAAACCTTTTGGATTTCCGATCCGGGGAAGCGGTCGGGAATGTGGTCTGGGACGTAGGGGCCTGGATCACCAGGCTCTCGGGGTGGGGTGTACAGACAGAAAGCTAGGGTCGCCCGGAGCCGGGCGGTGGCGTTGGGCCACGTTCCGATCCACAGGGGGCACTGTGGAGGGCTTGGACCAAGTGCCCATCAGAACGTCCGTGAGGGCTTCATTGAATGGCAGTAAAGGTTCCGAAGAGCTTACTGGCGGCTGAAGCACCTCGGTGAGGAAGTTAGTCTTCACGGCTGCGGCAGGGAGCTGAAGAGCCAAGGCCTTGGCCGCCCAGCGCAACACCACACCATAGGTAGAACCCTCCTCCGTAGTCACGGAGGGAGGAGATATGTATCCAGTGTCAGGCGATGTATCTAGACCACTGGCCTCCCCTAGCTCATGTGCCCAGTCCTGACTCAACTGACACTGTTGTGCCAGAGGGTCCTCAGACCCCTCCCAGTCCTCCCCTTCATCAGTGTCATGATAAACAGGCAGAAATGATGGAGCCGGGTCGTAGATGAATTGCTCACCCATCGGCGTCGGAGACGGCGGTGCCGATCCGGACCCGGACTGAAACTGGGGACGGCGTCTTCCGAAGACTGAACCGGGAGAGACACCAGCGGGGTCGGCGCCATCGAAGGAGTCGTTAGGTCAATTGGCGTTGACCGGGATCCAGGCCTGGATCCCCCAGGGCCCTGCGGCGTCGGGGCCAAAGTCGACGACAGCGCTGGGGCCGAAGCACCCGACGGCCTGCAAGGGCCCCCAGTATGGTCTGCGGGGCCCGAAGGTGTGCCGACAGGCCTTGACGGAGGGACGGGAGTCCTCATGGCCACGAGGAAGGCACGTATCTCCTCCGGCGGTCGCATGCAGCCCAGGGACCGAAGGGTGTGGGGCTGGTGACACCCTCACCCTCACCCTTGTCGCGCGACTGGCGAGAGGAGTCGGAAGAGCAATGTTGTCTCTGCAACTTCTTTTTAGAATGCCTCGACTTACCAGAGGACTTGGAGCCCGACGAGTGGTGATGGCTCGACAAGCGGCGATTGCTGCGGCTCCGCGACCGGTCTCTCGACTTCCTCCTCGACCGGGACCATGAGCGGCGCGGAGCCGACTGCCGGAGGTCGAGCAGCTTGCGGGACCGCTCCCGCCTAGCTTTCGAGGTAAAGACCCGGCAGTCGGGGCACGACTTGTCATTGTGGTCGGCCCGAGGCAGTAGAGACACCGGCGATGGGGGGCGGTCACCGACATCAGGCGATAGGCATCGCACAGCTTAAACCCAGGCATCCGTACCGAAACCAGGAGTCAAAGTCGACTCGAAAAGAGATCCAAAACAGATCAAAAAAGTTAGTCAAACAATTACTAGAGTACTGCTCTTCTTGGATTTGTGCTTGCTGGCGCGGAAAAAAGAAGAACTGTAGTCAGCGAGCGGGGGCAGCGTCTAAGTACTCCGACGACGACATCCCGGCGATCACGACGCCGACGACGGACGCAGAGCCGCAGAAGACGCCTACCGACGCGCAGGGGTACTGCTGACGAAAACTTTCTGGATCCAGTCTGACGCCTGGGGATATTCTAAGGTAAGAAATCTAACAGTAACCTGTTTCTTTCAGATATGTGCTTTCCGACTCGAGAGCTGTCTAGTTTTGAGGACCCTTGATGAGTCTCTCCTCGGTTCCGAGGGCTTGTTTTTGTGTCAACTTAACCAAGGATTTGGAGTGAGTCTACGATCGACCTTAGGACCAACTTCTGGATTGGAAATGGACTAGGACTATTCCCAAAGCAGGATCTTATAATGCTTGGTGATGTAGAGCCTCGTCTCGTGGCCCAAATAGCCTTCAGATTCATCGACGTGCAGTCACTGCAGGAATTAGAGCAGTGAGCCAACTGCAGGCACTACATGCAAACCTGTTGGGGATGTGTCACAAATATTTGCTTGTGTCAATCCTTACAAGGTTTTAACCATGTTGACTTGGAATGTGATATTTCCATTGCACACTACATTTAGAATTTTAAGGTAAACTGGTCTCAAAAGAGACGAGAGGTAGCTCTGGATCCATGTCTCGTGAGGCAAATAGAAAAGGAAGACGTCAGCGCTCTGGAGGTGGTGCCTATATCGCTTCCAAAGATAATTTCCGGAGCAGAAGAGCAGAGCTTAATGGCACTACCTGGTGGTGTCCAGTGGTATAAAAAGTTTGCAGATCCACTCTGATGTCTGGGGACGTATTCAAAAGGTGAAAAATCTGCAGGTAGAAGTCTCCATCACAAGCATGCCCCACATAAAAAGCACCAGTTCACAGCAACTACTTGGCAAGACAACTTACAAAAATAGCATTTATGAAACACGTTAGGGAACCCAGGTGCTATCTTTCAAAAGCATTGCCAATAAAGTTTTTTGCATTGTGATAGGCTGTATTTCAAAATTACGCTTTGTATGTATGTATGTATGTATGTATATTTGTTAAGCGCACTGTTACCCCATCACTCTGGGCATCCTGGCGCTGTATACCACTGGGGAACCCGTCCTGGCTTTCCCTGTGAGATGGTCCCTCCTGGGCACCCCCAAGGTGAAGCCAGGCATTCCCGGCGCTGATAGGGCCGTTGTAGAGATAAAGCAAGCTATTGCCCAGAGTTGCAGAGTGGGACCCATGGTTAGCGTAGGCACCTAGGCGAGAATTATCGAGTCCGCAGACATTGACCCAAGACCCTGCCGCGTCGGAGATTGAACCCTGGTCCCGGTCCCGGGCCGACCTCTGCCTCAGGGTCTGCCGTTTCTAACCAGTGAGCCACACTTCTCCGCTTTCACCCTGTTATTCCAGCAGGCTCTCAATCACAAAGCCAACATCTTACAGACTGTGAAATATACTAGATTATGCTTCCTCTGTAGGGTTCGAAGTTCATCCTTCTGCCATTGCGGGGTTACAATCTTGTTGGGGGTCAAAAATCAGGCCTCACAGGAACTAGTAAATTAGCCTTTTATGAGATTTTGAAGGTGACCATCCTCTAAAGGCCACCTGGAGATCACCAGGCTAGTAGAGGGTAGGTTAAAACCTCACCACCCATTTGCAGCAGACTCTTGCGTATCTTGAGGTCACTAGCCAACCACAAGCTCAGAACCCAGGAAATATTGGTCCTCAGTTTTCCACTGCATCTTTAGCTTTGGGCTACCGATAAATGTCCCTACTAAAGTAAATGGATAAGAGGGTATTTACTATAGAATTTGTGGAGGGGAAGATGATGAACAGACTTTCTCCCAGGGGCTCTCTATGTCCTGCTCCGCTAGCTAACAATGTGACACTATTTCTAAACCGGTCAGTTTTGATCTCTCTCACTTTCACCTTCTCCTGTTCCCAACCTCACCCTTGCCTTATTTTCTTTCACATTATTCTTTGACTTGAACTCTAAGGCCAGAAACACTGAATCACTGTTCAGTCCAGTGAGATCCCACCGCTTTGAAGATCACTTCATCAACAAGGCTGCATCCTTATTCTCAGGGTTAGGAGCTCCCCTTATCTCTTTTATGGTCTCTCTTTTCCATGTTCCCTCAGTGCTTTGAAGCCACCGTATTGTGAAATAACGTGCTAGACAAATAAAAAACATAACACAGCATGGCACACAATATTGTTAACACTTTTGTGGAATTTCTTTCAATGTCAATTTAGAAACACTACAGAGAAAGTTTGTTCTTTATTTTGACCTATTGCACATTATAATATGTTACCGTTTGAAACCACAAAGAAAGGTTTCCAATACATATAGTTTTAAAAGCATTTAATGACATAGCATATATTTAACAGACAGGGTAGAAGTCTAGAGGTACAGTTCATACAACTGCAGCCACTGCCAGCACTACTCTGACTACAGGCCCAGTTTTTGTAAGGATTTCATTCCTAATAAATGTAATTTTTGATTGTGCAGTAAAATGAAAATCATCATTACAATCGTTACAGTGACAGAAATGCACACTATGTATCAAATAAGCAAGGTAATGTCGCAAAATTATAACACACAGTGCTGTAGCTGACAAGCAAGTAACCATTTGAGTAACATTACTTTTTTCCAGTAAATGCTTCGTTCCCACTTTTACATTTAACATCAATGATTTTAAACTGTTTATTATACATCTAGATGTATTATAGCTTGTACTAGAAGTATCTGAAATGTACGTACAATATAATGTTTTTCAGCAAAAAAAGGTTTAAAATTACAAATTTAAAATTGTTATCCATACGCAAATCCTTCTTGTGCACCACGGTGTGAAACAGTCACACATGGTGCATACAAAGGTCCAGGGTGTGTTAGTAATGGCGCCAGTGTACAGATGAGTGGCCTGTAAAATTAACATGGCGGTGCACTCTGTTACAGGAAAGATAAACACTATTGTTTTAATAAAAGGTTAAGTCAGTGGCGGCAAAGTCTACTAGTCAAGGTTTAGCATAACAACCGTAAAGTAGATGACGGTGAACAATTCTGAAACTTTATACATGTGTCTTTAATGTGCACAGTAAATCGCTGCCTTGCATACCAAATGCACGCTATGTGTGGGTTGCTTCTAAGACAGCCTCACAAAATTGAGGAAAAGTTTAAATATTAAGTTCTAATCTACATTAAACTTCATCTTTTTTAAAAAAAAATCTGGTCCTCCTCCCTCTCACACAGAAGCTGCCCAATGCACCTCACACCTTTCTATCTGCAGAATTCTTTCTTGGAAACACTCCATAAATAAAAGGCTTAAATCACATTGAGGAACATTAGGCACAGAGAGTAATGTATTGGTTCTGAGCTGGCATGCTGGAATTTTACTGAAAAAAGGTAAGAGAAGTGCAGTGTGTTTCGAGATGTAGATCACTTCTTTTTGCCAAAAAGGCTGAACCTCTTTTCCTTGTCTTTTTCCTTGTCTTTCTCCCGTTTGCCAGGGCTGGACTCGGTGGTTACGGTGACGCTGGCTGGCATTGTCTGTGCCCGGCTCGTGGCTGGAGTGCTTTGTGTGCTTGTGGACAATTCTGTTTTGTCAGTGGTGATTGCAGTCGTGATCGCCTGAATCCAGGAATTCATTTCCTCCTGTTCAAAGAAAATTGTAGAGGGAACACTTCATTAAAAAGAAAGTGAACTTCAGGCGTTTGCAGGGTGCTGTGTGATATTTTAGAGAAAGCCGGTAAAGGCAGTGGTTGTGGTTGTGTTTATATTTTAAAGTGCAGACTATCACCCTAAATAGGTTTCGTGGTCCTAACCTATAAATACTATTCAAACAGGAAGTAAAAAGACTGCAATATGTAAGTGGCTAAAATATGCTACACTTGTAGATAAAGCCATATCTTTGTCAGCTTTCTAAAATCGAATATTTATTTTCTAAAATGTACTCGCATCTGGGGATGTTAAGAAGAGCAAATTGATTTGATCTTAAACTTTGACCTGGCTTTTACACTGTACATTTTCAGGATAGGTGATTTTCTTTTGTCCTCAAGAGCTTTGTGAACTAACAAGAGTGGTTTAAACTAGATTCTCTGCATTGCAAAAGTAGCCAGTGCAGCTTTTTTTTCCCTTTGGAGCATGTGATCTGTTGTCATGCTTTTTGATGTTAAAGATAACCCAAGCTGCTGCATTCTTTATCAATGGGAGTTTTTTTATTGTTTTTAACGGGAGATCAAGATACAGAGTGTTATAGTAATCCAGACTCGATGATATAAATGCTTACAAGATATGTATTTTTTGCTCTTGGGAGAACAGATTTATTATCAGTTTCAGAAAGCGGATTTGGTATAGACCGGACTTGGTTACTGTGTTCACTTGTTCTTCCATAGTGAGTGCTACATTTATTTATTTATTTATTTGTAGAGTGCAACATTAATCCCAGAGGATATTATGGCGCGAATAGCGAGAAGGCCAGGCTGCGGGAGGTGTGAAAGACAGGTGGATGTTAGTATTTGGGGAACAGATGAGTTTTTAGTTTTTTTGGGAATGCTAGGTAGTTGGTTGTGAGGCGTAAATCCAAGGGGAGTTCATTCCATTTCTTAGCCGCTAGATATGAAAAAGAGTGCCCTCCAGTCCTCCCTTTCTTGATGCGCTTTGTTCTGGCTAATGCTTGATGGAGTGACCGTAGGCTCCTTGTGGGAACATACAACTCAATTTTCCCCTGAAGTATTATGGGGCGGCTTTGATTCAGTGCTTTGTGTGCATGCCTGAGCAGTTTAAATACTGCTCTCTGTCGCGCGGGTAGCCAATGCAGGTTTTTCATGCACATCGATGCTGAGCTTAGTCTGCTTTTGTTGCACACTAGCTTGGCTGCAGCGTCTTGAAGCACCTGTAGCCGTGTGAAGAGGAGCTCGGTCATGATCACGAATAGGGTGTTTCCATAATCAAGCTGGCTTTTGAGCAGGGCCTGCGTGACTGTTCTTCTGCAGTCCAACAGGATCCATGGGAAGAGTCTAGTTCACAATTTCAGGGTTGCAAAGCCCTTTCCACACAGGGCCCGCACATGGTCCTTCATGGAGAGGGTGTTATCAATAAGGATGCCCAGTTTTCTTGCGCATTGATTGGAAATTGGGGCAACACCAAGGGTTTGTGGCTGCCATGTGGCATCCCAAATTAGGTTGGCACCTCCAAAGAGCAGGATTTCTGATTTCCCTGCATTTAATTTCAAACAATGGTCAGACATCCATTGTGCCATCTCTGAAAGGCAACTATGCAGTTTTATTTTGGTGACTTCAGGTCTTTCCTCGAGGGCTATCATCAGCTGTGTGTGATCCGCATAGGAGCAGATACCGATTCCCCATTTTCTACTGATTTTCGCCAAAGATGATACATAGGCATTGAATAGAGTGGGGCTTAGCAATGCCCCCTGTGGGACACCACAGCTGATGGTGCTAGGTTTACATTGGAAATGACATAGTTGAACTGTGTGTGTTCATTAACTTAAGAAAGAACTGAGCCATTCCAAATCTTTGGAATGGATTCCCTTTTCATAAAGGGTATCCAGCATTTTGTTATGTGAGACATTGTCGAATGCTGCAGACAGGTCCAACAGTATCAGAGCTACAGCTCCTCTCCGGTCAGTGTGTGATCTGATGTTATCCAGGGATGTACCATGTTACAACGCATACCGTTACAACTACCTACTTTTACAACGCGACCATTACAACGCATACCATTACAACGCATAGCGCTTTGAGGTGCTGGATAGTGGTAAGTATAATTTACTATTCTAACTCCAGTCCCCGTGGACACTAGGGAAGGTGTTGGATAGTAAATTATACTTATTCCCTATCCTAGAGCGCCCCCCAGCGCAATGCGTTGTAATGGTATGCGTTGTAAAAGATGCGTTGTAATAGTAGGTAGTTGTAAAAGATGCGTTGTAACGGGTGTATACCGTTATCCAGTACTGCCAGTAGGGTAGCCTCTGTGCTGTTGGTGACCCTGAAACCAGTCTGTGGGGGGTCTAATAAATCGTTAATTTCTAGGCAATTTGATAGTTGTCTGTTTACTAACCTCTCCAACACTTTAGAGAGGTATGGTAGTTGGGAGATTGGCCGATAATTTTCAGGGTTGAGCATATCTGTTCCTGGTTTTTGCAGTAGAGGGATTACTAGCGCCTGTTTCCAGGTATCAGGAAAGGCGGCAGCGTTAAGTGAGTTATTATTGAAGAGCTGCGTGACATAGGGGCAGAGGACTGGGGCAATCTGAGTGAAAATAAAGTGGGGACAAGTGTCTAGGGGGATCCAGACTTTACTTGGCCCATTGCCTTTAGGACCTTGTTCTCTGTGAGGGGAGAGAAATTGCTTATCTCTGATGAGGCTTATGGGTGTAGGGTCCGGAGTGTCCAATTAATTGCATCTGTTTTTGTGATCAGACTAAAAGTGGAGTAAATTTAACTTATTTTCTCGGAGAAGAAGTTGCTGATTTTTTCGCAAGCTTCTACTGAAGGGGTTAGAATTTGAGACATGCTGGCTGGTTTGCTGAGTTCTTTAAATATTGTGTTAAGCTCCTTTGCTGAATTACAATTTTCATTAATTTGTTGTGCAAAGCAAGTCTTCTTTGCGTTTCTTACAGGATTATTGTAGGATTTGAGTTCGGATTTGTACCATAATCTGTCTATTTCCTGTTTGGACAGTCTCCATTGGTGTTCGATATTTTGACATTTTCTTTCAAGTACCTTGAGTTGGGCTGTGCACCATTTCTCAGTGGTGGATCTTTGCGATTGCTTGGATTTTTTTAAATTTGTTTTTATTGTTGCAGAAACAAGGACAAAATGCAGCGTCATTTTTTCACTGCGCGGCATCAACATTCTGCCGCTGACAGCCACTTATGCAACTTTTCAAATTAGCAATTTCCTTTTTGACAACTTAACCACAAACAGGGTCTCGACAGTTACTAGTTTTCATAATAATATGTATCATTTTCGTTAGAGTATAGGTTTTCCTAGGCATTTAACATGTTACATTACCCGACTGAATTCATCGTCATACCTTTTTGTCAGGCTCAAGCATCCCTCCTCCCCCTACGTTCCTTACCCCACCCCTATTCCTCCCTTTCATGCTAACTCCTCTTCGTCCCCCTCACTATCAGTATCTTCACCCTCGGGTAGTGGCTCACATATCTCCCCCCTATATACATTCCACGGTGACCATATTTTATTCCATTTTCGTGGGTTGAGTCTCTGTTGGTAGACTGCCCTTTCAGTAATCATTAGCATATCCATGTTTCTACTCCATTGAGTCAGGGTCGGGGTAGCGCTTGCCCCCCAGTTCAGAGCTATGTCACGTTTTGCCAACATCATCCCAATGATTACCCATCCCTTCCCCTGCAGTGTAAGGTCTGTCGGGTTCCATACATTCAGTAGGCAGACTCTGGGATCTGGGATCACTGAGGTGTGCAAGGCCTGGCCCATTGTGCGTGTAATTCTCCTCCAGTAATCCTGGATATGTGGGCAGTCCCACAACGTATGGAACAGCGTACCCTCCTCCCCACAATTTCTCAGACAGTAGGGATGCTCAGCCCTTTGGATCCTGTGCAGTGTCGTGCGGGTGTAGTAGACCCTATGTAGGACCTTAAATTGTACTAGTCGAAAGCGTGTGGGTATACCCGCCTCCTTGGGCGATGCCAATGCTGCATTCCAGTCCGCCTCATCCAGTTCCCCAACCTCGTCCTCCCAACGTTCTTTCAGTTTCACCAGTGGGTCTGGCAAGTTATTGATCAGCTTGCGGTATGTGAGTGAGGTAGCACTTGCATCCATGTAGTCCGTTAGAAGCCGGTCCTCCAACGGAGCCGATTCTGGGACCGCGGTGCCCGGCTCCAACACCGACAGGAGTGCATGTCTGATCTGTATATATCTGTATGTTTCAGTTATCTCCATCTCGTATTGTTCCCTCAGGACCGCGAAAGAGATCACCCCATCCCTTGTCCACATGTCCCCCACTGTGGATATCCCAATGTCGTCCCATTGGTCAAACCCCTTACTACGTCGCAGGTTACCCAGACTCTTGGCATCCCATAGCGGTGTTAGCTTGGTGATCACTCCCTCCCATCCCAGTCGCCTCTGAGCTTTATGCCACAGAGTCACCGTGTGTTTGGTCGGGCCTTTCAACTTCGGTAACAAACTTTTATTATATAGCGGTGCTAGTAGGGTGTTTAGGCCTAGTTGCCTCCTGTCAGCCATGTACGCGGGATCAGTCTGTGCCGCATGTATCCACTGATTGATCACCTTAAGGTGCGCTGCCCAGTAGTACAATTCAAGGTGTGGGAGTGCTATCCCCCCGCTGTACCAGTCCCTTACCATTTTCGCATGCGCGACCCTGGCCGGTTTATCTCCCCATAGTAGGCCTGATACTTGTGCCGATACCTGTCTGAAAAATGATGGTGGAACGATTGCCGGCGTGTTTTCTAGGACATACAGGAAGCGTGGCAGTGCCATCATTTTGAAAAGCGCCGCCCTGCCTAGCAATGTCAATGGGAGGGACTTCCAGTGTCGCACGTCTGCCTTGAACCTATCCAGCAATGGCTTTAGGTTCATGTCTAGGAAGGTTGCGTGGTCCCGGGTGATGTGGATCCCCAGGTATTTGAAGGAGAGGGGTTCTATCAGCAACGGGCAGTCAGCCGTCAGGGGCGGTGGGGTGCCATTTAGCATGTAGAGTACCGATTTCGACCAGTTAATTTTATACCCCGATGCCGTGCCATGTCTCTCGCATAAGGCCAACAGGACCGGTACCCCATGCTCGAGGTCCGTGAGGTACACCAACATGTCGTCGGCGTACAGGGAGACCCTGTCTTCCCAGTCGCCTCCCCACTGAATGCCCCTCAGCAACCGTGTGGTCCTGATGACTGTCGCCAAGGGTTCCAAAACTAGGGCGAATAACAACGGCGAGAGTGGGATTGCTTGGATTTTTGCTTAGGTGCGAGTTGGTCTAATGTCGTTCTGATTTCCGTCTCAAGATTAACTGTTCCCATATTCACTGGGAGATCACTCAGGGTCTGAGTGTTATGGCAGGAAAAGTGTGATTGGAACGATGTTTCAGTAACTAGTCTCCAGGCTCTATTGGTTATTTGATGGGGCTTACAGTTTTTTTTTGTTTAGCCGGTGAGAATGATATAAGCAAGTGGTATGTCCTTAATAATGGTTTTATCTCTTGAATGTGTGTGTGTTCGATGTTGGAAAATAGTAGTTCGAGGGTGTGCCCTGCTGTGTGAGTGGGCGCCTTGATCCATTGCTTCAGTTGAGAATCTGCATGTCGCTATCCAATTGTGAGGCCACAGGATTATCAGCATTTTCATAGTGAACATTGAAGTCCCCTATTACTATGTAATTCTTTTATTTCAGGCATACCAGGAGGAGTTGGGTAAGTAGCCTAGTACTAAGTTCGACTTGGTGACCTGGAGGATTGTAGATCACAGTGCCAGCCAATATAGTGAGACCATCATGGAGTAGTTGGAAGGATAATATTTTGTGTTCATCCTGTTGTGCCACTTGAACAGGTTGGCATGTCAGGTGGTCCTTAAACAGTATCGCTACCCCCCCACCCTTTCGGTAATACCTATCTTGTTTGACTATTTTATAGTTGGCCGGTAGGGCATTAGCAACGTCAGGGAAGTTATTTTTGATCCAAACACGTTTCGGTGATAAAAACAAGATCGGGGTTCCTCTCTAACTTCAAACATCTAGATTATTCACAACTTGAACTAGACTGGGCGTTTCTCCTAAGGATAGAGGTCAAAACCCATATTTTCAAAATTTTATCTCCTAAAAGATCACTCTAATCTCGTATATTTCACCATTCAGCATCAGCGGACTAGTAGTCATCCACTACTGTAATCTGGTCATGGAACTATACAGATTTTCTGTGTTGTGGTAGGTTCCCCATTAATCAAAGAAAGGCTATGGATGTCAATGCCATAAATGAAAGGCATACAAAAACTTTTTTTGTATACTTCATCTCCCTGTAGCAAGGCATTAAGACCAAATGATTGTATCAGATATGCTGGGGGTCCATGTACAAGTTTAATAGTACCGGTGAAAGCACTGAGGGCCCGATGTAGGTACCAAATACCGGTCGGAAACGGCCGATTTCGGCCGTTTCCGACCGGTATTTGGCCTACTGAGATGTAGGGGACCTTTTTTTGTCCGATTCGGTATTTTACTGAATCGGTAAAATTACCGAATCGCAAAAATACCGAATCGGTAATTTTACCGATTTCTTAAATTTGGGATGTAGGTGGGACTACTTTCAGTCCCACAGGCCCTTCAGATTCGGTATTTTAACACCCAATCCAATTGGGTGTTAAAATACCGAATCCAGGTGTGCATGCACATGTGTGCATGCACACCTATGCCATGTGACAGACAGACATGCCCTTAGGGCATGTCTGTGTGCCACATGGCTCACATGCCTTTTTTTGGGGTGCTGGAGGGTGTCAAAGTGACGCCCCCTGCACCCTTGCACAAATCGGTAATTACCGAATCGGTATTTACCGATTCGGTAATGCCCATTGATTCCTATGGGCTTCAAGGCCCATAGGAAGCAATGGGGGATACCGAATCGGTATTTACAGAATCGGTAAATACCGAATCATACAGATTCGGTATTTACCGAATCTGAAATACCTACATCTCCCCCCCTCTAATTTACCACTTCATAAATACCAATACCGATTCGGTATTTATGAAGTGGTAAATGTAGATTTACCTACATCGGGCCCTGAGTCTTGGGGCACTCCGAAGCTAGAGTCATTCGCGTAGACAAAAAACTATTCACTTATACTGGAACAATGCCTCTAACCAAAAACCATTAAGACAATCAAGTAACACCTGATGATCAACAGTGTCAAACGCCGTTGACAGATCGAGCATGATCAGGACCACTGATCATATAATCTCAGAGGTCATCGAACACTTCCATAACTACCATCTCAGTGCTGTATCCTGCCTGAAATCCAGCCTGTACATAATGCAAATCTAGATGTCACAAAGCTTGATATCTCATTAAAAACGACCTGCTTCAAAACTTGGCCATAAGTGGGATTTGAGATACTGGCCTGTGATTTTCCACAATCAGGATTAAGGGTTGCTTTTTAAAATAAGGGTGGAATGTGTGCCATTTAAGATCAGGCATATACCTTTTTTTTTTAGAGATCGATTCATGATTTTTCTAGTTATAAGGTGTGACAATAGAAGCAATTCTATATAAAGCTAGCAAAAAAGTTATCAGTATCAGAGCATGATAGTTTATTACTTTTTATCATGGCTGTAAAATCTTCAGACATTAACAGCGTGAACTGGAACAGAATTTCTTTAATCTCAGGGCTATATTCTATAATCCTGTCAGCTACTTGGCGCGAGGTGACTTCGGCTCTTTTCTGAGATTTTAATTTTACTACTTACCAGTCAATGAACTTATTGCAAAAGGGCTTTGACTCCGTTTCCACCCCTTGACCTGGAGTTTGTTTCAATTCATTGTTGCAAAAATTGGTTTAGATATGTTCAGCGAATTTAAAATCTTATTAGCATTATAGCTCGCTTTTAGTCTCTAATCAGGTTTTTTAGTCTTTATTTAAAAACATCCATACATTTTTATAGAGACAGCCTGGTCTTTTCGCCAGATGCCCTCTTATTTACACAGTTTACGTGTAAATAAGAGGGCAGCTGTTCTTGTTTCACCTGTTCTTCATTATACCACTTATTGTGTCCTCTCGTGACTTCCTTTTGACTTTTTGTCATGGACTTACTTCATCAACCATTAGTTTCATTTGTTGAATGTACGGCATTAGTAACATTTGGAGGACTTTTTAATTGGGTTCTCTGTGCTAGCCTATTAACGTTTTGGAGCCAATTTTGAACTACTCTCTTTTAGCTCTTCCACCAGATTTTATTTATATATATATATATATATATATATATATATATATATATATATATATATATATATATATATTTGATTTATATATTTGATTTATTTATTTCTAACTAGAAGGTAGAATTATCTGCCCAGGGCACAGTAAAAGCAGTTATTGCTGCAAATTATGTCTAATGTATGACCATCCTTGTGTACTGGTTTTACTTCTTATAAATTTAAGTAGCTTTATGCTTGAGTTTATTTTACTTTTTTCCACTAGCTTGTCTGTGGTCTATCACAAAATACAATTTTTCAGGGTTATTCACCTTGGTATACAGAATGTCTATACTAGCATGAACGTCTTCAGTTATTTTTACACATTTTATTTGCAGCTTTATCAACATCGCAAACCTACCCCCGCTGGGCCATCCATTCTGCACAAATCTTTTGGTGGTCTAGCCGTGCTTATTCATTTAAAACCACCCAACACTCATCCTTCACCCATCCTTCACCCATGTTTCTGTCAAACAGGCCATATCTGTGTTTCTCTAATTGAATCCTGGATATTATGAGCTTTTGTCACCACAAAGCAAGCGAGCGAGCATTGATGAGTACACCAGAGAACCGCTTTTTGTTTAGTTCAGCTTCACCCCTTTTCGATCATGAATGCTGTGCTCTTTATTCCCTTTAATAATCAACTGTGCATGATTTATTGCATAGTTCTTAAATGGCATTAGTAGATATAGCTAGTTTCCTCTTTGTTGAAAAGTCTTCCATTTCTTTATTAATATATACATTGAACAGCTCCCATGCAGTATAAATAAGGCTCCCCTTACCAGCCTCACCATCTGGGCAGAGAAGCATTTCTAGTTCATTTCTGCAGTCCAGGTGCAGTCGCGCTTGCCCTTGGTGAGGTTTCAGTGTGCCCCCATGCGTCAGACCTACTTAAATCCTCTCCCCGTATCATCCCCTAAGCAACAAGACTACTGCCCATGATGGTGTCTGATAAGCAAAACCAGGAAGGAAAATGTTATTTACTCCTGTAGGCATCTGTTCATAGCTTTTAGTGCTAAAAGTCCACATGCTCTGCATATTAATGCCATCTAGTGTTGACTTCAGACGTTTTCAGGTTGTTTTATTTTCGAAGAAGTGTTTCAAGTCACAAGCTCTAGTTTGACTTCTTATTTCGTTACCAATGCTTCGACTCCAAGATAGATTGCTTTTTGCACAGCAGGTTAGAGTCAAATGGAGAGGTGAGGACGCAGTATGGTGCACATGTATTGCTAAAGAAGAAAAGCTATTAAAGGAAGAGATCCGAGATCAGAACCAAACGTTACATAGAAGATGGTAGCCTCATGTTAATTTACAGCACTACGCGCTACAGTTTCCATTCTCAGCATGTGTTGCTGTATATGAAGCATGTGTTGCTATGCACAGACTATAAAGCAAGAACCTCCGATAGGCAGTGGTTAGTGTATGGATGATGCAGATGACTGAAATAAGGTCCTTAGGATTGTTTGGACAACCACTGCCTGCTGTCTGGCTACAAAAGCCACACAATAATGCTTAGTGAATGTGTTTGGTGTTCACCAAGTAGATACCTTGCATATGACAGCTAGGAGAATATTTCCCAGCAAGGCTATTGTTGCAGCCATCTTGCATGTAGGATGAGCCCTGGGAGGGGCAGGGAAGGCATTTTTAGCTTTGTGATAGCACGTTTGAATGCACTTGATCATCCATCTGAGAATGCTGGCTTTGGCTATGGGTTGCCCCTTGTGAGGTTCAGCGGAGCATAAACATAGTTGATTTGCCTAGCGAAAGAGCTTAGTCCTGTCAATGTAATACATGAGAGTGTGTTTGACATCTAAGGTGTGGTTTCTCCTCTACAGATTATAATTGTGGGAAATAGACTGGGAGCTCTATGACCTGGTTGCAATGGAAAGGGGAGATTAACTCTGTTAGGAACTTAGGGTTAGATCGGAGTACCCCCCTATCTTTGTGTACCTGAATGGAAGTTTCCTGTAGGGGGAGGGCTTGTGTGTTACGAGATGTTATTGCACAAAGACAACCACTTTCCCATAAAGGTACTGGAGAGGGCAAGAGTGCAAGGGATCAAAGGCTGGGAGCCATATGTTTGGTAAGTACTATATTAACATTCCACCCTGGAGTGGGGGAACTCAGTGGGCTGACTCTCCTATGGCCTTTCATGAAGGCTTTAACAAATAGTATGCCTGTTTTGCAAATAGGCTGCCATGGCTCCTCAATTGAGACACATGGAAGTGTATGCTAGGAATTACATTTGGAGATGCAGCACTTAATAGACGATTCCTCAGAGTACAGGTTTTAGAGGGCGCAGTAGAGAACAAATCTCTTTCATATTGCTGAATAGCAGTCTAGTGTGGTGGGTCTCTAGGACTCCTTCGGATGTTCTTGCATTCCTGTGGGAGAAGCAGGTAGACCAATTGGAAGATCTCAGGTGCTAGATTAAGCTGTTTGAAGTCTGGTTGTCTGATCTGACCTGGTTCCTGGTGAAAAGGTCCGGCCTGCTGAGGAGCTTCTCAATGGGCGGATTGATATCTAGAATAGTGCTGAGTACCAAGTAAGCATGGCCCAAGTGAGGTGTACAATGAGGAGAGTCTGAGACGTCTGCCTCGTCTTTCGCACCACAAACTGAAGGAGTGGGAGAGGTGGGAAAGTATAGGCAAAGATCCCTGACCAAATCAACCATAGTGCATTGCCTGAGTGTGGGTACCTGGGGGTGAAGCTTGGGTATTTTGCATTTTCAAGGGCGATAAATAGGTCTATTGTGGAGTCCCCAACACCAAAGGTACTAGCTGAGGACTTATGGATAGAGTTCCCACTCGTGGACTTGTTGATACGCTCTATTGTGCAGTTCTGTGAGGTCCTTGCCTACCCCCAGAAAGTACTCCACCATCAGCTGGATGTGATGGTGGAGGGCCCAACGCCAGGTGTTCTTTCCCATCAGAGACAGGGGGTAGGTGGGTGGGAGGGTGGGGGGTTGTCCTGTGTCTGTAGGTAGTACATGGCAGTCATGTTGTCCGTCCTTCTGAGGATTACTTTGCCCTGAATGAGTGGAAGTAAAGTTTGTGAGTGATATGTATGGTGAGGAGCTCAAGATAATTGATGTGGTGCCCCTATTGATGAGGGATCCACACTTACTGCAGCTTGAGAGGCATCCATGGTAATGGAAACTTACGAAATAGGTTTGAGGAAAGACATAAGCTGCAACAGGTTGTTGCTCCACCACTGCAGAGACCGATCTGTACTGGCCTTTACCAACACTATCATTCATGTGACAACTGGGCTGAAAGGCACTGCTGCAACAGGTGCACATGCAGCCAGATTTGGGGTACTAAGGGGACGCATTTCTCCATCATGCCTAGAAGGCACAACGTGAGATGACGATTTGAATGAAAAAGAGTTAAGAGTTGGTGGCGTATCATGACCCTTTGCAGGCTGGGGTAGCTTGGTCTGTGATGGAGTTCAGTATCACCCCTAAAAAGGCATGGATTATTGAGTGAGGTTGTAGCTGAGACTTGGGGAAATTTACAGCGAATCTGAGGGAAGATGGTATCCTGGGTATGTACTAGGTACTGGTGCTTGCCTGCACTCTTGATCAGCCAATCGTCAAGGTAGGGGGAATATGTGGAGGGCCACCTCTGCTTGGCACTTGGTTAAGACCCTTGGGGCAGCAGTGATGCCAAGGGGAAGCACTTCCAACTAATAGTGCGGGCCACTTACCATTAAAAGTAGGTAGAGTCTTTGGGCAGGATATATGAGGAGGTGAAAGTAGTCATCCTTGAGGCCTAATACCACCATGTCAACTACTTGATGAAGGAGAGGGGTGACATACTGTGGCATTGCCATATGGAAATGCGATGTACCGGTTGAGGGGTCGGAGGTCCAGGATGGGCCTGAGGGAAGCACCCTTCCTGGGGAAAGGAAACCTCCTTGCCCAGCTGGTGGGGAGGCACAGGTTCTATGGCTCCTTTTTGAAGGAGAGCTTCAACCATTTTCTCCAGAAGCTTGAGATGTTCATTGGGGACGGGATGCTGGGAGGGGGTGTGAGAAGTTCTTGGCAGTAGTTGTAGCAAACCACTGCTCATACCATCTTGCCTGATGTGATTTCCTGCCAGCAAAGAAAGTCTTACCCCAACAGGTGTTCTGTGATCGGGCAGACAGGGGAGTCACTGTTTTGAGGTGGAGGCCCTGTTGCCCCCAACATTGTTGGTCCTGTAGGCACCCCTGGTGGTACGATTGTAGTTTACTCTAGTAGGAGGTGGAAGGGTCCAGGGAGGTGGCTTTAGAAGTCCCCCATGCTGGTGCCTCCAAAAGGAGCCTCTAGAGGATGAAGCCTGGAGGGGGTCAATGGCATTGGCATTATTTGTATCTTTCTTGGTTTTTTTTCAACAACTAGTCGGCCTAAGAGATGCTCACCATCAAAGGGCAGGTTGAGCAGATGTTGTTGGACTTTGGGTTCAAAACCTGATACACGGAGCCGTACGTGGTGTCGGATATGGATGCTGATGTTGACCCCTCAAGATGCCACATCAGTGGCATCCATGGCACAGCAAATAATGTCAGTGGGAATGGCTTTCCCTTCTGTCTCTTTTTGAACTCCTCGGGAAGATCCTGCATCTCAATTCACTGGTCCCTATCATAATGAGAGAGGAGGTCATCTGAGTTTGCTAACTTCCAGTGAATGGTGGATCTTAAACTACCCTCTTCTCAGCAGCATCTAACTTCTTGTTCTCCTTGTCGGCTGAGGAAGCGTCGCCAGTAGCCTGACCAGAAGACCATTTGCATGCAATATGGACTACCAGGTAGTCAGGAGGGACATGACCCCTGATACAGGGTGGGCAATTGACGAAGAGCTTACAGTTTACCTCAACCTGTGGCATTGCAACCCTCGTCTTGGTGCGTTCCTTGAAAGTGTCAGTGGCAGATTTGATCATGCCCTTCAGCACGGGGAGGAACTGTACTCTCGGATCTAAATAGAGTCTCCACTAGGAAGTCATCTTCCTAGTGGAGATCCACCGTGCATATCCACCGTGTGAAAAGTGGCAGCCCTTTGACTCACCTCATGGTAATTAGTGGTGTTATCTAGGGTAATGCCCTTACAGGATAGTGATCCAGGTCTGGATCTCCCAGGTGACCAACATCATAGTTGACCCACGGTTCATTGAAGGGCATTAGGTTAAACAGTGCATCATAAGGGAAGATGGGATGAAAAGGGATGCTTTCGCCATATTAGGTTTGGGGGAACCCACTGGCAAATGTGGAGGTGGTGAATTATAAGGTAGTGGTAAGTGAAGAAGAGGAGGAAGAGGGATGGAGGGGGCTGGTTCCTCTGTCCTTGCAACTTTTGTGCCTGGGAGTTGCGATGGGTTCAAAAGCCAGCTCTTCATGGAAGGTTAATGCAAAGTCTCTATAGGCTATGATGGAGGCAGCTTTTAAGAGATGTTCCTTCTTTGGAGGTGTATGAAGAGTCTCTTTTGCCTCATGTCAAACTCCTTTAGCCGCTGAAGGATGGGTTGCTCAGTCATCGGAGGCAGCCATCAAAAGAGGCTTTGCTGATTGGGTCCTAAGACCCGAAGGGAGTGTTGACACCAATGGCATTTTCAGCGCAAACGACAGCTTGAGGGGTTCTTTGAGTGCAGGTGTCAACAGGGTATTCAGCTTCAAAGGGGCTGGAGGCTTGTGGAGGACCCTCGAGCTCAATGACAGCGAGAGGTCGATGCCTGTGGGTGGGATCGTTGCAGGCTATAAAGCCTTTGTCTAGTACCGACCCTAGCCTGAAGGCGGTGGAGGGCTGGAGGGTTGTGCCCTAATTAGAGTGCTCAATGCCTGACCCGGTTAGAGGCGGTACACTTTGCCTCAAATTGGGGCCTATTTGAAGGCTTGGTATGTTTTGCACTGCTGACCATACTGACCGTCGGTGCCGAGGTATTCATCCGGGGACCAGAAGGCATGGAGACGGGGGAGGACACTTGGACTTTTTCTGGATCGGAGTACGAGGAAAAGGTTGACTCTGGGTTGAGCAACAGCTGGTGGGGCAGAATGCCCCAGGGGCCGGCCTATTCTCTCTGCACAACATCGAACTCAGAGCCCTGTGGTACATGTCCTAACCTGATGACGGAAAAAAACAATTGGTTCCCATGCACATTGCCAAATAAATGAGGAGTCACACTATACTTCATGAATCATAACACTTCTTAAGTAGAAGAAAGACAACCTGCAAACATCCGAGCCCAACACTAGATTGCAGGAGGATTGTATGCAGAGCACGTGTATCCACAGCAACATGCGCTATAAACATAAGTTTTGCATCAAAACACAATCCAGAAATTTAGCCTGTTGAGACTAAAAATAAACAGATTGTTTTAACTGCTTCTGTTTGGAAGAACAAGTATAAATCAACTCTTACTGCAGGATTGCTTCAGGTTATATGTACTCCCCACCAAAAGCATGATTGCAGTCGGACACAAGAAAATGTGTTCTGTGTTGTGCACAATCATAGCTTGTGTGCATAGAATATCTCCAAAGATCACTTGGAAGATCAGGGTTTTAATGACCTAACCGGAGTCCCACCCCTTTGGACAGCAGGAAAATTGTGCAGGGAGCCCAAAAGAAAAAAAACACAGGTGGGATCTGTGCAATTTCAATTAGATTTCTAATCTAAACTCCTGTTTCTCTCTGAGATTATTAAAAATGTTAAGACAATAAAACAGTATCCCTACAAAAACTTCTGAAGACACTCCAGATGCAGAGTAGGTCCACGATGAGTTAATGACCAAACTAGTAAAACCAAGCTGGAGCATGTAACAATGCCACATACCTCCTCAATTGTGCAGTCATGCTGGCTGTTACCTCATCTGGCAATATGATGCATACATCAAGTTACCAAGCTCCAGTGCTCAAGATCACAGGTAGATCTAGAGGAGTTTACTGTATGTGATAGGCAAGTAATATAGTATAGGAAATGAACAGTAAATACATTTATGGAATACTTACTTCGTCTTTGGCTTGGAAAAGGTACTCGTTACCATCCAATAATCTGCAATAAAAACAAAGAACCCTTAATAGTCAGAACAAAAATTGCCTTTTCACAATAATGTGCTCATGAATGCATACCATTGATCTCTAGGAAAATAGTGAAATTATCATGCATCACACTTAATACTGCTCCTTAAAAAGTTTTTAGTTGCCATAATTTGTATATTATCCCCTTGTAACATTACAGTCTATAAATTCAGCACCTCACCTATTAACCCAATGTGATGCAGTACTTGCTCTCCACGGAAGCAGGATGCATGTCAGGAGTTAGTGAAAAGTTTTGCAGTGAGAGCAAGATACTTATCTAATAGCAAATACAATTTCCACGAATGTTGACATCTGTCATAAAGTGAGTATTGGAGAGACAGATGCACAGCCTATAGTATCCTGAAAGGTATGATAGGTTGATAATAGAAATAGAAGGTATAGGTGCTCCAAGGGTGGCGTCTTCCGTCTTAGACGTCATACATCAATAAAAGATGTGCTCCTAATGAGGAGCACATGTTTTCTTGACATCTGTCATAACACTTTATGGATAAATTAGGAAAAGAGGGTTTAACCTAGTGGTGCAACAGTCATGTCAATCCACTTGAGCAGCGATGGCTCTCTGTGTAAATCGAAGTTCTGTTGTGGTTAGTTAGGGTTTTTAAGTCAGCTGCCACCTGATGTTCAGATTGCAATGCATTTTTAAGACAGTATTGATTTACTACTTTTTGCAGTTTAGAATAACTGAATATGAAATAGAGGAACATTCAATACTGCTTCCTCGAGCACTAATCAAGAAGGAAGATTATTGTGCTTGATAACAAATATTTGGGCAAGTGAATCCAATCGTCACCTCAACAATTTACTTTCTAATCTTCGGAGCTCTGAGGTTCTGTCTGCTGATAGCAGGCTCTGCCAACAAAATGCAAGCCTCATGCTGATTCGGTGGCCGCCCAGCCCAATTCCAACATTCTGGCCAGATATTTTGCTGTACCTTTAGATGTGAAAGTACCCTGTGCTGACAATTAAAAGTGTTTCTAGAATGTTATTTTTAAACCAAGGAAAATTGAGATAGTCATCAGTTTCTGTATAAGCTCCTATCCAGGATAATGCAGATGAAAAGTTCAATTTCAAATATTGCCTCGCCCAAAGTTGTTAACAAGTCCTACAAAAAAGTTGTTAACAACATGATTCACACTAGAGTAAGCTACGACTTAATGCATCAAACCATGTTGAGAAATCTAGAGAGACAATTTAGCTTTACTGTAGCTAAACACATAGAACCACAATAAACATGACAACGAAAAAGTTATAACAGACAGAAATCATTAAATATTAAGATGCTATTATAAATTAGTAAACCACCGGCCACTTGTCAAAATGTCTCATCACAATGCTTCTAAAACGATGAAACGATCTTCTACAATGTCACAGCCATTTTTTTTGCCTCCACCAAGTCAAGAACTGCTACCTTAGCAGCATGTCCAACTCCAAAGTAAATCATTTCCAGCATGAAACACCAAAATGTGTTACAACTTTTAGTCTTTTGCCCACCTAATCCGGTTAAAACATGTTTGCCTTTACAAAGCAATGAAGTTCACCCAATACTCAACATTTCATTTCAGACTAAATATGTACCAACTGCAGTGAAGCTCTGGGTCGTGGCAAAGTACAAGTAACCATAACACGTAAAAACATACCCTCAAACTAGACAACTGTTTAAACTTTAGCCCTATTTGAAAGCTTCTCTTACTATCTGAAGTGCCTGAAAGGGTTACCGGAGCACAGCTGCAAACAACTGTAGCAAATAATAATCAGCCGAACACCTTCCCATCAGGCTTAAGCCAATCTGGAGATCGGAATCAGTGCTAGTCTCAAATGTACCTACCTTATTAATGACAATCTCCTGATTTTACTAGATCGGACAGCACCACTGGCCTTCAGGTTATGGTAGACTCCATGAGATTAATATTGTAGGCTGAGCCCTGCTAGTCCAAGCGGACCCTATGACACTCTTTACTGTCCTCCTCCTGAAGTCCCATGCAAGTCACCTTGATGTTTCATAGAGCTGTACTTGCATCCACTGGCCTCTTTGAGGGAATCATTTGAATTAGTTAATTATGCAGATGTAGATGACATCTAAATCATACTACATTAAGAAAAGTGTCAATGTACCCCTGAGTTACTATTTAATCTAAGATCTGATCGGAGAGAGAATTTCACCTAAAAAGTTAAGCTGCTCCTTCACCAAGATGAGCGTAACTTTGTGGTGCTGGGACGCTTTCTGGCAGTAGTGTAATCCTGTGGGGTAGTCTTCAGGCTAGGGCTCGAGGTTAGGATCGTTTTTGGGATCAACATCCTTCCAGGAGTCATCCACATCCCCGGGTATGACAGGATCATGTTAAATATTGTGGGGATCATAAGGAATCCTTTTGTGAGAGATAATATGGTCAGAATGAGAAGATAACTGTGGTGACTGAGGAGGTAGAGGCGTGAGGCAGAGGAGGCACTGGTGGTTTGAGTCCAAGGGGTTGGGAGTTCCAGTGGTGGACTGGTGGCCTTGTCCCTAACCCTCTTGTGAGTGACAAAGGACTATAGCTCCTCTGATATTTGTTTCTCGAAAGTAAGCTTCATCTTCTTGGGTATGTGAGGTGTGTGGGGAGACGGTCAAGCTAATATTGTCCAATGGGATGGGTGAATACAAATGTTTCAGTGACTTTGCACTGGACACCACAGGGGTCGAGGCCTGTTCTGGACACAGGGGGAGGGGTCTTAAAGTTGGCTAGGAAGCCGATTTCAGCTAGTGGTCCAGCAGCTGTAGATGGATTCTGAGACTGCCCTTTATCAGAAGCTTTTCCTAGATTTGAGGAAGTAGGTCAGGAGTTGGACTTGCATGTCGGTGCCTGAATCAGGACTCAATGGCGTACTCCATCTGGAGCAGTGCTCGGCCTTGACATGAGTGTGCCTTTGAAGCGGATTTCGGAGATCGAGTGAGTGTGGTAAGATGGATGCTCTCAAGGGGGTTTTCATCCTATGATCTATGCTCTGACACAATGAGAGTTACTCCTCAACCACCTCTGGGCTTTGTTTTTCCTGCACTGCCTGAATATCCAAGGACATTGGGTTCGGTCTCAGGCAAGTCTCAATGCTGCATCTTAAGGTGCACCCAGTGGCATTCGTATTGGTAGCGGATGGTCTTATTGCACTTAAATGCCATACATGCCGAGCTGGTCGACACTTCGTGCTTCGGAGACAAGCACAGGCTACAATCCCAATGCAAGTCGGATCAGAGAAAATTCAGATTGCATTTAAGGTAGAATTGGAAGGGAATTTTCTCCATTACACTCTACCCTAACAATCATTCTCAACACAACCTGACTGAGAATGCTGCATCGACCCCACTCAAAGCAGAGTCCTAAATAGTCCCTGATCCAGTGAAGGCTTCTGTCGCTAAGGGTAAATTCTTGATGATTGTCACTGAAGGTCCTGGAGAAGGCATCGTTTGCGCCAGAACAGCAATGTTTAAACCCGATGGCAGACAAAACCAAACTGAGGAGGAGTCTTTCCCCAGGTGAATTGTGGACTGAGAGAGGAGTCAAGATTTATCTTATGACACAAAATATCCTTGAAGAAAAACAACTTGCAAATGTCAGTGCCCTGCACAAGATGGCAGGAATATGCTGAGCATGTGTATCTATAGCAACACATGGTACCGTTTTCGGTTTGTTTCAGAACTGTCAGACTAATTATAACCAAGATGCACTTTTGACAGCAGTTGGCAGTGCTGAGAAACCACTATGACATGAAAAGATAGAAGCTCCAGACTCTGGATCCTCAATACCAGAAACTATTTCCTAGTCTTAGTCTAAGGTAACATTCTGAAGTCATTTTGACATTAAGCCTATGCAGTTTGTTTTGCACATAGGAATTTGTAACATCTAAGAAATTTGCATCAACACCACTCCGCTCTGGAAGTGACAAACTGAGCCGCATTAAACGACACCCATGCATGTTAATGTCAGTTTCTTTCGTGAGCTCTTTCGCCCATTCAGATATGGAGCCCATCAGGAGATTGAACAAACCAGAGTGCAGAATCTTGAATTGGATCTTTTTAGGCAGGAGAGCCCATACTACAGAACGGGGAGAAGGGAGGGTGGTGAGGAATCTGCACTTAGAGTATCCACAAAAAGATGCATTACCAAAGGTAAGAATGTGTTCTTCCGATGGATACTTTTAACAGCAGATTTCTCACCTTTAAAAGCAGTACCTCCCAATCTGGTGGGTCTGTGAAATTGTTCAAACTAAAACGTCATGCTGAGTACAGCATGCAAAAATGCCCATTGTGACGGACGCGACAAACAAGGCAGTAGTGCTTTATGACCATGTGCACTGAGGCCCACTTAGAAGCCTGAAAATATCCAGGGCAGGCACTCCTTGTGCCCACGCAGTTGTAGTAGCCTTGGTTCTGGTAGTGTGGGGTCTTAAGGGTTCTGGAGGCTGCGTCCTAGCCAATGCATAGTAGATCCTACTGCAGAGGACCATAGTACTTATTGATCAAGAGATGGCTCATTTCTATACCACCTTGTCCTTCTTCGCCCCAGAGAACCCTACTAAGAGCTGATCATCCACCCAAAGTTCCCAGATACAATCGATGTAAAAACTGAGTGCCTTCCTGGGTTCCAAATGATAATCTCATTAGCTCTAGGTCGGGAGCGTGATGGCTAGTCCAACATTTGGTGAAAATGCAAATGTTGTCACTAACAGGAAGACTATTTTAGAGGTGAGTAGCCGCAATGGACAACTGTACAATGGTTCAAAAGAGGTTGACATCAAAAACGTGATAGCCAAATTTAAGTCCCACTGCGGCAACACAAAGGGCTTGGGTAGAAATTTGTGTTGTAAACCTTTTAGAAAATGCATCACGACTGGTGATTTTAATAAGGATGGTTGACCTGGCAAACGTAAAAGGGCCAAAAGGTAAGCTACAGCTGCCCAGAGCTTGTCCTTGCTGAGCTAAAACAAAGAAAACAATAACGCATTCAACAGTTTTGCCTGCAACAGGTCCAACTGACTGGCTCCACACCAAGTCAGAAACTTGTCCCAGTGCCCAGCAGACACAGATTTCGCTGAAGAACACATGGCTGCCAAGGTGATAACTACCTCTAGAGTAAGGTCAAAGGGAATAACGGTCGCGTTTTTTGTTTAAATCTCTTTTATTAGTTTTACATTTTTTTTAACGTATCACAACAGTCAAATTATTCGTCTTCACATTTGTCATGTAAGTGCGCATCTTGATGGTTGCGCTAACATGCTTTCTCGACATCATGAAATACAATAAAGCTAATTAAAAAAGGGAAAAGAACTGATTTGGGAGGAGGAGAAGGTAATATTGGGAATGGGGAAGAGGTGAAAGAAAGGGGTGGAGGGGGGAATTTGCATCTCACTAAATTTCCATTTCTAATGTGGTTGGTTTAGCCAACACAATATTGTTCACATATCACGTCATCTCTCCCGGTACCTGCCCACCACTCAGCTATTCCTCGAAATGATTGCCTGTTGTCGTATGGATGGTCTGTTAGGAGTTTATGTTGAGTATTCCGACACTTTACACCATTCTAGGTCAGCACTCAGGGGAGAGAGAAGAGTGGGGTGGGAGTGAGGGGCGTGTGTGAAAATAAAAGGGGAGGGCATCTAGGACAAAAATAGTAATAGAACAAATGTTTTTGGGAGAAGATTCCGGACCCAACCTCTAAATGGCGGAATAATGCATAGCATGTGTATCCAGAAAAGATTCATGTTGCAAAACTGTCGCTGCTCAGTATCCAGGCATGTAGATACAGGTTGTGCAAGCTCTGGTGCAGGACCCTGCTCTGCTCTTGTGACAGGAGTTCTTCCTGAAGTGGACAGATGTTCAAGCCCAGAATATAACAGGGTACCACAATCGGCTCTACTAGAATGACTTGGACTCAGCCGTTCCTGATCGTTTTTGGCACTTGAGGCAGAGGCTGGAAGGCTTACAGAAATCTCGTGCTCCACTCTAAGCTGAATGTGTCTCAGAAGCAGAGCCATCTTGGAAATTCAGCATGCAAAAATGTTGACATCGTGTGTTGTAAGTGGTAGCAAAGATTTTGTGCCAGCATTCACCCATTGATGGAAGTCGCCCTGTGTCACCTATGGGTGTAACTGCCATTCGTGATCCACTAGGTGCCATCAGTTGAGATCCTCCTCCGAGGCATTTAAAGATCCTCACAGGTCTTGTACGACCAGAGAGATCCCCTGGTGATTCAGCCAGCTTCAAAGCGCAGAGCCTCCTGACACAGGACCCAAGAGCCTACCCCAACATGCTTTTTGCAGTACCACAGTGAGAACCTGAACCAGCCCGCCCTTGATGGTCAGCAGGAAGGCCTTCAATGTCAAGTGAACAGCCTCCAGCCCCAACAGATTCATGTGTAAACCTGAAGCAAGTGAAGGCCAATGTCCCCTGAACTCCACCTCTCCGAGATGGCCTTCCTAACCCAGAAGTGAAGCATCTGTCATCACCGTCAATTCTGTTTGGGGTAGGGAGAAGGGTCTTTCGCTGGTCCAATTGTGGTCGAGTATCCACCACTGCAGATCTTGTTCAGTCTCCTCCTACACCTGGATTATTCTGAAAGGTTCCCTGGTCCTGGGTCACGATTTTTCGACCCCACTGCAAAGTCTGCATATACTATCAGGAATGTGCAGGAGGCAAGTAGGTCAAGAAGCCTCTGAGTCATTGTCAGTATGACTCAGTACTGAGGTTTAAACAACAGGATCACAGTCCAAATGTGCTGCACTTGGTAGTCCACATGAAAGGCTCTAACGCACACAGAATTCAGGATGACTTTGATGAAGGTGGGTCTCTGTGAAGGAGTCAGGTGTGACTCTGGCAAGTTACGTTTCTATAGAACAGGTTCAGTTTCTATACCTGAAAATACGTTACACCTGTGATAGTCAGAAGAAAATGGAAGAATTTGGGTAGATGCTGGTCGGTACAGGAGGTGAAGGGTTTGAGGGAGATTGGGTAGAGGAAGGGAGTAGTAGGATGGTGAGACTGATGGAAGGTGTATGTGAAGTAGAAGGATAGAAATGTAGATGGTAGAGTTGAGCAAAATAAGGTATCAAATAGTTTTTGAAGGGGATAATAGATAGTCTTGTAAGAGCAAGGTTTACAGAGACAAGTAAAGCGTGAGCATTTGGGTTTTTAGTAGATGTCGGAAAAAGAGGAGGGATTTTGTAGTCACAATTTCTGTAAGCAAGGAGTTTCAGAAAGTGGGAGCTTCGCCTGAGAAGGACTGCTGTAGCACATGGCAGGTTCGGAATAAGGTTTGTTTCCAGGAGGAGGTTTTCTTTACTTTTAGAGATCTTTGATCCGCTAGATGTGTTCAGAGGCTTGGATAAACAGGATGGTGGTTGCAGGTCTTCCTCTGGTAATGGGGGCGTCAGAGCCTTCGTCGACTATCTTGTCGCTGTCACAGATTTTGATTAACCTGACTGGAGTCCCTGTCGATCCTTGGCGCCCAAAGGCACGCCAAAAAGAGACAGATGTGTGCTTAAGAAGTGCAGCATGGCTTCACCTAAGGCCTATTCCTGCTGCAACATCGCTGATGGACCTGGGAACTGGGAGTGCATCAGGACTAGAGATGGAATCGGCTTTTCAGCATAGCAGGAGAGAGACCTGGAGGCACAGTGATGCGCTCACGCCTTCTTTATAGATCAGGAGCGAAGAGATGGTGCAGAGACCCACTTGGACTTCTTGTGTTTCTTCTTCAACTTACCTGAGGTGGAACCAGTCTGGAGCCTTCCAGTGTGTTTTGCCACATAGACATTAGCCTCACACTTGTGGTTGGCCATAAGGTTCATCTGGGCGCAGTCATCCGAGGCATTGGAGTTGTGTAACAAACCTAAAACACCAGATGCACACCTTTTGGGGATGTCGTTTTAGGGGCTGACATTCCTTGCACACCGGACAGATTTTGTACTAAAACCTCTCAACAGTATGAAGAGAGAAAGAGAAGAGCTCAAGATATGCATCTGGAGGCATGGAAGAAGGTAACTGATGACAGCATATATGGGTTGTCCATGTATGTTGCTCTGTTCGTCACTTCTGGGGTTGAATGCCAGTGGCACATCATCACCTACCAGCACTATTTCCAAGTTTTCTGCATCCTGTCTGGCACCTTGGGGAAAATCACATGGTGAGGAATCTCTGCTTAGAGGTATCCATCAAAGCAAAAAATTACAATAAAAAAAATCAGAGGTACTTTCCATTCGACATGCTTAGAATGTTTACGGTGTTGGGGCAGATTTTTTCTACAAGGATTGGAAAAACTGTGCCAAAGTGCATGTTATTTAGACTTTTTATGTTTTGCTTGATGGTCTTGACAGTCTGTGCCACTGTCAGTGCTCTACCATTTATCAAAAGGTGCTTTGCAGAAAGCCCACGTCTGCTGAAGACTATAGTTAGGGTGACTAATGTCATCTAATATCAGATTATCAGGTGGTTGGTAGTGGAGACAGTCGAGCTACAGTCCTTATTACCTGCATTTCTGGTGCACCAGCCCTTCAAACTAATAGACAATCGGACTGGGCACAAGCACCACTATTTATACGTGTTAAGCTGGTGAATTCAAGATGGCAACACAATTTGCAACAAAGAACTTTGATGGAGAGATTTGTCCTACATTGTTCTTAAATGGTTTCTAGTAAATAATGGCACAATTCCACAGACTTTATTGTTAAGGGGTTCAGTGTGTTTGTGCCCTTCTTCTCTTAGTGATCTTTATTAAGGTACTGTTCATTGCTCCTGGCACCGATCCGCCACGGCTTGTGCCGTTTGTAGCGGCGGTGGCCACACGAGCGCACTCTGACCCCCGCCCTCCATACTCACTTCCGCCCTGCTGCCCAATTTGCAGGTTAGCGGTGCAGTGATTGAAGCAGGCGGCTGTATTTAAACCTGGCACTTATGTTAGTCTATGCTAATTGCTAGCGTGAGAGGCTGCTGAGGCTTCGTGTGCTCTGTTATTTTTAAAAATTGCTTTTAAAACTGCATTCTCCTGTTAGAGTGAGCGCTTTTCAGCGCTGTGCTCCCTCGTGCATTTGTTCGTATCTAAATACGCCTGCTTACCTGCTATGATCGCCGCTTCCGGCGCTACGCTTATTTCTTGATCGCCACCTTGGCGCAACGTGTTATTCTAGTAATTGGTACTGTTCATTGCTCCTGGCACCGATCCGCCACGGCTTGTGCCGTTTGTAGCGGCGGTGGCCACACGAGCGCACTCTGACCCCCGCCCTCCATACTCACTTCCGCCCTGCTGCCCAATTTGCAGGTTAGCGGTGCAGTGATTATCTCCCTTGGTGTATTTAATGCCTCTATGGCGGAAGCGCAGCGGACGAGCGCAGCGGGAGCGCCGACTTCGCGCCGACTTCGCGCCGAAGTCGTGCCAAAGTCCTGCCCGTCTGCGCCAGCACGTGCCCAGGGCCCAGCTCCTCTGCACACACTTCTACCTCCTACTCACGTTCCGCCCTACTGCAGCTGTGAGGACCATTGTGCCCCTCGTACACCGCCCTGAGCTGTCAAGATGCTCCCCGATCCTGCTCCCATTGCTCCCTTGCCTTGGACTCCCTTGATTCATGTACGGACAGTATGTCATCCACGTTTTGGAACTTTCCCTCGCTTAGGTGCACCTCCCCTCCCACTTTGCATAAATCCGTACCCGTTTTGAGCTTCATTAGCATTAACTGTCGCTCGCTCCCTAAACACAAGAGAGATATTTTCGACCTGTTGGAGACAGCCAAGCCTGCTGCCATGTTTGTCACCGAAACTTGGCTAAATGATAGCTCTGGCCCCGATATCGCCATGGCCCTTCCCAATGACTACACCTATGTGGGACGAAATCGACTACTTAAAGATGGCGGGGGAATTGCTATCATCTTCAAGAGAGAATTCTCTTGTAAATGGGAAGACCTAGACTTTCCAAACTGTGAAGCAGGTTTATTTAAATTGACTCTCTCTCCCCAGTTTACCCTAACAGGCACCCTGATTTACCGTCCGCCTGGCTCAGCTAGTTGCTGGGCTGCGTCACTTCCTGAACTTATTGCCCCTTTTTTAGCACAATCTACCAACTTCACTATTGTTGGGGATTTAAATATCCATTTTAATTCTGTCTCTTGTGCCATTGCTCAACGCCTTATACAGGATTTTGAAGCTTTAGACTTACACCTCCTTAATTCCGACCCTACTCATAAGGCCGGTAACCTCCTAGATCCCATCATCTCCAACTTAACTGGCATCTCCCATCAATCCTCTACCCCCGTTCTCTGGTCAGATCATTTTATTGTTAATTTCGCGATTAAAACGTGTGAAGCTGTTCCCTTCAGACCAGACCTCCCTCACAAAGCTAGCAGGAACTGGAAACGTCTGGACCTGAATAAATTTAACTCTCTCCTTGCCACTTCTAAACCTTCGGTTTCCAACATGTCCATCAAAGAGCTACCTACAGTTAGATCTTGGTTAACTACTGCTTTGGACTCTTGCCTTCCTATCCAAAAAAACAAATCTCAGGTTCATCATCCACCGGCACCCTGGTTTAATGACTCCCTCCGCCTTGAAAAATCTAACTGCAAAAAATTGGAACGGATTTGGCGGTCAAACTATAATCCTGACCACAAAGCAAAATACAGGTCCGCCCTTAAAACTTACCATGCGGCATGTGATACCGCTAGAGCTAACTTTGCCAACAGCACCATACTTACAGCTCAAAATAGACCCAAAGCTCTTTTTAAAATAGTCAAAGAGCTCTCAGGTGCTTCCTCTGTCCCTAAGGATCCCTGTCTAGACACAGCCCAGTGTAACGCTCTAGCCAACTTCTTTCTTGAGAAAATTGACAAAATCTACGCCATCTTTAATTCTACTCCTGCCACCTCAACTCATGCTGCCCAAGACCCTTTTAACTCTTCCCCGGCTTTTTCTCCTTGCCCTGTGCTCACCACTATTGCACTTCACGCCTGGGAACCTATCTCCCCCGCGCTACTAAAAAAGTATCTTCAGGACATCAAATCTGGTTCACCCCTCGACCCTTTGCCCCCTCAAGTTCTGAGCTCCCTTGACCCAGCCCTACTCCACATTATTCTGGATGTCCTGAACGCCTCCCTAACAGAAGCGATTGTTCCAAATGAATGGAAGCACGCAATGGTGGTACCCTTATTAAAAAAGGCCAATGCAGACCCCAATAATCCTGCCAATTTTCGCCCTATTTCTTTGCTTTCTTGCTTTTCCAAGATTCTGGAGAAACATGTTAATTCTTTGCTTAACTCTTTGGTTGAATCCACCAACTTTCTCCATGGTTCGCAATCCGGGTTCAGGGCTGGCTTCTCCACAGAAACAACTCTGCTTGGCGTATCAGAAACCATCAGACGCCAAGTAGATAATGGGGAGACGGTGGCACTCATCTTGCTTGACTTGAGTGCCGCTTTTGACACCGTCTCCCATTCCATCTTATTGTCCACCCTGGAGGCAGTCGGCGTCGGTGGCTCCGCCCTGGCCTGGATCGCTAATTTTCTCTCTGATCGTACGTTTCAAGTTTTTTCTTCTACATCTGTTTCATCTATTCTTCCTTCCTCTCACGGTGTTCCCCAGGGGTCTATCCTTAGTCCCCTTTTTTTTAACCTGTACGTGAGGCCGCTTGCTTTTCTGGCGGAACAGGCTGGCCTCACAATTTATTCCTACGCTGATGACACTCAAGTCATCTACTCTCTTTCCACCAACAAAAACCTCCCCATTTCCTCTCTCCAAGTTGGGCTAAAACATATTTCTGACTGGATGCTGAAGCACAAATTGAAACTAAACGGGGACAAAACTGAGCTGCTCCTGTTTGGCCCAGACACCTCTCTCTGGGGCCCACACCATTGGCCTCCGGAGATGGGTCCCCTACCCATTCCATCTGTGTCTGCCCGCAATCTTGGTGTGATCTTCGATAACCAACTTACTTTCAAACAACACGCTGTGAAAGTCTCAGCCACCTGTACTACCATCATCAGGTGGTTGAGAAAGATCACCTGGATGCTGCCTGCGGACACCTTGAGGACCGTAGTCCAGGCTCTTGTCATCTCACGCCTGGACTATGGAAACATCTTGCTCTTAGGTGCCGCTAAAGAGGTAATCAAGAAGTACCAGGTGGTACAGAATATGGCTGTCCGCCTGATCTGTCACCTTCCGGCCAGATCTTCGGTCGCTCACCATATGCGGAATCTGCACTGGCTGCGGATTGAAAGCAGAGTCAACTTTAAAGCACTTTGCTACATGCATAAAATCATGACTGGTAGAGCCCCTCGCTATCTTTCTGCTCTGGTGCAGCAATATATCCCCCCCCGCACACTCCGGTCCTCGACGCAGAATAAATTTAAGATTCCGCGCACTAACAGAGCCAAGATGGGAGGACGTTCGTTTTCCCTGCTGGCCCCTTCCTTATGGAATTCTCTTCCTCAATCTCTGCGCACCGAATTGTGCCTTCTGAAATTCCGTAAGGGAATAAAAACTTGGCTCTTTAACAATTAATACTATGAGCGTATGTTCCTCCCTCCCTCTCACCGTTCAGTTTGCCCTAGCGCCGGGAAACCTCCGGGTAGCTGCGCGCTTAATAAGTGTAATTATAAATAAATAAATAAATAAATAAATAAATACCTTACTATAAATGCAAGCAGCTGGTGCTCCTGGAGAAGTGAATAGTTTGGCAGTTTCAAGGAAATTGTCAAAGTTGGGTAAGACCTCAGTTACTTCTAAAGCACGTTGACGCATTGTGATAATTCACAAAGCAGATCTTCCTTAAACTACACTCAAGAGTGTTTAAGACCTCATGTTATCACTTCCAGTAGGCATATCTCCAAAATCAATTTCTGAGGGAGAATAATAGTTGTGGGAATGACCATCTTTTGCATGAGGTACTTTACTGTTTTTGCTGGCTGTAGAGCTCTGTGCATTTTACCCTTTCTAACCAGTGATAAAATACCAGACTCCTCCTTTCAACAAGATGAAATTGGTATATTCCTAACTCGTATAGTTAGCTTCTATAGAAGTCCCTAGTATATCGTACAAAATGTACTCAGAAGCTGCAAGTTAAATGTTCCCATTGGACTGCAGAACCTATTGTGCAATCCATTACAGTGTAAAACATGGCTTCAGACTCACCACTGTAGCCTGTGTCAATGTAAACACGGCAACAACCTGTCAAAACATATCCTTTTGAGAGGTAAAAACCTCCCTTTTAAATATTAATAAGTCACCCCTATGGAGGATTGTAGTTCCAAAGTAGGTTGCAGGATTTAAAATTAGGAAGTAAAATGTAATGGTAACAGTCATTAAAGTGACTAGCACCTACAAGATATTTTTAAGTGTGGCAAGCCTAGACCACAGATTAAAACCCTGATTCTGTAACTTGGGAATGGGACTAGCTCGAAACATAATTAAACAACTGTTTTTAATAGTTACTAAAAAATCCATTTCAATGGGGTAATCAGATTTTCAATACATATTAAGGAAAATTAACTTTTAGAAAGTTACCTTTTCCCTGCCGTATGTTCTTGTAGGCTAAATTTGTATATGTTCTCCCACTTCTGCCAGCCAGTAATTAGCATCTCAATAGGTGCGAAATGCATCCCAAGAGCAAACAATAGGCTGACCCAAATGGGCAGAGATGACTCATCTCAAACTCCCAAAATACACAGGGTGAGTGGCTGGGACCATCCTTTTTGAGATTACAGTGCCATATGCTGCAGCCTCCTTGTGTGAGAGGTGGTGAACATTTATTGGGTATCAACATCATGACAATCTCCACCACTCATTTTTGATCACAGCCTGCTATACTCCATTCGGGAGCTTTTACTGAATGGTGTTCTTCCCTGGTTATCTTGTTAATTGATGTGAGATGTCTCATTGCAGTGGCCTTTTCAGTCATCATGCCTTTGGTTCTACAACTCGCTCCCCACTTACAAGGGTAGGGTTTTGCTACATAGTGCCTTGTGATAGAGGCTAAAATGATTAGTTCTTTAACTCCATAGAAGGACTTTAGACGTCCCAGCAGCAATCAGACTCTTGTTTTGTTGCATATGGTTCAACAGAGGCTTATGTAGGCTGCAGGTTCAATATTCATAGTTTATTGTCTACCTCATAGTGCCAACCATCCTTCCTATCAAACACCGTATTCTCTTGGCTATTGATGAACTGAGAACTTGTCCACCTCAAGTAGGCCCTCAACCTAGGGATATCACTCCAAAGGAAAACGTTATTACAAAGGAGCATGACCATTATTTGCTTAGTTGTCTTTAGAAAGTTATACGATTTAGCAAATTCATTTTTGTAGACAACCCTCAGCAGGCAATTCTCTTTCACCTAGAGGACGTGCATTGCTTGTCAATGGGCATGCCCTTAATTTTCAACAAGCTCAACAATACATTTCAGGCTAGTGTAGCAACACGATCAAACGTTAGGGAGGCCTGGTGAGCCTGGGATTGAGAACATTCTGAAGAAGTTAGATGTGGTCCAGCTCCAGTGACTCTACAGCCCTATATGTATGTGCCAGAAGAGTAAAAATAAGTGCATCTCTTTAGTGAAAGAGAATGATGCATGACATACTGTCAGTCCTAGTCAATCTTAAGAGAGGAATCCAAATACTGTTTGTAGAAATGAACATACATGCAGGCAGTCACATACATGCAGCCAGTCACGTATGTAATGTCCTCAATAACTTTGGCACATGTATCTGGAGTCCTTGCTCACTTAGGGAATGGGAGGTTGGAGCTTTGCAGATCTTGGACTGCTGAAACACCAAAACTAGTTCGGACGGTACAGCGGATTGTTTTGAGGACATGCACTTGGGGCACTGAACACATCCTTGCTCAGGCACGAGATGCTACAGAAATTTGTTGGTGCAACTGCCATTCCTCCCTATGAATGACAGTGATCTGCACCCTTCTATATACCCCTTATATCTTGGGGCAAATAAGAGACTACACAGGATATATACAGATGAAGGTGGGGAAGATGGCAAGGGACGTAAGTTTACAGGGAAATATTGGCAGGCGTGTTAATAAAAGTTAAACAAAAATGTAACTATTTTAATCTGTAGAATGCATTTCCCTTCCTCCTTTGATGAAAGGTTCAATATCTGATGTCGTAGACTATTAAAAGGAAAAAAAACGGACAAAATATATAAATTAAATGGATGATATATTTATTTGATGACCCGAGTTGACAAGTTAAACCATGATAGAGTGCTTTAATATGTATGAGATTGTGGATGATCCTAATGTTTTTAACATTTGAGGAATGTATGAACTGATCTAACTGGATCACAATTGTTTTCCAGACACTGTAGTTTTATTGAAATGATAGATTGCCATTAATGCATATATATATATATTAATAAAAAAAATTTTGAAAAACATTAGGCAAAAATTAATTTAACAATAGTAACATAACTTTAGTGCTGCTAAATTAAAACATTTTTCAAAGAAGTAAAGATCTTACTTGAGCTTAAATACGTGTTTCCTCTTCTTGTAGTCAATTGCAATATCACAGACACCATCTTTCAGGCTGACCGGGATCTCATTGTGGTAGGGAATACCTGAGGCAGCATTTTTGGAATCTTTGTAGAAGCCCATCTCTTGATTGTTGATCACACAATACACATTATGCCAAGACCTTTAAAAGTAAAAGAATATTTTACTTACAACAAACGTGACATTTCTTAAAGTGCTTATAACATAATTGTGAGTACTTCACCTAGGTATCGTTCTGGTGAAAACAACAATGCTTACTCGTGCAAATATATGATCGATGGTAGGATTTCCAAAGGTGTTATTCTGAAAGTGGATGTATAGCTAGCTGCCTCGCTCAATTTCACACTCACACCCCTCTTCTTGCAAGCACCATCCCACTTCTAGCTCTAAACACAATACTGCATCTTCCTCATTCGATGGGGTCCCCCCTCCCCCTCCCCTGAGCCTGTAGAATACTGTCCTAATGGCCTATCCCATCACAGAGCGGTCAACAACGTCACAGGTAAAGAAATGGGTGATGCGAAAGCAAGCATCACAGTCGAGAAAACTTAGCACATTGAACTTGCACTGTCCAACAAGTTCACGGCAGGATAGACACAGCCTTACTAGGGTGGCAAAAATTAACAGTAACCAGGTGCACAAAAACGGCAATCCCATTTGCAGACCTACAAAGCATGCATTGACCAAGCTTTTCTATTCTAGATCGCTAAGGTATGACATCCACATGAATATGCAGAAGTATGCAAGCAAACTCTTATTGAGGGAGAGCACTTTTGAATCATACTTAAACACAATCAATGGCTGAAAGCCATATGTCGTTTAATTTCCCTATGTATACACCACCCTGGAAACAATTAGACATCATGCTAACTGTGCTCGGGTACAGAAACAGAAAATTAATTGGAACATATATAAACAAGAATACATATACAAAAACTTTCATCCAAATATAAATCTGTAGTCTGTAATCCTGAACTTGTGCTGCGGCTTATGGCTCATGACATCAAAGTCCATCACGGACCTACGTTATAATTTATGGTCGACATCTCTAGGGTAACCTATGTGCATCAAGAGGCCAATATATTGACAGTTCTTTTCTAAGGTTATTTTGTGAATTTTCTTCTGCGCCCCCATAAATAATTTTTGGGAAAAAATTGGCTGGTCTGAGCTGTGCTGAAAGGTTTATGCAAAGTTTTATAGCACTAATGAATAAGCAATAACTTTCTGCCTTAGCATAACAATGTTATTCCCTGAAAACAACACACTTGTTTTGCTTACGACGTTGATTTTATACCTGTTTGAGGCTTTCTTGTTGTGTGTTTCCCACTCATGTTTACGATTAAGGAAGCCCTCCATTTGAGAAGGAGAGGAGTCTTGGGTTTTGGCTGGAAGGGTTGCAGCAGACTGACCATGCATGATTGTCTTGGATTTGCGATCTGAAGTTGGTGAAGGAACTGGGCTCGTTTCTTTTGAACTGGATCTTTGTTCTGATGCTCCATTGACCATTTCGTTACCGTCCATGTTTTCGGACACCTGCAATTGGTAAAGTACAGACGTTAACACCACCAAAAAGAAAAGTCAATGATTTTTTAATTACTAGTTTTACCAAACAGGCTGGGTAGTAACGTTTTATAATTGGAGCTCGAAGTACTGTAAAAGCTAATTTACATCAGCTGAGTTTTGGAAAAGTAATTAGAAGAAAGGGCTCGATTAGTACCCAAGGAAAAGGAATAAGGGATACCGAAGAAAACCAGCAAGGTATGCTTTACTGTACTTCACTCAATACGGGTATGATTTTGATTGCTTATCTTTTAAAAAGGGGTGGACACCCTTGCCAAACAAACCCTTTCTCCACGTACCTGATCTACCTGGGAGTAGTTCTTTTATTACTGGTGGTCTTATTTGTGGCTTTCCACTAAGCCAGGGGACCAAGTTAGGGGGAGCAAGGCCACTTGGTGGTTCTGCTTGCTACAGACTTCCCAATACCCTTTTCCTCCCCTTGGCATTAGTCATTGAAAGAACTTCTATCCAAGAGATCGAGTGGTGGGAGGATGGGGTTGTTCAATTCATTTGTTTGGCAAGGGTGTTCCCTAATACAACTGTATAATTCTGCAACAGTGCATTAAGTACTAGTCGTTATACCTCAGCCATTCTGCATTTAACATTTACAGGATGTCACTTTTGGAAACAAAACAGATGACATCATGAGTGTAGCAGATCCATAGATAACTATTAGAACTGTACACGAGTAGTAACTGGGCAACCGTTAAAAAAAATGTTTTCCACATTTTTTTCTGTAAATGTTTGTTTTCTGCCCCCATAGACACCACATTATCAAAACATGCAGAAATTAGCGAGATTACATCATGCATTTCACTTCCACCACTCCCAGTTAGAAGTTTGGATCTTGGAAAGAGAGACAGAAAAACCAGAGAAAACAACAAAATTTTCAAAAGTCAGTCTCATTATTAAATGGATTTGATTTATGTTAAAGGAATTGGAAAGCCACCACAGTCACGCAACACCACACAGTTTTACCCCCAAAGACAAACCATGGCCTTGCCCATCACTTGCTTTGTGGATCGTGTTGCTTGATGTGTGCTCGAGAGTGCTTAGCGAGCAGCCGGGTTTCCAGCAGCTCTGACTGGTCAAGCTGAAGACGTCTTCGGAGCCATGAATCCAAAAATGATTAAAATTGGAATCCCAATGGCTTTAGCTTGTGAAAGGAAACTCGAAACCAGTCCTTATTCACTGCACCATTACTGAGAACTCAGTGTTATGTGTTTCAAAACTAGTGTGTGGGATTAGAAAGTTACTAAAGCTCAACAGTGCTTAACGCTTTAGTAGGTTACAGACATTTTGCACCATTTGCATGTGGATAAGCAGGAGTTTGTCAATGGCAAAGTAAAGGATTTTACAGTAATTTCTATATAAACTATAGATTACTGTAAATGAATCCCTATTGCACTGAAAAAAGAACTTCTAACTTGCCTTATTCACCAATACCTTCTATAATCAAACTGCTATGGATGACACTGTCCAAAAGGTGGTAGAATTAAAACTAAAAACTCAATTTTTATAACTCCCTTGACAGGTCAATGATGATCAGGTTTTAGTCAATGGAGTCTTTTATTGCACAAAATTGCACTTTCCCCAAAGCGGCCTCTATCAGTATGTCATGGCAAGTACTTAACACAATGTGGCAAAAGCCATGTCATTCATGACTAACTCTTCCATAACAATATACGTTTATATAAAATAAAAATCTACTTAGGACAAAAAAACTGCATTAACTTTGCACATTGTCCCCATTTTAATAAATATTGGCTTCACTTGGTAACAAAACATGGCAGACGCTACCCGATTATGTAGTATTAGCCTGCTGCTGTTTTAATATTTTAGGACACCCTTAAGTCCCATTTAAAAGTATAGGATCTCAAGCCAAAACAAAAGGCAGCTACATGTCTTTAATATGTCTAGCCGGGACTCAGTTCTTCAATATCAATTCATACCATACAGTCCATGATTTAGAGGACGGCTTACAAATACAAAGTTCCTTCTTCCCACCCACACTTTAAACCCTCCCGGAACAAAAGGGCCATCAAGATGCATGAATGAAAAATAATTTGGGTTACACAAATCACCGGGGGCGTATGACCATCTCAATGGCAGTAGAAGCGTGATCAAGGTTTAGCAGCAGTTAGGGCCCATAGGACCAAAACAAATGGAAGAAAGTTCTTGGTGCTCTGCTCTAATTGTCTTCTGATGTGTAAAAAGTGTGCAGGCACGGCAACAAGAGGCTGATAAAGTGCTATACCTGCATTAATTAAGGCATTCAAGATGTTTCTCTTGGAACCGCTTGAAATTGATGCCAAGTGCCAAACATTTCACACTGACCAAATGGAGAAAAAATATAAACGGCGTAGCCTTTGGCATCATGCAAAGAAAAAGGATGCAGGTTTTTTAAAATCTTTTTGAGCAAAGGCTTCTTTCAAAAGCTGCCATGAATTACTAATCAATGGCGAGGAAAAAATAAGGGATTGGAGTGTTGTATTTAGTAAAGAGTAGTCCACAGGGCGAAGTACTAGAACAGTGGTTCTCAAACTGTGGTCCAGGGACCTCTGGGGGTACGCGACTGTTAAGAAAATTAAATAATATGAACAGATTAATAAATTGTATATAAATGAAGAAGTAAAATGTAAAGCTGAATATTGTAAAACTGTCTGTAAACGTGAAGAAATTTGAACCTGGAGGTTAAAAATTAAGTTTGTATCCTCAGACGGATTAGTGGGAGAAGTGCAGCAAACAGAATATAGTACGGATGATGATTGTTCTTAATTGAATTACAAATAATAGTTTATTATTTTAGTATTTTGCTAATTAACTAAAATACTTTATAATGTGTGTATATGTTTGATGAATACCTGTTTCTGTATTTTGTGTGTATTGTTTTGGAGTTCAAAACTTCAAAACTATTTAGATCAAGGTCCCTGGATTCCAATAATGAATTAGTGGGTGTCCCTGGGTTCCAGCAATGATTAAGTGGGGGTCCAAAGAACTCAAAAGGGTTAAACACTACAGCACTAAAGTTTTGTTATCCCGCTTTAATTTATTTGTGGAATCAGATGCTACACTGTGTCGAAGGCTGCCCATTTGGAATTAGTTGCTGCCTAAATTCACTGACCACAATGGAGCTGTAGCTCAAAAAGGTGCACCACTTTCAGAGATTCAATCAGGACATGGACTTGTGCCAAAGCTCAGTTGGCACAATCGAGGCTGGGTGAGAGAGAATGTACTTGGTCTATAGTATTGGCACTAAATGTCTGCCATACCCTTGCCAGTGTAAGGAGTTTAACATTTTTGGGACATTTGGTAATCAGGTAAAATTGAAAGTCTACTATGACAACCAGAGTAACCCTGTGATATCCAAGTTTTATTGGAGCTGATATACAGTATTTGTTTTCATTCGTAAATCAGAAAGTAGAGCTTCCCCAGTTTTATACATCTCCAAGTCAACTGATACTGCTAGAAGTTATTTGCTGTTTTCTTAGGGTGTCACCTCAAACTATCTTGGTATTTTGATTCTCAAAACTGTGTAGACAGGTTTTTTTTTTGCACGCCTTCAGATCCTCCCTTTATTAAAACATAGGAATTTCACAACTTAAGTGCACAAAAATGCCTTTTATCTCCAGATGGGCTGCACAATAGGCTGCTTCAAGACCCAGTCACAGACCAGCAGCCATTTTGTGTTTCGAGACGCTTCATCATGTTCCATCAATGATATACCAGCAGTTCTCAAAAGAAACAGCATATTGTCTGTTCACGTTTATGGGCATGCTTTGTCTGCACATAGTTTCTTTATGAATCTAATAGCCTTAAGGACGTGCAACCATAGTGCTGCCAGATTACACTGAAATATACATACTACACTGAAGTGTGTGACATTTATCAAGACAGGGGGTCCCTAAGGTCCTGTCTTGTAGAATAGGAGACAGTTATGGAGGAAGAGGACTTTCTTCAGGTTCCCCTAGAAGAGAAGAGTATGGCTGGTTTAATAGGTGACCTTGATCATTCTTGATCATGTGGAAAATAGAGAAAAGTGTACACAGAAATTAGGATGTACTAGAAGAAGGGTAAAGTTGGACTACCTACTTCAGCGTTATTACCCTGTTCCAACTGCAGATGGTTAAGGCATACTCATGCAAGAAATATCACCTGCCAGTGATCTGATTTCTAAGCCGTTTGGTTTGTAAAGTTTAATGTAGTTGGATTGTGAGGAGTGTCAAACCTAATAACAAGGCAACACTTCTGTGAGTTTCTGCTGCCCTGAGTCTGACTTGGTCTACTGTCATGTCACTAAAGCTGCAACTAGAACATTCATGTTTATACTGAACTACACTATAATATGGCTATAGGTGTACTAAAGGCTCACACTCTATGCATCCCGGTGCTACTTTATCAGCTATTTTCTTCTTTGCCTATTAGTTTGAGAATAGCCATAGTCATTCTCTGGGTATTGCTGCCCTCTGAAGAGTACTTCTCTCATATACTCGCATTGTTTAATTCCCCTAAAAGTACAATTAGATGATAGCAATGGACTGAATTATTTACTTCATAGGGTTTTTCAGAACTAGCAACAATTCCGAAATTTAACAAGAATTATAGGTCATGACAATGCCTTTTATTTATCTGTTTTACTAATTAACGCACGAGTTACTTACCTTCGGTAACGATATATCTGTAAGAAACAGTAGTTAGTAATAGATTCCTTACCTTAGAATATTCCCAGGCTTCAGACTGGATCCGGAAACTTTTGCGTAGCAGTACCCTTGCACGTCGGTAGGCATCGACTGCGGCTCCGCGTCCGTCGTCGGTGCCGGGATGAAGTCGCCGGAGCACTTAGACGCTGCCCTCGTGCGATGACGTCAATTCTTATACACAGCTTTTCCGTGCCAGAAACGCAGAGCCATGATAAAAACCTACACTGGTGCCAAGATAGGGCGTAGGCCCCCTTTGCCCTTCTTGGGAACCAGAAAGTAGTTGTAGTAGCAACCACACCCTACTTCTGGCCCAGGAACGCTCTCGATGGCCCCCTTGGCCAAGAGGGCCGTAATTTCCTCTCGCAGAAGATTCAAGTGATCCCCGACACGCGGTGGTACTGCGGTGGCATGGCTGGAGGAGTCGCCTCGAAAGGGAGGGAGTAGCCCCTTCTGACGATCTGCAGCACCCACCTGTCTGACGTGACAGTGCGCCAGTGGAGGAGGTGATGGCGAACCCTGCCCCCCACTGCCGCCACGTGGGCCTGAAAGCTCGGACTAGGAGGGCTTTGAGGCGGATGCTGCGGGGTGGATGTGGACTGGCCTCGCTGTTGTCCCCGGGTACCGCCACGGCGGTTACCACGTCCGCCAACGCGCTGGATGTTAGCCTGCGGCCCGTGGCTGGCAGGACGTGAGGGTGCGCCCCTTCCTTTCCCACAAAAGGAGTGAAAGGCAGCAGTTTTCTGGCGCGGGCCGATAGGCCCAAGGACTAGGCCGTAGCCCTAGAGTCCTTAACGCGCTCAAGCGCACTGTTGCCTTGGCCCAAAGAGGTGACGGCCATCTAACGGCATGTCCATAAGGGTGTTTTGAATATCAGCCGAAAAGTTGGCGAACCTCGCCACCGTCTATGCCATCGCTCTGCCTAGCGAGTCCTTTGTATCCAGTCCAGACCGGATGGAATACCGTGTCGCATCTCGACCCTCCGCAAGGGCTTGTGCGAGTTAGGACCGGGCCTCCTCTGGACATTGTGGCAGAACATCCGTGACAGTGTCCCACAGAGAGTGGGTATAATGGCCCAAGAGGCACGCAGTGTTGACCGCAACCCCAAACTCAGTGAGGAGAACATCTTTTTACCATACGGTTCGTACCTCTTGGATTCCCGATCGGGGGGAGCCGTCAGGAATGCGGTCTGGAAGTTAGAGGCCTGTATTACCAGGCTCTCGGGAGTGTGGTGGGTGGACAGGAAGCAAGGGTCGGCCGGAGCCGGGCCGTGGTGTCTGGCCACGTTCCCATCTACAGGGGGACCTGTAGCAGGCCTGGACCAAGTGCCCAGAAGAACGTCAGACAAGGCCTCATTAAATGGCAACAGAGGCTCCGAAGAGCTTGCTTGCGGTTTAAGGACCTCAGTGAGGAGGTTAGTCCTCACGGCCACGACGGGGAGTTCAAGGGATAAGGCCTTGGCCGCGTCAACACCACTATAGGCAGCCCCCTCCTCCGTAGCCACGGTAGGAGGGGAGACAAAACCAGTGTCTGGCGAAGTGTCCAAACAACTGGCATCCCCTAGCTCACCTGCCCAGTCCTGATAAGACTGGCACTCATGTGCCAGAGGGTCCTCAGACCCCTTACAATCCGCCTCGCCACCCATCTCCTGGTACTCAAGTTCAAATGATGGGGCCGGATCATAGAAGAAAAAGTCTTCTCTCGACGTCGAGCGGCGCCGCTTCGGCGTCGGAGCCGGGTCGAGGGGGGGGGAGGGTGTACCGGGGACCACATCGTCCGGGGACGGCGTCGGGGGCGACACCCTAGGGTCGGCGAGGTCGTAAGGTCAACCGGCGACGCCCCGGATCCGGATCCAGCGGGGCCCTGCGTTGCCGGGGCCCTGCGTCGCCAGGGCCGAAGTACCCGGCTCACTTGGGCTCCCAGTCGGGACCGCGGGGCCCGAAGGCGCAGCGGAACCCGACGGATGAGTGAGCAACCTCATGGCCGTGAGGAAGGCATCGATCTCCGGGGTCGCGTTCTGCCCAGGGATCGGCGGGTTTGGAGCAGGCTGCGACGCCTGCGGCTCCGGCGAGGTCGCGTTAGCGGTGTCGTCAGAACCCCCGGCCGCGTCACGCGAGCGTCGAGGGGAGTCAGAAAAACGATGTCGCTTCTTCGACTTCTTGTGCCTCTTACCTGAGGACTTGGAGCCCGAGGAGTGGTGACAACTCTCAGAGCTGTGATGACTCCGGCCCCGCGACCGGTCCCTCGACCTCCTTCCGGACCGGGACCTCGAACGGTGTGGGGCCGACTGCCGGAGCTCGAGGCGCTTGCAGGACCGCTCCCGCCTTTGACGTCAAGGCCCGGCAGTCGGGGCACGACTTGTCATCGTGGTCGGGCCCCAGGCAATGTAGACACCGGCGATGGGGGTCGGCCGACCTCAGTCAGCTGCAGTCGACGTAGGGTTTGAACCCGGGCATCCCTATCGGCACCGTCGAAGTCGTTCGACTTTGAAGAAAGATCAAAAATGATTGAAAAAGTTTACTAAGGGTACCACTTTTTCCGGATCGGCACTTGCTGTTGCGGAAAAAAGAAGAACTGACGTCAGCATGCGAGGGCGGCGTCTAAGTACTCCGGCAACGTCATCCCGGCGCCAGCGACGGACGGGGAGCTGCAGACGACGCCTACCGACGCGTAAGGGTACTGCTGCCGGATCCAGTCTGACGCCTGGGGATATTCTAAGGTAAGGAATCAAATACTAACCTGTTTCTTTCAGATACATAAATTGAAGGCATTGTCATTTACAATGCCAATAGCTCAAACTCTTGTAAATGCGAGACCTATTCCAAAGAAGCGGCCGACATTGTGCCGGCTGCTTAGAAAGTGAAAGCGCGCATGGTGCACTGAATGGTGCAGGAAAGTATGTTGTGCCTACAGTAGGAGAAACTCATTAATGAAAATAGTGCTTACAGACTAGAGTAAAAAAGACGTACCGTGTTACAACCGAATTAAAAGGGCCAGTTGTCATGGGAAGTGACCCACTATTATTGGTTATAATCTTACTTATCTGTAGCACAACGCGTAGACCTGGTGAACACATCTGTGTAAACGATACTAAGGCATCTTCAAGCATGATCTCACCTAGTCCTGCAGGTATGATCCATATGATGCACAAAGACCTCAAGAACAGTATTATAGTATGGACCTCAATGGTTTCCAAAAGAACTATGGACCTAACATTAAGTCTTTCAGTGAACCAGAGTTGTGTGTAATTAATGTGCTATTTTCTTTCTAATTGATATCAAAAAATATTTCCACTACATAAAGGTCACTTGCGTAGTTTATTAATTGGCGGAAAAACGGCAACTGAGGAAATGAAATGGAAATATGATACATAAAAACGCAACATGGACATATAATACATAAATGAACACAAATGAACAAAGTTCAGGGGAACAAAAAACAAAGGATCAAAATTAACTTTAATGAAAACATGCTTTGCACATGCAAAACTGACATACAGTAACACATCAAATGACAAACATCAGAAACTACAGGATCAACTAAACAGGAACAACACAAGTTAATACAGTCTCTTTGTGAGGACACTGAATTGGTTAGTTGCAAGTGCTGCAGTGACTAGCTCTCCTCGAGGTATTAAAATCAAGATGGTGAACATGCAACATGAGAAGGGGGGGGGGGGGTTCGCATGACTGAGAAAAAAATGGTTATCAAGGTGCACATAGCAACATTTAATTTCAGCAAAAACCTGAGTCTCTGTACCACAATAGAAACTACTAAGGAGCTTTGGACCGTAAATATCTTTTAGACTCAACATGGTTTATACGAAACTTAAGGCATTTATGAAATCAGCTAAAAAGGGGGCGGTAAAAGGCCAAAATCTAAGTTTTTATTATCTGCAAGTGCTGTTTTCTTTTCTATTAATCTAATAAAAGCTGAGGGGTTCCACCCAATTTACATAGACTTTTAGGCATGAACAATGCTTGTAGTAGTCGTTTAAGACACTAGACAGATAAAGTGCATGATTGTTAAATATAATAGTTGATTTTAACATACTGCATTGCATTGGAGGCTTTGTTCAGTGCTGGAGTCTGCAAAACACTCCAACCGGAGTACTACTCAACTTGGTAAAGAGACCCGAGGCTGCTGTTTTCAAACAAACTAAAACAAATGTTCATATAAAGAGGATTTTTGTGCCTGAATGTACATATATTCAATTAAAAAATGTACATATATATCTATACAGACATACAGATGTATGTGTGTATATATTAATGTAAACATATGTATCATAATCCTATTGAAGGAATAAAGAACAGGCATTATGAAAAGCAAATAGGACTTCAAGGGTACAACTTTTTAAGACATTGTTATAATTCAGGATTTTGACTCTAGGAAAGGAAATGTGACAGAAGGCATACCGCAGTCTTTGGGAAGTTGTACTATCTACAACATGGACTTTCTCAGATTTTCCTAGCTAGATATCTGTTCCATTAGCAATTTTGCTTTTAAATATGTTTGTATGTATATTGAAGTAAGATTAATTACCTTTGAAAAAGACGTGTATAAAATAAACATGCACATTTTGATGAACATAAAAATAGTAAAAGTAAAGGTTGAAAGACCATACAATCATGAAAGACATGGAAAGCAAGGCAACATATTACGTAAACGAGAAAGAAAATCTTGGTTATTTAGTATGAAAAATTCCCTACTATAAAAAGGGTTTGGGGTGTTACAACTGTTGCTTCTCAGTCTGGTACCTTAGTATAAAGTGCTTAGTATTGAAACACAAACTTTTTATAGTTATTGACATGACTGCACGTATAACCAAAGGCTTTTCTCTAATGACACTTAGAATTAAATGTAATCTTGGAAGTGCTTTAGTACCCATTCTAATATTACATTTCAGTGTGTTGTCATTAATATTAAAAAAGGGGTAGTGGTACTACAACTGTAAAGAGATTGAAATCTATGAAAATTATATCTTTGGGACAGCTAAGAACTGGAGGCTTGGTATATATATATATATATATATATATATATATATATATATATATATATAATATATATATATATATATATATATATATATAATCTCAGCTGTTTTTAATTCATGGAGGTCTTTAAGAAATTTAATAGAGCAATTCGTAAAACAGTGAGCTTAGGTGATATGTAAAAACCAGAGGTATATAGACTGGCCTTGTAACTTGTAAAAATATTTACAGACACAAGCTTAAAACATTCCAGCTATTCAGCATTAGCAAATGAAAAATGCATTTTTTTGTGCAATTGTTGATGTTGGTAATGTACAAAAGGCACTCAATTTCACACTCATAAAGTACTTGCACACATTAACCTGAGTCCACCAGTTACAAGGCCAATGCCAATTTTAAGTACCAACCCTATGGCTTTGATTGTGAAGCTAAATTATTATCAGTAGCTGGACTAGTTTCCTTTAAACATATTCCAGGTGTGTCTTAATTTACATACAAATGCATTTGTTTGTAATACACCCATTACCCGGGATGTTTTCGCAGTGACTTTTTTTTTTACAATTGTTGAACGTAATTAAACTCACAATAAATAGAGGGAAATAAATATGTCCAATATACAGCAACTTGGCACCCACCTACCATCCTGCCAAGTACGCAGACGTAACTAGTAAAAATGCAAAAGAGTTAGGATAGCGTGCTCTGACACCGGTCTCTAAAACAAAACAATGAATAAACTGGGTAGGATTAAACGAAAAAAAAAGGAGCTTTACGTGTCGAACAAAAACAAAAAGAAAAAAAAGAAGTATGCCATGGAAAAGGTCTGAGTTTTACAGTCCAGACCGTGATCGGTCAGTGGCTGCTCGTCGGTTATTAAATCTTTTGTAGCTTTGGTAGGCTTGGGAGCGATAACTAACCCGTGGAGAATCCTGGTCCGATGGCAACCCATTTTGCGAGATATGTTCCCCTTCTTTTACTCCATCCCTGTCAAAGACAAGCCAAAACATATCAAAATAGTGGAACTGCATTGTTTATTTTCATGTTTAGTTTATTTAATCATTGCTCGCTCTGTACAGAACAAGCAATTATATATACATCCTATGAAGACAAAATCACTATGAACTCAGCATATTATCAAGCCCTTTGTGTAATAACCCAATTATACTACTGCCTAAAAACTTTTTTAGCTGACCAAAATAGGAGTCTGTATTCAGTCTATTTCCAAATCACACTCTTCTCCATTTCACTAATCAATGATTTCATTCTTAGTCCCACTGTACATCCTTTGTTTTCAAGCCCTCTATACAAAAGGACAAATTATATCTATTTAGCATCTGTCGCCCTACTGAGTGGCAAAGCAGAGCTATTGGGCACTGCATTTAAAGAAGGTGGCTTTAATTGCGTTGGCCTTCAAGAGCAATAAAAGGAACAAAAACATAAAACGTGCCACTGCCCACCCATGTCGTCACATAGGCACATGCCACTCAAGTAACAGAATGAACCCATCATTTCTAAAAACCAGTGAGTGTAAATATACCACAACTAAACCTGGGGTACAAAAATTGAATTTCATTTTGGTATTATCTAAAGAATATAACAACAGTTTGCCTAAAAACTGACTGACATGGTTCATTCAATGCGATGTTCAACACCTGCCAAATTATAATTTTTTTGAAGTTGGTTGAAGTAAGACATACATTTTAATAAATGAGGATGTAATAAACCTAAATCACGGGGATCCTGCTAATCCCCTTGCTATTCCATGAAGCATGCACCATTAATCTACACACACTTTCTAGGTTTACATTTCCCTCTTGCCAGCTTTCACCAAAACCCTTACCACTGTTGTGGAGATTCTGACTCCTCTGAAGCCTTCGGACTAGGTTCTGGAGATGGTGGCTGCCTCTTCCGCTCTTCTTCCTCTTGCAGTCTACGCACTTCCAATAACTCCAACTAAAAATCGCAAGAACACTCATTTATAGAAGCAGGCAATTAATACTTCTAGGTCTTTCTACGCAGCATATGCTGGACATGAATCTCAGCTCCTCATTAACAAAGTAATAGACAACACGTGTTGAAATAATTAAGCAGTCTAAAAAACAGGATTATGCCAGAAGTCAACATGTATTTACCAGTTTCTATAGCACCACTGCATTAATTGGTAATAGAGCGCTTTACAATGAACAACAATAAATACATCAGCGTTTACAGAGGACAGTAAAACATAATAAGATGAGGAAAGTTTATAGGGGAGACTAAACATTTTAAAGGGTTTGATTCATACCAGGTGGGACTGGGGACTCGATTCACAAAGGTGCTTTTGCCAGCAAATGTTCCTTCAAAGCCAAAAGTACCTTTTTTTTTGACACATGCCACAAAGTATCCCTGGCAGGAGTTAATGACATACAATAAAATGTGTATTTGCAAAGAGCACGCCCACCCAGAGGGGAATCTTGTAATTAAATAATAGATGTTTCTTGTGACCCAACTCAATGCTATGTATTTTCTGCTCAGGGTACGAGGAACTTATGGGAGATGTCACATCACATTTCCAGGAGTCTGCCTAGGAAGCTGCACCTAGCCCAGCTTTCCAGACATACTACTGGGAACGTTTAGTAATTCTTGACAGTAGCAAATCTCACCGGTACCAAGGAGCAAATTTACAATTTTATTTGTGACTCAGGCCCATATGATTTATGATGCAATATATTTTTATGATGTTATGTCGTGCTGTGAGATGTGTTTAACTGTAAAGTGGCATGATTTGTTCTGGAGTATCTCCGTAATTTCCATCTTCCAAATCACCCACCCCTTTCCCTATGTTAATGCTGCTCTGCGCCTGTGTCTGCTCACTCGAAGATCATTTAACATTCATGTTGCCAATTCCTTCATTTTTCTGTTTCAAATACACAGTAAAGTAAATAGCGGATGAAGCTGGTTATTTAAGAAATCTGGCCTAAGTTTGCCTGGTCTCCGAGGGGCAGCACAAGTAATTCCAGGAAGATTCAGTTTCAACACTGACGATCCTGCGAGCAACTGGTTTCACTACAAGCATACAGGTGCAGCTCTAAAAGCCAACACAGATCATTGTGAAGAACGTATTAAATCACCCAAATAGAATACCATGGACAGAAAGGACTTAATTAGGCGAGTGTGATGTCAGTTCTTGGCTGAAAACATATGCATTATTGAAAAGTATTCCTTAACCAAGAGCTGGTCTATTACCCATTCACATAGGCTCTGTATTCTCATAAGCCATTTGGATAAACATAATGATTGGCACCGTGAATCGAGAGAGGACCAAGTCACCTCGTGCACTCACAAAAAGCAGAAAGGGAGACTCATGGATTTGGTCTTTGATTCTGTTTAGTAAATATGAAGCCCAAAAAATAGAAAATGGGGATCCAGCTTATCAACTTCAAACAGACGGGCCCGTGAGGATGTACTGGTTTGCACATGTTGTGGAGGAGTGGCTAAGTGAATGTTTGGAATGACTAAATGATGGGAAAGATGTTTGCTAGTCTTGCTTACCCCCTGACCTCTGGAGTGAAGGTTCTCTTTGTAGTAGGAGAAGAAGGCATCAGAAGCAGGTAATGTGTAGTGCATTTGCTGCTATGTGGAGGCCAACTATGATGAATGTACTGCATCTCAATCTCGCCTATCAAGATTGCTTCTATCAGTAGCAGATTGTTTCTAACCTATCTGGAAAAGTGGCATGCGTCAGCGCAGTCACGTTGCTCATCTGTGTTGCTCCAACTGTCCTGCAACGGTTTAGAGTACATGAATTCCTGGTTCTTGCGGTTTGAAGAACATATTAGTTGTGGTTTTAGCAAGCTTCTGGCTACATTGCTCATCTGCGTGCTGTCAATTTTCCTTCATAATTTTCTTTCCCAACCGTCACTCAGGATTGATTTTTATGGAAGATTAGGAGAAGTGGAACCTCATTCGGTATGCATTAGGTTGGGGGCAGTATTTTCGTGACCACATACTAAGGATCAGGGAATAATTGGTGAATAATCCCTTGTGAATCTGGTAGTCAGGTGCATAACTGACCTGTTAGCAATGTACATTGAAACAATGCAATAAAGCTGGATAGATCATAAGGCAAGAGACTCAGATAAAACATTTCAGATAGAAATCCGTTAGAAACTGGTTATTTATGCAAACAGCCTCCTCTGCAGTAGGACAACTGCAAAGTGTTTCGCCAGTTTATCAAAGCTCCAGATAAGGGAAAACCTCCATTCAGCACCATTACACAGTGAACCTGGTTCCTAGAGAAGACCAACGGGACCAGTATAAGCAGTGAAAAGGAGACTAGCAATACTAAGTATCAGAAAAAAAGCAAATCCAAAGTAGGCACAAACTCAGTTTGCGAGCAAAGACGTTGGGAATTAATCTTGCAATGCAACGCGCTCCATTTTCAGTTAATGGTAGTTAAGTTCTGGATGTTGATAGTGATAATGTTTAAAAAAACTTCAACAGTGAGAATGTACGCAATACCGGGTGTCGACCAGATAGCCCCATGGCAGTTCTATAATTGATTAAGTTATAAGGGTATGCATGTTGCTACCTTGAGAAGGATGGCTTTCATTAGTAAATGTATGTTGTAATATACACCTATCAAAATCCCCAAAATATACTCTGGGGTGGAATCCAGCTTTGGGTGCAAACACGCCAAAGGAGATTGGCTGCAAATAATGTTCACATGTAGGTGCCTCAAAAACGTTTGGCAGGGCATCTTTACTGAGGTTAGCCATAGAGTGGATTGTGTCATCACTCCGGGTGTGTATGGTGCATTGTTTAGACGATAGGACATTGTCAAATGATATTTATTTCAATACTATTGGCTATATTATTAGTTTTGGCCAAGTGGAAGTCTGATTTGATTCCCTCAGTTTCTCAATGGATTTCAAAGATGCAAAAAAATTCAGATCCGGGAAGTTTTGTGTGCTAAAAGAGTGGAGTCCAAAGGTCGATTAAACCGAATTTGGAGCAACTGGGAAAGGACATAGAAATGTATTAGATGACAGCAATTTTCCTTCCCTTTTTTATGAACTAGGCTCTAGGTGTAATCATGTGGGGAATGTTTGATAGGATATGTTAATGTTTACTATTGCTTGGAAGGAAACAGTCTACTGCGTAAGAAGGTGTTATGCTGTCGAGATTTCTTTTTTAAATGAATTGGTCTGTAAATGATTTTCCATTTACTGCACCCTGAATAAATAAAAAGCAAAAAAAAATAATGTATGTAATAATTACGAATTAAGAAAAACCTGGCAACATATTTACAATTTGAACAAAAAAAGTAATACAATTGTACGCACTGTAGTCAATCTTTCCAGTGCTGAAAATCTCTCATCCCATGTTGCTACAGATTTCTCAAAAGCTTCATGCCTCTTGATTAATTTTTCTACTTCGTCCACACTTTGACCAATCTCACGACTTGACAGGTACGGCTCTTGTCCCAGCAGCCACGCCTCTGCTACACTGGCATCTCTCGAAAACTGGTGCACCTCCAGAACTGATAAAGTGATGAAAAATGATTCAATACAGAACAATGCATGTTGTACACACAGTCATAATAAAACTAACAAGTTACATACAAAAATTAGGGGTGGATCCCTTTAGAGCTCATGTAGGGTAAGGGATAGATTGCTGTGCACTTCACTCTGATCAGAGACATTCTAAAACTTTTTAAACCTAAGCCCATTTTATTTCTATTCTTGAATACCATACAGCATTGAATATTCTGAAGTTCATTATAATCCACACTACTGATTTGTCAACTGATAGGTCAAGTGCACCCTTCGTGACCATCACCCTTTATGCATGACCCCTGCCAAGGTAGTAGTGCAAATAAAAGGTATAGCTATTGTATATAGGGAGAGTCAAGTAGGGACTTTACAAATTAGGGGATGCCTAGTAGAAGTCACCAGTGGCAGACTGGAAAGAGTACAAGTTGAATATGTACCACAGACTGTTCTGTTCCATTCAGGACATACTCAGGATCTAAAATGTGTTTCAACTCTTAGTAAAATACCTATGTGCCATCACTAACTAGATCAACCACAAACTGATTTTTTTTTTTACTTTATATAAACTCACTACAAGTACCTAAGAGGACTGTACACGTAACAATACAAGTACATATAACAGACAATCCAATCAGTAAATCAGCAATTTTCTAATTAAATAAATAAATACAGAGCCTATGGTAAACAGTGTGTGTTTATGCATATATTTATATTCATACACACACATATACACACACACATTTATTTAGATATGCATATTTTTGTATGATTATTCCAAAAATAACTTATACTTTATAATTTCATAAAGAGCCATAACCTTGAAACATTTTTTAAATGGAGGGAAGCAACTTCTGTATACCAACCATGGTTCCAAATAGTTCCAAGTATTATTCTGTATGAGCTTTCTGAAAACTTGAAGGTCTCAGGCTGTACTAACAGAAATACATCTTAGCTTGGGGCAACCACCAGGAAAAAAAAAGTGTCAGTCTGCTAAAATGGAGGAGTTGAGTGTCTGATTTAAAAGTAACAGAAGCAATTCTGAAGTTGATACAAACACAGGTAGGTAGCAATAGCTAGTGTAACTTTCAGACACCGGGTCAGCGTATCTCCTGAAATCTGTCTGGTGGCAGAATGAAAAAGTCTTGCTAAGAAATAATGGCGTTAGTGATGCTAGCAAGAGAAGAATCAATGAAACCTATTTGAGAGACAAGCATGAGACAGATAGAAATTGAGGGAATGCAGCGTTTGCATGGGAGTAAAACCTACCCATTTACCATAATGCTGATGCAATACCTCTTTCTCTATAACACTTAATGAAAAGAGTAGGAAAAGTCAATGTGATCGCATCGACTGCATTGTGGATGGGCAGTGAGTACATCTCGGAAGAGAAGAGAAAGCACCATCTCTAGAAGGATGTCACAAAGTACCTAAAACAGATGCACACACCAGCAGACATTTTAAGATGAAAAGCAGGCAGCCAAACTAACATTTTTGTAAACATTCTGGTGGAAATCACTTGAAAGTTTATAAGGAAGGCACTTAAAGCATTTTGGAAAAGTGTGAAATTCTTCCTTAGAGAGAATCCTCATAAATGATCCCTATACTGCTATCCAAAGTACTGTCATCTGGATTTTGAGTACAGGCAATAGGCAGAACTGAATACATGAGGATACGGTCTTTAAATCAATCTAGAGGGTTAAAGTACCCTCAGTCACCCGTCAACAACTGAGGATGTGAGGTCACAGAGGAAAATTGTGTTTGTATATAACACTGAGGCCAAAGGTCAAGTTCCTTTATATGGTCACAATACACTGAGGTGATGTGCCAATATCCTTTGATGGCATGGAAGGTGGGATTTTTATTCCATATAATACATGTTCACCCCTACACACATTACGCAAAACTTTATTACATGTTTAGTCTCTATTTCGTTCAAATGATAGTTCTTCTGATTTCAAATATGGACAACAAATGTGGAATATGTGCTGCAAAAATAAAGCCACCAATGTGCATCTTGGTATTTCCTGAGAAGAAATTTTAAGGACTGTGAGGCAAACCACCATCCAACACTTTTGTTTTATAATGTGAAGCACCATGCAATATCTGCAGTCATGTAATAACGGAGCAGTGCGATGTATATCAAACTGGTCATAAATGTGTCTTGCTCACACAATGACGCTTTAGTTAAAGATATATGAAGAGCTGCTTTTCTTTTTAATTAAGTGGCACTTGATGCTCTGCTCAGCGAAGGTACTTTTAACACTATCAGCTTTTGCTGCCAGAGTGACATCATTGCAATAAATTACTACCCTATAGTGATGCAATATTTCACTACAGGTCAGTAATGAGGACACACGCAGTAGAAAGACAAGCTGTGAGATGCTTTTATAGCGGGATTGGAGGCTTCAACTGTTTTAAATGGTTATCTGCTCATAACATGCATGGGCTGCAGAGGAAAATAATTAACTGGCCTTACTCAGTCTAAGCCACTCCCATCGATCTTCCCATTTGTCAATCATTTCTTTTCTCTTCTCCGTCAGCTGCAATAACTTCTCCTTGATCTGTGTTTTAGGGGGAAAATCAAACCAGTTTAGAAAGGAATGAAGCCAAGAAGAGCAGGGTCTGAATAGTTATTTAATGCTAAAAAAAAAAGAAAAAAATTAAGATTAGGACCAATTAAGAAAATCTATTTGTTGGAGAAAGCATGCAATCCACAGTTTTTCCAAACTGAAGAATACTAAATTCTCTCTTTCTTTTCTAAATTACCTAAGCTATAATGGGCACTTTCCATTCTGACATGCATTCCACATTATCTCTCTGTAAACTCCTCTCTATGTGCTTATAAGCTACCCAGTAAATCATGTATCACTTCACAAACTACAGAGTATGGGAATAATAGTGTTCCATCAAGAGAATGGTGTTGTGGAGAACGAAAAATTACCGGTAGAAGCTCTCGGCTCCATTGACCAATATTTCTCTTTCTATGTTTCCAGGTTTAATTTAGGACACTGGGATCCACGTTACATGGTTCTAACTACATAGGATGCATGTGTTTAGAATTACATCGGTCACCCTGTCTCACCACATGCACACAGTGCTGCAACTCAGGACACTGAATTATTGAATGTAGCAAGCATGCTTTAATATACATACGTACACATGTGACGGATGTAGAAATCACCAAGCAGATATAAAGTATGTCCAATTTCAAAAACAGGCTATTTACTTTTTTTCTTATGGTCTCTCTTTTGCACGGATCAGTAGTCTGATATCAAAGCAGAAATAAACTAAAACCCCTTAATTTCTGAGCCAAACATGTAGACTGAGAATGTTCCTTATCAAAAAGGCAATGCATAAAATTTACAGAGAACTGACATCAGGAATACAGATTTGGATAGCTTTTGCCTGGTATTTATGAACAGCTTTGTTCTATGGGTAGATTTACTTAGTGGAGTAATTTACATTTGCTTTTATTTTGTACATTATTTCGCTACAATCACCTTCAATATTTCAGTTTTCCAACCTTCTTGTTTGACCAAGTACAGCTCCCTTTTACTACATCCTGGGCACATGTCTTTTATATGAGGATATTATCTCCCGAACAATGTACATTCCAGCTTCTCGCTTGCCACAAAACCCATCAAAAACACTTCTTATGTCAAGCCACTAGGAAACGGATGTTGGCGGGAATGGCACTGTGTCAAGACGTTGGTACAACATGATTCCAATTTAATTTTTTATAATGATCTAAAAGTATAATTAGGAAGATACTATACATAGAACCTGGAGTTGAACTTCATAAATTAAAAGACACAAAACACCCTGATTAAATGTAATGGCTGCACCACAAAAAAGAATTCAAACAGAGAAAACTTGAGCCCACTAAGCAGACATTGAAAAGCAAACGACCACCTGGCTCAGTCCTACAATATTTGTGGAAAAGTATATTGGAGGGTAGATACCAGACATCCTGAGCAGATGTGACAGGTTGCCCATGCTAGTTAAATGAATGTTTTCTATTAGATTTAAGCTTAACCTCAACAGAACTTTAAATTATACAAGCAAAAACCTGCCATAATATATAAATGTAAGAAAAAACAATTCCCAACAGGTTTTATGTCAAGACAGTTTCAATAATGTATGCAATATGCATTACAAGGAAGGAGGAAACCAGGAGTCAGTTGATTATAGGCAGTATTATTCACCAAGGAACAAAAGGAATGGTCTTTCACATAACAATACAGTTAGAGCAGCACTGTACAGAACAGATCATGTGACAACCACGTGACACTTGGTGCAAGGTGCTATATACAATTGGCGAAAGTGAAGGTGCAAGTGTTAAAATAAACAGCGTGATCGACGCATTAGCCAAATTATTACATCAAATAATGGCTCCAAAGAAACAAGTTATAATCACTTAGAACAAAATTATTTATATAGGAGCACAGAACGTGATATGCGTCGTATAATTCAAGCTGTACAGTCGACGGCGTTTCGACTGGTAAGGCTGGAGCTACCGTAGCAGCCTACCAGCCAGAAGAGCCCCAATTGCCTTCCGCTGTCCTGATTAATTCAGGCACAGCAAGTTTCGTGCGCTGATCATAGAAAGTCAACGATCAGCCATCGACTAATGAGCGACCAATCGGACTTCAGCTACCCCCGCCCTTGCGCCTGGGTATTACTCACTGTTTCCATCGACAACCCTGTCCTGATGACGATCCCGACTAAAGGGGGTCGAAACGCCGTCGACTGTACAGCTTGAATTATACGACGCATATCACGTTCTGTGCTCCTATATAAATAATTTTGTTCTAAGTGATTATAACTTGTTTCTTTGGAGCCATTATTTGATGTAATAATTTGGCTAATGCGTCGATCACGCTGTTTATTTTAACACTTGCACCTTCACTTTCACCAATTGTATATAGCACCTTGCATCAAGTGTCACGTGGTTGTCACATGATCTGTTCTGTACAGTGCTGCTCTAACTGTATTGTTATGTGAAAGACCATTCCTTTTGTTCCTTGGTGAATAATACTGCCTTTAATCAACTGACTCCTGGTTTCCTCCTTCCTTGTAATGCATATTGCATACATTATTGAAACTGTCTTGACATAAAACCTGTTGGGAATTGTTTTTTCTTACACGTTATACCCATCCCAACGAGGTTTATGGGTTTCCTCCTGTTTTTTATACAAATAATATATAAATGCTCACACATATATAGATAATTGAAAATGACATGTCCAAACAAAAAAATAGAACTGGTTGACACATGGTGTAATCAACATAGTGAAGGTGACCTGTGGTCAAGGTTTATATTACCTCCTCTGATGCGTAGTGTTTTCTTGCCAGTAGAGACTTGCCAAGTTCAATGCAGGTAGTAAAGCTGTCATTACGGGCATCAATTTCTGCTTTTATGCCCTGATGATTGTTCATCAGTAATTCAACCGATGAAACGTCCCTAAATTAACAAATGGATCACTTAGAAACATGGTTCCGCATTACATAGGGTATAATAGGGTTTGGATCAGGAAATTGTTTAACCCAATAATATACAATGATTAGCAGGAAAATATACTAACACACATTAACTACTGAGAGGCACAGCAGAGGCAATTCTCCAAATGAAAGTTACTTACCAGTAATGGCAATTCTGTCTGTCATCATAGTCTTCATTCATAAAACACTTCTTATATCAACAAAGACCCAAAACAAGGAAAAATCAAGACCGTTGTGGGCACTTGTGCATGCATACCTATCCTTTTTGCTAACAGTGACGTGTGTACCTCTGCAGAGGGTCCTTAGCTTACAAAATATTATAAGTCAGTTTAGCCTTTTTTCAAACTAACACTGGCTGGACATTCCTGCCTCTTTGCTATTTATTACCGTAGGGTTTACAGTAGGATAAGCACTGGTCTACTGCTTTAGTGCAGATCGGCCTAAGGAGCAGGTATCCTACCAACTAGCGTCTAAGATATGTACACTGTTATTTTGCCTTGTGGGTATGTCTGTGGTAATTTGCCTTCCAAAACACAGAGAAAGTTAACAGCAGAGTGCTAATATCCGACTGTAAAGACTGTGCGTCATACGCCTAGTAGGTACGAATGCAAGGAAGCTTCCAGACATTAATAACAGAAATAAAGAAAATGCAAACCAAAATGACTGTGCACAGTATACAGATGGGTATGACTCTTTCATAAAATATATATATTTTTTTTAAGACAACAAGGTGATTGCATGTGCTCTGGACGAGGACTCACCTCATTTGGGAAGGTCTGTGACAAGGAAGATGGATGAGGTGGTAATGGTGGATTGCTAATACAGTCTACTGTTTGTCTGCGTTTCATTGCCTGAGTTTTTTTTATTTTGGTGTTTTCCCCCTCCTCCCCCACTCAGTTCATATTTAAGACAGACAACACTGCTTGGACCCGATTGGTGCTTGTCTGATTGCATGACTGACCTCTAATGGCAAATTAACTTCTGCTCACAGCGCACTGAGGTAAAGGACAGAGGTTGAAGTCGAATTTCAGTGGCGATTTCCCTGTTTGGGCCCAGAAATTACCTTTTGTCAGAAACCCTGCCTTTTCATCCTCATCACACCTGCTTCCCTGAAATCACCTTAAGGTAAAATACTACTTACCCTGTAAACATCTGTTTGCAGTGTTTAGTGCTGTAGGTTCACATGCTTTTTATACGGCTGACAGCTAGTGTTGGGCACAGATATTACAGGTTTTCAGGCTGCAGCCTACCAGACAGCGCAGCTGAGTGATATGAGAAAGACATCTTGGGGAGTTTCAGAAAGTTGAGGGGGTAATGCATTCTTCCTGCCGCGTGCCATTGGTTTTGTGATTGGTGACTCACGTTTTCCGGCTTTCAGTTTGCTGGCTTACGCTCCCCTGCTCCAGTTCGTCCCTCCCCATGAGAAAGTTGTGTTTGAAGTATTCTTCCACAAACTTGTTTTCTGTAATAAACAGGCCTGTGCATCTTGTTCTTATCTTGTCACATTTGCAGGGCATCCGAAGACAGTGATCAAATGTCAGATGCTGTCTTCCAAAGGCATTTGCTTACTTTTTTTTTTTTTGCCCCACCCCCCATGTCCCTGTGTTGGTGATGGCAAGCACTGGCATCCACATGCATGTCACCCTGGGCTGTGTTGTGCATCTGGGGTTATGCCAAAGCGACACATCACAGTGTATACAAGTTGTGTGCTGTGCACCGATATGCCTCCATGTCTGAGAGCTGAGCAATGCGTGTGGGTGGCATACTACGTTGTGGACCTAGACATACTAATGTGCTGCATCATGTGTGCTAGTTATTGCATGCCCTCTATGTTGTGGTGCTTTGTAGATGTGCAGCGCACACTGTCGATGGTGCACAGCTACACATGGTGAGGTGTGTTGCGCCATGGTTTGGACGCCCACTGCATCGCGTTGTCTCAAAACAATGTCACAATTGTATCAACGCTCAATGTCGGGGTGGGGTGGGGGGTGGGGGTGAGGGGGTCTAAGGGGACTTAAAATAAGAAACAAAATACAAAAAAAAAATTACCTTACCGCCTTGTCCCTCCGCACCGCCGGAATAGAACAGGAAGCATATCCAGGCAAATGCAGCATTGTGATTGGTCTGAACACTGTGGTTCGGCGCAATGCCAGGGAATGGGAGTCTGGGCATGTTCTCCACCCAGGCTGTAATGCAGCCTAAGTGGAGACTGCCGGCCAAACATTCATGCACACTTAGAAAGTGTGCTTACCACTCACCCTGCGTCTGTCATCAGAGCAGCCTGCACCACCCTGTAAAGCTGCCTCAGCTGGACAAAATAAAATGGTAATCTCGAATTATCATCATTTTATTTTACTGCTGCACAGTGGAGGAGCCGCCACTGCTTGCATACCTGAGAGTGGTTTGGTTTTTGCCAATGTTTGTTTGTAAACAGGACAGCCATCACCAGACATACTCTTTCTTTCTTGCTACTTGGCGGGTATGTTCAACATAACCTCCTGCTTCTGTTTCCTATTGATGTTGTCTGCACGTCGAGAGCAGTGTTTTAAAAGCCAGTGTCAGTTCAGTAAATTAGTCTCCTGACTACACATGCTCATTAAAAATGCATAAAGAACAGATAATTGCAGGCAGCAATAATACTGCCAAACCCAGGTTCGATACTGTCATGATTGATAAACTCCAAAACTAAATAAAAAAAGCTTTGTGTGCCCCAGACAGTCCATGTGATGCCGTCTGAATACAAGCCACTAATATTCAGCATGCATCTTTTCATTCAGAACAAACAGTTCAAAAGGTGGCGCTGCAAACATTCTCTAAACAGACCTCACACGCTCAAAACATTTTCACAATTTTACAAGCGTTTCAAATACACGAATGGCTCCTGTATTGACGACTACGAATGATTACCATTAGGAATACATATTAATCAAACACTGGCAAAGTAATAGGTCTTGCCTATACAAAATCGATTGATACTGTCAATTTTTGTCAGCTATGTTATACAGAGTCACGGCTGCTGGGCAGCATGGTTGAAAGTTAAAAAGAAAAAAGGTGAAGAAAAAAATAAGTGCTATGACGCAGCCAGTGTTGACTGCGTCATAATGCTTTTTTCTATTTATTTTTTTTACTTTCTGCCACGCTGCACAGCAACCGCTATACTGTACACCTGGGTAAAATAAACAATTATTGTCATAGCCAATAGGTCTCGCTTTTGGGACCTTATAAGTATTAGGTTATGCAGCACAATATCCTTGGTGCAATAACATCAACTGTTGCATGGCTAATAACTTATAAGGTCCCAAAAGCGAGACCTATTGGCTATGCCAATGCTTGTTTAACTTCCCTGCCTGTCATTCTGCACAGCTATTGACCTAGCACACATGATTGACAGCAGTGATATCATCCAGCTGAAAACCTATTTCCTGAATTTTTCCATATTTAAAAATAAATACAGACAGGAAAATAGATTGTTTTCTGTCTGTACTTATCGATACAAATCAATAAAATCGGAAAACTGTGGACCTTTATTATGAATTAAAAGTAATGGGTACAGTGCTCCTAAGCAATACTTGTGAGGCAAAGCAACACGCACATTGTTCTGGAGGTAGGGACATTCTCCGAGGTGACCCAATGACCCTTACTACTCAAACAACCTTCAAAGGAAAGCGACAACAGACGTCATAAGAGTGCTTACCGGGTAACTGGAAGCACTCTCCTGCTTAGGAGAGAGGTCCGTGGAGGAACCACTTCTGCTGGGCGGCCCTCGGTTAGGTAGGAACCCGTTTACCTGGTTCAGTGGTAAGAAACCAATTTTGCACTGGCTGACTGAAAATGGATTTTCATCATTTCATACAACCTGCCCAAACTAGTCAGCCTCTCACGTCACTCAAGTGGGAGGCGGCCTCCTCCGCTGGTACACCAGATCCTGCGGCATGGTAGGTGTTTGTGTCCACAGTGTGAAACCACATCCGCCACCGAGAATACAAATGAAAAATATGACACACAAGTGGATACGATAAACCCGGCACCTTTACCACTAACTAGTGCCACAGGCCTGCAATATTTCTTTTCACTGCAGAAAAACACTAAATTAAAGGCCCCTGGGTAATCATAAAGCGCGCAAGGGCCGATGAGGGAGGGGGTAATATGGAAGAGGCAGAGAAGGGAAACTGCACTGCCCCAATGCGCAGAAGAGGTTATTTCACGTGCAGGGGACAAAAATAGTTCAGGAGTTTCTTCTGAGGGGGTTTTCAGAACAACTTCTGACAGCTAGCAATTTTAATCAATATATTGGGACACCTGTGCTGTTAATTGAGCAAATTAACCCCGGGATAATAGTAACGCTTGTTATTTACCGTCAAAACGGTAAATGGCCAAGTGTGGTACAAAGCGCTATATAACAGTATTATTAGTGAAATGACCGACCCAAACACGCATACAGGTTCAACAAGCACGAAAGCGAAAGCTCATTGAGGCATGCAAAGCTTAATGAGCCTTGACAGAAACCCACATGGCGGCTGCGCGTGTGCACGCTTGCGTGAACGCAAGCGCTAGACCACCAAAAGCCTGTGGTAGCACTTTAAAAACCCACACACTAAATTTCTCGCACAGCAGCGCATGCGCTGCCTCAGCGAGGCCTAAAAAACAGACCCAGCCAATAGATTTCGCATAGGCAAGACCTATTGGATTTGCCAGTGCTTGTTCTTTGAAGAAGCTAGAAGTCACGGGTTGTGGAGTGACTCATCCCTTAGTCCACAAAGCGTTGAGCATGAACTCCACCGTTCGATTGTTCTTTGCACATTGGGTGAAAGGGAAGAGAAGTATGCCCTGTGCATTGTAGTTAGCTAAATAAAGTATGTTGAGTATTAAAGAACATGAACAGTACTTACCAGCTTACAGGGTATATATTATAGTACTGAACTACGCTCAATCTTACGTAAGAGAACCAGCCTGCACTCTATTACAAAATGTGTTTATATAACTTTCTTTGAAATCATCAGTATCCCAGGTTACAAATTAATCAAAGTAACACATCCTAATATACAGATTATATTTTGAAACGCAGTCAAAATATCGTATCATTCATACACATTTATAATTGTCCTTGGTAAAGGGAATGCCTAAATATAACCACTGAGATTTACAACTCAACCTTCAAGCTGGTCTAATTTTTCATTCCTCTTTTCTAGACATCTTTCTGCGATATCGACTATGGGCACATTGCTTCAGTAGTCTTCCATGTAATGCATTCATCAGGAAGGAAGAAACTTTTGACTAGCAAGTCATGACATTCTGTGCTCCCTGATGTGTCTCAAAATATCAGTGACAAGTCAAAATTCAATGCCACCATGGGACTCTACTTCTTGTTATACAGTTTGTGGGCACCCTTTCTTACAATATCAATTTAGGAATACTTTGTTTATTCCAAATTTTTGATACTAATACTCCCGCCTACAGTCCTAGGCTGACGGGCCCTTTCGAAAGACAAAGAGCAATGCCATAAACAGTGATAAGCATAGAAAGGCAGTCTCATTACGTCGCTCAATCTTTGAAAAGGGCAGTAAGGTATTGATAAAGGAACCAAATCAATGCCCCCGCCCCACACACCATCCTGGGGGGATCCCCCGAAAACAGGTGCAGTTGAATACAGTGAAGCCAGTGAAAGCCCCATGGCTAAACTGAAATATGGGCCTTCTCTACTCCTGACAACCAGTGTTTATATGTGATGCTGGGGTAAAATTTAAGACTTGTTGCTTAAGTAAGCTTTCCAGAGCAATTTTAAGCGGTCACCTCTAACTGCCAGCCCTAGAGCGATACTCTCCATCCTCAAAAAGTCGCAGACGCAGAAGAGCCAGGTTCTGTAGGTAGGCGTATTCCCCTTACCACAAATGCCTTGTGTAGTGTGTTTAACTGTGCTCAGGAGGAAGGAAGTCTGACAGCTTATGTCAGATTTCAGAGGATAGGAGAGATAATCTGCCACCCCAATATAGTGGGAATTTGATCCCTTGCATACAATCAATCTTGTCTAGGGTTTCCTTCCAATTTCCATGGAGTTTGGGACAGTGCAACAGTAAATGAAGATGTGACCCATAACTACCACAGTTCCTCCAAAAAAGGTCACGTTTGCCACTTCCCATTGTGTACCCTGCGTTGTGTGCAATACCAATAGGTCATGAGTTTGATTTTTTAAGTGTCTACCTTATAGAAGTGCTAGAGGCCCTTAATTGGGACCCAGCTAATATTTCTGTCCACTCTGTGAGTGATTGTCCATCCAATTTTGGCCACCTGCCTTATCTGGCAAGCTATCAGCATTTTAATGGGTTCAGTGTTAAGGGATGTGTAAAGTAAACAATTAGCCTTCTCTCATCAGTCTTGAGGAAGATCCACTTCTCAAAAGTGGGCATGTGTCTGGAAGCCCCAGGTTCCACATTCCTCTGGGTTGCCCAGTGTCTCACTTGGACATAACAATCTCCCATCTTCAGGGCAGACTGACTCGTAGGCATGCCTTGAAGGTCATCTAAATCGCCCAACTCTTATAATTCCTTCTGCCATTCTAAAAACTGGCTGCAGTTCATGCCAGTGGCGAAGTCAGGGTTTCCTATGATAGGAGGGCGGGGGGAAAGAATAAGCAGAGCCCTTCCTAGTCATGATCGTATCTCAAGAGAATTATGTAGTGCATTTAACAAAGGAGGAATATAGACCCCATGAGGATCTTCTAAATGAGTTTGCCCACAATGGTTTGATCACCAGGGTTGATCCGTGGCTACCTTCCTCTATTCTACCATGTATAGGTGTTTAGCTGGGTGATAATAGTTTATGTGTGGTAACTCCAGGCAACCTACGGATGTGGGAGGCATACATCGTTCTCTTGGGGAGTCTAGCTTTGTTGCCTCCCCATAGAAAGTTATTTGTTGTGCTTTGAATTTCTTTTAGGGTCCCATTCGACGGCCGCACAGGGATGGCATGAGCCAAGTATAGGAATCTGGAAGGTCTGACATTTTGAGTGTGGTGATATGGAAGAGCTATGAGAGGCTCCCATTATACCATTTTTGAAACTCAATTCACAGGGCCTTCAGGTCTAAATAGTTTACATGGGCTGTGTCTTCCAGAGAAGGATACATCTTAACTCGCAGGTATGAGGTATATTTCTTGGCTCAACCCAGAGGATATTGTGCTCTTATATTGTCTGCTGGCTCAGATGAGAGGGTTATCTTCAAAAGGATTGACTTCTGAAGATTGATTTTGAACCATGCAGCCTAGCCAAATTTAGACAACTCATCCAGGAGGGGTGGGAGCGAATAGACTGGATTGATTAATGTTAGCAAGACATTGTCTGTGTATAGGTAGATTTTGTGTTCTTCTCTGCCAATGGCCAACCCTTTAATTTCTTTGTTTGTTCTAATCAAGTTTGACAGAGAATCCATGTACAGAGCAAATAGGAGGGGGGGGGGGGGCTGGGGACACCTCTGTCTAGTCCCTAGTGAGTGACCATAGTAAGGAAAAAAGGTGAAGTGGATGGTTCCTGCTTGGGTGTGGTTTAGGTGGAGTAGGTAGGGGAGTTACTTGACCTTTCTCTTTTTAGGACTGGGTACTGAGGTGCTTCATTCTCTAGTACCTCTGTGATTGTCAGCCTCTTCTTCTTTGGGATGGGAGCATGCAAGGAATCTGGCCTTGAAAAATTTGGCCCCTGAATGAATAAAGCGACGCTTCTGTGTGATGTTAATCTCTTCCGGCAATCTCCTGAGGATGGGTGCCTCGGAAGTTTTGGATGTTGGAGCTGGGGTGGGTGTTTGGCTTTGAGATTGGCTCAGAACCTGCATGCAGTATTTATGGCTCTGCAAGCTTGTTGCCCTTCAGCCAAGAAGGTGCCACGGTAGGGTGTGGATGGTGACTTTACTCCGACGTATTTAATCGGGTCTGATCGGAGCCCAAGAGCAGCAGACGCCTGGGGTCTTTTAATTTCAGCTAGTTCGGCCTTGATGTCAGACTTCCTCTGTAATGGTGCTCTGCCTTGGAGTATTTAACAAATAAGGAACCCGGTCACTGTTGAATCCTGCCGCTTTTTTATTTTGAGCAGATTGTCACCCTAAGGTATTAATCCTTGGGTGTTGTATATTTTTTTATCCAGTACAAGTTACATCACTTTGTAGATTTCTCAAACAGTCTGAGGATTTACTCGTTGCCGTACAAAAGCATAAATTTACACATATATTATAAACACTTTTTACAATTCACAAAACAATTGGGATACATTTATACATTACACAATACACTTTCCAAAAAACACTTTTAGCAATATTCTAGGCTGTACCCTACCAACTAATTATGACACCAGACCTACGTTATCCTGATTGTTATGTTATGTTATGTTATGTTATGTTATTTAATTATTTCTATAGCGCGCGGCTACTCAAAAAGAGTGTCCCGGCGCTTTAGCGGAGAAAGAGACAATGCTGCAACATAAAAAACATAACATCAGAAAAAACTAACGGAAGAGTGGAGCAAATATTCAAGGAGGACAGGCTACTGAGTAAACAGCCAAGTTTTAAGGCCTTTCCTAAAAGCCAGTAGGCTGGTGGCTCCCCGCAGGGTCAGAGGTAAAGAGTTCCACAGCTGAGAAGCCAGCAGTCCAAAAGAGCGGCCCCCGAGGCGCGCTTTCTTGACCCGGGGGACAACAGCAAGGTGCAGGGCTTCCGACCTCAGAGACCTGGTCGGATGGTAAAAGACCAGTCTCTTTTGGAGGTACTTGGCTCCCTCCTTATGGAGAGCTTTGTAGGTCAAGGTCAGCGCCTTGAAGGCAATCCTCTTGCGGATAGGAAGCCAGTGTAGAGTTGCCAGCAAGCCAGAGGTCCTGGAGCGCCTACTGAGACCAAAGATTGCCCTTGCAGCGGCATTCTGTACCACTTGAAGCCGCTGCAACAAGTACTCTGGAAGGCCCAGGTAGAGAGCGTTGGAATAATCCAACCTGGACCCAATCAGAGCCTGGACAGTCAGCGTCCTGTGTTCCACGGATAACAGAGGAAGAAACCTCCGCAGCATCCTGAGGATGCCAAAGCAAACGCCCGACACCCCCAGGATCTGGGATTTCAAGGTGAGCCTGTTATCCATCTTCACCCCCAGATTCTTAGCAACCTGAGAGGAGCAGGACGGAGGGAACATATCCCGTGGCCACCAGGTCTGCCAGTCCGGTTCTGTGTCGCACCCAAAGAACAGAACTTCGGACTTGTCGGAGTTGCACTTAAGGCTGTTTAGATGGAACCAGTGGAAAACAGCCCCAAGGCAATCCCGAATGCTCTCCCCTTCAAAGTCGCCTCCTCTCTTACAAGAGAAGAGGAGCTGGGTGTCATCCGCATAGGATACGATCTGGGCACCATGCGACTCCACCAATGCCGCCAAGGGGGTCATAATGATGTTAAAGAGGGTCGGGCTCAAGATAGAGCCCTGAGGGACCCCGACTCCCAGAGGCGGCATCACGGCGGAATCCGGTGGGGCCCAGATCGACTGCCGGCGGCCGGCAAGAAAAGAAGAAAACCAGTCGAACACCGTCCCCCGTATGCCTATCTCGAAAAGTCTGTCGAGAAGACCATGATGGGGAACGGTGTCGAACGCCGCCGACAGATCTAACATCACCAGCATGACTTTGCCCCCAGAGTCCAGAACCCCTTTAATGGTTTCCGAAACCTCCAGGAGCGCAGTCTCAGTACTGAGATGGGGACGAAAGCCCGATTGGGTGGCGTGCAGGATCTCATTAGATTCAAGAAAGTTGGAGAGCACGCCCTGGACGTGTTTTTCCAGAATCTTCGTGAGGGCCGGCAGCAGGGAGATTGGCCTATAATTAACCGGGGCCTTCGGATCTAAACCAGGCTTTTTAAGCAATGGAATCACCATCGCCTGCTTCCAGGCCTGCGGGACCACACCAAGCCTCAGCGAAAGATTTAAGAGCGGATTAGCCAACGGGTTGATCACCTCCGCAACTTTCGCCAGAAATTTTGCGGGGCAAGGGTCGAGGGGAGAACCCGATTTTAAGTTGCCCATGAGAGCCAGGGAGACCGGAGCAGAGATAGAAGGAAACACGCTCAACGTCGCCCCTGGCCCGACCTGTGGCGGTGTGGAGGTGTCAGGTTCAGTCTGGCCCGCAGACACTGGTGCCAAGAATGACTCCTGAATGCGTTGGATCTTACTCGTAAAAAAGTCCGCAAGGTCCGTGGCCCAGGTACCAGATGGTTTTTGGTCCGAGGTGTTAGACCAAGGTGAGGTGAATTCTCTCACAATGGAGAAAATCTCCTTGCAGGAGTTGGAAGCCGCATCAATTCTCCTGGCTAGGTAGGCTTTTTTTTCCATACGGATGTCCCGGTGATAGGCCTTAACCACCGTTTTGTAGGTCAACTTGGCACCAGAGTCATATTGTGCCCGCCAGGCTCTTTCGGCTACCTTGCACTGCTGCCGCGTAGCCGACAGTGCAGCGGTAAACCAAGGCGCAGAGACCCGTTTCGGTGTTGGGCGAGATGTTACTTCCGGGGCGAGATCGTTAAGCCTATCCAGTAGCCAGTCATGCATGGTCTGCAGATCCCTGTCTAGATCACCTGAGAGAGGGCATGGATGGGCTTCAGCTGCCTGAGCCAGCATCTCCGGGGTGACACGATGGAAAGCCCTATAGACACGACCCTGTTGATGTGCCGGGATAGGCACAGATTTAACTATGCCCTTGATCACAAATTTTGCAAGAAAGTGGTCCGACCATAAGACAGGGGTGATCTCTATCCCCTCGAGAGGGACAGACGAAAAGACCTGGTTGATTGTATCTAGTCTAGGACTGGTCACGCAAAGGCATGAGATTTAATTAACGTTGCTTCATTTGTTAAACCCAAAGCATTCTAGTGGCCTTTTGCGGAATATACGTTCGTGAATTAATCGAACACAACTAAGCCACAATTCACAAAACAATTGGGATACATTTATACATTACACAATACACTTTCCAAAAAACACTTTTAGCAATATTCTAGGCTGTACCCTACCAACTAATTATGACACCAGACCTACGTTATCCTGATTGTATCTAGTCTAGGACTGGTCACGCAAAGGCATGAGATTTAATTAACGTTTGCGGAATATACGTTTGTGAATTCATCGAACACAACTAAGCCACAATTCACAAAACAATTGGGATACATTTATACATTACAGAATACACTTTCCACTCGAGAAGGAAGCAGGCAGGAACAAGCAGGATCATAAAGAAACTGCAGTGAATGCAGTAAACTAAAAAGACAGAAAAGGTGACACCCCAAAAACGAAAGTTCGGCGTTCAGCCACCGCGTTGAAAATCTCAAAGTCCTGCGAGCCGCTCCCCGTAAAATCTCAAAACCTTACGATACAAGACATAGACATGTAGCTACAGCATCCAAGACCAAGAAAAATAATAAACAACAATCAAACAGTCAGTCAAGCGTCTGAACTTACCAGAACAGACTTACATGTGCAACTCAGGAAGGTACCCAACTAAAAGCCCTGAAGAAAAGCCAGATGAATGAGAAACGGGCTTGGAAACGCGTCGGCTTAGTTGTGTTCGATTAATTCACGAACGTATATTCCGCAAAAGGCCACTAGAATGCTTTGGGTTTAACAAATGAAGCAACGTTAATTAAATCTCATGCCTTTGCGTGACCAGTCCTAGACTAGATACAATCAGGATAACGTAGGTCTGGTGTCATAATTAGTTGGTAGGGTACAGCCTAGAATATTGCTAAAAGTGTTTTTTGGAAAGTGTATTGTGTAATGTATAAATGTATCCAAATTGTTTTGTGAATTGTGGCTTAGTTGTGTTCGATTAATTCACGAACGTATATTCCGCAAAAGGCCACTAGAATGCTTTGGGTTTAACAAATGAAGCAACGTTAATTAAATCTCATGCCTTTGCGTGACCAGTCCTAGACTAGATACAATCACGATAACGTAGGTCTGGTGTCATAATTAGTTGGTAGGGTACAGCCTAGAATATTGCTAAATGTGTTTTTTGGAAAGTGCATTGTGTAATGTATAAATGTATCCCAATTGTTTTGTGAATTGTAAAAAGTGTTTATAATATATGTGTAAATTTATGCTTTTGTACGGCAACGAATAAATCCTCAGACTGTTTGAGAAATCTACAAAGTGATGAAACTTGTACTGGATAAAAATATATACAACACCCAAGGATTAATACTTTTGGGTGACAATCTGCTCAAAATAAAAAAGTGGCAGAATTCAACAGTGACCGGGTTCCTTATTTGTTAAATATTGAGACGTTGTCCTACCCGGCCATAGTAAGGACACAACCCCTCTCTTTTTACAACTGACTTGGAGTAGGGCAGTTTCTGAGATTACATCTTAACCCCATGGCTGAGATAGGTACTCACAGACATTGGGGTTCTCTGTGTGTGGTCCGACTGGTATCAACTCAAAAGGGTGAACTCCATCTTCCTCACATGCTTCTGTAAACTGTCTCGAAACTGGGCTTGGCTCAGTGAGCGGTGTGCCAGAGAGGCATACCATCCCTTTCTCGACATTAAAGGGATTCTGTTCCCCGGAGAGATGCACCTGCATTTTCAAGTGTGCCCAGTGTCTTTCCCTCTAGTACCACAGCATTGTCTTGCTCTGAAAGGAAGACAGAAATTGCAAGTGTATTTTGCGTTACAGAGTGAGAATAATCTAAAGGGAGTTTGCTCCATCTGCAGACATTGTCCAAGGCCAAGTCCTCAGTATCTTAAAGGAGATCGGACCCGGTATGGTGTCTCTGGTCATGGAACCAATCACGTGGATTCTAGGTGTAGATAGCAAACATCATTGTTTTCTTTTGCCTAACATACTGAAGTAGGGCCTCAAGTCACTGTAAGCAAACAAGTCGGTGTAAGAACCATAGCTTATTGCGTTCAACAGTTTGAGGGTGGAATCGATGCTCATGCAAATTGTAGGCTAAAGGAAGAGTCACTCCACATCTTGTAACTTGAAGCTTCATTGAAGAAAAACTACTTGTAATATCCAACCAGACGGCAGGAGTATGCAAAGCACATGTATTTACAACCACACATGAAACAAGCATATAATTACCAATTACTTCCACAGTCCTACTGTTTATCATCTCATCCCCTAGTACCATTACCTTGGGTGACTGTGGTACTTATTGAAAGTCACCTCCACCAAGAAAAACATGACCACTTAAACACACACTGTGGTTTCTGTAGTCATTCCTGTGTTGTGCCACCTCTACTTCTGTGTTGGCTCCTTAGACCCACTACTTTTGTGTCTCTTATTATTCTTGGTATGTGCCATGTCTGCTTCTGGTTTGATACTGTGGGCCTATGGTTTAATTCTTGTGCTTCAACTCTTTACTATCTACTGCGGTGTCTCCGAATAACCTTGGGTTGCGCCAGCATTACTTCTGGGTGGGCCCCTCAGAAGCACTACAATGGTGTTTTATGGCCATCCTTGGGGTACACAGCTGCAGATGCATTGGAGAAAGCCCTGTGTCTTGAATCAACATGTTCTGTTGTCTGAAGATGTAAACTTGATAAGGTAATTATGGTAGATATGTGCAAATGCTGCTCTAACCCCACACTTGGCTTTGTGCTCCAGGACATGGTTGTCACCGCTACCAGCTTGCTACAACAAGGTCAAGACATATCCACAAATCTCTTGCATGACGCAAAAATTATCCCTACATATAAAATGACATCAAACACACAAAGCAAATTGAGTAACCTCTTCTTGACCATCCATAAAGTGCTTTATGCTTCACTAATACAATAAAATGGCTGCTTACGTCTGAAAGCTCACAGTTGCATATGTGGGTTAGACTAGCTCTAGACAGTTCAAATTTATGAACTGGCAAACGTTAAAAAGTAAAAAATAACTAGTGAGATTCCGATTTCAAAGGTTACCCTCAGAAAAGCAGGAAGGACTGGAAAATGAATGACTGAAAAAAGAAGATATCCTAGGAGGCGGTTATACTTTGAAGCCAAGCTAATTGAGCAGTAAATGCTGGAAATGGATACAATTCATAGCAGCTCCTTGAGATCACAAGGTTAAGCAACTTAACACATGCCCTAAACTTGTTACCTTGGCTTTTCTTGGGCCTCTATCTGACGAATAACATCCTCCATCCAAAGCATGAGATCACGCACCATACTGAAGAAACGGAATTTGTCCCCTGTGTCTACCAATGTAGCTCTCCGCCCCTCACAAGCATCCAATAATGCTTTCCAGGCCTCCAAAACCTCGTTCTCCCTCCTCTGAATGTCATCAGCCTTATCTCCAGCATAGGCAGCCTGAAGCCGTGCAGCATCCTCCTGCAGCTGCCTCACCTAAGGGGAGAAAAAAAAAAGAAGCGTGAGGAAATGTGGGCTTATTCTAATAATTTTCTATCCACGTGGATTTCAGTGTTCTCCAACATCCAATGAAAGGCACTTGCACATAAAGTGCTTTGCTCGCAATTAAGGTTTATGTGATGAAAAACATGCAGTTGTATAATAATTAACTCCTTTTCTGAAAGCTCATTCCAGACCATGTGTAGTATTCACACTCTGTTAGTTCACGTCGTTTCCACATCCATTTATTTTGATACATTCTCAAATGAAATGGACACAAGTCATAAGATACCCTCACAAGAATTCCAGAAGTTAAATGTGACATTTGAAGTTCCCGTGAATGAATACTGCATCCTAATTCTAAAGAAGTTAAACAAGCGTATAAACAGTATTTATTCTTTACATCCTAACACCTCAGACTATTTCAATTGTCTACAGCATGGCAGAACCTCACCTCAGGTCCTACTGCTTCTGATCTGAAGACTGTGACCTGCCAGCCTATCTTTAAACCAAATCAAATAGATACAATGAGAATATATAGCATGACAAGAGCTAGCACTAAATGGCCATTAATGATAAAGAGAGATGTAAGGTGGCGCCAATCTACTTCACCTATCCTGCAGCTTGGCAAACACAAGCTTTATCATTTAAGTTCATCTCAAGATACCAACACTTGGAATATGTGTGGGGGAAGACACATCTTTCAGCTTTTGATAAGCCAACAGAAGTTGCATCTTAAGCTCGCTTAGGGAGGTCTTGCCCACGAGAAACTGTCAGTAACTTTGGAGACTAACCTAAAATTCGAAATCACTTGGTGTATTCCAGTCCTAGACATACAATTTAAAAACAAAATAAGAATTCTCCAATACTGATCGCCAAAACCACCAACAAGGAAACACTCCGATGTCTGCCTAACTGCTTTTAACTCGTGAAGAACAAGATATTTTACTTTCAGTAACGCTCTTTATGGTAGAGACTTGATCTAATTGAAGAATTCTCACTTTTTTTGAGTATTCCTCATGCACCAGACTGGTTGTGGAAGATTTTTAGCAGTACCCATGCACGTCAGCAGGAAATGCCGATGGTTCCACATCAAGGTCATTCCGCGCTGATCATGAGTGCAGGCATGTATGGGCGCCAATGGTGAGCGCGGACATGAGTTTCTTTTGGACCCATCTGCACTTGGAGACGCAGAGCCAAAATCAAATCAACCATGACCTGTGTGCAGATGTCGAAGTTGGAAACTTATTAAATGAATGAGATGAGCCCAGCTCAGGGAACATGGGGGCGGGAGGGTCGGTGAGGAATAAGCGGTTATATAGATTCTCTACCAAAAACGGTGTCTTCCGGATGGCCTCACGTCTCCATGAATTATGCGGCACAGTCTCAATGATAATGAGGGCTATGATGCAGGAGATGAGATTACCCAGCCAATCAAGAAGATAACTGGTACAAAGACCTTCAGGACGCCAGCAGACTGGACACCTTCCCGGACACTGCACTAGTTTCTCTCCCGTGCCCTGCTACACAGGACAGCATCTCCTTATCCAATGCTATAGAAAGGCCGGTGGAGGTCCACAACCTTAAGCTTCCTATTCAGGAAGTCAAAAGCAACGTCTTAAATGAGGTACTTCAGCCTGGTGAAACAAGTCCTGAGCCTCTTCTTCTGTTCAATGAGGCTCTAACCAACACACTTATGGGGAGCTGGGCCAAACCCTCCTCAGGCCTACCTGTTAATTAACAGATTGCCAAGTGCTACTGTCCTGCTCCAGATTTTTCTTACGCAGCACCCTATGCCGAGAGCCTTGTGGTTCATGATTTGTCCAATAAGGTTAACCCATACTCATTTCCCACTACTCCTCCTGACAGCAAATCAAAGAGGATGGAAACTTTTGTTAAAAGAATATTTTCCTTGAGAACTTGGCCCTTCACTGTGTAAATGCCAGCTGCCTCCTGGGCCGGTGCTCTCACGCCTTGTGGGACTCAGTGCTGCAAGTATAACCCATAATTCCAAAAGAGGCAGGTGCTATCCGTTCTAAGGCAGGCCTTTATGTGGCTAATTTCACAATTTGTGGTGGGCTCAATACCACTTATTTGCTGGGAAGAGCTAGTGTGGCTCTACATGGGTGCAGCGTGGTCCACTGGGTTTTTTGGAGGTGTCCAGACTAGCCTAAAGACTTGCCATTTCCATGGCTCACGCCTTTACAGGGCCAAAGCAAACTCAGCCCTTAAAGTGCTTCAAAGATAGCAGGGCCACAAGGCACTCACTGGGCCTCTTTGCTCTCACCAGTCAGCTGCATCAACAATGTTGCCCCCTCTGTGGGTACGGTAGGGATTTCCAGCACTGCCAACTGGCTCAATTGATGCATCAATCACCCCACCCCTTTCCTGGTCATAGCCATGGTGCCCACAGGAGAGGGTAACAAGGCAGTGCACAGCCCAGTCTTCCGCCTCTCTAGCTGCCACACCCTCAAACCTCGTTAGCATGTCCTTGCTGGCACATGGACACCCTGTTGGAGGCAGGATCCAACATTTTCTGCCAGGGTGGCAGGTGAAAACTTCAGGCAAGTGGGTCCTCTAAATTGGTCCCCAGAGTTACACCTTACCATTTCTCGAACCACACCACACTTTACACTATCCTCAGAACGACTGACAGAGACTCATCTGTCTCTTTACCATCAGAATGTGCAGGTTATTTTGACCACATGAGCCATAGAGTGTCCTGGAGCCAGACGACGGTCATGGTTGTTGTTCCCGCTACTTCCTGGTGATGAAAAAAGTATGGAGGTTTTGCCCATTATTAGATCTTCGACCTCTCAATGCCTTTCTGCGAAGAGACAAGTTCAAGATGCCCACCCTGACCCAGGTCTTGCCTGACCTAGACCCTGGAAACTGGATGGTAGTGCTGGGCCTGTAGGATGATTATTTTCACATTCCCATTCTGTACGGCCACGTTACATGCGGTTCAGAGTAGGCTGCACACATTTTCAGCTTGCTCCATTCTACAGCACTTGGGTGTTCACCAAAATAATGGCAGTGCTTACAGCATCTTTGGAGGTCAGGGGTCCCAATCTTTCCTTACCGTGACGACTGGTAGTTGAAGGCAACCTCGCCTCAGGAAGTCATCACCCACGTGTAGATTATGGCGAACCTCCTGTTAACTACTCACACTTGACTCCTTCACATACACATTTAACTGAGCCATTTTGGACACAGTGTAGTTTCTCACCTACACCCCGGCAGCGCAGAGTCCAGTACTTTCCGGCTATAATCCAGATATCAGAACCTCTGTACTGGATCTCAGAGAGGACAGAGGCTGGTCGGACTGATGGCCTATGAAGGCTCTGCAGTGGGATCTGAAGTCTCAGTGGGCACAACACCAGGGAATCTTTCAGATATTGTCCAGATTTCAAAGTAGACTGCAAAATATCTGCAGTGGTGGCTGCAGAACCACGATTGGGTCAGCATCAAACCCCTCTCCCTCATCACCACAGAAGATGAACACCCATAGCTCAGACTGGTGACCGATGTATCACTTCTGGGTTGGGGTGGCGATCTGGCACAGGTGATGTTCAGAAGCATCTTGTTTCCAGCAGAGGCCCAACTCGATATCAGCCTTCTGGAGGGAAAGTCAACAGCTTGGCTTTGAAAGCTTTCCTGCCTTCCATCAAAGGGATACAAAAGGGGGTGGTGATGGACCGAGCATCTGAACCAATCAAACACTCGGACCCAGTCAACAGATCTGGGTTTAATCCATCACCTTTCTTTAGCCCACTCTGCCATCCCAGTTCAGACATGGCCATATGCAAATCAGTCTGACACTGTGCCTCATGGGAACAGTCCAGCCCGAACTGCCAAGCCATGCCTTCCCTGGACCGGAAACAAGCTTCCTAGGACCAGTTTCTGGCATTCCAACCGTCATCAGCCAGGCTTGTTTGAATCCAGTGGCAAAGTGAGCAAGGGACTCACGTCTGAGCATACCCTGCCAACTTATGGCGAACCGCTTTGTTCGCCATAAGTTGGCAGGGTATGCTCCGACGTGAGTCCCTTGCTCACTTTGCCACTGGATTCAAGCAAGCCTGGCTGAAGACGGCTGTAATGCCAGAAACTGGACCTAGGAAGCTTGTTTCCGGTCCAGGGAGGCATGGCTTGGCAGTTCGGGCTGGACTGTTCCCATGAGGCACAGGGTCAGACTGATTTGCATATGGCCATGTCTGAACTGGGGTGGCACAGTGGGCTAAAGAACGGTGATGGATTAAATCCAGATCTGGTGACTGGGTGCGAGTGTTTGATTGGTTCAGATGCTCCGTCCATCACCACCCCCTTTTGTACCGCTCCATCAAAGGGAAGCTGGTACACGTGCTCGAGGAAAACACTACCACTGTGTGGTACTTCAACAAGGAGGGCGGGGTAGGAGGCTCTTGTGCTTATTGGTTCTCTTGACGTGGCTAGACCGCCAAATAATTTTTCTGGGGACTCACAATCTGGTGGGTTTCTTGATCACCACAGAAGATGAACTAAGCCGCCAATGCCTTGAATAGCAGTTGCATACACAGGTGATGCAAGATTTCTTCAACAAATGTCGAGCACCCTGACTCGATCGTTTTGCCACTGCTGAGAAAAAGCAATGTAAGCCCTTTTGCACATTGGAGTTTCTACGGTGTCTCTTGCTCAGAGACGTGTTCTGCGTTGAGTGGAACTTGGGGCTTCTGAATGCCTTATCGCCGATACCTCTCCTGCACTGGGTTCTGAAGAAGATCAAGACCAACTGAGCCGAGTCATCCTAGCAGCCCGGGATTGGGCTAAGAGACTATGGTACTCCAAACCCTGGGGCATCAGCATCTATCCTCAGATAAGGCTGCCCCTTCAGGAGGATCTCCTATCGCAGCAGTAGGAAAGGACAAAATCCTTTCGAGGGATGAGAGGCAAATAACATTGGAAGGTTGATGGATTGCCCAACGTGAAAAGGAGTCATGATTCTTGGCAAGAGGGCCACCCTAGTCCTCACCATCAGTCTGTCTGGAAAAAGAGAGGGGTATGGCTGTTGCACCCGAAAGCCTGGAGCTTGTTTACGCAACAAGCTAAAGTGAGCGCAATGAAAAAACAGTCTTCAGTGTCAAGAGATGCAACATGCAGCTGTGCATCGGTTTGAAGAGAGCAAACATGCGAAAAGTCAGGACCTAATTAAGGTCCCACTATGGCGCCACAAACAGTTTTGGAGGGAACATGTGTTAAACCTTTAAGAAACTGAAATGAGGAAATGCCGAAAGGGCTAACAATTATCCTTTAATACTGCCCACCTTGTTGCCTCGCTGGGCCAAAGACGAAACAATCAACAAAATATTCGAAAGCTTGGCTTGCAGTGCATCTGTCCTTTGAGAGCCACACCAGTCAACATATTTATCTCTGCACCTGGCGTAAATAGACTTCACGGAAGGAAGCCTGGCAGCCGAGAATACATGAACAACTTTGAGTGGCAAGTCAAATGTCGTCAATGGTCCCCGTTCAGTCTCTACATACAAGTGTAGAGTGCGCAGGTTCAGGTGGAGCACCCTGCCCTGCTTCTACGACAGAGCATCCTCCTGAAGTTGAAGCCTGATAGAAGGTCAGAAGCACATGCCCAGGAGTTCCAGGTGCCACACTCTCCTGATCGAATCCAGTGTCACTAGGATGACTTGGGCCCAGTCGTATCTGATCTTCTTCAGAACTCTGGGGAGGAGAGGTAGAGGCAGGAAGGCATATATGAGTCCTGTGCCATGCCCTAGTTGAAATACATCTTTTATGGAGAATCTTTGTGGAAACTCCAAAGCTCATTAGTTTGGACAATACGTGTTCTCAGCGGAACCAAAAAGATCTAGCCAGGATTTTGCCATTGTCAGAAGACCTGTACCATCTCAGGATGTCACTACCATTCAGGATCTGCCATGTAGCACTGGTAAGGTCTTCCCCTTGGTGTTTAAAGATCCCATCAAGTGATTCACAATCAACGAGATGCCCTGGAGTTCCAACCACGTCCACAGACTCTGAGCCACCTAGCAAAGGACCCAGAACCACACTCCGCCCAGCATTTGATGGTGGGGTAGTCCATGAGAACTTGTACCAACCTCCTCTTGATAGACAGTTAACAAGGCATTCAGTGCCCAGTGATTGTCCTGCAGCTCCAACAGATTGATATGGATGCAGTGTTCTGCCGGAGACCAGAATCCTCCGATATCCACCTCACCCTGATGACTTTCACAATCGAGCAGTAAAGCATCAGACACCACCATCGGCTCTAGTTTAGTAGGGAAAACGGGTTGTCGCTGACCAGCCACCACTGCAGATCTTGTAAAGTCTACCCCAAAACCTGGATGACATGAAACAGGTTTCCTTGGTGCTGGACCCACAGAGACTTCAGATCCTACTTGCAGAGCCTACATATGCAACCTGGTGTACTGTACAAGCAGAATGCTTGAGACCAACTGGCCAAGAAGCCTTAGAGATCCTCTTACCAGGACCAAGAATGAAACATCGGAGTCATAGCAAGAATGTCCTGGACTCATTGAGACAGAGAAAAAGCCCTGAGCTTTGCCATGTCCCGAACAGCAACCCACCTACTTCTGAAGTTGGCACAAACTTCGCTAGCGCTTTCATGAACACCTGAGGAGCGCCGGTAAAGCCGAAGGGAAACTGAAAATGCTCTTGGGGACTTTTATTCACCAGTAACTTCTATGGAACTGCAGGACAGGCATATGCAAGTACACTTCCTGCAGGTCCAAGGCCACCATCCTGTCACCTCGACTCAGGGCAGATTAAACTTGGGCCGGTGTGAGCATTTTAGCATTTTGAATGCGTTATCCGACAGGAAGACATTCAGAGTTCAAAGATCTAAAATAGGACAAAAGGTCTCCATCCTTATTCAGCATGAGAAAACAGTGCGAGTAACAAACAGTATATATTTTGGGGGTCGGCACCCTCTTGACAACACCTAAGGACAGTAGAGCTCGCACATCTTGTATTTTGATGGATAGGTGTATCTCTGAAAGCCACTCTGAAGTGGGAGGAAGATCGGGTGGTTTGGAAAGAAATGGAAGGGCATAGCCCTCCTGGGCAATCTGGAAGACCCATTTGTCGGATGTGAAATGACTGCCACCCTGGGATGGAATGTTGGATCCTGCCTCCCACAAGGTGGCTGTGAGCTGCTGAGGGCAAACTAAAACAGCTTGAAAGAAGATGTTGCAGGAGAGGGGGACTCAGAAGATCTGTGCCCCTGGTGACCTGCACATACCCGGCCTGATCTCTGTCTCAGGCCGTAGAAGTGCAGAGGTGACTGCAGTGTGCGTGGGGGTGAAGGGGTCTGGCATTGCCTATGTGTTAAATCTCTGGAGTAACCTCGGAACAACCAAAATGTATAGGGCAACTGTCTGGCAGTGATCAAAAGTTTCAAGGAGCATGCTATGACCTGGCTTTCCTTAACACCGTAGCTGCTTTGGAACGTCCAGCTCCAGTGCTGAACGTTCCATTGCGCAGGTGCAGCTGGAACATCCAACGGCCGACGGCAGCACTCCCGAGGTAGTGGTGCCGTCGGCCGCTGGTATAGGCGCAGCACTTAAGAGGTTATAGCACCCTAGGACAGAATCACGCTTGTCTCACCAAAAAGGCAGGATCCATCAAAAGGTATATCCATAACTAATGTCTGCACATTCCCACTAACGCCTGTCAATAGAATCCATATGTAGCAACAGAGAACCACACTAATGCTGACTTCTAGCCCCAAACAATCAGTAGGATCCAAACCAGCCCCAATCAAGTATTTGGCTGTGTCCTGATCATCTTGAATGGTCTGAGCCAAGAAGGTCCTAAACTCTTCTGGCTTCACTGGCAAAATCTCACTGGCCATGTCCCAGAGAGTGTGCGTAAAACATCTTAGTAGGCATCTTTCAGTGTTTGACATCAAAGCAAGGCTGGCCAAAAAGAACAAACGTTTCCAGAATGCCACAATACTTTTAGACTCCCTCTTAGGGAAGGTTGTGGAAAATGAATTCTGATTCATCTTGCTGGTGGAAGCTTGATCACCAAACTTTCAGGAGGAATGAGAAAATCAGAGTGGCCAGGCACCGATCTGTGGCATCTGGCCACTTGATTGTTCACCAGTGGGCAAGAGCATGGTTTAGACCAAGTGCCATAAGAATATCAGTTAGGGCTTCGTTGAACATAAATAAGGGCTCCGAAGAATCAGGCAGTGTGACTTTCGAACTTCAGTAGGGACATTTGTTTTAACCTCAACAGAAGGAAGCTGTAGATCCAGGATCTCAGCAGCACCTATGATGATTACAGCAAACGAAGCACTCTCTTCCTTTGGCAGCCCAAGGGGTGAAATCACCCTTGGATCAGGGGGAAGTATACAAGGACACTGGCCTCTTGTAAATCCATAAATATACTGTCATCATTATAACGTAGGGATAAATCCTCCCCATCATCTTCTAGTGGTGACAAGTTCTGGTCAGAGTCAGAACTGAAAAGCTGGAGGAGCAACTGAGAACAGCTCAATGGCAAAGAGTGTTTTATCTGAATCGGAGTGCGTGGGAATTGGGTGTGCAAGAGTGAAGTTGGAGTACCATCTCATTCAGGGTCAAGACAGTTTCAGCTCAGAGTCAGGCACTGAAATCAGCAGAGTATCTCCCATCTGGTGCCAGCGACATCTGAACCAGCATGGATGAAGTGCAGGTCTTGGAGCCAGACAGAACTCGGCACTGGAGTCATTGCGGAACCAGAGCTAGGGCCCAGGGGTTCAGATAGCGCAGAGGACGGATCTGCCCAACTGGAGGCAACCTGATGAAAAAGGGAAAGGAGCTCTGAATCCACTTTCAAAGGTGTGGAAAGAAAGGAACCGATGTCAGCACGCTCAGGTGGAACGAAGCAGATGCAGAATCATCATCTAGCGGTCTGCTGAAGCACTGCTATGAAACCTTCAAGATCCAGTATGGGACCTGGGGAATATTTGAAAGGTGACGAATATATGGTTAGTAGTAGCCATCAGAGTAAAAGAAATACCCCATACTGGAACTTTAGCTGCCTGTGACAGACTTATGCTGACAATAAGCTTTCTGAAACATACTGGGTGCAAAATAATTCAACAGTTCATAAGAGCCTTACACGCCTGCTGTCTGGAACCCTAACCCTCTGCACCAAGGTCAAAAACCTACAATTAACCTTAACTCAAATTATTCACTGTCAAATCAGATTCACAGTCTGCACAAACCATAACTATATCTGCCTTCTCTAGTGCATCCTCCATTACATCCACTAGAAGGATATACGTTAGTAGCAGCAACTACTTTTACCTCCAAACCCAAGTATTAAAATTTGCATTACTACTGCCCTGCCAAAACACAAAAAATTGCCTCTCTCTGACGTGTTGCAGTAACCAGCAAGAGACTGAACGCCAGAAAGAAGTTCTCGAGCTTCATTTTCTGGACTTAAAAGTTATTTAATAATTTTCACATCAACCTCAAAGTCAGTTTTCATGGGATGAGCCAAAAAGAACTTTTGCAAACATATACAACTTTCCTTTTATGATGTTCCCTGCCCTCCTTGAAAAAACATACTCCAAATCCTCTGAGCACATTGTGAAAAGAGGTAGACAGCATCTGAACCATGGCATTAAAATGTAGTCCTTAAAAACGTTTTCAGGAGGCAAACCAACACCCCTGTAGAAACAGTGAAACCTCACATTTTCTGAAATATCCATGCACCCACTCCATCATGCTTGTAGTGCACTGAAGAAAATTAGTTCACAGAGGATTGTAATACAAATAAATCAGCTCACTCAGATGCTAAATATTTCCACAGCCATGTTTGCTTAAACTGCTTGTGCAGTATGCCAGTTCATCCAATGTCACATTGAGGACATTATGAAATACAATTTCTTACTACCGGGTGTTTGGGTGAGCCCAGGAACCTGAATTACAATTGAAAAGAGAAGATATTCCTGATAGCAAACGTCCTAGTGAGATATGTTGGTTCTTTATTAATGGGTTAACCTTCATGGGCATTAGTGATGTTTAATCTGAGTTGCAGGGAGGTGACAGAGCTGGGTGGCATGCTGATAGGCCCCTACTTTTCCCCCAGACAAAAGATAGTACTGCATCAGTGTTCCACGTGGTGAGAAAATGGTGAGAGAGCTTTTAAATTTAAGCAAAGGCCCCGCAGTAGGAGTGACAGAGGAGGTGGGAGTTCCTTCCTGTGTATGCTGAGGAATGACAGGCGCAGCACAGACTGTAGGAGCAACAGTCTTAGTCATGTGGGAACCTCCATCGTATGCCATATGTTGCTGATATTAAGAAGGAAGTTGTAATGGTGGAAACACTAGGAAAGTACAAACCGGGTATTGGTATTTTCTCCATTGTGGATTATCTGTATTTAGCAGTAGAGATTAGGCCACAAGGGGCATTTGATACTCACGGAATACATGGACCCCTCAGTGGTGAAAAGGGCATTCCGACTGCCCTCCAGGGCATTCAAGACATTGGCTTCCGCCGTCAGTGGTACAATTATGGTGGTGCTAAACCATCATGAATTGTGGTTATCACTCCTAAAGAGAGCATCATCCTTGAAACATAGCCTCCAATGTAACAACCTCCTCTCCATGAACATGACTGTGAAGATGCAGTACTGTTGATGTCAGCTGATGGCAGTCAAAAAGAAGAATCAATCCTTGAGATTCACAACTCCACTTTAGGTGGAAAAATAGCCATTTATCTTGAGATGACAGGATACATTATAAATAGTTGAGGGTGTCACATATCGGGTCTGTTAATGTATGGTGGGGGAATGCACATTACTTGTGAGGTTGCACTGTTTTTACATTACTAACTCGCCTTCTTTTGATGTATGCAACAAAAAACATTATTGAAACAAATTTTGGGTTCCTGCATCTTTCACCCACCTGTGAACCATCCATCGAGAAATCTCAAGAGAAGGTAAGCTTCAATGTAAGATTAAACTGCATGCAAGACACCTCATGCATTACCAGAAATTCCAATTGAGCAGAGGTTACTTTCCTGAAATGCTGTTTCACAAAAAACTGTATATTTTGTGGCTTCAACTCTGTTACAATGGAACAGTACCTTCAAGGAAGATCTGTAAAACCTCTTTCACTGTATGTATAGCTTTGGCAAAAAAACACCCTAGAAACACTTCAGCTTGAAAGGTACGGTTGTGCAAGAGTGTGTGAGCCAGGGATGGGCATGAAGTCTACCCACCAGCATGCAAGTTAAGACGGGAGGTGATCGGGGTCTATTGTTTTCAATTTTCTAGACCTAAGATGCTGAACTAGGAAATGTTGATTAACTACTGGTAGCAGAAGGCAGAATATGCATATCCATTATCTCAGTTGTCATTGCATACCTGGTTAGCCAAATATCCCAACTGTCCAGAAGACAATCAAGGACCGACTGATCTACGCTCTCTCTTGTTCAAATAAATGTTCTCTATTTGTGGAAAAATACGAAAGGGTTCAATGACACTGTTGGAGTATGATTCATTAGAAACAAAGAGAGGGCAGAGCGGAATGCTTTTTATCCAGGTCCAGCATACATGTCCGAAATACAGCTACACAAAAATTCGTATGCAGTTCCTACCAAGACAAGCAGGGTTAAATGTGTTTTATGCAAGTGCTCCATTATTGGTATGGAGTCATAAAACCGTGGAGAAGAGCCCTCTCCTTTCAGAAAAAGACCCTCACACACCCAGCCAGCTAGGTGTCTTGCTTCATCATCGGGTCTGCTTCTTATCGGGTCGGCGGTGCAATACCCGATCGGCACCCGTGATGGGGCCTCGTTGGCGGAGATCTTTTTTCCTTTATGCCGGTGGGTGAGGTGCGTGTGAGGGCCCTAGATCAGTGTATGTGAAAGTGTGGTGTGAGCAGGTGAATTAAAATAGGGGAGGTGGTCCACTCAAAACAATTTTTAATAACGTAGCCCATTCCCTAATTGAAAAATATAACATAAGATGCGTATCTTCACTCTAAGGATGTGGAGTTGACGCGCTTATGGAAAAAGGTCAACATGTTTCTGATGAAGCAAGACACCTAACTGGCTGGGTGGGTGAGGGTCTTTTTCCGAAAGGGGAGAACTTTTCCCCACGCTTTTATGACTCTATACCAATAATGGAGCACTTGTATAAAACACATTAAACCCTGCTTGTCTTGGTAGGACCTGCATACTAATTTTTCTGTAGGAATATTATTCATGCTAGGGACAAAAGGAAAGTGTATAAACTTCTAGAAAGTGCTTAATTGAGAGTTAATGGTGAAGACTTCTAATAACACAGTTGTGAATTATAATATTCATCAGGGGTAGGGAATCTAGTAAAAGAGGTTCAGAGTCCATTAGACCTATGATGAAAAGGCAAAACCAGCACTTTAAGTCACCAGAGACCTGGGCTCATCAATGGGAAAACCATCTAAGGGGCTTCATGCAAATTTAGATGACCTTTCTCAAACTGCCCCATTAGAGCTGGCTGGAAAATCAGATGCAGAGACCATTGATGTATCAACCCATTGACCAGTGCTCAAGGCCAGGCCAGTGCTGAGAAGCCAGTTATCTACAATCCAAAACAAATTACTGCATTCCTCTCACCATGACCCATAAAGGAGGTAAACAAACTCTGTCACTGTTTACCTACATGTTGCAACAGAAGGACCAGCATGATCTTCATATTCACTAAGGGAAAATACCACATTGGCTTCAAAAACCGGTTCTAGGCAACTAATTCCTTAAAACCAAGTACTTCTTCCTTAAACTAACAACCAAAGGTGAGACGACAGAGCCCATATTGATCCAAAAAGCTCCTCTCTGTGATAATTGTTTTCAGCCAGTCTGAGACCAAAACAACAATCCAAAGTTTGCCTTCGGATAAGCATTCTATTAGGATGATACTTCTAGCCTTCTTACTGACCTTTGTACCAATTTACATTGTAAGGGATTTGATCTCTTTATACAAGAGGCTGGCAAGAGGGACTCTGCATGCTCCCATTCATTGGATCTGAAACTCCAGCAGTAGTTTGGCTCCATAAAATCAGCACGCCGGCTGTCGACTATAGATAGGTTACACAATTTAATTTCCACATCAAGATCTGGACACCATTTATTAATACTTCAGTGGGTCCATCTACATCTGAGCTTCCATCCTGGCATCACTCCTTTACTGCACATGCAAGCTCAGAAGGCACTGAAAGAAGAGACATAGGACAACAGAAAAATCTTAAATAATTCAAACCTGCTTATGTGCACTCACCTGCGTGCCTAATGCCTGGATGTCATGCTCAAATGTTGTGTGCATCCGTTGTAGTGTTTCCACTGTATTTTGGTCTCTGCCAAGCTCTTCTGGAAGTTTCTTGTGTTTATCCTGAATGCGTCCAAAGATTTCCTTTGCATCATGGTAAAATTTGTGAAGTTCATAAGAGGCAGCGAGAATTTGTGTTCTTGTATCAATTAGCTCAAGGAGGTCTGCCCAGGCCTCATTCAGACCGTCCTTCCATTCGGCGATCGTGGCTGCATCAGAATGTCCAGAATTGATTAGTTCATCTGCCATGTGGTTGACTGTATCCACCCGCTCCTGACCAATGTTTCCAGTGTCACGGGCAAATTCACGGAATCTCTCCTGCAACATCTGAAATAAAAACAAAATATGACCTTTAGAAAACACTTGCATCCGTTTTTACAACAGTACGACCTTTAAGTAAAGCATCTTTTTTACTATTAAAATAAAACAAGCCTTCACATAAAGTTACACGAAATAAGGCAATATTTTATTTAATGGACCTTTTAACTGTTATTTCTCTTTGGCTAGGTTTCCTACCTTTACATTCTTTGCTAAAGCTCTATTCCCCTTATCTAATTTGGCTTACATTATTTACCCAGTAGTGGTTACTACACACAAACCTTATCAGTGTGGACGCAAATATAAATGGATGAACGTCTGACCAAAACTTACCGTAACTGCATCTCCTCAAGCTTAGTTACTAACCTGCACTGAATTCTCAGCCTCCATAAAAGTAATTCAACCTCAAAGAGCTTCCACAGATATGTATGAAAATCCAACTTCTATACTTTAAAATACGTATTTTTGTGAAATGAGAACATCTAGCTGCACAGCCTTGCATGCTCGCAATAATCCATAAGAAAACTGTGACAAACACAATGAAATCTAACTCTTTCCATATAGGCCACACCATGCCCAAGAATCTTCCATTCATACATGTGAGCTCGGGCAGGACAATGACACTAATGGTCCACAATAGTAGCTGCTGTACCCTGAACAAATAATAATGACAACAGTTGTAGTTCTCTGCTCTTCTACTTGTATGTTCACAACTATTTATTTTGGGCAGTGTACACTTGCTGAATAAGTCAACACTAATGTCTTTTTTACTTTGAAGTGCTGTAAGCAAAGATTAACTCAATACACTGTCTATTTAGTTAAGTATTTCACAGGTCACCATTATCTTTATAAAACTGTAAGTTGCAGCCACACTTGATTGTTTTCTATATTGCTTGTAGTTTCATTAGCCATACAGCAAATAATGAGATTACCGCTAGGCCAGCGTTGTGCCGGCTGCTGTTTTGCAGAGTCTGCATGCTTCGGCTCACTGGGTAAGCCTGAAGCCAATGCAGCCACAGAGCAGCGCCTGCACTGTAGGGCGCGCACTGTTGGCATGCACCATGTCACGCATGGCACACAGTGCACACATGCCAGTGCAGGCATGGGGTGCACAACATGTGCACCCAGCCACGTTTCACGATGGGCTACAATGCCCAGGGACCCTGTTTGGGGAGAGCTCTTTGCCTTTCCGCTAGATTTTTCATGGCTTGCGAAAGGGCAATACGTAATATAGTCGGCGGCGCCAGCATTTGCACTGCCTCCATTCGTCCCACCTTTACACACAGCGGGATCCAGGATCCTGGCAATGCCAGTGGCATTGTAGCGGGCTGCTTGCGGTTCGACCACAGCACTCGTAATATGGTAATCGGACCGCTGAGGACGCAACCACAGGTTCGGTGATCTCTGGACCACCCACCTTGTAATGAGGCCCTTAGTGAGAGTGTGATGCTTAGTAGTAGTATTGGTACAGCCGTTGGCAGTGCTGGCAAGAGCAATATTGGTGGTAACTGCAGTGGCCTCCTGACGAGGGCCCGGGCGCTTAATTATTTACAATTTAAACACTGCTTATGTGTTAGGAAGAACTTTTAACCCAAATCTATAGTCAGTCACTGGAAGAACCTCCCACACTACCACTTCTGAATGCATTAATATCACCATAAGACAAATATTGTATTTATAAAGTGCAATGTCTACTGAGACTATTATAGATTATTCTTTAATTGTGCTTGTAAAATGTTGGGTTCAGTTCACTTTAAAAACAACAAAGGAATTTGACATTTTGTCTGTAATCTGTGGAGTGCCTTTTTCCTGAGATGCTACAATGTAACATAGGGTTTTCCAACCTTTTCTGTAGTGAGAGCTACTTCTGAAAATCAATGTGAGCTACTGAAGGCTAAGCCACTCGTGCAATGTTACCAGACACCCCCATGCCCAGTTTAATTGATTAAGCCTAATGCCCATAGAACCAAAGACTATGGTTTGAATAAAATACTTTGACTAAGGGAACTCTGACAGGGCTGCCATTTGTGTCAGTGAGAGTGTGGGCTTTGGGGATTTATGGACATGTGTGCATATGAATGATATATACGTGTATGGGTGGATGAGTCTGTAATATGTACTTGTGGCACAGGACATATGTTTCACCATATGTGGCACTGTTAAATCTATAACACAAACATACAACAATTTTTTTATGGGAGAAATGTTCCGTGCAGAAAAATGTTCAGCAAAAATGTTCATAATGTGGAAAAATGTTCTGCACTATAAATTTCTCAAAAATTAAAGTTATAAATATGACACTATGTCTACTAGCCACTGGGAGCCAGATGCCTGCTGTGTTTAAATGCCCTTAAGACATGGTGCTATATTTACAACAGAAAAATACAGTGATTTGTTTAAATAGGAGGAATTTAGAGGTAAGAAACATGCTTCATAAAATATTAAGATGTAATCGCCTTAATTGAAAGGGGAGAAAAACATTAACTCAATGTTTCATAGAAAGATTGTTCTTCACTTTAAATTTCACCCATTTGAAAAAAATGACAGTAAATTTCAGTTATAAAATGCGTCTACTGACCACTGGGGGCAAGAGGCCTGTTGTTTGTAATTCAACACTTTGAAAAGTGATAAAATTAAAATGAAGAGTTAACTTCATTATTAAGTTAACTCTTCACCCATTTAAAAGTATTCAGAAAGATATTTTGTTCTCATGCTCCAATATTTAGTTAAAAAAGACTTTTATTTAAGATTGAAATACCTCAGTTCTTCTCCCCTGTGTCCTAGGTCATAAATCTGACTGCAGCACTGCTCATTATCAAACTTTGCTCTCTGCAACCCGAAGATAATAATGGAAAATAAACAGACTTCCCTGAACTTTAAAAGGAAAATGTGACTCTGTGCGGATTGAAAAATGAACTCAAGGCTGTGAGCTACTCTGAAGGTGTCTATGAACTACCGGTAGCTCGCAATCAATTGATTGGAGACACCTGCTGTAACGTCTCAATAAGTGCAGCTATTTCAGCATCACAGAGTAAATGAGGATGGTGATGGAATACAGGCTTCCTGTAGCTCAACAAACGTCTAAGAGCAGCATTGTGGAACCTACCATACACATGTTAAAGGAAGCCAATGAATTAAGCACTTTTGATTGCATGGCAAAACCACTCACCGTCACATGTTCATAGTCCTGTCCCAGCTCATGCGATCCAGCCACCACCTCCCTCTCGGCTATCCACTGCTCCAGGTCATCCACCTCACGGTTCAGCTGGAAGAGTCGCTGCCGCTCATCCAGTTTGCCTCTTCGCTCCTCTGACAAATCCTTCAGACCAGCATAGAGCTTATCAACCTGGGACTGTCGCATGCTAATGCGCTCACTAAAAATAAATAGAAATGGGACCAGTAAGATTCTTTCATGAACCGAAAAGATGAAAAAAATAAAGTAAAAGTTTTCTTAGCAAGAATTACCACAATAAAGGCTTTGGAACATTTTTCCTAGTGAAAGGGTTAGCACCAAAAAAACTGAACCCATTGTTTTGTTGCTAAAGGAAATGGATTCCTATTAGTTTAAAATAAGCAAGAACTGTTAAGGGTCTGTGTAAAACGTCAATGCACAGGCACAGAATTTAATAAATAATAAATGTTTGTCCACCCTGCAGGATCTTCTGGCCACTTTGGCGGTAAATAATTCCTCGCTGCTCCTGCTCGGTGACTTCAATTATTGGCCGGGTGATCCGAGGGAAGACTCCTCTTCCAAAGATTTCTCTGCCACACCTCAGTGCTTCAATTTCCTACCTCATGTTTTGGCCCCTACCCACATTCATGGTCACATTTTAGACCAAATTTGGTCCTTACGCTGTCAACTCTCGCCCACTTCTATTTTACCTTGTGTTTGGTCGGACCACTCCATGATCTCCTTTTCTATTCATCTAGGTCATGTTGAGAAAGCTCCCCTGCCTAAAAACATCTTGGCCCGAAGCTGGAACAAGACTGATCTTAATAACCTTTCATCTTTATTGTCTTCATCCCCTCCTACCCTGACCCACCTATCTCTGGAAAGTCAGGCGCACGTCATTAACACCTGGCTTTCTTCTGCTTGCGACCAGGTCGCTCCTCTCAAAAAAATTAAATCGGCTCGCCCCCATGACGCTCACAAGTGGTTTTCGAGTGACCTTAAATTCCTAAAATTAGAGCTCAGGCGCTCGGAGCGTCATTGGCGTCGCAACTACTGCCCTACCCTCCGTCTCAAATATAAAGCCCTCCTTAATACCTACAAAAAAGCCATTTTAGCGGCCAAATCCAAATACTTTAATGAGCGCGTGGCCCTGTCAGCCAACAAGTCCCGTGAGATTTTCTCACTTGTTCACAGTCTTGCTACCTCCCATCGTGCCTGTCTCTCCCCTGCTCCTTCTCAATCCCTCTGTCATTCTTTGAACGATTATTTTATTAATAAAATTATCACCATTAAAGCTAATATTCCCATTGTGTCCCCTCCTGCTCTGCCTGATCATTCTCACCTATCTTCTTCTGTTTTAGATCATTTTGAACCCATCTCTCCTGAGCTTTTCCTTGACCTGCTTGTCAAGGTCAAGTCCGGTTCTCCTGTAGATTGTGCCCCTGCACGGATCCTTAGAACTCTTTACACTAGCTGTCCGGCCCCCCCCCCCCTCACTTTTCTTAACACTTCTTTGGTCTCGGGCTGTGTTCCCCCCTCCTTTAAATCTGCTATTGTTTTTCCTATTTTGAAAAAGGCTGGCCTTGATCCCTCCCTTCCATCTAACTTCAGGCCGATTTCCCTTCTCCCCTACCTAGGGAAGATTCTTGAAAGCTACGTAACATCCTGCCTTTCCGCCTACATTGAGGAGAATCATCTTCTGGCCTCCCACCAGGCGGGTTTTCGTCCTGGCCACTCCACTGAGGGAGTGGTCCTCGCGGTCCTCGATGAACTTAAGGGCAAGGCCGACAGCAACCTCCCCCAGGCCTTGGTCCTTTTGGACTTGTCCGCTGCGTTTGATACTGTCGATCATGCCATCCTTCTCGACCGTGTCAGCGCAGCGGGCATCCAAGGCACCGCCTTCTCCAGGATCGCGTCCTTCCTCCAAGGCAGGTCACAGGCAGTCCACCTTTCTGACTTTTCTGCTCCCCCACTCCCGGTCACCTGTGGGGTCCCTCAAGGTTCTTCCCTTTCCCCTCTCCTCTTCAATCTTTACATCTGTCCCCTCATCTCCTCTCTTCTCGAGCTGGGGGTCTCTGTGTATAATTACGCTGATGACCTCCAGCTCGTCTTTGATCTTTCTTCCCCAGCTGACTCTCTTCCTAAGTTCTGTTCTACTCTTCTTTTCATTTCCCAGTGGATGAGCTTCTATCATTTGAAGCTCAATCCCGATAAAACAGAGCTTGTCCTTACCGGTGGTTCATCCAATCCCTGGTCCTCTGCTCATTGGCCCCTTTCCTTTGGTCCCCCCCCTCTCCTGTCCCCTCAGTCCGGACTTTGGGCATCAAGATCAGTAATGATCTATCCATCCACGCCCAAATCAGTTCTGTTGTGTCTTCTTGTTTTTCTTCCCTCCGCCTCATTCGCAAGATTTCCCGTTTTTTTTCTGTTGATGCCCTCAAAACCATCATCACGGCCCTTATTACATCCCGCCTGGATTATGGCAACGGCCTGTACGTAGGCATCCCTGCCTACGAAACTCGCCGTCTTCAGGCCATCCAAAACCAGGCGGCCCGTCTTATCCTTTGTCTTCCCAAATTCTCCCACATCACCCCAGCCCTCAAATCCCTTCATTGGCTCCCGGTTCTTTTCAGGTCCCGGTTTAAATTAGCATGCCTTGCTTTCCGAGCGCACGCTCGTTCTGCCCCGCTTTTCATTAACTCTCTCATCTCCACCCATGCTCCCAGCCGCTCTCTCCGTTCTTCTTCTCTTTCTCTTCTTCATGTCCCCCGCTTCCGCAAAACCCGAACCGGGGGCACCCGATTCTCTGTCCTGGCCCCCCAGATCTGGAACATTCTCCCTCTCTCCATCCGTTCTATCCCTATTTTTTCCCACTTCCGCAAAGCCCTTAAAACTTTTCTTTTTCTTCAGGCTTTCCCCGACTAACCTCTCATGGGACCCTCTGTAGAATCTGTTGTGTTCCTCAGCGCCAGGAAGCCGCTTGGCCGCAGTGCGCTTTAGAAATTCCTTTTTCATTTCATTTCATTTCATTTAGCCAAAGACTATAACTGCTACTCAAAGCTAAAATGTTGTAACTAAACATTTAAACAAAGTTAAACAAAACTTTAAAAAAAAATAAAGGTATCATATGAAAAGCCAAGGAGTGCCTGTCCTTGGATTTCAAGACAAGACACTGAACTTTATATTCAAATTAAAAATAAATGTTAAGATTTACTAGGTCTGGTACAGCACAATCATCATGCCAACATTTAAAAAACAGATTTTCAAATAATGCCTTTCTGGCTCCAAATATCCAGATCGCCCAAAGGAAACAAAATGTAAAATATAGGTTTAGAAAAACAAACCCAAAGCCGTTAAAGTACGTTAAATAAACAAGGATTTATCAAAGCAAACCTAGTGAACGTCCAGAGTGTCTCAGTTCCTTATTAGTGTATATCCTGATCTTTGTCTTCATATTAATTAACTGCTGTGGGGGAGAAAGACCTTAAATCTCTATTCTAGAATCAGATAACTAGAGCAGGACCTAGTTAAAAAGCAGTAGGTCTTGTTATAAGGGAGGCAAACAATCTGACGTGATACAAATGTGATGTGTCATCACATCAAATTTAGATCAGCCACATGGCTGAAGCTGCCTTCATTTATGCCATGTATACACTGTGGTCCACAGTACAAATGAAACATTTTAAAAAACTTGAGACTAGAAAATAATGACTCCCAACAGAATGAACTGTTTGACAGATGGAGCGTTTTAATGGTACTTTGTAGTGTTAGAGATATGGTACATATTACTTTTTTTTATTACCTTTCTATTCATAACAAGAAAGTATAAATATCATAATGTCTTTAAAAACAAATTGATGCCCAGAGAAGTGGTGCCACTGCCTTCTCTTTCCTCTACTTCCTTGCACTAAAACCTGCTGATTGTGCATCCTCTTATCAGCCGTAACTGCTATTCAAGGACCTAACCTCACATTTTGCAAAGGGCACGGCAAGCAGCTGGGCTATCAAACCCATGACTTCCCTTCAGAGTTCCATGCTAAGCAGATTTTTTAAGCTGCAGTCAGATGAAAGTGCCCACACCTCGCCCTCCCGATGCCATAAAGGAGTTTCATCTCCAACCTTTCTAGCTCGTGAGTGGAAGCTACTGTTCCTGTTAGATGCTTGCAGAAAAGGAGATGTAGGGCTGTTTTAGTAGGTGTTAGGAAAAAAGAGCAGGATTCCTGCTTCTTCGTCACTAAGTTGAGTGATACACCTGCTACCAGCACTGCCTACGATTTCTAAAACAAACCGTAAAGCCCTTAAATTATTAATCTGTGAACAAAAAACAATAGCTTGACAATGCATTTGGAAAATATGAACCTCTCTGGATGGCTATCTGCCACCAAAGCTCTACTGGTCTTCGAGAGCTGATGTACGGTCTCTGCATAATCTTCGACTGCCTGTTCCAAAATCTGATGCTTCTTCAACATAGACACTGCACTCTGTTCATCCTGAAAGAATTGAAGAGAATGACATTTTTAAATTTAAATCTCCTAATTTAGTCCAATTCTAGCATATGAATTTGAGGAAAAAATGCAAAATATGCTGCCAGCCAGATAAACAGGCTAGGCATGGAAAGTGAGTTACAGACAGCCGTCACTGGGTAGAAACCTTTGCAATATTCAGCTGTATGAGCAAACCTTATACAAACAACTTATGGGGGACTCTGCAGCTCAGGCCGGCCATTATTTACACATTTACTGATGTTAAGCAATCGAAACCTTCACCTTTGCTTTCTCCTCTGACATCATGTACAATTCCTGTTCACTCATCCACGCTTCAGCCTCAGCAGCATCAAAGTAATATTGCTGAGCCTTGTGGGATTCCTCCAGCCTCCTATGGCGTTTCTCAGTTTCCTCAATCAGGAGATTCCACAGCCTCTGGAGATCAGCAAGCCTTTGGTTAATGGCTTCTGCATTAAGACTGCTATCTTTGAGAATATTTTGGCTCCTCTCGAAAATATCATCATTTCGGTGCTGGTGGCCCTGGATCTCCTTCTGAAGAGTCTGAAAGGAAAAGACAACTGGAAGTTAAAAGGCTCTGAAGAGGGTGGAGAGTGCAGTAATCTACTTTAATGTATTCATACAGTTACCCAGATATATTAACAGCACTACATAAATCTGCCTTCAAGCAAACAGAAGGGATTTTTCTTCCCATGGCTGCCCGCAAGTGTGATCCCATCTAAAACAGATTGTGATTCAAGTACATGTCAGCACAAAAGTGGAGACATACATTAGACTTAAATAATGTTTTACATAATATTATATTGGTAGGTCAGCTGAAGACAAAGGAGTGGCACTTATAATTAGGACATGTTATACAAGCAGGAGGGCGCGCCAAAAGAATTGACAGAAGATGAAGGTAGGGGGTTTGAGGGGCAGTTGAGGGCTGTAACAACCCCCAAATCGGCCTGCATCTAAAAAGATAATAAATACTTTATAGTCACCAACCAGCTCCTTGCATAATACTAGGGCTACTTTAAAAAACATTGTGTGCCACTATTTAATGGCTGCCCATTTTGCCCTGGTGCATCAAGGATTTTCTACTGAATTAGAATAGACTGGGTGACTATTGCTGAGAGAAAGAACACAAAAATGTGATGATACGTTTTGGATATAATAAACTGTTGTGTTACATTGAAATTATGAATTGTGCCGAATATAAAGGTAAATTCACCAAACCAAATATCCAGCACTCTGATGATTTGATGCAAAGTATCTGAGAACAAAATGTTCTCAGACATGATTTTCTCAAGTAATTTATCGATGGATGTCAAACAAGAATAATTCTGTAAATGCACACATTTCTTTTTATTACTTCTCACAGAAGCCGTTTGTCAGCTGGTCTATGGTGTTCAACAGAATCTTCACCTTCAAGATCTAGTCAAGATCTAGAGTGCAATCACCTTGTATTAATGACCAAAGTAAGGCACTGCTGGACCCCATGTTGCTGAAACAAGGGCTGTAGAATGTTAAGCAATTCATAGGGAAAAGGCTACTTGAAAATTAGTGAACATATGCTGTTTAATTGTACATTGTTTCAGCAATAATTACGTGGATCCTGCTGCTTTATTGCTTCTGTTGTCCATTGGGGATAGTCTAGTTTTAAATTGGTATTAATATTTGATGAGATCTTTCAAAAAAAATCACACATTCCATTTCTTTGCCCATTTCAAGAACATTCATCTTCGACATCATTTTATAACCCCTACATTTTAAAATCTGCACCCAGTAGCGTTTTGGATTTTTTAGTCTGTTCAAAGGCAAGATAAAGAAAGCATAGAAGGAAACACCATATTTGATACAATGTGAGGCAAGACCCCCAGAGTTTTCTCTTTGCATCCACTTCCTTTTTTGTTTTCATCCGTTTACACCTTCAAGAATGAATATTTACTGAAATTACAATTCTTTTCATTGTGAAAAGTTTGTATAGAAGTTCTCCTTAATAAACAAAATGTGTAATGTCTAGGAAGGCCTCAAATGTCTACATGTGAAGGTAATTATAACTATTTTTTTTAACTGATAATGTATTTGGTCAAATATGGCATTCTATTAATGCCACAAACCACTGTGCTGCAAGGTTGGGCCACAGGAAAATATAAAGCAATGGTGACCTGTAATCAAGCACTAGCATTCATCAAAAGCAACACACAATTTAATTCTGCGAGAAAGACTTTCCAAATTTGTAAACTGTGACCATTTTCAATACAATGTAGCTTGTGCAATCCACTAAAGTTGACGACGATAATAGGAGGTCACCTTTTTGTGAATGAGTATTCAAATTCAGAAAAAAAGGCAAAATAGTAGTTGCAATGCTTCATTCACAGCTTTATGAATGGTATAAACACAAACCATAGATTCTAAAGCCTCTCTGCAGAAATTTAGATCCAAAATTGAGTATACAATGTATAACAAAACCAAGCATTACATAAGAAGAAAAGCTCTCCTTGTGAAATACCTGCCTATAACTACCTAAAATTGTTTTTTACATTATCACTGGAGCCTGTGACTAAAATACAACATTTCTCTGAACAAAGTCCCATGGCCTAGACCGACCCAACACCAGCCCTTGCCTGCTACAGTTTACATGTGCATGCTCTATCAGAATTCCAGTCAAAATCACCATATGCTGGCTTTGGGGTGTGCACCCTAGAGGTATCGGAAGATATTGAGAGCCAAAATTTGCAATGATGATCACAAAATGCCCTTTTATGTTCAGTAGTTAAGGAGAACTATTTGCATATACTCATGAGCGTAGAGATGATTAACATTCTTTCTACACCAGTGACCACTAATACACTTTTAGGAGTAGTTGGAAAAAAAGCAACAGCTTATGCTAGGTTCCGCAAATAAATACGTTTTAAATATTTGAAGCAAACCTGTATAGTTGGAGTGCAGAAGCTCTTGCTCTGATACGAATAATTACAAGAATATACAAGTATAAAGCCTACTTTTTGGGGGTTAAAAATGAGGACTTCTAAGGCCCATGAGACTGCCACTCTGAGCACAGGTCAAATAGCATCAGGGCCCACCTTCATGATCCCAACTTCCACTGATGAGAGTTTGTGTAAATATATGAAATGGGGTTGGTAGTTTCAATCTAGCACTTGGTGGGTGTCCTACGCCTGTTTGGGTACCACGGGGACTGTGCAAAAACATATGATGCCATTTACGGTGCTGCCTTCCAGCAGTGATTAGTTTTGAGATCTTGTATGCACACCAGTACGGTTTCAAATATTTGTAATTATATGTCTTTGTACAAAGAATAGAAAAAGCAATCGGCTCAACACAGTTGTTGTAGGCTCCACATGCTAACAGAGGCTGCCATGGTGAACTAAGTTCTGTACCAGTATTTAAGTTCCTTTTAAGCTCTATATTTTTTTATTTAGAGCAACACTGCATTGGGTGTAATACTAATAATTGTTTACCTGATTTTTCTTGATTAGAAGTTGCACGGTTTGAAGGTTATGACCATGATCTGTAGATGTTGCAATAGGCATTCGTTCTTCAACCCACAGCTGAGAAGAGAATAAAACAGAGTCTAAGCCCAAACATTAGAATTCAGAAAAAAAGAGTGTGATCAAAAAATAGATCACTCGGGTTCCGTATTTGCTAAGGTCGACAAAATTAAACTTTTCTCACATTTACAATACACTTTCTACAACAAAGCTTTAGCAAAAAACGCTCTAGGGATTTGAACGTTGAATTAAGAGTATCCACATTCACAATCAACCTATTTGAGACGAGCTTTAAAATATATCTACATTTCTAGAACGTTTTCAGGTGAGTTTTAGATTCTTACTGGAAATTTATTTAGGCTGATGAAATGTTAAATAGAGTTTAACTAAATTAATCACATGATAAAAAGGAATGTCCAAATTACTTCTATGGATGATCAATGAGCACTATACTTACAATCTCGTCTTCCACGTCCCTGTTGAATTGATGGATTTCTTTGGAGGCCAGCAGATAACTCTTCCTATCATTCAGAGGGGCCAGTAATTGTACAAACCTCTTCTCCACAATAACACGCTGCCCATCCACCTCATCAGTGCTCTTCCCCTCCTTACTCAGAGCTTGTGCCTGGCTTTCCAACTCTTCTATTTCCTTCTTTCGCACGTCCATCTGATTTTCCAGCATCTAAACGCAAACAAGAACCAATACATTCAAGGATTAAGACATACACATTATTACAAGCTAGACAGTGATTCAGGAGAGATACAGTCTTGTCAGGTACAAGGTCAAAGGAGTTTAGGTGCACCGGATATGAGCCACCCGAGCTACCCCCGGGCTACAAAAAGTATGAGGGGGAAAACCAGCAGCAGCTGAGGCACTTTACTGAGCAGCGAGTGCAGCGCGCAACTGCAGCCATGGGGAGGGGCGTGCAACGGACGGCGATGTTGATTTTTAAAGTTTAAATGGCCCACCCCTCCCCCTCTCAACCTACTTTGCATAACATGGCAGCATTTGAGATTTTGACAGTGACCCCAGCTCAAACAATTGTAAAGGTTCAGTCCGGAGATTTCTTAACTTTTTACCGCCAGGCACTGGACACTTGACAAAGGACAAAAAAATAGGTTTCATGCTGTGAGTTTTCAGCACATTTATCCAATAGTAAATATTGGACCTATTAAGTCCCAGAACGCAAAATCATGTTGGCTAACAAAAAAAAGTACTAGTGACCGCAGTCACTTGGGGACGGTGGTTACACACCCAAGAGGTGCAGATAAATATTGCCTAATCTTGGAGTGGTCGGTATTTCAGAAGGAATACAGTAAAAAATAAGGAACAGTAATATTTTGGGGAAAAAGCGGGATTGCCTCCTAAATCCTAATGCTCTGGTATGTCCTATTTCATTTGAATAAACGCCACTAAACACATGCACTGTCAACATAATTTCTTGATGCCAAAATACAGTGTTTATACATGTATATGTTAAACGTGTTTAAGATTTCTGAGGTGCATTCAAGAGTGTGGCAGCTAATCGTTTTTTATTTTCGAGGACCATGAAAGGCTTTTTTCTAAGCATGTGCTTGAGCAATGGTAGTAAACTATCTTACTTACGTTGGGCTTTTACTAAAATGGCTTTGGGGTCTGCCCTCTAGCGACATGTGGCGATCCAAAATACCAAATCACGAGGCAACGCACGTGAATGTGATGCCTGTAGCATAAAAATAAATGGTGCTTGAAACCCAAAAATAAAATGTTAAATTGAGGTGATCAATTGGGTAAATAGGATCCCACCAATCGGAGCATCAAAAACAGGATGAAAACTAGCATCCTTAACTTCTGTAAATTGTGGCCAGTCACTCAGCGAGTTTAAGGGAAGCATGTGGGGAAAAAGTGACAGCCGAGCTTTCTCTGCCACTGCGATTTCGCAAACAAGTCATAAACTACCCAACCACTCCCCGTGACAAAGAATGAATCGAAATAAGAAGTGACGTGGAGGGGGGCGCCGGTGCCTCCTTTGTGACCCGGCTTTTTAATGGCATGGTAATCTCCAAAGAGTTTTTTTTTTCTCCTTTGCATTTCTGCCTGAAACATCCTTGTCTTTTCTTGTCATTTCTTGTCTGCGCTCTCCCCTCCTGCCGGGGGTGGGCACACTCATCCCGTCTCACCGCGCCAGGGTAAGGAGGCGAAGTAGAGGGCAGCTATCAAACAAGAAGGAAACAAAAAAAAAAGCAGCCCGGGAGTCTGGAGCTGCTCCTCCTCGCCGATGATTAATGATCAAACAGTTGTCTGGGAAGGAAGAAAGGAAACACAGGAAGTGGCCCAGGCAGTGAGGCTCTGTGGCCAGCAGTCATCTGCGGCATCTCTCCGGGGCTGGTGTGTGCGCTGCATGTCCCTGTGCCTTCAGGCCGGTGCCTGCCTGATAGATATGGGGTCGATGACAAGTTTTGTGAACTTTTAAGGTGCGCAAGGAGAGGTAATAAAAAAGTGGACTGAACCGTGGCAAGAGGCTTTTGGTTTCAGCCGGTGGAAAAAGCTGCACTAAGGGCTGCTGTGTGCGAGTTTCGGGCTCAGACAAAACATCCACAGTCGTACTGTTGTGTGCCCCTGCACGTTTCCATGCTGCTGGCACGCTGTCAAAAACAACGTGTTCAACTGCCTCCCTCCTAAACTGTCTTTGGGCTCTGCCTCGCCTTCAACTTTTTTTTTATAACTGAACGTAGTATTCTTTTTATGCATAGTTTTGCTTGCTGAGAGTTGACACGTGGGTGTGAGCGAGAAACAGAACATTTTCTCCATTCTCTGAATGAAAGTTAAAGAAAGTAAGGTACCTGTCTGTTTAATTTACTGCCTCTGCGGTTCGCGTGACAGCCCACTGACCCCCCCCCCCCCCCCCCCCCCCAAAAGCAAAACGGCTCTTTGCTAAGAATAAGTGAATTTTAGCAGATGTGTTAGAACCCACCACAGCCTTTTGTTTCAAGCCCGTCCTTTTCAGACTGGGCGCCCGGACTTCCTGCTGGGGTAAAAGGTTCCTTATCTTCTTTATGGGGTCATCTGGTTTACTTCATCAGTAAGTCAAGGAACCCAATCTGAAAAGGACGTGGCTAAAAGAGAAAAGGAGAACGTCACTAGGACCTCTTCTCCAATGGCTGGCCACCGTTTAGGAGGCCAGCCAATGGAGAAGAGGGGCGGGGCTTAACCCTCGCTAGTAAAGTTCTCCTAAAAACATAAAATCTCGCGAGCTCGACTGCGCATGTGCGCAATACGCCAGGCGAGACCTAAAAAACATCAGCCATCAATCTGTTAAAAGGTAATGTATAACATTACATACAGATGTATACACCAAAGGTTTGCTCTAGTACAACTGATCTTTTTATACAAGTATGGATATTATCCGGAAATCCACATCAATTGTTTTTTAATAGGAAAGCAGTCTGAACCCTACAACCCAAAAAGAAAGCTTCCCTCGACTATGAATATGTGATCATCATGTGACATATCACACAAGAGATACATCTACCAAAGTGAAATTATCTGAAAAGTCAATACACTAATGAAGTCTCACAAATGACTGAGTCAGTGGAAGAGGCATAGACTCACCTAGCAAAATTAGCCTTAGAGTCAATTGGTACCATGGGTTACAAAAATTGTTGTCCCAGAAACCAACAATTGTTTAAAGATAACTCGTTCTGGTGAAATTACGACTTGGAAGAGGTCAATGTGCTTATATTAAAGCTCATGCGCCCTGCCCGTGAAAAGGCAGTATGGCATGTTCCATAGATAGTATTCATTGGTAAATTACTGAGCTGGTGGCACTGCCCAAGACATACACAAGCTTTGCTGCACCAGCAGGTGGTTTTCAAATGTAGAAAAGCTCTCCTGCTTCTGGGCATGTAGTGCAAATCTACCTGAAATTACAATTTTGATAGCGTTTATTTTTGTTTACATTTTAATTTCTGTTCACATTTTACTTTCCATTTGCTCAATTCCTAAAATTGTCTAGGCCTCCTCTTCATTTGCATCCAACAGCTTATGGATGTATTCACAAGTACATCCACTCAACTGTTATGAAAATTTAGCTATCAGAGCAAACAAAGTCAAAAGGGAAATTCTTCCACGAGGGGTGTCATGCTTATCATGCCTTATGCACTGTATTTAATAAATCAGCGTGCCTACATTTTGTATTTCTATATAAAATGCTCAGAGTTGAAAATCTAGTCAATACTCTTGTTTATTGATGATACATGTATTTATATCTGTGTGTGTATACACAAATATGTAGTATGCTTTAAAAATTATGACGGAATGACTTTATTTATATACTAACCCTTAGCAAACGTGGTTTCTGTTAACCAAAATGTAATATGTGTATACCATATGACATTTTTGTAATTAAATCAAATTTAATCACATATGTTCATCAAAATCATGGTATACTTAAAACATAACAGTTTATCTAAAACAATATCTGGAATCTCATTACTGGTGAAAATCAATAAGGTAACAGTACATTTTCTAAGATGATTACCTTTCTAAAGGAAAATTATCTTGTATCTTTACAGGTCTATATGCAGATGCCTTTCAGAAGGGCAAAACATTTTATGTAATAGTACAAGAAGAGCAGATTTAACAAATTACTACAGTGAGGTTTCTGATTCAAAACAATCAGATTTACAATAAACAAGAACATGGAAAGAACAAAACATGGTTAGTAAGTTCTAACACTGGTTAAAAGAAGGATTTATCTACCTGCTGTTTCTTGAGGAGGATGTTTACACTGGTCAAATCCTTTCCATAGTCATCTGACTGAATCTGGCTCTCCAGGCCATGCAGCCATTTGTCTAGGTCAGCGCAGCTTTGGGTGAGTAGCTCAGCTTTATTGGCATCAAAAAGACGCTGGGCCTTGGTCTGGGTGGTGGACTCAAGTACTTCCCACATTTGATGGAGGGATGTCAACTTTTCTTTTACAATCGCCTCGGTTTCTGGTTTCTCCGCAACAAGCAAATTCCCTTCCTAAAAGTTAGAAGAAAAATATTAAACAAACCTAAGAAAAAGGAATGGACTGTTCAAGTAACCTAGTTGCTGTTTCAATTAACTGATTTGTCCACATAATTCTTCTACAATTTAATCTTTTTGTTTTTCCCATTGCATACAATGTCCAAACGCAACCCACTAATGATGCACCCTACCTTGCAAATTGATTTATTTGCACATCTAAGTCTCCATTAGGTGTGCAGCTAGATTGAAAAATATGGCCCATATTTATTAACAAAAACAATTTGTGAAGAGTTTAGAACACAGTTTGCAAAGTACTCACAACATATGATAAGTGGACAAATCAAATGAGCTTCTACGTTTCAACCCAGCTCACACAGAAAAGGTGTTGACAATGACGCTGCTACAAGTAAAAAGGAGGTGGCAAGATTAATAAAATATGGTTTGATTATGGTTTCTATTACCAGCTTTATAATCTTTGTATGGACTTGGTGGTTGCTGTTAAATTTCGAAATAGAGCTTTCAACTTCAATGAGATGGCCGATTCTCAACCAAAGCGCACTCTACATGCTGCATAAATCTTCACCCTTAGCTGAGTACTATGGAAAACGGGCAAGACCTTGCATCTGATGGTTTGCCTTTTGCCTTCCTGGCAAGAACCAGGTTGAGGATTTACAACACAAGCTGAAGATTCAACTATGATTCTGACCTCTGGAGTGAATAATACAGCAGAGAAGGGGGGCATTTGCAAGCTAATAAGGGGCACCCAGAAGGAAAAGAACTCCCTGGACCTTGAGATGAGGACTGCTCATATTTTAAGGTTCATTTGAAGCATAGTGAACCAAGAGGAATATACTTTAAGAGGGTTCAGTTGACATATTGAAATACACATAACCTTCATTTGTCTGTAATAAAACCTCTCATGATCTAATGCGCCTGAGTCCCTGACAAATCAAGCAGTGCTTTGTCAGAGATTTCCTTCTCTTATGAGGAGGTTCGCCTCTCCCAGGTGCAGAATTGGACAATGGGTACTGCTTTTCTTTTTAATGCCAGAATGTTATCAGAAGTTGCACCACTTTCATGCTAATGGAATCTGTCTATTATGCTTCTGTAGAAAGCAATTTATGACCCAAAAGTGAAGAAGGATGCATTGGTCTGTGTTTGAAGAGAGCAAGCCATGGTATGCTGGATAATGTTAGGAGGTGGAGGGTAAACTCTCTCGCTTATATCTAGAAGGCAATTCTCTTACCGTTCACCTCAAACTAGCAAAAGAGTGACTTGTCATTCTCTCACTGATGAAATACTGAAATGGAAAATAAAACCTGTAAAGCGCATGTTGAGCAACAAGGCATCTCAGCACTGAACCAACACTATTTGGAATAAAATACGTTTATATGCTAAGCTAACAAAATAAAAGTGCCTTACGGGCTTTCCAGAAGGATGCGTAACAAGTAATAGTTTTAATCCCAATAGGAAGATCATTCTAGAGCTTTGGACAAAGGAAAGAAGGAGACCGGCAAACTGCTCTGACTTTCTTGACCCAAGGCGCGACAAAGAGTAACTGAGTGCAGGGCCAAAGTAAGTCAAAGTATGGCGATTTTTCACAAAGCCTTAAAGACCACTCTTTGTTTATCTGGAAGGTAAAATAAAAGATTCTGGCTTCGTAACATGCTCAAATCTGTTCTTTCCACTGGCCACTTGAACAGCAGAATTTTTTATTCTGTGTAACTGAGTCAGAGACAAGTAAGGAAGACCAAGTTAAATGATGCAGTAATAAACTATTTCAGAAAGTATGCAACTGAGACAACCTGGGCATGATACGGTTAGGGCTGAAAAGGAATTTTAAAGCTTCAAAATATGTAAAACGTTAGGAGTGATGGCCCTTAATTTTCTAAGGAAGGCTGAGGCGATTACTGCCTTAATCTGGGCTACCAAAGATAAATAAGTCCAGAACAATTTCTAGAGATTTAACTTCAAAAGAAGGAAGTGAACATCACATCAGGAGCTAGGCCACAAAGAGTATTGCCATCTCTCAATGCAATTGCCTAGAAGTAAGATTCTGTTTTCATAGCATTCAGTTGGAGACAATTATAAGTTATTCAGGTCTGAACAGCAGTAAGACAATTCTTCAAATCTCCAGCAATTCTAGTTGTTAGATGGTCCAAAGGGACAATCAACTGACTACCATATGCAAATGAGATTACCAAGCAGCCATGAGATTTATTAAGCAGTAACAAAGGCTGAATGTAGATCTTAAACAACATAGGAGATAATGAAGAACCCTGAGTGACCACGTAAAAAAGAAAAACACCTGCGCAGTTGAACAAAATGGAGGGAGCACCACTACATGTGTACAGTCAGCTAGAAAAGAGGCAGATAAGGGTGAGCCTAAAAAACGTTAATTCCTAAAGAGTTTCAGTAAGATGTCATGGTTCACAGTATCAAAGGCATTGGGTTTGCCACTATTAGGAGTCCTACAGAATCTCCCTGAACTTAGTCTTCATCCATCCAGCACACATGCAAGGGCCTCCTCATTGCGTCTATCTTGCCTTAAGTCCAGCTCCGAAGGATAAATATGGTTTGATTCTTCCAGGTAACTAGCCAATTGCTTGGCAACCACCTGTTACAAGATTTTTCTCAATGTCGGCAAATAAGTAATGGGTCTAATAATTTTTTAATCAGGCTAGGATCTAAGTTGACTTTCTTTAACAAAGGGTTTTCAATGCCACTCTTCCATGCTGCCGGAACAAATCCGGCTGAGAGTGATTTATTACATTTGTTTGGCAGGTAATGCAAACAAAGATCAAACTTGCAGAGAGGAGACCGGGCAAAGGTTACCTGGAGAGAATGACTTTAACTGCCCAAGAAACAGTTTCCACTTTATCCAGGTTGAGGAGTGTGAAAATTAACCAGATGGCCGAGGGGAAACTAGACTCTGCCAGAGGTAACAATATAATTGAGAGAAGAGAGTGAGTTCCCAATGCCAGAGTAGATCTTAATTAAAAAGATCCTTAGTGACATTAGATGAACCTAAAAAGGCATTACAGAAGTAAGAAGATTTTGCTTTAAAAAGTCTTATTTATGCAACTTCTATTGCTGTTTATAAAATCACACATTTTCAGTATCAAACTAAGCACACCATTTCCTTTCATATGGTTTTAATGTGAGACTGCTTTTTCTTCCTGAATTTCTGCTTGATGCACATCAAAACTTCACTCACAGGGGTCTCTTTTAGGTGAGGATGGGAGCATGAAAAAATGGCTCTATTCCCATGGCATCTTTTTTTTTATATAAAAGTTTTAAATAGCGCAAACTAGACCCAAGAAATCGGATATCAGAGCGGTTTACATGAGCACATGTTTTGTTACATGACACATTCATTTTTGTTCGGCATGGGGAGATTAAGTGATTTGCCCAGAATCAACGGTTGTTGAGCATCGTTGCCGAGACTCGAACCAGGGTCACCAGCTTCAAGGTCCACCGCTCTAACCATGAGGCTACATCCTCTCTTTGTCTTTAGCAAAATTACTCTGAAGATTTATCCCTTAGAACCTACAGATGGATTCCAGGAAGGGATTGGCACAGTCTGCTCTCCAATCGTTTTGTTACAGAAGTATTACTGAGCTCTGATTCACCAAGAAGGCTCTTGGGCACTAGGAAGGTGAGACCAGCTGGCAGAAGGTAGTACGCAATAGGGGCTTTGACCCTGCTGGCACTTCCTGCCTTTGAGGGGATGGTGCTCTTCAGGTTATAGACAGCAGCCAATTTGTGAGATATTCAACAGAAACGAATATGTGGTGGCAACTAAAGATTTAAGTTCACTCACAAAAATACGGGATGAGAATTTCTTTCGGCTGAAGTATAAGCATTGAAGCAAATGTATCAGTAATTTTCTTGTACCCAACCCCAAGCAATCACATTCCTGCGAAGACACTTCAAACAACACAATCACTGGTGCAGTGAGCTACATGCACATAGCCAACACACTCGAGTAAAGACGTACTGATCATCTGGGATGGGAGGAATTCAAGGAGATGAATCCAAGTTCCCTTGTTTCTCTGCATTTCTCAGCCACTGGCAGTAACTTCACCACATTGTCAAACAGAGAGGGAAAACTTTCCATGAAAAGGCACTGAATCATCCTGAAATGCGCTTTGATGCTTTGCTTCGTGAGTATTTGAGCAGTGCAGCAGCAATGAACCGAGACCTACGTTCCTCTGCAGACCTTTGTTCAAACTAATCTCTAATACTAGTCACAGCCACAACTGCATGAAAATAAAATGAAAAGAGAAACGTCCAATACACATGCATGTGGGGGTAAGCAGTACAAGTGCTGCACGGCCCAATCGCCTATAACAAAACATGGCTAATCAACACAAACGACACAGATAGGAACATATGTCCACATTTCAGCTTTTCAAGTATTAATTTAGCACAGTGGGCAAAGACTGCCTTCTCTTAATAAACTAGCAAATACTACACTTGTGGAGATACCTGCTTTGCACAGGGAAGATGACTTATACCTTTAACTTCAGTCTTTCATTTGAAAGCACAGTACTTCTGTTCTCAATCAGAAGGTGACTGCAAAAGCCCTACAGGAGTGCTTTTGATCTACATCCATACATTCGAAAGGTCAAAATAGGGGAGCTGCCACACTAGTCACACTGACTTAAGGACATCATCAGTGGAAACCATGATTTTCTGAAAATGATTATTCGTAAAAAGGAGATCAGTTAATTCACATTTAGGGTCATTCAGCAGTGCATACTTTGGCGACAGTACTTGGCACCCTTATGCAATTCTTCAGCACTGGTACCGTAGGTGGTAAGACATGCTGCATTGCTCCACCCATCGGAAACCCCTACTTAAAGTACATGGATAGACCTTTGCCCATGCCTAGGTATTAGTGACGCAATCTTGAAAAACAACTGTTTAGACCACACCAAAATGTCAGTCTCTTACCATAATTCGCTTGGTGCGGTTTTTCAGGAATGGCAGCTATTTTAGTAGGTAATGGTACAAGGGATGTGGCATTACTGTAATTAAAACCTTCTCACTTCAAAACATTTGTAGGGAATAGCAAGATCTAACTAGTTTTGCCACAACACTTTCCTTCTAGAGAAGTGGTTGCATCAGCAGTTCAGGAGATATGGCGAGAGTAGGCCATCTCTTAAATGTGCCACATAGTGTATACTGAAAACACTCTTCTTTTTGTAGGCAGATATCCTGGAAGCTGAGAAAGTGGGTGTGAGACCTGGCATCCTTCACAAGAAAGAAAACAGAAGCCAGCAATATAGCCGTAATTGTGCAACCTGCTTTACCTCAAAAGAAAGGGGATCCCAGCCAAAAAACTGGTATTGATAAAACTTTGCTTTATTTAAAAAAAAATAAAAAATATTTAAATCACTCAAGACAATCTACATCTCTTGCTCACAACTAAAGCTCCTTATCTGCTTAACTTAACACGGCCTATGAGAGTCGATCACTATAATGATATTGGGGTATGTTGGGAGAATGGAACCGATACAGTGTCAGAGTATGCTAGGCCATTTCCTTAGGAGCACTATGGAAACTGGTCAGAGAAAAAAGTACAAAAGAAACCAGGCAATTACTTTGTCAAACAAGTGGTGCTCCAACATTAACACAAATAGGTCACTGGAAGACCAGAAACTGGGGAATGACAGTCTATGCCTCTTTGTTCCAAATCAGTGAGCATGGAAATTGAAGCACCATCTGGTGGCTCGTATCATGCCATGTTTACAAGATCAAAGTAAATAAAGAGATTCTTTTTATTTGGCAGAAAGGAGGAAACTGACATGTTGGGGTATCCAACACAGGGCTGTCTACTAAATTTACCAATTTAATGTATTCGGTCTATAAATGGAAATGCACAACGCTTTAGATTCAACAGTTAAAACGCTGTTCTCATGGTTGCTGTCCATCAAGTGGCTGCCCAGGAACAATTTTGTCCCTTCTTGATTCCAAATCCAGTACTCTCCACCAAATGCTAACCCAATTTAAGAGTAGAACACCCTGTCAGTTTACTTCTTCATGCACCTCTACTCCTCTCACCCTGCTAAGTGCATTATGTCATAATTAACTGCCATTATTTCCCTATTTACACCATTATAATGTGTGAACTGCGGACAAAGGCTATTGAAATATGTTACAACAGAGTATGGATTCCTATGGATTCCTACCAGCACAGGGTTTCTTTTACATATAAAATTCCACATAGAACCCTGGATCTGCGCTGGAAATTGGGACATTAATTCCACTTCTGAATAGATTTCTACAGTGCAAGGCATGCATTTACCCCCACATGCATCAAAGTATTTTTGAATCGCAAACGGTGCGATTCCTTAAAATCGTCCGTTTGCGATTCCAAAATAGCTTTTTGGAATGCATCATTCAATTTTAGAATTTGCATCATTTTTGCGATTTCTAAAATTGCATTTGTTTTTAAGAAATCGCAAATATGCGATTTCTTAAAAGCAATGCATGAATATTTTTCAAATTGCGAATTCGCAATTAGGGGGTTAAATTTACCGAGTGGTTGAACCACTCGGTAAATTTGGAAAAAGGTGTAAAAATGCTTAAAAATGCTTTTTTTAAGCAGTCATGTTACGGACACACATGTCCTTAGGACATGTGTGTGTGTAACATGATGCGAAAAATACATTTCAGGGGTGCAGGGGGGGGTCCTTTGGACCCCCCCCTGCACCCATGAAATGCGTTAACAAATTGCGATTTTCAAAATGAAAATCGCAATTTGTTAAAGCCTTCCCATTGATCCCTATGGGCCTTTTGGCCCATAGGAAACAATGGGAAGTGCGAATTCGCACTTTGGAATTCGCATAATATTTGAGAATCGGTAAAAATTGCGATTTTTACCGATTCTCAAATATTTTGCAAAAAAGTACATGCATCCCATTTTGCCTTTCCTAATTTGCGATTCCCTAAAAATCGCAAATTAGGAAGTGCAAAATGAAACAATGATGCATGTGGGGGATACTGTGTTAAATAAAGCTTCTTTGAATAGGAAATCGGTAACAAAATACAATATTCAATGTAAACAGATGTTACAAGTACCAGCACTTTAAAGCAGAAACATATTATGCAGCACGTGCTAAACAATACAACCATTTGACTTGTGTGGTTTAAGGCTGGTTTGCCTGCTTACGCAACTTAAATCACTTCATTCAACTATTTCCAGATCAGGAAGAAGCTCAAGGCCTGGCTATTCGAGCAGTAGCAGCATTCCCCCCCCCCCCCCCCCCCAAGCGCCTTGAGACCCTCCGGGTAAGTAGTGCGCTCTATAAATGTCTATGATTGATTGATTGATCACTATAGTGCTGCAAAACGAAGTGCAAACCCACCGACTGTCACTGGCACAAACACTGAAGAAAACAAGATTGCAACAATTTGTATGCATTAGGCAGCACAAGAAGAAAAAAATACATTTGACAATCAAAGCACTAAAATTCTTTCGTATTACCTTTTCAATTTTGTCCAGCCACTCCTTATTCGATGCAAGTTCTGCCATAAAGGCTTGATGTTTCAGCCATTTACTGTGCAGATTTCGGGCTTCATCGTAGGACATGTCTTGGGCTGTGAGCATCTTTTCATTGATCCAGAGGGAGAGCTGGAAAACAAGGAAATGCATCACCAGACAGAAATGCTTTGCTGCTTTGGGAATTCATTTCTGAGAATATTAAGGTACTTTAAACAATTAAGCACAGCCCACTGCACAGCTGAAAATGTTTTCAACATATACATCACACAGCTGAAGTAAGCTGCAACTAACAAAATGATGTGGGCGCTTACTAAGAAAACTATACTAACCTATAGTGAACAGTTGCATATTAACATGGAGTGTACATTTGGGTACTCAACTTCGAATGCAGAATACATAGGAAGGTAGCAAAATTGTTTCAAGAATAATTATTTTTACTCCATCTTTGTTGGAATATCAGATCCTAGTGTTTGGAAGCTCCACCTCGTAAGAAACTCAATAGATAGACTAAACCTCAGACACCAAAGAGAGGAACCTGGGCATAGATGTAAGTAAGGATAATAACCAATCTGCCATCAATAAGGTAAAGACTTCAATAATTTGGGTGCGATGGGCCCTTCAAACATCTGGGCATCAAATGTCACACTGCCTGATGCAACAATGATAACTGCTACCCTGGGAACGCACAATTCCCCATTAGCACGATATCTGGGCCAAGTCAGCTAAGCAATCATCCTAAATTGCAGACACGCTAACCACAGAGTGCTCATCACAAACCACCTCAACCCTCTCGATGTGCTTCCATATTTCTGAAGCTATCTCATACAAGAATTTTAACTTCCAATTCTTTTCACTTCTCTTATTTGCATATACCCTTCCTATCTCAAACGTTTCCAGTATTGAGCGACTTAACCACAAAATACCAACCGTAGGGGTTAACCTAGTTCCTCAAATGTAACTGAGAAAGAAGCCTTACACCAACTCCAGAACAGGCAATCTAGCATGTGTACGTGTGTATGCATCTTTTTATATCTTTAATCTTATTTATGCCACAAGGTGGATTTAACGTGCACTGAAAGTAAGAGATAACCAATCTTCCCACCAAATATGGACTTCTAAAATTTTAATTCTTCCACGCAAAATGTACATACTATGTAAAATGTAATTACTGGCCTGAAAGTAGGGAATTAATTTTAAGCAGGATTTAAATAAACATACATGTTTTTAATGAACTAGATAGGATTTAACTACTTTGAACAGTTGTAATGCTTAGCTCCGGTATTACAAAAGTAAATCAAGGAGGGCCATATCCATGCCAAATATTCAGGCTCTTGGGACAAAAATATTTGTAAACAATCCAGTGGTTATCCTGGAAATCCGGTACAGATTTTTCTTGTGCAGCAGACCTGCATCCAGAAGGTGTGTATGTCCTGCACATGCTACATGATTTCAGCCAAAGCAAAGACATGAAATAAGCAGGATAACCTGTGTCAGAGCAGATTACTTGAGGCCCAATATTGTATGGGTGGTACGAATGTTCCTGGCAAAGTAAGTGAACATTTTACAATGAGTTGAGATTATTTAAACTTCTCCTTGACAAAAAAATATTGTAATATTTCATGTATCTTCTTACATAGTTTGGATGTGGAAAATGACATCTGTTCCACAAACAAAAATACCCACCTATGTACCCTATCCTCTTATCAGCCAATGTTTAGGGAGGTAAACAAGCTGAAATTGTTATCATTATGCCATAATTAGTTTTAAGTAGTTCAGCCACCTTGACCGACCACATTTTTTAATCACGTCAACTCTATTTTGTCACTGGTATCAAACTGGCATGAAATGCTTTGCTCAAATTAGATTTTTTGCAAAGGCATATGTGTGCACGGACACACAAAATGATCCACCAAATACTGCCCGCCGGCTAACTGGCATAATCTAACAGTAAATTAGATTGCTGAATGTGGTCTGTGCAACAATCTCACAGTAAACAAGGGTGTTGAGTGTTTCGGAAGGAAAACTGCTCGAGAAAGGAAAGCTGTGGTCTGGGGATTACTGGCTCTCGGAATCCCTGGATATCCTTTGAGGATCCCCGGCTGCCGCTTTAATCCCTGGAAGTCAGCAGGTCTACAACGTCAATCCATAGGGCTAATGTAAAGAGCATTAGTGTGTCATGTCAGGAAATTCAGTGTTCCAGATTTAACACTGCATCAATGCTTTTACAGCATGAAAAGGAAAGCGTGCTATCTTTGTCGCAGAGGGCTCAAGCAGGTTAGACAAGTTACCTGCACCGGAGGTTTTGAAAAATGGACAAGGTTTATGAAATAAGAGCAATTTAAAATTCTTACTTAGAGCAAATTACAGTCGATGTAGAACAAGAATATATTATTTGTGCATGTATGTTTTCATACTGTTTATTTTAAGAGTTAGATAATGGAACTGCATGATTCAAAATGAGCAGGGTTTTCTAAATTACAATGGATTTTAATTTTCTTCTGAATTTCACCGTCTCAGAATCAAGACAGAGAAACTGTCCCACCTGTGAGACGTGCTACATGGATGTAAAAAAGTATTGGCACACTGTCATGCATAAGCAACTTCCGTCTAAATCTATTCACTCACCTGCTGGAAGATCCTCTCCCCATATACTGCTACCACTGAAATCATATGAGGTGTGGTTGCTGGTGGCGCCCACCAGAACTCACTTTTGGGATATTGTCAATTATTTTTCCTCATCAGACTTTGACCCAGAGCAAGAGAGGTAAAAACACAAAAGGCGGGAAGGAGGAGGAAGAAAAAAGAAATGAAAACCAGTGACGAAAGGATAAACAAAGCAGGGGTAAAAAAAGAACAAACTGGAGTGAAAAAGTGGCAGGGAGTGTCTGATTGTGGAATACAAAGGTATGAGGTGGACTCAAGCCTGTGTAGCGTTAGTGTTTGGCACCCTGACATTCAATAGCATGAGCCGATGGCTTGTAGGTAAAACTTTGGGCCCAGCACCTATTCTTCTACAAATAAAGCACTGTATACGAAAATAGATCATCTGCTCTCTTCCTCTCTCTCCGAAAGAGCAGTTGTTCTGAAGGACTCCACACACGTGCTCCAGCCATCCCAGGACTCAATTCTTGCATCCACGCTAAGGGGGAGGGGTGGGGGGTCTGTGGGAATTCTACCACCCAAGGAACATATCTCCCTACACCAATATGTTGCTTTTGGGTGTCTAGGGCTGCTGTGCAGATGCAGACAACAAGACCTTCACCTCACAGACCCACACTTGGCCCCACTTCACTTCGAGGTACCCTACCACTGGCCTCCAAGTATGAATGAGAATTTAACGCCCTGTCAGCATTCCCTATGGAGCAAGCTGTACGTAATTAGTGATATTTGGGTATTAATTATACCATTCATCAGCTCAAACTCTTCCTGCCTCTGCTGTACCTGTATTGTGTACAACACAATTCCCGACACTGTGCTGTACATGTTCTATGTGCAACTATTGCATAAAGCTACGCCTGCAATAGAAGCATTTTCCGCTCTAAACTGAAATAAACTTGACTTCAACGGTAAACAAATACAAAAATATAGACATACTTTAAGGTATTAGCACCTTTTAAAAAATCTGCCAAAAAAGTGACTGCAGACTGCCCCAGTTAACCAACAGATATAGTGCACAGTCAATGCCTTCACCATCGCTCAACAGGTAACGGAGGGTCATGTCATTTAGGTTTGCTATACAGGGAGCAGTACTTTAAATGAGCCTAAAGCAAAGTGTGATTTTTTCTTCTGACACAAACACTTGTGTTAAAGCTTAATGAACATGACTGAAAGGAGAGGCATCCAAATCCCAGCTTCCAACTCCCATTGTGAGTGATCCAAGATAGCCTCCAGATATGGACACAACACATAAAATGGTGCATCATGAGGCATGTTTGCAATGGTAACAGTGTCCCATTTCAAGTAGTTAGTGCTCTCCCCTGTTACCCATGTCATATAGTTTCACTATGCTCTAGACTGAGTTTGGAGAGACAGCATGCATTTAAGAAAGAGAGGGTGTATGTGCACGCCTGTGTTCGTGAATCTTGCATTACTGTTATCCTACTTCTGTTAACTAAACTCACAAAATATGTAGTTTGGAATCTTGCAAATAATATAATACACTAGCAATCGCACTGAGTAGTATTTAAATCCATAATTTTTCACCCACTGTGCCAGTCCAGAGAGCAGCCCGCCTTATGCAAATCAGTACTAGCCCTCTTAGCGCCTTTAGTGGCCGTATGCATGCCCAGACGTAGATCCCTAGCTCACCATGCCACCAGATCCAAGTTATAGCTCACTGACTAGGCCTAATAAAACTGAAACCGGTCTGGAAATGCGTTTGTTCCCTTCTGGAGGGGGGACCTTGCTGGACATTTCTAGATGGAATGTTCCCGTGAGCAGGGCCAGAACTGATTTGCATAAGGGGACCTATGTCTGGGTGAAAATCGATGGGTTGGAATGCTACCCAGAGCGCCTACCACTGGTTTAGGCTATTGGAAAGTGTTCTTCCCATTACCCTTTGGGTGTCTGGTTTAATAATACTTCTGTTTGTGACAGAAGTGTGCAATCAATGCCACCTGTGTGGAATCTTTCCTGTAAGAGAATCATGCACTGCTGCTGATGTTCTTCGACCTGTTCTGTCCCGTACTCAAGACTCATGAAAACAATCACTTCACAAAAGGCATGACTGGCTTTGTCAATGCTTGTCTTAACTGCGATTAGCCTAGTAATAAAGAAGGAGAGATATTGGAATAGTTCAGAGTTTTCTGCATTATCGACAGTAGGACAAGTAAGTCTGATGTTTGAGACATAGCTAGGCATGTGCTTGTAAAGCATGCATGTATTTTAAAGGTAATGGTCTTGCAACAATGTGTCCTTTCTAGGTCCCTCTTCAGTAAGTGGGACAATGGTGCCTACACTCAGAAAGACGGGTGTGTGCTTCCTGCAACTCGTGCGTTCATACCCACCATCTGTCAATCTTCTGTGTACATGAAGAGCTTTTCTTAGCTCCTTGAAGATAACACAAGCCGATGGTGTAATTCTACTTTACCATGCTCTCCCACCTACCCAGATCTATAGAGAAACACCTAATGAAATAAGTGTGCTTTCCACCAAAAACACCTCCCACAGGCAGAGTGCAGGAAAAATATAATTTAGTTATGTAGTAAATCCTACAGCCAAGGGCAGTGCAAAAACTCCCGAACCAGCTTTACTGCTACACCTGGATTCACAAGTCCCCCCGGCCCAGCTGGGTTAAATCCAAATCCTCGTCACAACACGTACCCCAATCCTGAGCTAGAAATGATTGCCTGTAGCTTTCACAAATCTATGCGACAGGCCCTCAGCTGAATCAGCAGAAGACTGTGATAGTGTCACAAGGTGACGTCATGGCAATACATCAATCAAGTCATATCCTCCTTAATAAGGAAAACAGTTGGGCTGGTGCTCTGCAATTTACAAACTTGCACCACTAAGAGAAAATGCATTTAAGTCAATGAAAACTGTGCATTAGCATTTACCATTCGCATGCGCCATTAATCAGAGTGCATTCTGGTCAGCAGAACGTCAAGGTTTAAAATGCCCTACATCTTCCGTCCTGATGCATTAATAATTAATCACATAAGTACCTCTATGCTTTTCTGTACAGTAAGCATCTGACCTTAGGGTGTGTGTGTGTGTGTGTATATATATATATATATATATATATATATATATATATATATATATATATATATATATATATATATATATATATATATATATATATAATACACTTTTCACATATTTACTGAGCATTCTAATGATCTTATCGGGGAATAGTAATCAATACCTCTTGGCAATCCTGGAGAAATTTCTGCATTTCTCGGTTGTCTTTAAGCCTCGTCAGAAGCTCACTGGCTGCCTTACGATTCTTTCTGTGCCTGGTTTAAGACAAAAAATACAAGACAGCACAAGCATTACATTATTAAACACAGGAGTCAGACCCAGGCAATAAAATGATCAGCCTAGACAGCTCAGCATAGTTTTTCCCCTTGATAATAGTGCCCAATTGCACCGAATTCCATGCGGGATACTCTAAGATACCAAATGCAATGCTTTCTAGCACTTCATAATTTAATGTGAGTAAGGGAGCACAATTGATACCACGGGATGAGGCCCCATCAGCACAGTTATTCAATACCACTCCCCCGCTATATCCAGAAAAAAAAGTATAGTACTGCACATTCAGAGCTACAACCTCAAGAGCCATACATGGCTTTCGCAGGAACACCCTTATCGGGTACTCAATGCAACCTTAAATCTAGCAGTGCCACAACTTTCACTATATAAGGAAGGTTGAGACTCTGCTGTAAGAATGTCCAATATTTACAAACACCTAAAACACATTAGGATTATACAAAAAATAAGTAGTGCAGTGTCATGCATTTGGTTATGAAAGTAGCGTCTGTAATGTATTCCTGGTGCGTAATGTAACCTTGTGCCCACAGGCAGCACACCTCAGCACAACAGTTGTGACACTTTCTCATGTGACCTCCCCTACAACCCATAAATTCGTCCATTACACATCTATGAATTCTCCATTCTCACATAAAAGAGGACCTTGCGGCAGCAGCATAACTGTGGGGACTAAAGTCAATCCTCCATTGCCAGCGTTCGAGGAACTAAGTCAAAGGTACTTGGGCATGAGCATGGGACTGGCATGAGGATAAAAATGTAAGCAAACGCAACCTAACTACACTGCTTATTACCTCCTCATTAGTCTTCTTCATCCCAATCCTTAATCTAGAAGGGTGACTATCACCCTGGAGATAGGCAACTTATTTGCTACCTCTATTTTGTTTTACATACAAAGTAACCTCCTACCTCTACCACTTCTGTCTTTTTTCCTATTTCGAGCATGAATTCCTGGTTCCTTGGGGATTCTTACTATGGGCTATGATGTTAGCTTCTGATAGAATTGTCTTCTTACTTTGCCGGAAATCCCTCCTCAGTCAAGGCATCTTATGGACTTGAGTCATCATCGTCCTTGTCCCTAGCTGCCTCTGAGGTCCTGGGGTTGTTAATCCCAGTTGGTGTGCACATTTTGCTATTGTTGCTTTTTGACTGCAAGAGTCAGTGTCCTGCCACTTGGATCTCTGTGGTGCCCATTCAAGCACTTGGTAGGTTGTTTGGGGCTGGTGGCCTGTATCTAGTCTCATTTGGTTGCTGTTTGCTCTGGCCATTGGGCTCCATCTGTGAGACTATAGTGGTTGTCTATTTATATGTAATCCTCTCCTACTCGTTCCTTAGAAGTGCTGGGTTACCTGTGCGCAACTTAATTTCAGGGATGCTGCTATGCGCCGGTTTGGCCGATTGGGGCTGTATTTTAATGTCTAACATTAAGCAGGCTCTGGTGGCCTCACTTTTAATTACTATGGACAGTCTGCTGTTCTGCTGAGAGTTGCCATCCATCTGCTTCTTCGTATTCGGTGCTCAGAGAGGTGTCCTCGCAGTCCGAATCCTGGTGACGGCCTTTTTTGATATACTGGTCCTGGTGAATTCTGTTTAAGAAAACGCTCACATTTGGTTTAGGTCAGGTTCGGTACCTTGGTATTCATGATATTATTTGTCCCTGTAGATGTTGCCTTAAGACTGTCTTCAATTGTCACTGTTCCTGCTTTTCTGGTTGGGTATTATAGTTTGCTTAGTACCCTTTTGGTGACATGGTTCCACATCAGGTTAGTCTGCCATGGAGTTTAACTGCTTCTGTTCAGGGTATCAGGCCTATTATCAGGGTAGCAGTGATTGCCTTCTGTTTTCTGCCCTCTGGATATTCTCACAGAATAGGACTAGGACAAGTAAGCTTGGCAAGGAGGTAACGGCTCAATTTACCAGTATCTTCCTTAGTCTAGGTCTTCCTCAACCCAGTCCTCCATCACTCTATCAATCATTCCCTTGGTTGTCCTCCTCCGTATCTTTTTGGTTTGGTATTATTTAGGAAGTTGTAGAGGTAAGAAGTCACTTTTCAAGCCACTGAGCAGAGCAAAAAAGATTTGTTGGGGTAGCAAAGAAGTTACATCTATGACTGTGAGATGCTCACCCTCAGAGTAAAATATAGGACAATGAACAGCTAGAGTGATGTAATGAAGATGACCGGTGAGTAATCCATCCATGAGACGACATGAACACACTAAAACATTGCATGGGCATGTAACTGTGTTTTTATATCATTTCTCAAATCAGTATTTCCGAGTAGGAGTGTTTTGAATTTGCCATAATTGCAATATGACCTTCAGAGAAGTGTACGTTTGTCTTTAAAAAGACACACTAAAAACTTTAAGGACCACCAACAAAGAAACTCACTGCCTTCATTACCTTTTCAAATAATGAAAATAAAAGAAACCAAGTATATACCTGAACTCATCCAACACGTGTGCAATGGTGTATCCCCAAAGCAGATGGCAGAATACTAAAAAAAAAAAAAACTCAACTTTGATTACAGACTTTTCTTTATAAAAACGACCGGGAGATTTAGGGTTTTCGTAGTTTGTGCTATTGAACACACAGCAAGAATGCTAGGAAGCTACCACTTTGCTACACTGAGGGACAATGTTCAAAAAAGGCAACAATCCCAAATATATCCTTTCCTAGGTACTTGAAGAACAGACACAGACAATTTCTCTATTTACATTGCGTTCTTCCTGCTGAAATTTTGACTTTGATATTACAGCCTAACAAGACCTCCTTTCCCTCTTGGACTGAACTCTGATTAAAAGCGCTCACTTTTGGTTTGACTTCTGTTAACATCACTGACTATTGTGCCATCAAAAATGGTACCTGCTGTCAATCGAGTCCACTTTCTCCTGGATCTTGTCTGCATTAATGTTGCCATCGCTGACCAGCCGTCTACCCGTCTCAACAACAGCATTTATTTTTTCTTCACTTGCATCCATTGTGGTCATGAAGTCCTCCTGCTTTTTAATAGCAGCTTCAGCTGCTTCCAATGTAGTGGGCAGTTCAGTGTGGGCCAAAACGTATTCCTTTGGGAAAAGATATCATTAGAAATGCATGCTGTATGTTCAGACAACTAATGGATGCATTCAGTATTACAGTAAAGCAAAAATGTGTTTTTTGCCCAACATGTTTTCTTTGATATGCAGACTAGACAGTATTCGAAGTAGTTTAGATTGTTCAAGGTAGGGCGCATAGCTTTAATGTCCCATCAATAGGGACTGCAGATAAATATAACATGCTACTACACCGGGCTGGACAGGAGCACATAAAATACTAAAAACACAGAAAGATTCAGATGTTTATCATTGAATAAGCAATACAAGGGTTTGTTTCAAATCCACAGAAAGCAGTTTGGCACTGTAAATGTTGGGTCTCTCACATATATATATATAAAGTCACTGTTTTAACCCTTTTTGCTTCTCTCCATTCAGCTAATTTATTGCTTTCTTTCTGCTTTTATTAATTTGTTTCGCTCTTCTTTTTATTCCTCCGTCTTTTTCACTTTTATCCAAGTCTTCTTACTCAGACTCATCCCTGTCTCTTTTGAGTACACTCTCTATTTCACCACCACCGCTCCAACCACCACCACCACCACTGGCCTCTAACTCCATTTTATCCTTATGTCTGTCTCAGCATTGTTATTATTCCATGTCTCCATTGGTCCCTTTATCTTTCTGTCTCCAGGTGATATTTTGCTCTCTCGCTCTTGCTCACTTTAATTTGGGAAAAAAGATGTAGGGTAAAAGCCTTTGGATCACCTGAGAACTCCCAAGAGTGACTGACATTACACACCAATGGTTCATCTGTTTCTAATGGTCTAGTCAGAAAACGTTTCTTTAAATTACTTGATTCTAGTAAGAGGTAAGCGGTGTTGGCGGAACACGCAGAAACGGACTCTGAAGTTCAGCTGAGTTGCATAGAAAATCAACGAGACTCTGTGGAGTTCTACCAACAAGCAGGAATAGGCCAGTCGCGCTGCTCGTGCTATGATTTAGCACCTGTGAGCGCGTTCTGCACTGAAAAATCACACAGCACGCCAGAGGGTGCAGTTTTCGAGATGCTTTTGAGGCCCATCAAGTAGATTTTATACTCCAGCTTTCTAACTGCAAACGGTCATGACCGCCTTGGTTAGAAAGATCTCACTAGATGTCCTCCTAGCAATCGGAAATCGCACTAGGGGACGCCAAATCTCATGTGTGCTTGCCAACTTACCATTCTGGAGCCACGCAAGAGAAGAAAAGTATGCCACACCGCAATTGGTGGAATTTGGACGGAACGCAATTCCGCCAATTCTGCTGGGGGAAAAGAATATTTCAATCACCTCTAGTTGGAGCCCTGCAACTCTGAGCAAAGAAGGGTTCCAATAGTGGGGCTTGATGGAAAGTGATAAATCATTCATCCTCCCTGATTTAGAAGAATTAGGATTTTGCTCCATTGCAACAGAACTGAATGTGAGGAACCCCTCATCTTTCGGTTTCTTACATGTCAGAAAATGCGGAAGGTGCATGCAGCAAAAGCAAAGCACAGTGGCGTCATTTCCATATGGAGCCTTACTTAAAAAAATGAACAACATTTATAGTGCACTAGTTCAATGGGTAAATTAGATCACATGCCGAGGTTGGGCCCTTTAGCTTGTACCTACAGGATTTAGGATAGGATAGGCTAGTAGTTCATAGGTCCTAATATTACCTTTGGAGTCTGGCAAACATACCTTTCTGTCCATGGTGAATCACAGGTAGCAGCAAAGGGTACTTGTGGAAGAAGTACATAGGGTCCGCTTTATGTTGGTTAACACAGATGCGTAAACGTTAACTGTGAACCCTGAAAAGTTTCTCTAGCATGCTGCAACCACTGTGACTATTCCAGGTGCCTCACCCCTCGAACTGTTTCATTTTTGGTTAGTAAAAAAGTGGACATGCTTAACAGTTCATAAGATAGTTAAGAAAAATAAGACATCAAAGGCTTATGTTAAGAGCTCTTAATTAATTGCCGATCATTTAGTCATTAGAAAGGTTGTAAAAGGTCATTAGAAACTAGCTGTTTACGTATAAAAAAAATAGTTTTGAAGCTTGAGATGCTTTGACAATCATATCCTGTGCCTTATTCTGCCAGCTAGCTGTTGGGTCCATAGGTATTCTATATAAATGTTTTTACTGTGGAATTTGACCATAGGCAGAGTCATGACGTCTCGCTATGATATAGATTGTAATCGCACAAAGCCAATATTCTCAAATGCTACTTTAGATTATTTTTTCACCAATGGGTTTAAACATTTCTTTTGGTTGCTGGATCCCTAGGACTACTCATTTAAAAACATTTCAGTACATGTTAAATGTTCTAGGCCTTTTGGGCACTTAATACATCAACTCTACGCCAGCCCCATGTCATGAAACTTGGGACATCTTTCAACATTGAGGGAAGGCATGCAGCCCACGAAAGGACTTCAAACCAAACCCTAGAGTGCACGTGTTGCTCTTGCATGCCCATATGGGAGCGTCACCGAGAGGAAGGAAGGTCAGGCAGATTTCCAGGTATGAGAATATACAACTGACTCTTAATATTGGTCCATCCGCTTGTTCTATTCCCTGCCACTTAGAGGAGTGACGAGAAAGTGTTATAAGCTATACAGTCAATTTCTTCTATGGCCTTGGTAACTTACTAAAGCAAGTGCACAACTTCACCAGTTTCCACCTTAGGAAGGAGCCTCGCATCATCATAGCTCTGACCAATTGGAAAGGAAAAGGCGGGAGGACGTTGGGTAAATATAACTATAAAGATAACTATATCCTCCTACTAATTCCTGGCACTCTTAATTGTCAAAGTTTTTGCTATATTCCAAAGCAATATTTAAGAAATAATGAGGTGATGAAAGGCAGTCCTATTCACTCAACAACTCCAGCAAACAGATCCTCGGTCACATATTGCACCAATACGAGTTCTGAAATTTCTGCTCAAGTCTGAAAAGTTCAGTCATGGTACCTCATGACGAGGCAGGTGTTTATGCATCATGCAAAAGTATCAAGGAGGTCTTGCTTGGATATCAGAAGCTCCTGCAAATCGGCAGACTTGCCAGAGTCAAGCAGGCTTGGTTTTCCCCAAAGAGCATTTCCTACGGACTGCAAGGTTAAGAAAAAGGAGGCACAGGCAGGAGGAGTATTGGGGCAGACGTGTCCAATTGTTTGAAGGGTCGAAAAGCCTTTGTTTTAGTGAAAGAAGGAATGGGCTTGGCTGGTACTAATTTAATGCAACTCTAATACTGAACGTGGCCAGGACAGCACTTTCTGCAGTGTACGGGACAACAAATTCTCCCTCATTGAGCAGCAAGTCAATGACTTCTTTCCGATGCGCCGGCTTTTAACTCAAAACCTTCAAAAAAGCTTGGATTTTCATAAAGGGAAATAAACGGATATGACATTAACAGGAAAGACCAAGAAACCTGGCTCGCACAGACAGCATAAATCACAGAAGGAGAAGGTCCTACTACTGAAAGCTGTTTCTAGTGGATATTCTATCAAACAGAAGATTCCCCACCTTAGATTATCCGTCCCAGGCACCCGAATGGATCTAGAAAATGTTTCCAGCAACACCACGGAGCACTGCTAGGTGGCGCTATGTGCCTTCCTGCTGTCTTCATACTGCCCCAGAAGTGAGAATGGAGCCGCCTTTAAGAGCCATCCCTGCACACTGACCTCAGATTCTTATATATCTCTGCCCACGCCCTCAGACGCAGAGCTTGAATAATTTGTACCAGTATGCAGATGTCCAACTTGAGACCTTTTTAGATGCTAAAAGGGCCACTTCACAGAACGGGGAGGAGGGAGGGCAGAGAGGAAAATGTGTATGTATTGGTATTAATACGGCGCAAACCTAGCTAGGAAGCAACGGAGCTCTGTACATTACCTGGGATGGGGAGTGAAATCCGAGACAATCTACAAGATTGTGCATATAGGGCGAGGGCATTATACAAATTCAATTGATTTATTTAACATTTTAGGCATAGAGAGATGATTTGGTATATGGTGATGTTGATGCAGGGAAAAAGTGAACCATCTGTTGGTAAACAGTAGAGTCAGTAAATTCGGGTAGTATGTGACATACAATTCCCAAACCACCTCAGAAATATGTAGCTGATCACAAACTTTATTACAGTCTTTCATGCGAGGCCATTGTTGCCATTGCTTCGGTTTAGCATTTCAAAGATGAAGATGTAGTTGTCTTCCAAATACTTACTATACTGATTTTTGACATCGCTAAAGCAGAATTCGGCCATCTTTTCTTACGTAAGTGACTACGCGTATGTCTGGAGTATAATGAAGGTGAGCAAGTTCCATAAATCACTGAATCAAAGGAGAGAGGGAGGACTAGGTAAGCTAGTCTGAATCCCCGCTTTTATATATCAAAAATCAAGAAAGACTAGCTAGGTTTATTACAGGGAAGACTCAATGGAGTACGTATGTCAAGGAAAACCAGTAGGTTTTTAGAAAGCCCTCACCCACCAACCTAGTTGGTGGCATGCTTCATCATCGGGCCCACCACAGTGGCACCTAACGTGCCCCGGGTGTGCTTCGACGCCAGATTACTGCGGAGCTGGTATATTTACTGAGTGTGCAGTGTGGTGAGTGTGAAGGTGAAGATTAAAAAGCCATACAAAAATCCCAGCACCCGAGGGTAAAAAAACACTATTTTAATAAACTGGGTCTCTGTTGGCATATTAAAAGGCAGACGGACACGGTGGAGTATGGATTATGACCTCCAGTGTCCTGTGTGGTCTACATGTTTCAGCCTGGCCTTTCTTAATTTAAAACAGGCTTTACTCAGGACCAAGTGAGTATGTGTGGAGTTGAAAAGGTTAATTTACAGTGAGTGTTTTTTGTTTTTATGTGTAGCACTCCCTAAGGTGCTATATGGGTGAGAAGGGGATTCCCTCTCGCTTGAACCGGGCGCCGCAGAAGGACGACAGGTCCAAGGAGGAACCAGATCGACAGTTTCGGTCTTTTTCTCTGCCAGGCGACCCAAGGAGGCTTTGAACAGCAAAATACTGTCAAAGCGAGAGGGAATCCCCTTCTCACCCATATAGCACCTTAGGGAGTGCTACACATAAAAACAAAAAACACTCACTGTAAATTAACCTTTTCAACTCCACACATACTCACTTGGTCCTGAGGAAAGCCTGTTTTAAATTAAGAAAGGCCAGGCTGAAACATGTAGACCACACAGGACACTGGAGGTCATAATCCATACTCCACCGTGTCCGTCTGCCTTTTAATATGCCAACAGAGACCCAGTTTATTAAAATAGTGTTTTTTTACCCTCGGGTGCTGGGATTTTTGTATGGCTTTTTAATCTTCACCTTCACACTCACCACACTGCACACTCAGTAAATATACCAGCTCCGCAGTAATCTGGCGTCGAAGCACACCCGGGGCACGTTAGGTGCCACTGTGGTGGGCCCGATGATGAAGCATGCCACCAACTAGGTTGGTGGGTGAGGGCTTTCTAAAAACCTACTGGTTTTCCTTGACATACGTACTCCATTGAGTCTTCCCTGTAATAAACCTAGCTAGTCTTTCTTGATTTTTGACAAGTTCCATAAATGCCTGCGCAGATGAAGTCACTTAAGGTTTTCACATCAGTCCATATCGAAGACCAGAACACTTGCATTACTCCAGAAGTGGATAAAATATGTATCACCCCAATTTCAGAGACATCTCCATCAGTAGAAATTTTCACCCTTATATGGCGACCAGTGGCAATGATGGATTACCTTGAAGTAGTTGAATTTTATTCGCGCCGCTTGAAGGCCACGATCCTGGGTGAATAATAAGTTTAACCATTCTTGGCCAGTTAAGTTAGAAAACATTTAAAGTGGATTTGGATAACGTTTCATCTACCAGCATTTCAGAGATAACAGATCTTAGTATTTTATAGCTGGTCTATCCAAGTATGTATGTATGTATGTATGTATGTATGTATGTATGTATGTATGTATGTATGTATGTATGTATCATGGAGTCCTTTAAAGCCATCTTCTTTATTTTAAGGCTGTCTATAAGCAGCCTCTGAGCTGGGGGTATTGTAGATGGGATGTACTATTCAAGTGGAATTCTTCACTTAAGCTCAGATTTCACAGTTCCTTCCAAGGTGAATTGATCTAAGGTGAGTATTGCTTTAGGTTTCTAACAGGTTCTGTTTATCATCTGGCCTCTAATGACGATCTCATCGTTGTCCCAGAGAGGTGCTTGGAGACTCTTGGTTGAAGAGTCCATGTGCATTTGCCCAGACCTGAAGTGAGTTAGAGAGGACAGGATTCTACTTTGCTCCATTAGGGGTGTTACGTAGGTATGTCCAGTGTGGGCCTGTTGATCCTCTCTGGATGTGGGTTTTGATTGTCACCCAATGTCTGGCTTCAAGCTCTTTGCTAAGATAATATGCAATCTGGGACAAATATTGTAGTATATATATGTATATTAGAGAGATATAAACGACAGGTAGTTGTGACATAGCTGACTGGGGCATTTCATTTTGCCAAATATAATTTTTGATCTGCTCATCTATTTGATGGAGTTGGAGACACAGGGGAGCCATCTGCTGCACTCCAAAAACACAGCTGAAACTGGAGGTCATTTACTTTTTTCCTGTTTGCCTCAGAGATAGGTGTAGCACTCTCCATTATGAGATATCGCATTGTATTTAGTCAATGAGGATCGAAAGATCATCTTTGATTATTGTTTGAAATTGATGGCTGATTTTCATCCTGAGATACTGCACTTTGTGCAGTTTACACTGAAAATGGAAATTGACAAGAGACATTTGAAATATGTTTTGTTATCAGCCTCGCTTTTCGGCCAATTTATCTTTTATCCAGAGAAGGATGGAAAGGTTGATATTGTGTCTGTGCGTTAAAAGTGACGTTTCAGGGGAGGCTATAGTTAGTAGCATATTGTCTGCATACAGCATGAGTTTTAATGGCCTAGAAGCCGTATCACTTTTTTGTGGTTGGTGCATCGAAAAGTGGTTGCTAATATCTCTAGGGACCATAGGAAGAGCAACAGGGACAGCCCTGCCTGGTTCCTTTTCTAATGCAGAGTTTACTTGAGTTAAAATTAATGACTGCTGTAAGATCAGTGGACAGCCATTTCATCATGGTTATGAATCGCTGACCTATCCCCATTCTGGCCATGGTTAGGTATAAGTAGCCCCACTCCACTTGATCAAAAGCTCTTCCGCCTCGAGTGAGACAACCACTTGTGCGTCATTTTCAGTTCAGGTTCACCACAGTAGGTGTAATATGGTATGCATGTAATTCTAGGATGTTCGTCCAGGAACATATTCAACTTTATTTCAATGTATGTATGACTTTTTTCAGACAGTTTGCCAGAATTTTGGCTACATTTTTGATGTAACTATTCATCAGGTATATCTGCTGATAGTTGCCCCAATGTGGAGGATTTTTCTCTGTTTTGGGAATCAGAGTGACATAGGTTTTGTTGAAGTCTGCTTTCAAGTTACTCACTTTAGTAGTTTCTGTTAACATGTTTTTCAATCGACTAATTGAATGCTCTGCATCAATTTTGTGAAATGAGATCGATAAGCCATCCTCTACCGGGGTTTTATGTGTTGGCGGCCTGTTTTTGATTGCTTCAACAATTTCCTCTTTTGTTGTTTCACAGTCCAGTTCTTCTTGTAGCTCCGGAGTAATCTACAAGATTGGTATTGGTATATGGTACATGAACTGTTGTTCAACTGATGTCTTCTATGTTGTCTCTGAAGTGTACAGTGCAGTGAAGGGTGCAAAATATGTATTTATTTTTCATGGATTTGCTAATAGACATCCTTCATGATCATAAAGTGATCGTTGTAATCGATCTAGCCTTTCTCTGTTTCAGTTGAAGAGCTAAAGGTCTACAGGCTTTTTCGCCATGTTTGCAATGGGTACTCTCGAGTCTTTGCAAGGCCTTCTCAGCATGTTGCGAGAAGCTATTATTTTGTTCGGATTTCTTTAAGATGTGAGGCTTTTCAAGTTGGACTCCGAAGGGCATCATTTGTATTTTTCATAGAGATCAGCTATTCCTTGTTCAAGTTTCTTGTTATCGTTTTGTGTAGGCTTGCCTTAATTTACCATAGTTGATTTTTTATCTTAGATATCGCATATAGGATTTTCCTGTTGCCCATGTTTGCAAAAAGCTTAGTGAGTCTTTTTTAGTTACTTATAGTCTTTGAATCATTCTTTCAAGTTCTTTTTCATCCTGCATCTTATATCGTAGTATATCCATCCTCCATGTTCTGGTAATTGATCGCAACAGTTTTAGAGCTATATTAAAGTAACTGGGGCATGATCTGAAATCTAGCTGCCCGGTTCCACAGTCAAGGATCTTAAGTAATCATACAGTGTGGTTTAGGTAATAGTCAATTCTTGTTTCAGTGCCATGCAGACACTACAGGAATGTATACATCCTGGCCTTTGGATGGTAAAGTCTCCATGGGTCCACCAAGGCGTGGTAAGGCATTAAGGTCCTGATTACAAGTTAGGCAGACAGGGTACTCCGTCACAAACATGACGCATACCCCATCCTCCAAATTACAATCCCATTATATCCTATGGAACTTGTAATACAGCGGAAGGGATATCCATCACGTTTGTGATGGAGTATCCCATCCGCCAAACTCGTAGTCAGGATCTTAGTCTTTCAGGAGCGCTTTCCTTCTTGTTTATCAGGTCTGGCCTGAGATTTTTCTAGAACATGATCGATGGAGACGTTCCAGTCTCTCCCAATTATCACTGCTGTACAGTGAAATACAGTCAGATTTCCATGCAATTGATTAACAATGAATATGCTACTTACCAGTATGCATCTGTTCTTGGCATGTAGGGCTGCTGACCTTCATATCTGTGCATAGATCGCCGCCTAGTGTTGGGTCCGGATGATTGCACATTATTGTCCTGGAAGAGTCTTCGAAGTATCACGAGATGGGTGGCTCCTCCCCTGGACTACAGTGCGCATGGCAATCCTCTCCATCTTCAGATTGTTTTTCGCCATTGTGGCAGAGATGGAGTGTAATACAGTAAGTGATGACCATGCCTGAGAATGATTCTGAGTGCTGCAGCTGCGACAGGCACCGGGGAGGAGGGCGGGCAATATGAATGTCAGCAGCCCTACATGCCAAGAACAGATGCATATTGGTAAGTAGCATATTCCGTTCGAGGCATGTGGGCTGCTGAATTCATATCTGTGCATAGAATAAATAGCAGTTACCTCCTTAGCGGTGGTTGCCCGTGCCAGCTGCAGCAGTCTGAAAAAGAGTTTTGAGAACAGCCTGTCGTACAGCAGCTTGCTGTTTGGAGTGTACATCTACGCAGTAGTGTTTGGTAAATGTATGCATGGTGGTCCATGTGGCTGCTCTACATATATCCTCTAGAGGAATGTTACCCAGGAAAGCCATGGAAGCCCCTAACTTGCGTGTGGAATGCGCTCGTGGGGGAACTGTTAACGTGTGTTTAGCCTTTTGATAGCATATCTGTATGCACTTAACAATCCATCTAGCTATACCTGATTTGGAAATGGGGTTGCCTTTGTGTTGTGGAGAGAAGGCAACAAACAGTTGCTTAGTTTTCCTGAAATCTTTTGTCCTGTCAACGTAATACAGGAGAGCTCTTTTAACATCTTAAGTGTGCAGTGCTCATTCTGCCACTGAATCTGGATTCGGGAAGAAAACGGGCAGCTCTATGGTTTGGTTAATGTGGAACTGCGACACCACTTTAGGCATGAATTTAGGGTTGGTACGCAGCACTACCCTATTAGCATGAACCTGCATGAAAGGCTCTTGAATAGTTAGTGCTTGAAGCTCATTAACTCTTCTTAGCGATGTGATTGCTACTAGAAAAGCCACTTTTCATGTCAGAAACTGTATCTCACAAGAGTGAAGAGGTTCAAAGGGCGGTCCCATTGATCTGGTGAGAACCACGTTCAGATTCCAGACAGGTGAAGGAGGGTGTCTGGGAGGAATCACTCTTTTGAGTCCCTCCATAAAAGCTTTAATGGCTGGCACCCTGAAAAGAGAAAGATGCTGTCTGTTTTGAAGATAAGCTGCCATGGCAGCCAAATGTATCCTGATGGAACTATATGCCAGATTGCATCTGTATAGATGCAGCAAATAACAGATAATGTTTTGCGTGGGCGCATCCAGCGGATTTAGGTAATTATTGGAACAGTAAATGACAAATCGCTTCCATTTGGCCGCATGGCATGCCCTGGTCGTAGGTCTCCTGGCCTCCTTGATGATGTTCATTCAATCAGGGGGCAAGTTGAGGTAGCCAAACTCTATGACCTCAGGAGCCATATTGCAAGGCTCAACTGTTGTGGATCTGGGTGCTGAATGTCTCCCTGGCTCTGAGTGAGGAGACTGGGAGTGAGGCGCAGTCGTTGGTGAGGCACCACTGAAAGTTCTAGGAAGGTGGTGTACCACGCCTGCCTTGCCCACGTTGGAGCAACCAGGATGAGCGTCATGGAGTGTTGTCGCAGTTTGCGTGCCACTAGCGGGATGAGCGGTGCTGGAGGAAAAGCGTACGCAAATCTGCCTGACCAGTTCATCCATATCGCATTGCCCTGAGACTGCAGGTGTGGGAACCTGGCGGCGAAGGTTTGGCATTTTGCGTTTTCCTTTGTTGTGAACAGGTCTATCTCTTGGTGACCCCACTGCTGGAAATATGGTTGGAGCACCGAGGGGTGTATCTCCCACTCGTGCATCTGATGGCAGGTCCGCCATCTGGTTGTCCTTGCCTGGGAGATGTTCCGCCATGAGGAACATGTTCCTCTGAATGGCCCACTTCCACATGCTCTGGGCTAGATGAGACAATTGTGGAAAGTGTGTGCCTCCCTGCTTCTGGATGTAATACATGGCAGTCATGTTGTCCATCCGGATCATCACGACTTTGTTGCACAAATGCAATTTGAATGCCTTCATTGCCATGAAGATTGCCATCAGCAACAACAGGTTGATATGCATTTTTTGCTGCAGCGTCGTCCATAGTCCCTGCACGGTATAATGGAGGACATGCGCTCCCCAGCCCTGGAGAGATGCGTCCGTTGTTAGCACTATTTGTGGGACAGGCTCTTGGAACGGTCGTCCCCTGCAAAGGTTTTGTGTGTTCCACCAATGCAGAGAGTTGGTTGCACGACCGGTCACCAACACTAGGTCTTGTAGATGTCCATGAGCCTGGTTCCACTGTTGTGCTAAGCACTCTTGAAGGTGACGCATGTGTAGCCTCACGTGTGGGACTATGAAGATGCAGGAGGCCATCATACCTATCAGCTGCATAAATACCTGCGCTGGGAGTGAGTGTTGGGGCCTGAATTTCTGAATCAGTAATTGCATGCTGTTGACTCTGGCAGAGTTTGGCTGCGCTGTTGCTGTCAGAGTGTTTATTGTCACACCTAGGTACTGTTGCACATGTGCGGGTTGAAGGTGTGATTTTTGATAATTTAGTGAAAATCCCAGACTGTGTAGGAGGTGAATTGTGCGGGACATGTGGCTGGCACACTGTTGGGCTGACTTTGCTTGGACAAGCCAGTCGTCCAGATAAGGATAGACATGGATGTGTTGTCTCCGAAGGTGCGCAGCCACTGTCGCCAAGCACTTGGTGAACACCCGGGGGGCAGTAGTGACCCCGAAAGGCAGGACCTTGAACTGGTAATGCTGGTTGTTTATGGTGAACCGGAGATATTTCCTGTGTCCTGGGTGAATGGGGATGTGGAAATATGCGTTCTTTAGGTCTAGGGTTGCTAGGAAGTCCCCCTGACTGAGCAATGGTAGAACCTGCTGTAAAGTTAGCATGTGAAAGTGTTCTGACAAGATGTACTGGTTCAGGGGTCTGAGGTCTAGAATGGGCCGGAGAGACCCGTCCTTTTTTGGGATTAAGAAGTACAGTGAGTACACCCCTGTACCCTCCTGTTCTAAAGGCACAAGTTCTATGGCCCCTTTTTGCAGCATGCAGAGTACTTCTTGCTGCAATAAGTGCATGTGCTCTGCGGACATAGGACGGTGCCTTGGGGGTATGTTGGGTGGAGTGGAGGTTAGTTCCAGACAATAGCCGTATTGTATAAGTTGTCTCACCCACCTGTCTGGGGTAATGCCTTCCCAGACTGGCAGGAACTGCTGAAGTCTTCTCCTGACCGGTGTTATATGGTCTAGGGGCAGTGACAAGGCGTCACTGTTTATTGGTGGCGGAGGATCTGGCATTATTATTTCCACGTCCTCTGCCCTTGGTGCTGTTCCCACGATATCCACCCCTGTTGTGCTTGATATAGGTGGCCTGCGTGCTCCCCTTGTTGTATTGGGCTTGCTGTGATGCTTGACCTCTAGATGCTCCCCTGTTACCGGAACGACGAAAAGAACCGCCCCTGAACAGTTGCGACTGCAGGGCCCCCATGGATTTTGCTGTCTCAGTGTCTTTTTTAATCTTTTCAAGGGTCGTGTCTACATCAGGACCAAAAAGAAAGTCAGGGTTAACTGGCTGATTGAGCAGAGTTGTTTGTATCTCCGGTTTAAAACCAGAGATGCGGAGCCAGGCATGGCGTCTTAGCATCACACTAGTGTTGATGGCCCTAGCTGCTGTGTCTGCTGCATCGAGTGCACACTTGATGGATGCATTGGAAATTAACTTCCCCTCCTGTATCAGCATTTCTGCCCCCTCTTTATAAGCATCAGGCAGGTGTTGTAGTAGCTGCTCTAACGTGTCGTAGTGAGCCCTATCATATCTGGCTAATAGGGCCTGTGTATTTGAGATCCTCCAAATATTAGCTGCTTGAGCCGCTACACGTTTGCCAGAAGCTTCCAAGATTTTGGATTCTTTGTCCAGAGGAGGAGCATCACCACTTGTTTGAGAGTTTGCTCTCTTGCGAGCATTAGCCACCACTAAGGAGTCCAATGGGAGTTGGCCTCTGATAAACGAGAAGGGCCTCAGCCACAGCAGCTCTGGCTGAGCTACACTGGTTACCCCTAAAACAAAGAGTGGCATTCAAGTCCCTCTGCATTGTCTTTAAGGCTCTGCACGGACTTGGACCTAAACCTCTGCAAGCCCTGTTCCGGTGGTACACTCCTGCCAGAGACCTACGTTCATCTTCTGCTTGTCTGGTAAAGGTACCCAGATTCAACAGAACTAGAACAGGGGGCAGATCATTCAGTGTAGCTGCGGCCAAGCTGTGGAACAGCCTGCCCACTGACATACGTCAGACATCACAGCTTCTTCCCTTCAGGAGACGCATTAAGACATGGCTCTTCCCCAAATAAACTGCCCGTCTGACTGTTCTTCCGGTTTACCGTTAACAGAGTAATTTCCAGCGCCAGGAAGCCTGCAAGGTGTCAGTTTGCGCTTTACAAATTCTCAAAATAATAAAATAATAAATAAATAATAAACGTGGGGTCCACAGACGCAGGCCGGTATTTCCTCTCAATCCTTGGGTTTACAACCCTTGCCCTTGTGGTCTCCTTGAAAATGTCAGTAGCATGTTTAAGGACACCCTTTAGCATAGGCAATGTCTTTACCGATCTTTCTGAAGTTGAAAAAGTATCAAACAGAAAGTCTTCCTCCACTGGGTCAGCGTGCATTTCCACGTCATGGTTATTGGCTGCCCTTTCAAGCAATGCGTTGAACGCTGCCGTATCTTCAGTAGGCGAGGTCTTGACAGTGTAGGACTGAGTGTCAGGGGTGGTGTGAGGCTCGTCAGGATCAATCCAGGTTTGAGGTTCCTCCTGATCAGTGTCAGCGGGATAAGAAAATTCATCCTCATTGTATCCCCTCCCTCACATCCTCATTGATGCGTATGGGAGAATAGGCATAGTCTTGGGCATAGGAATCCACAGGTTCAAAAAGAACAGGTGAGGTGGCAGAATCCCTTTTCCTTTTGAGAGGGATTTTGTATGACTCTAAAGGGTGTTCTGGAGCGATCTTCCTTTTGTGGATGGGGAGTCTGCCAGAATCCGAGTCGATGAACAGCTTTGACTGATTGTCATAGGAGGGTGCCTGGAACACTACATCCTCCTGAATGGACTGAGACCTTGAAACTACCGACACCTTTTTGGACGTGTCGGTGCTCTTCTGTGGCTCGAACGCCTTGGGTCGAGCGGTCGGGGGTAGTCCGAATGTATTTGGTGGCGCAAGCATTGGAGACGAACCAACCTTCTTTGAGGGTGGCGCTGTCTTCGATACGACCGACTTTGTCTGATCACCAGCTGGCTTGCGGCCTTGCGTCGACTCGAGCTCCTGGTGCGTAGCAGGTACGCTTTTTTGTTTCGACGCGATATGCTCCTTCAGGTCGGGTTTGGTTTTGGACTCGAAGGCCTTGCTCAACATTGGCTTGGAGGCTGTAAGCTTCGGATCGACAGTCTTTTTAGCCTTGAGTCCTTTGCCAGTGTCGCCATGTTTAGACGTTGACGTCGATGGAACGTGCTTGACTGTAGAGGCAGGCTTCGGCGCCCCGCTCTTCGGGTCGACGCCCCCTTGAGACCCCGAAGGGTCGATGACACTTTTAGATTTCATCGGAGCCGAGGAATCCGAGACCGTCGATCCGAGCACTGTCTTTAGCAGTTTTGGTTTCCATTTGGCATCCGTTTGTTTCGGTTTCGATTTCGCCACTGAGAATGGTTGATCGACCGATGGCAATTTAGAAGTATTCTTAGCCGGGCCTTGACGCGGGGCTATAGAATGTGGGTTAAGATCTTGGCTAAGGCCTTCCGGCGATGCCGCGACCTGAGCCGTAGAGAGTACAGTGTCAGTTTTGGGCCCCGCAACTGCGGGTGGGCCTTGCTCATCGCTTGAGTCGTCATCGACGGCTCCGATGGCCTCTGCGTCGTCTCCTACCTCGACGACGTCTTCCTCATGGACGTAGTCTTCTTCCTCGTCCACATCGTAGTTAGATTTGTGCTCCGACGCAGGGCCCGACTGCTGGTCAGGATCCTCTTCATCGACGCCCTCATCGTCTTCGGCCTCGAAGATGTTCTCTGGATCGGGCGCCGTTTTCTGTGCCGACTGTCGTGCGGCGCGTCGAAGCCGAAGCATCTTCTTGGACCGGAACTTGGAACAGGCCATGCAGCTGGCCTCGTCGTGGTCCGGAGAGAGACATTTATTGCACACTGGGTGCACATCAATGTGAGGGTATTTGGAGTTGCAGACGGGGCATCTCTTGAACGGGCTCCGATTCATCGTCGATCGTTGTTGGGGCCTTTGGTGTCGAAAAGGGTAAACGGCCTTTGACGTCCTGTTCGAAGAACTGGATCAAGTACTAGGCACCAAACGAGACAATACCGACGCCCCGAAGGCCTTTCGGCCTTGCGAAAAGAACTTATATTGATTCCGACTTTGATTCAAGAAAGTACATCCAAACCCAATGGCGGAAAAAAACAATCTGAAGATGGAGAGGATGCCCATGCGCACTGTAGTCCAGGGGAGGAGCCACCTATCTCGTGATACTTCAAAGACCCTTCCAGGACAACAATGTGCAATCATTCGGACCCAACACTAGGCGGCAATCTATGCACAGATATGAATTCAGCAGCCCACATGCCTCGAACACATGTTTTTGTTGTATTTGGGGGATTGTCTGAGCCTAACAATATGGTCAGATCAAATATTAGGAGCATGGCAACAATATCAGTTTCAGTTTATTTTATCTGATTGTGATATGTGGGTTTCTTGGATCAAAGCTATATCCAGTGTTCTAGACTTTAGAGTGGTCAGTATCTTTTTTCGACATACAGTTAGTCATTAAGTTCACATTCATAGTCCATATTTTCAAGGATTTTGTGACATCACCACCATATTTTTCAAGGTTGTGAGGAAGTTGCAGAAGTCACTGCAGAAAGGAGGTTTGTGGGAGAGGTCCTTTGTCTCGGTCTCTTTATTCGTGCAAGTTGTCTTTTCTAGAAGGTGGCACCCTCTGCCCCACTCTAGTTATGTCTGTCCTAATTGTGCCTGTGATTCCAGATGGGTCAGGAGGGAGGGGCACGACATGCACTTCATACACTTGGGATATACACTATGGACGGTCTCTTTAATGAGGGTGTAGTGAGCGGCTGGAAGCTCATTCTGGAGACAGCAAGCCCAACAAACAGACTGCATTGACCCCTCATCGACTTTCTATACAGCAGAGTTGTGTGGAATCAATTAGGATTCACCCTACAGGTTGAGCCCAGAACCACCAGGTTCTGTGGAGTGTTAAGTGAAAAAAATCTGAATCGTCAGGCACTGGTCTGTGATGCCTAGCCATCTGCCTATTCACCCATGAGCAAGAACAGGGTTGTGACCAAGTGCCCGTCAAGGTATGATTGAGGGCCTCGTTAAAGGACAGCAAGGGGGAAAGACATGGCTGCCCCATGCTGCAAAATTTCCATAAGCCACTTAGTATTGGTCTCGGAGGAAGATTTGAAATTACAGGATCTCAGCTGCCCATAGAACCATAGCTGCAAATAATGCACACTATTTGGCTGGTGCTCTAATTGGCTAGTCCAACCCACTGTTAGGGGAAGTATCAAGCACACTGGCCTCTAAGTCCATATAAAACTGTCATTGTCTTAATAAGGAGGTAGATCATCATATCCTTCCCTCCCCATCATAATCACCCTCTGGGGGTGCACCTTGATCAGAACCACAGCAAAAAGATAACGGAACCTTTGCAGGTGTAACCGCTCTGGTAGAGGTATTGTTAGAGTTAGGCTGCATGTTGACCAGTTGTGCTTTAGTAATTTTGTAGCACAACTTCAAGTACGATTGGGCTGAAGTTAGTTCGGGGTCAGACATCGTAATCAGCACTGGATCCTCTTCCAGCACCAGTGGCTTTAACACCAGAGTCAACAAGGAACAGTAAGTGCTGGTCCTGGAACTGGAGTAGATTATGTAACGGAGTCTGTACAGGACCCAAAACAGGTCATAACAGCTCAGACGGTGCTCATGACGGGCTAGAGCCCCTTGTGGTTCCTTGGGGTCTGAAGGTTTGCCAAATAAAACCGGAAATGTGCAAAAAATCTACAGCAAGGCATCTTTGAAGGCCTCAATCTGCTGAGGTGGTGTTGATGTCCTGGAAACTGTGGATGATCAGTTGGAGAATAGGCTCTGCGACTAGGGACCCTGATGGAGACCAACTGATATATTGACGTCCTTCCTGGGATTGGTGGGAATGGAATAGAGTCCCACTTCACTTTTTTATGCTTCTGCTTGGGCTTCGATTTGGAATTACTAGAAGAATTTGATCACAAAGTTGACATCTCACAGGAACGGCCCAGAGGGTAAGAATGAGTCACGGTCTACTACCAGGAGTGGGCATGAGAAAATTACGTGAAGGCTTTGACAATCTCTTATGTACGAATATATACAGCTTTGCTTCTTGGTCCCAGATCACCATCACGTGCATAAGGGAACACTTATCGCACATCTTCGAGTCATGTCCTGAGTCCATACAGCAGAGAGCCACCTCGTGGCATTTGTGTTCTGCAGTCATGACAAGGTTTGAAACCTGCAGTTTTAAGGGAGGAGACAACATTCCCTAGTACACAAGATTTAATTTCTTAGGAGTCATTCGAGGCCAATGAATTTGGGGCTCTTCACGAATGGGGCAGAACAGTATCAACTAGAATAAGAGAAATAAATGCACAAAAATAACACTGGAATGCTCAATGCTGCAATGAAAATGCAGGAGCACTTCACAAGTCTGTTGTTTTGTCAAATTCATTGCCCTAAACTACAACTTCTTCCCTTCCTTTCCTTAGAATCCTTGGAATATTTCATGGATTGAGAGTAGTTGTGGAAAGAATGCTTCCTGGTTTTGCTCGCTGTCATTCAGTGACTGCTAGAGGTGTGGGAAAGCTTTGCCTCAGCAGCCCCAGTCCACCCAAAGTCCTCAACTGCTAGTTCTTCATATCCCAGAGGGGCACAGCCAAAATTCATGCTGAATTTTTAGAATAACCTCTAAGTAAACAACTTTTATCAAGCCCAGTGTTGTGCAAATCCATCTAATATAGATACCCCAAAAATCTGTCAAACATCCAACATTCATGGCTACCTAGGGATAAAGGGTGATGCAGGGTCTGTGATGTCTGCTCCTCCACCATAAGTAACACATTCAATGACAGCAGAAGAAACTGTTGAAGAGGGGGGAAGCCAACAGGAACCAACAAGCTGCTTGCACTGTCAGAACCAGCCAGGGTGTGCTTTTTAAGTAGAATATTCTGCTGTCAGGGTTGAAAGTTTAAATAGCCTTACAAGCCTCAGGACCACACTGATCACAAACACCCACTACCTTGTAAATTGCCATCATTTTTGGGGAGTGCCAATAACACTGCAGCAGCCATTTAATAACCTATTAAGCTTGCTACATAGGTGATAGATATGAGGTAATATTGCAGTGCTGACCTCCACAAAAGCTTTGTCTAAGGCATGCGACAAATTTGGAGTATGTCATGAAATACTATTCCCCACGGCGAGACGAGCACAGGCTGGACCATGCACTTTCAGTACACGGAAGCACCCGCCCGTGTTTCTTTCGCATACTTTGACTGCCCACCCCGCCGCTCCTAATTGTACCCGTAGACTGTGTCGGATGTATCACTGGTTTATCGATGAACGCATAGCGCATTTATCAGCCCTGAAGAGTCACCTGTTGACTAAACTAGTGTCAGCTGGTGTTGTTTTTCTTTTACGAATATTGCTTACATAAAACAACTTTCATGGAACTACCGGTGTCGACCTCCAGATAATTTCAGTATTGTACCAACTGTATATCATACATGTGTGCCCAGGACTTGTTTCATAAAATACTAATTTCAGTGAGAACTAATTGCAATGTCAAGCTTTGACAACAATGTAGACAGGGTTATATGATTTTCATTCACTAACAACACAAAAGAAATAAAAGTGTGACCGAATTGTACAGATTTACGGAAGGCTCTGTATTACAGAAGAGATGGGCATATCCTTTATCACTTTCTTATATATTTCCCAGGTATCCCCAAGTTATACCACTGGAAAAAAATTAACAGTGTGGGTCCACAGCGAAAACATAATTAGCAGTAACTAAATATATATTACGGTTTAAAAAATTCAATAGTTTACCTGGTTGTTGAGAAATGCTTCAGCCTGTTTAGTGTCTCTAAGAAACAGCTGGTAGGCGTGAGATTGAGACAGGAGATTCTGCCTGTTCTCCCACATTTTGTGAAGCTCATTCCATCCGGTGTCCAATGCCTGAAGACGCTGCCGCAGAAACATGTACTGTGCATCAGTCTGACCCTGGGTCACCAACTCACCCATGTCCCTCATCTTTTGATAGTCCTCCTCATAGTTGTGAATTTCATTCTTTATGTTCTCATGCTGAGTAAGAAGCTTTTCGGCCTCCGCCAATGTGTTTGGCATATCTTCCGAAGCAATTGCTGTTTGCGTTCTAGAAAGCCAGGATTGGAAGTCATCCAAGTCACGTAAGAACTGTTGAAGTTTGCTGGCCTCCCCCAGAGATTCTTCACGATTTTTAAGGGTGGTTTTCATTTCTTCCCATACATCACCAATTTCACCAAGCCGCTCACTAATCGCCTGGGCCTGATCAGGATGTTCTGCTTGAAGTTTCTCAGATTCTTTTTGCAGATCACTTAATTTAGCCTCAATGGCTGCCAAGTCCCGCTCCATACCAGTCAGCTTCCTCTGCAGGGCCATTACTCCAGCAAGGTCATTCCCCAGTTCTTGCGTTGATTCAATCACTTTGGTCTTCTCTCTAATCCATGACTTTGTTTCATTACATTCAAGATGGTAGTTCTGGATACTTAGGGCGGAGCTGAGAGCATCTTTGGTTTTGTCCACTAGTTCTCTGAATTGACCCCATCTAAGAAGCACAAGTAGGGACAGAAAAGGTATGTCAGAAACATAATGTCCATAATAGAAATCCTTAATAATAAATGTTGCTTCTTGTGAAAAATGTATGCCGAGAAGCGTTACCAAAATAATGCAAACATTAGAGAGACAAATATTATGTATAACCGGTTCAGTGCAGAGTGTGGTTATCCTAGTATAGTAGTCAATAAGAGGTAGCTTGAAAGAGCTGAGAGACACAAAAGCATTACTTACTTGGTACTCTTACCCCAGATCTACATTCCCCTTACCTGCATCTTATTGATGCAACCAGAGAAGGACATTGACCAAATGCAGTAAGAGTCCACTGCCCTATTGCATGGCGCACGGTTTGACAAGAGCTTAGAATCATGGTGCATGCATTGCCTCAAGTGTAATCTGTCCCTTTTAAGCAGCAGACATGTGCAAAAGCTTACTAAGAATCCAATTCCTATTTTCTTTACAATCTCGTAATACACTTTAGAAACATATACATGGAACAGGTCTGGAGGGTTGAATGTCTGCACCAATCGAGCACAACAGTCAATTTTGTGACTGCTTATTATTTATTCCTCCTTCTGGAACGTTGACCTATTCTAAAGCCAAGATTTCCAAACATCGTAAGACAGGCAATCAAGGCGAGTATCACGGACAAGTCTTAATATCTAGGCAAACATTTTCCAAAATATGCCCACCGCTGATGCTCATGCCAAACGCAGCATGCATATTTTTGTGCACTGCATGCCGCATAAAAAAATGCTTTGCATTTCTCTCCACTGTTATGAACCCTTGTCAAAGACAGGTTACTAAGATAAATTGACATGGGAACATGTCTACGTAGGCAAGCTCATTTCCCCAAATCCATCCTCATGACGTCTGCACTACATAAGACCACTGGCGGACAGGTTGCTGAATCAATGGAATATTTGAGTCTTCTCTTTCAAAGGTCCTAACCAGATTGAGGATTGTAACAAGTCATACGTTGGCACTAACATTTTACACAAGTAGTTTTTGCTTACAGTGTCATTTGTCCAGCAGCATTACCTACAAAACTGGATCACTACTCACACATCATTGGATACAATTAAGTGACAAGTTTTGTAATTCATGCGAACAATCTGGGTCATAAATTACCAACAGCAGAAAATATTATATTCCCTCCGTTAGCTATTAAGCTCATTATAAGCAGAAGTGTTAATGAAAACTTAGGGACATATGTAGGAATTACCTTTCTACTAATTGCTAAACGCATATCGGTCCTGACTTTTGGTTGACTTCCTTCCTGATGGCAGCTGAAGGTGGTGAAAAGCTGGAGAAAACTGTTCTAGTAACCAACTATTACTGAAAAATTGCCAACAGAGGAGCAGCGCATGGACAATTAAATCATTTCTCCAACTTTTCAACTTCTTGGCTTACTACAGATCAAGAGTTTAGATGAAAAGTCAGTATACTTAATTACAAAGACGTACAATTGTCAGGGCACTGGAACATTGTATTACATAGTGTTTAACACTTCATTAGATTTGTAACTTTGCAGACTATAATAGAAAAGGAGTCCCAATGCATCTTAAACATTCCAAGCAAAGACAAATGCATTTTTACGTTCTTTTCTTCTGCCATACCGTGTATTCAACTTATCTTGCTGTGCTTTGATTTCTTTCTCACTTGGATGTCCACTGTGTATCAACTGGCGAGAAATTTGGTTTACAACAGCCACACGGGATGCCTGGTTGTTCATTTCAGGCTCTAAGCTTTCAAATCTGCAATTAGTGGGAAAAGTAATGTTAAATAACTGGTAAAACCTTCAGCTATAAATAGGACCTAGTTACTGAAACATATTGCTTGTTTACCTGTGCTGTATAACTTCGAGGTCTTCCAGTTTTTCTGGAATTTGCATATTATTTAGCCACTGCTCCTTCTCGTCAATCCAAAGTTCACAAGCATCTGCTTCACTGAACATCTTGTACAAAGCAAGAGCATCCTGCAAAGCTTGCTTACGAAGTCGTGTCAGTTCAGCAACCTCCTTGAACCTCTCCTCAATGCCAGACAATCTGCCCTGCACCTCTGGTGAATCAACATGCTCTGCTGGAAGAGCCTGAGCTTGTTCATGTAGTGAGTCAATGATTGCTCGATAGCTTGCAATTTCTTCCGCAACATCTTTGTGTTTTTTGACCAGGGACTGAGTGGAATATTCATCATGGCCAACATCATTACTGGATACAATTTTGAGGATGTCCAACATCCAAGCATCAATATCATCTGCATCAGCTTGGAACTGATGAAGGCTGGAGGCCTCCTTTAGATGTTTCTTCCTGATGGCAGAGAGCTGTTCAAGATTGGCCCACTGTTCCTCGATGTCATTGATTCTCTCTCTAATTTTCTCGGATCCAAAATGATCCTCTTTGATCATTTCTTCGCCCTCTCGAATAGTCTGCCTAAAATTACCACTGCGCCCACTCATTTCATCTTCAAATGCATTGTGCTTGCTGAGAAGACGGACCACACTTGTCAAGTCCCTGCCATAATCGTCCGATGACAGGATCTGTTCTTTCTCACGTATCCAGCCCTCTTCCTCTGCCATTTCCCAGAAGAACTTCCAAAGGCGCCTCGACTCCTCCAAACGAGCACGTCGTTCCGCTGCCAACTGACATAACTCTTGATAACAGAACTCCATGTGAGCCACACGATCACGTATAACTTGAGGGTCACAAGGCTTGTAACCTAGCAAGATAAACATAAATATGTTTGAGTGGAAAACAGGACACAAATATAATTTGCAAATAATTGTTATTTTTTTTTACAAATTGACGAAGGAAACATTGCTCCAAACTAAATTCTAAATTGCTACTTAAAATGTTCATTTATCGTTAAAAAAAAAATGGTCACAGCTTGTTGGCATTCCACGATCAGGACTGCTCTTGCCTTCAAACATGATAGAAATTATGACCATGGGGAATTACAAAATTCCCCAAACAGGACGAGTATTTCCAAATATTGTAATTTAAACCTTCATGAGCCTGTGTACAATTAATTTCTGATCTCTGAAGAAAAGGATTGCGAGATTACAACCACATACCCAACTTTCACTTACTCCTTACCACAAGCACTTTCATGCATACATGGTTTCTAAATGCTATATTGTCATAAATGGTTTTAGGCCCTATAATGTATGTCTGCACGTATGTATATATTTAAAAAATAATGTTATGTTTATAAATCAATAGCTTACCCTCATACTGCTTGGAGGTATCTAGGTGAAGTGGAGGCACTACTTCAAGTCACACTTAACTAACAAATTCAGTTAATATTTGTTTTTATCTACATTGTACTGCATTGGAGAGTTGATTCTACAAATTGGGATGTGGGAGACCCCGACAGCATATTTAGTGCAGTCCCTCCCCCAAGAAATAAAATAAGTGCTCTTTTGAGTACTGCTCAACCTTATAAAGTGTTGTTGAGGTGGCAAATAATGACAGTCATGGTGACGATCATCAAGATGGCTGATCTTCTCTAAATACAGACTAAGGAGACCTCTCTCAGGGCGATTATCCCTGTACCTGCAACTCGGGTAGGAAACGATCATTGCTATCGGACGGCTGTCTAGGCCAAAAGGTGTGGCTGCTTCTTTTAACCTACCGGGGCACGAGTGCTAGCAACTATTACATCACTAGGATGCCTAACTGTTCTCCTACTTCACAGAAAACCTGTATGTATATTTTTTTTTAATTCATTCTAAATATTCCATGTGTGTGCTAATGTAGTGGAAATAAATTTTGCATTCGAACAGTTAATGAGACCTGTACTTGTTTCGCTCTGAATACTCACAAATACTTCCCAATACACTTAAGCGACCCGTTATCTTCTATTGTATGTCTACAGAACAAGGCAAATCTGTGTGCACAATCACACTTTACCTTCTCCTTCCATTGCAAACTTCTGCGCAGAAGCATTGACACCTCGCACGCGTTCTGACTGAATTGCAATGTCTGCCTCAACCAATGCATGTTTCTGCAGCAGGTCTTCCACTCCCAAGAGATGCTTTCCATAATCTTGAGACAACAGCAGCACCTGAACATGAACGAAAAACCCATTAAACAAGAGGAGAGCCACATTGTTTCCACCAAACACCAGCAAATGCCCAGGATTCAGCTTCACTTAAGAAATCGCTTTAAAACATACAACCTGTCATTTAAATCCAAACTAAATTTAGTATGTGCTGGTTTCCAATCAACTGTCCAAACAACTGCACACACATCACTTGCATAGGTCTGTTGCTGGCATTTCCTTAAGCTTATTCTATTTGCAAACCCTATCACATTGAGAAGAGGATTCCGTTTTAAGCAGGCGGAAGGTAATAAAATGTTCACCATGGCGTCAGCAGACTCATGGCTTTCATATACCGCACTGAACGACATTTACAACAGGACTTAGCCCATTAACTGTGGAGTTGATATATAGATCAAGGCCCTGATGCTACAGCTAAACTATTGTAAACAAAGATTGAATTATCAACAGTCATACCAGTCACTGCCTACAGGTTCAGCCTAGCAGCCACTAGCCATTACATTTACATTTACTGAAAGTCTAACATATAGGTTACTTGCACATTTACAACTAAAATAGAACCCACCAGATACATTGTGTGGGCCTCTAATTAGAAAGGCAGCATATGCACTAAAAGACAGCAGTCACCCACACAGTATAAATGCATTCTGAACTGCTGCAATATGGGCCATTTGTGTGTGAGGATGAACATGAACTTATTCTTTTGACCGCTTCTATTTTTTACAGTTACTGCTTACTCACTTAACTCCCACCTCCCCAAGGAAGATACACCACTGTGCCTGCTTTCTACTGGGTCTGCTTGCTGACAGCAGACAATAGAGCACAAATCAATGTAGCAACATTCTAATACAGAGAGGATGTGGCTTTGCAGCTAGACGAAAAGCAGCCAATTTGCCTCCAGCTGGGACCCTCTTACAAGGCCACCAACAAGCTACACATTCCAGAATTCTGTTGCAAGACAATAATGGTAATAAAGACAGTGCTGGAGACACCTCGAGTTTAGGCAGCATTCTTTGCTGTAGCTTTTGTTATTTTTGTTTCAGGACCCCTGGCACTGAATCAAATCCAGTGCAGCCGATAAGCAGTGGAAAAGAGTAAAGTAAGGTATGTTGAGAGACAGCAACATTTGTTTTGCATGATCAATTGTGAGTGAAAGAAAAGGAAAGCTTTCAACAATCAAAAAATTATCTCATGCAGAATATATAACATGATGGTGCATCTTACATTTTCTAAAGAAAGATCTAATATCAAAACATGAAGGAAAAGGCGGAATGGAGGGGTGAGGCTGGTACCATATTTGCCAACCGATCTACACATTTTATCTTCACAGCACTCACCTTCATTTCATCCATCCAATCCATAATGTAGAGCATTTCCTGGAAAACTTTCTGCAAGCCAAGGTTCATCTCCAGTCGCTGTCTTCGTGCCCTGAGTAGCTCTAGTAAGTATTCCCAGAGGCGGATGACGTTGTCTTTTCTTGCAGTGATGCGCTTAATGTCATGATAGTTCTCCGCTTCCAGTTCTCTGGCAACAGCAACCACTGCTTGTACGCGCTCCTCGTACGCTGCAATATCTGTTTCAATTGCTTCGTGTTTTTTGGTAGCAGCTTCTACTGCTGGAAGGTCAAAACCAAAATTGTCCTGCAATAGCATTTAAGAAACACTTCACATATGTTTTCTTGTGCAAAACCGAGAAAAAAATGAATGTATTACAATGCAATTGCAATTTGAACCTCTAGAAAGTTCCCCTTGCTCATGAGTGAAGGGTGTTCTGACTGACAACTGTGTCAGATAACAATGAGCACATATATACAATCCCACACAAACATGAAACTAGTGACATTACTACCCCAATAGCTGTGTGACTGTATAATGTATTATTTCTACAGGTGATGGTAAAAGACTGAAACAACAACCTGAGAAACTAGTCGCTGATTTTCACTGAGCCACGTTTCCCTCATAGCTGCCTTGCGATCGAACCGGCGGGCCAGCTGTTCCAGTTTCTCTTGCCTTATGAGCTCATTTCGCAGTGCCAGTTCACGTTCGTGTTCTGCTTTTTCCAGTCTTTCCCAGGCCTGAGGAGGAGAAAATATTGTGTTTACACCCATCTCTGCATCGTTTGAAATACATATCTAGGCTACAGAAAAAAACTGTACCCCAGTAAGTTGTTTTACGGTATTATTCACCGAGCACTAAAATATTTGGACACACAACTGTCACAATTAATTCAAATACAACTTGACAATGTTAGAATTGACTTCGAGCACTGATGAGGCTAAAGTTAGGTTTTCGCTGTTGATACCGCCATTACTAAAATGTGGGATTAGGTCACATCCCATGGTACTAAGTTCAGGAAAAAAAAGCGAACAGTTTGGCTCATTGAGCAATCCCTCTCTCACTGTGAATGAAGTAAACAGGACGTAGTTCTCTCCGACATCCTTGTCATTGAAAGTGGAAGTTAAAGGAATAACTGCACCGTCAGTCTGCTACATTAACAACAGCTACAACCTAGAAACATGGAAAGCTCAGCTGCATGGTTAGCTCAACATTTAACTTTGTCAAAAAAAAGTACCACAAGAGCCTTTATCTGCTGCTCAAATGGAATAATTTGATGTTCTCAATACATCGAACATACCCTCGTTTTGAAAAAGGCAGTTTGTTATTCTCAGATCTTTAAAAGTTACCTAAACCATTGCTTGTACGTGTTAATAAAAATTAGTAGAATTACAGTTTTCCTGCCACTACATTCTAGCTAATAAACATGCATAAAATGTGCTGAGCAAGTTCATAAATGTCTATAATCGTCCACAATCCTGCACTTATTCCAACCACTAGCATATCCGGGGTGGGAGTTGGAGAAGAGGATAAAGTTAAGGCTGAGTGGACTAATTTAGTCCAGTGGTCTCGTACAGCGATGCATTTCAACCACATTTGCTAATTTAGTAACAAAAGACTGAGAATCTCGATTTTACTATACAGCTCAAACTGGTTCGTAAAGTAATGCGTTAACATCTTCAGTTGTTATATGGGTATGTTCAAAAAGCGATCCTTTAACATTTAAAGTATTTCATATATTTCTAGTAATCCGATGTCATGTGTAGTATGGAATGAGATGCATATGGAACACTTTCAAAAGAGGACTGCCTAACATCAAAGTTATGGAAAAGGGCAATACAGAAATCACTGTGTGCAATTTTATACGTAGCAGACAAGTACACAGTTTGTGGAAGAAACCAAAGGCGTGAAGTGCAAACAAACAAGGTAAACAAATATATGTTTGTAAATGCTTTGAAATAAGGGGTGAAAAAAAAAGTGTGACTAGTTGTCCAGACGCCAGGTTTACAGGAGTAGGGATTAAATAGCTAGCGGACATATTTCAAGAAAGAGTGCATCAAGTGCTTCCAAATACAGACACACCAGAACAAACAATTTACAACAATATGAGCAACTGCAAGGAGCCACTTACAGACTCACCTTGTTTATGTCTGAGATGAGTTTACCCTCCCGCGGCATGTACACCTTTTGATTATTCGCCCTCATTTTACTTTGAATTGTGAAAAGCAGCACCTCTAAGTTTCCTTTTTCTGTAAATCTGCGAAAGTAAAATCAGTAGAGTAAATTAGAATACATTTTACAATGTGAGGCAATACATCTTTAAAAGCAGAAACATGGTCTACGAGCGGATGAGTGAAACAACTCTCTAACTGTTTCACAGCCTACAAAATTTGGGGGGAAAACACTTTGACAGTTGGTCTTTATATGTACCACATACAAATGAGTGCCACTGTCCACAATACTCTGGCTCAAGTCAGACAACATTAGGAGAAAACAGCAAGGTTCCTCTAATAGTCGGGAATAGGTTCATGAGGACAAACAAGCCACTTTCCAATATAATATGTTATAGTATTATTACACAAAATATATAGCAAGAATGCATTTATAATACTGAATTAAAGATGCCCCTCTTTTAGCATTCTAGGAGCATTAGATGTATATGATATGGCCCAGCATTTAGAACAATTCATGATTTCTACCCTCTGATTTACTTATATTTATTATTCCTACAACTACTGCAGCATCAGCCACCCCTCCTTCAAATCTCAGCATGTTCTCCCCTGTAAAAGGAACTATAGCAACAAATATTTCACTTGTTAGCAAATGAACCCCTCTTTACCAACTTCCTTCAAAACACACATTGTTAAACAGATTTATGAATGCACTTTTTTATATAGGGTCAAAAAAAGCCTACGGTAATTAAAGTCACTTTTACTAGATCAGACCATCCCGGGGAATGGCTTGGGACACAGTGAAAGGTGAGATAAAAACTAAAAAGAACAGAGCAGAACAGGGTGCCTAACACTGAACATGTAATTTAATCCAAGATGTTTCTTGAGCCTAGAAGTGTGACTGGTCTCTTTTTGTAAACATACCTAGATACAAGTTCAGATTGGAGGTCCTTCAACAAATAAAACCTGACCTACTCTGTTATGCTGGCTTTGGGGACTAGGAATGACCAGTGAGACAAAGACAGCTGAGTTGTTAGGATGGGCCTTTGGTTGTTGATCACTGGGGCTTTCCATTCAAGACACTGCATCTGGCAACCAATCTGCAGGGCCATACACTTCCTTAATATGGTTCAGACTGGTCCTTCTAAGCCATTCAATAGGCTTACATGTAATGGAGTTTCCATAAAATGCAGTATTTATGATAGCTGTTTTTGGGCTGTCAATTGAAGAGTTAGCATCAAAGACATCTATGAAAAGAGTAAGTGGCTCTGTGACTCAGCTGACATCTCAATGTAACACGAAGGTGGCAAGTTACAATCCGAAAATGGTTGGCACAGTTTATCGGCCGTGTACCACTAAATCTGATAATAGTACCTCCTGTTAGATGTTGTAAAATTTAATGGCATAACGATGGTAGAAAGATGTATTAATATTGCATTGTTTCTCTAAATAAACATTCACTGGATGGCCAACATAACATGCAGGCTTCAAACAAAGGTAGCTGCTGTGTGTTAGGCAAACATTTGTGGATCCCAGGTCATTATTGGATTCTGGACCTAAGATATTCAGAAAGTCAACCTTGACACCAGAAAGTGATGCTAGTACCATAACATTATTACTTGGATTGTTGGGTGTCTAGCATCACAATATTTAGTAACTTGGAGGAAGCTTTAGATAAAATTGGCAAATTAGAAACTGGTCTGTAATTTGAAAGAACAAAAAAAGAGAAAAAATATTACTGTGACTTGTTTCAAAAGTATTGTGGGCGATCTGTGCACCAGGCTGCAAATAAGGAGCACCGGCCTAATAATGCCACGTGAACAACATCACAAAATTACCAAGGTTATTTAGGCATTCTTCTCTCTCAGTCTAGGCCACAGTGGAAGACATTGGTCAAGAAAGCAGCCTGGAAAAGTACTTCTTGCTCTGTAGCCTCTAGGAACATGAGCAGATCAAAGTAAAATGAACGTTTACTTCTGGAAAAAGTACTATGTAATAGCTATAATGGTGATGATTGGATCTGCTGGTATAAGGACTCTACTGACATTCCATGGCTTGTGTAAGTATAGTAAAGTGGTTTGTGGCCTGGAAGTTTTCCCTATAATAATGCTCTTCTGGGGACACTTCTTGCAACCTGCAATGCGATCATCTAGGACTGTCAAACATTTTCAGTTATTCTGGCGGAGTTCTCTGTAGTAAAAGATTTGGATCTTTCAAACTCTCAACTAAACCAGGTCAGCTAGGTCTGTGACATTTAGTTGCTTTTGGAGTCTCAATTGCCAGTTTGAAATAAATGACCAATTCTAATTGACATCAGTGCTGAAACAAAGTTGTTCCTTTCATGCCAATCAATATGTAAACAATTATTCAGCAGTACTTCCTTCTTCAGGCTCTCCTCCACAAGAGGAAAGACATATCAGTCAATACGTAATATGTGAAGCTAGAAGAGATGTATGCTGCAAACTAAATCAGTTACATACCTGTAACAAAGGTTTTACAACTTGAAACTTTTCAGGAGTCACAACCCATCCTCCTATTTACTCAGTAAAGGAGGAGGAGTTAGTGGCAAAAATGAAAAAATATAATAAAAATGGAGGTCATCATAGGGGGCAATATGGATCAACATCACAGTAAGTCGTACTGACTCTGGGTAGGTCGACACCCAGTGGGAAAAATCTTGTAAATTAACAATTTTGAACTCCACTACTAGATGGAGGAATAATGCATGGCATGTGAATCAAGAAGAGGTTTAAGTTGCAAAAAATAAGTATTGGAAAAACAGTCCAACTGCCAACTTCCCAAGTGTTGGCTCATAGAACATGTTCAATGGCCCTTCTATTTTCTCCATGCAAATATAGCTAAATTGTGTACATGCGCGCACATAATTGATAAACAGAATGCCAAAGTAGTGAGAAGGATGTAATTTGCCCATTTACCTTGGTTTTTAAATTTGGGCTTACTTTCAATTACCTGTATCCCATGTTTTTCGAATTTTACAGTTTCTGCTATATCAAACGTGTGGTAGCATTGTGCATTTATTATGATAAATTTAGGTTAATATGTTATAGATGATTCTCACCGACAGTTGAAATAACAAATTATAGTCAATTCTGCTTTATAAAAATCAGTCTATGTGATATCCACTGATGGTTTCTAAGGGGAAAACGAAAATCCGAAAGTATATGTTTAGGAAAAATAGCTGAATTTCTTAATGCTAGTTTCAAACACTAGTCTAAACAGTTTCGTAGTGCAGCATGTGCTACTGGTTGCAATCATGCTTTACTATAGCCGTAGAGCTTGGCGTGGCACCTCTACCGGCCATTAAAGGCCTGCTCTGGCTTAAAGGCCCAAGCCAAAGCTGAGGACCTTTAAGAGGGCCTTTAATGGTTGGTAGAACGCGCTATGGAGGGCTCGAAGGACATTAGAACATTCCGCCCCTAGAGGGCAGAATGCTCTAATTAATAAAACAAAGGCCTCACGTAGCCCAAGGGGTTGGAATGTTGATGGTTTGGGCTGCACCAGCCATTAGAAGCCTGTATAGTACTTAATTGTCTTCAAAGGAGCACTCAACATTCCAATGTTCTAATGCTGATTTATTGTCAAGTACCCTTTATCCTATAAGAGTTCTTCTGGAACCTTGAAAGATGCCCTCTAGGAACTGATACACAGGCTCTTCTGACATTTTCTAAGCTTTCTTTAAAACGACCCCAATCCCCTAGGAACCATAGCAATCAATAGGGATAACAAATAAAGCCAATTATTTGTATTTGTTATTTTCAATACAACATACCGCAATGCTCAGGACAACCTGGGCTTCATGCTATTACGTTTTTATGTGCCTACAAAGAAAACTGATATGGTGCTGTCACGGTATGATGAATAACAGTAATTTGTTGTTCTCATAAACTAAATAAATATTTGATTATTTCACACTTTCACTTTACACACTTTGTTCACATAATCAGACAGGAGATGTTCAATTCATAACTTATATGTTGGGTGTACAAACATACTTAGGAGGTTTCTCCACAGTGCGATAAGTGTTGAATGCCTGAAGCTGCTGCTGCACACCAACCAAAGAGTTGGCAAATTTGCGATTATTCAAAATGATGATGGTTTGTTCAATCCACTCTAGGAGGTCAGAAGCCAGCGATTCATACTTTTCAATCATTTTTTCAGTTTCAATGGCATTGTCAAGGACCTGGAACAAGCAGTAGACGCAACAGTTGAGCAACAGATCCAACTCTATGACACCAAACAAATCCAAGCTGTTCCAATCACATCAAGGACAAAGCACAGTGTTAGTGTATGAAGGGGAAACATACTTCAGAAAGTATTACAGGGCTTAGTACTCTAAATGTATCAATGAAACAAAATACATTAAAATGTAAGATTTGCAGACTAGTCAGATTATTCTAACAACTGTATGCCATGTAACTTAGAAGTCTATATGTTTTTGTTGTAAAACCTGCAGATCTGTAGCAAATAACACCCACAGCCTCCACTTCTCGCTCTCCTTCTCCTTCCTACCTAATTCTCAATTATTCTCAAACGTCCATTAGACCTGTGCTCATGAATAAGGTGGTGAACTTAGCAAGCAGTACAAGTCCTGCCAATACATCGGCAAAAAATATGCTTGGCCACTTGTATCAGAGATCTTTCACGTGGTCCAGTACAAAACCTGTGAGTATGACCTTTTCCAGAGATGCGTACTCAACTCCTTGAATCATGCAATTATCACCACTCACTCAATCATCTCACTGCAATCCCAATATTTCTTGTCAAGCATCTTCAATATGAACCCTCCCCATCTCTCATCAAAAATCTACAAATGGGTATAACTGGCAAGTATAGTAGTATATGGAACATCGTATTCTTATCCGTGACAGGTCAGGTTTTAGATAGGCAAGAAGAACAAGACAAAATGAAAAGATTTCCTGATTCTACTTAATTAAGATCAGAGGAGCATTCGGAAAGTTTTAGGGATGCCCCTTTGGGATCTCTATGGGAGAGGGTGGGGGTAGCTACAAGAGTATCTGAGAAGCGTATGTTTCAAGGAAACATTAGGCAATTTGTTATCAGGGACTTAAACATATAGGCTGCCGAGGAAGGTTTTTCATTGCCTTGGGGTCCCTTCCCAAAACAAGCATCACCTTCCTGGTGGTTTCAATGGAATGTTTTTTACTTTTTTTTTTTCAACAATGGGTGTTTCACTGCAGAATCTAGCAACCAAGCTGCATCTGTCGCTGCAGAGCTGCGTATGCATGTGTATTATGAGGTGAGGAAGATGACTAAAAAAAACATGAGTTTAGTAATGTTATGTTCTCTGGACTAAAGTTATTCCTCTGTAAACTCAAATATATATATATATATTTACATATATAGCCAACCAACAGAAAAGCAGAAATGTGTACATATACATAGATCCATGTTCATTAACACTGTATAGAAAGATTCACACATACATAGACTCAACCATTCATTGAGCACATTATTAATTTTTTTGATCAAGACAAAGTAACAAAAGGTTGAGTACACTCAAACTTATCAACTCATTGCTGAACGCAACCAAATTCACTCATGTTATACTTTTAAAAATACACACAAACACTCAAGACCTTTAATGCAAATTAAGCAGAAACTGAACAACATCTCTAAAACGATCAATACAGCAAGGATCAGGAGAGCTAAAATAGTGTACCGAAATGTATTCATTTCATACATCACATGCCTATAGTCCTCACTCTTGCAGATATACACTAGATCTTAGCAAATCTTCTCGAAGAGTCTGCACCACATGCCATGAAATGCGGCTTATGGTAGATTAGGGCCACAGTACTAAATAATTCATGGATTTAAGTCACATGAACAAAATTATGTTCTTGCTTACCTTTCCAATTCGTTTACCTTCCACAGCTAAGGCCTTCATCTTAGAGAAGTAGTGGTAATATGTTACCACATAGGTAATGATGGATTTCTCATCAGGGTGGTCAACGCTGATGTCTGGAAGAGAACAAAGAGCATTACTAAACTATACTAAGAGCGAGCAATACTGCTACCAAAAGGCTTGATTTTAAAATGGTTCTTATGAACCCTTTTTTGTGCTGCCAATTCTGGAAGTTTATATTTATGTACATAGAAAAACATAGTACTGAAGGAGAAACTTGGTCTATTGCATTCCCCCAACTATCATAGCTTAGTTGCTCTCAAATTATCTGATGGGAATGCACTATTTATTCCAAGAGTCTCATCAGAATGAAAAGCACTTATTTCAAAAGTCTCCTTTCAAGTACAACAATCCACATTTTACAGTCATGGCACTGTCAGCGGGTTACAAATCATATTCTTTAAACTACAGAGCACCAGCATGAAGATTCAGCTCTGCGCTCATTAATAGGACTGCAGCTTTCTATCAAAATGTCTTTAATAACACCCACTATTACAAAACGTATAGTAAACTTGGATTTCATAAGTAAGCTGCAAAACGTTTTGCCTCTGTGCAGAAATACTCTTCCATGTAGCTTTGTGAGGCCATGACTTCTCTCATGCACTTTTTACTTCTGCAACCTGAGTAAGAGTAGTCAGCACACTGAAAATAGCCTTAATCTTAAACACAGTAAACATCTCTTAGGATAGTGGTTCTTAACCTTAAGAGATCTGAGGACCCCCCCCCACTTAATCATTACTGGAGTCCGGGAGTCCCCGCTAAATCATTTGAATCCGGGACCCCCACTAAGAGAATATTTGAATCTAGGCACCGGGGTATAAGTAATTTGATGACAATACACAAATATCATCCATCGGCCAAACTATATTCTGTTCAATACACTTGCACTGCTCCCACGAATCATCTGAGAATACAACCTTCAGTTTTAGCCTCTAATTTCAAATTCCATAATTTTTACAGAACATTTAAAAATGTTCAGTTTTACATTTTGCTTCTTTATTAATGTACACTTTAGATAATATTATTTAATTTTCTATGCAGCCGCAAACCACTGAGTAGATGTCACAGACTACCATAGGACCACAGGTTAAGAACCACTGGCTTAGGGTAAGAACAAATAAGTTACTTCCCTTTGGTAATGCTCCTTCTGGTGGATTCTCCATCTAACCACAGATTCCTCACCTTGTGAATATTCCCCCGGGCATCAGTATGGATCCCAAAACTCAAAAGCAGTATTCCTGACCACCGACCGGTAGCATCCTGAGGCTCCACACAGATGTTGCTCTGCCCCAGAATTGACAAGCGGGCTGCATAGAGGCACCACCCAGGTGTACTGATGTCAGTTGGATTCGAAGGCGGGTCAGTGCACTCAGACCCAGAGCCTATCTGCAATATGGGTTCACCAGTGTGCAGATCTCTACTGTGGACCTTTTTAGATGTAAAGGAGTGTTCCATAGATAGGAGAGGTGGGAGAGGGGTGTAGAATCTGCGGTTAGATAGCGTATCCACCAGAAAGAGCCACAGAATCCTCACCTTGTGAATGGATACCAAAGTAGTACCTCCCAAAGTGGTAGGTCTGTGGAATGTCTCAGACATAAAAATCCAGCAGAATCGAAAGAGCAAAATGCCCATCCAGATGGACCTGATTGCCAAAGCAATAGTGCTTCAAGAATGAGTGCAGTGATGCCCACGTAGCAACCTGAGACATATCCAGGACAGGCACTCTGTGGGCCAGCACAGTAGTAGCACCCTTGGCTCGAGTGGAATGAGGCCTCAATCCTTCAGGTGGCTACCTCTTAGTTAGCGTGTCGCAGATTTCAATAGAGAGGACTATTTTCATAGAGGTGGCTCTTTTCAGCACTGTCTTGGCATTCGTTGCTGCTGAAAAACCCATAAAGAGTTAATAGTCCACTTAATAGTCACCAGTCTGATAAATGTAGAAACAAAGGGCTCTTTTGAGGTCAAAACAATGAAGCTTCTCCTCGTCTTTGGAGGTACGAGGTCGGCAAAATTGTCAACAGGGTGATCCGCAGTCCTATGTGGAAAGGTGTTCCTTCTTTTGGCAGAAATGCAACTTGAGTTCTCATTACCAGTCTGTCTGGAAAAAATGTTGCGTAAGGCAGCTGGACTTAGGAGCATTTGCAGCTCAGTCACACAACCTGAAGTAGTGAACAACAGTCGACTCACTCAAATCGAGTGCCCATTTAAAAAAGTGAGAACCAAACTCAAGTCCCATTGTGACTTCACAAACAGCTCAGTCATAAACATAGGTTTTAAAATTTTAAGAAATCTCATTAAAACACGGAAGCCTGATCCTCCAACTTTGATGCAAGTTCTTGCTAGGCCAATGACAAACAACAACACTTCAGACAGCTTAGTTTGCAGCGGGTAAATCTGGAGAGTGCCACACCAAGCCACAAACGTGTCCCAGTGCCCAACGTACACCAATTTGGTAGATGGGCATCTGGCTACCAGAATAACATCAATGACCGCGGGAGGAAGAATGAAGGAAACTAGCTGACACCGCTCTATCTCCACGCATGGTGGCCGGGGCCAGGACCCTGCCTCATTGCTGTGACAGTAAATCCTCCTGAAGCTGCAGCTTGATCGGAGGATAGATGTTTATACTCAAAGGTTCTTGGCACCACACCTTCCTAGCCCAATCTTCATCAGAACTCAAGCTAGAACGGGTAGAGGAGGTAAGGCATATAGGAGTCCTGAGGTACGCTCTTGGCGAAGTATGTCTTCAAGAGAGTGCCTTCTTCGGAACTCTGGCTCGAAAACATGAGGACTTTGGGTTCATTTGGACACAGTCGTGCTCTGACCCAGGCATACTTCGTGGAGATCCGCCATAAATGTTTGCTTGCGATAGCCCCTACAATGTCTGTAACCGGTTGTTTGGGAGGTTACATATTTCCATTGCACACTTGAAAAAAGAAACATTTTTGTAAGCAAGTCCTTTCTCCAATGGTGTGGCGAGCCATATTCACAATAAAGGTGTGGAAAGAAAGGGCCGGATGTCAGTGTGTCTGGGTGACAGTTATATGCAGCCAGTTTGTCACTTTCGGAGAGAAGCGTGGTAAGTGTGGAGCCACACAACGCCACCTGTCCAGGAGCAGGAGAACTGAGTTTGATTTTTCGGATCCAGTCTGACATCTTGAGGAATATTAACAAGGTGTGGAATCTGCATCTAAAAGTATCCATCAGGAGCATATTTGGCTAATTCTATTGACTTATAAGGGACAATCATCCAATGAAACTATACGAGCACACTGACCAACAAAAGTAAATCAAATAAATGATGATAATCTTGCTTCTTCTGAATATCTGCCCGATATGCTGCCAGCAATTCTTCAAAGTTCATATAACCTGTTTAATGTCTTTAGTGAAATGGTGATGGTACATTCCTCTTTGGGTTTAATGAGCTGCTCGATACCCCAGTTTACATATGAAAATTCTGTGGAAGCAAAAATATGCCTGAAGTTCTAAGTTTTGGCAAACCAATGATGCAGCACAATGGTTTGTTTTTGCCTTTTTACCACTGTGTGTGGACTCAGTAATATTGGCTTTCGGATATGCTCACTCAGACATCAAAAGACTGGTATCTTTGAAGTAGTGGGGACAGCTTCTGTTCAGCCCAAACTTTCCCCTCTCTGCAAGGGTGATAACCAGGTCTGGTGCACTCACACAGGTAAGGTGCCAGTGGCGACCCAAATGTGGTCTGAAAGCACCCTACTGAGATAAGAAGTGCAGCTACTGCACAACAAACTTGAAAAGCCAGGAGAAGTCCCTGTTTGCAATGTGCTGCCATTTTGGTGTAGTCCTGCAGTCATGCAATTTCTACTAAAACCTGCTGTATAAGTGCCCAACACCACAGGCACTGGACCTCTGTCGGAAGCAGCTAGGAGTTCATGCTCCATTGATTTCTGCTGTAAAACAGGGAGGTCATAATGTCTGTCCTATACTCGTTTGCTGTATCTTGCTTCAGAGGTGGTAAAGTCGGAGTTCTAAACTGAAAGCATGCAGCTACCGAACAATGATGGTCAGGAGCTTTTCCTGGCTTGGCCAGCGACACTGGGACGATGAGCCTGGGAGCTGTGCGCTAAATTATCTAAGGAAGAATCAGCACAAAGAGCAGACCTGGCCTCTGGAAGGAGAGTCCAATCGGCATGTTACCAGAGGCACTCAACCGGGATAGTGGTTGAACGGACTGCACTTTGTCACTCCTGTGTCCCTCAACCTGTCGTCACTGTCTCTCTTGCTGTTGCTCGACATGTCTCTTATGTAGACGACAAAACAAGAGGATGTAGTACATAACAGCACATTATATGGCCATAGCGAAGGTCACCGGAACGGACGAGTTTCTGTGCTCTGTCTTCAGCTATGAAAGGCCCACCAAGAGACGCCAAAGAGTCCCACAGCAGGAGTTACACCAACTCTTAAAGGAACGAAACACAAATATTGCCTGCAAAGACACATCCTTCTTTAGAAGTTCTATTCTGAGCGCATATGTTCAATCTGAAGCATGGTTGCCTCTGGAGAGAGAAGCTTTGACCACATTCACTTTGACTGAGTGCAGGCTACTTATACTACTCTAATAAATTACAGAAATTTTATACAGCAGCTGTGAAAAAATTTACTGGGGATTCACAGCCTGACTGACTAATGATTAATGCACGTGAATCTATAAAAGATACCACGTTGGAGAACACTGCACTGGCAGCTGGAAAACTTCAACAATGGTCAAAAGAAAATCCATAGTTCTCATAAAAAGTGCTACATAGTGATGTCATGGAAGCATTAGAACTTCACAAACAAAGTGGAGACGTGTTTTGCTTTCACTTGAAATTGAGATGCTAGTTTTTGAAATAAAGTATTTGCGATTCCCACGTAGCTATACAGTGAAAAATTGAAAGTGGCCAGATTCTAATGCATGAAGTGCTGTCAACTCATTTATACTGCCCATGGAAATGTGATCAACTAAAATCTAGGTGTTTGACACAATAGATTTGTGAGCAAAGCTATTTTTTTTTAATCAATATATAACCACTGTTGATTGTTGAATATGAAATCTTGACTTTTGGTCAACAATACCCAATCATAAAACATGCTCATAAATGGTATATTTTTAATTACAGTCATTGCCTTTATAGCAGTACATTAATTATTGGCATCAGCCTCTGAGGGCTTAGTGGGTAATACTGAATGACAGTGCTTGTGCTCCAAAGAAGCCAATTTATATTCAACACTTGATAATCCAATTAAGTGACGAAGCCTTACAGTCGAGGCCCTATGGTAAGATGTCATGTGTTCAAAGGCAGATATCCAGGCTGCTGCTTGCTCAATCCTGTGTGCCTTCAGTAGCTATTTGGTTGGAGTGAAGATGGTACTTGCTTCATGGTTAGTGAAACATCCTTCTAAAATGATCATGGGAGGGTCTAATAACCATATTCAGAAGTCAATTTGAACCAACCATAGTAGACACAGGAAATAATGCAGAATGGATGCTTTAAACTCCCTATGCAGTTAATACAATGAAATGGTGGCATTCTGGGTATTTGTAGCCCATAGAGGCCTTGGCGATTAATAATAATCCTCCAAGCCCAGGCAGCTGCAACTACAGTGTTACCTGTAGCAGTACAAAGGGCCAGGAGCCATCTTGAAACAAGCAATTCCCTTTACAGAGGTCTATAAAAGACTGTATGACATTACAATGAATACGTTTACAATGCATGCCTTTACCAAGCATCCTATACAACGCAATGCCTTTACCACTCATACCTTCACCACGCATGCATTTACAATGTAAGATAAGTATATATAATGTAAGTAAAACCCCTACGTGTGTGTGTGTGTGTGTGTATGAGACCCCCAAGCACCATTTTTGTTTATTATTGCACGTAGCCCCCCAAACGCCCCCTTTTTTAAAATGATTTTCTTTTTGAGGTGGAAACTCCCCATCCTCCCTTTTCTGTACTCTTACCACCCTATTCCCTTACCCACCCCATAATCCTAAAAATATATTTACCACTCTATACCCTTACCTACCCCTAAACCCTAAAAACACTTAATATCCTATACCCTTATTCACACCTAAACTCTAACACACCTGTACTACCCTATACCCCTACCCACCCCTAATCCCTAAAAAAGTACTGTTACGACGTTTTACCCCTACCCACCCATATACCCCAAAATCACCCTTACCATTCAATATCCTTACCCCCCCAAAACCTTAATACCTTGGCACTTTTTACCCTTACCCACCCCTAGATTTACTTAAAACACGCTTTACCACCCAATATCCACCCATAACCTCTAAAAATACCCCTACTACATCATACCATTACCCAACCCCTTAAACCCTAACAAGCTTAAATCGAACTCCTACCCACCCCTAAACCATAAAAACACTCTTACCACCCTAAGCCCTTACCCACCCCTTCAACCAGAGTGTGTGTGTGTGTGTGTGTGTGTGTGGGTGTGTGTGTGTGTGTGTGTGTGTGTGTGTGTGTGTGTGTGTGTGTTTGTGTGTGTGTGTGTGTGCGCGCGCGCACACACACACACACACACACACACACCTTAAATATAATTACCCTTCATTATAAAGACATATTTGTGGTGAAGGTATATTTGTGCTGCAGGATGCATGGTTAAAGGCATCCGGTTCTACAGACAGTGTTGTAAAGGCGGTCTCCCCCGTAAAATAACCCAGCAAAGGGTTAATTCCATTACAGGGTTAATGCACTATTCCCATGCACCGGGTGAGCTGCTGGATTTAAAAGGCAGCGGAAAGCAGCTTAGGCTGCAGTTTATGAGCTGACACTGGCAGTTCCAGAGAATAGCCTGCTCAACGAAGCACTGAATGCAGAATATTGTTTTCTCTTCACACCTATCCATTAGTCACCAACTGCACCAAACTGAAAGGAACTTAGAAGAGGACACAAGAACCTTTTACAAAACAAGTCTAGTAGTTTTGCAGCTCACCCACGTTTGCCTATAATGAAGCTAAAAATCATCGTTTCTACGTGGCATTTAAAATGAGTGCATCTGAAAATGGCCAAGAATGGAAAAGGGTGTTTGCCCCACAGGTGTCCCTGCTTCAGTGCCCATGTAATGCCTTGAATATTGGTTGGTGTAGTGGAGAATCGTAACTTGTGCCCAAGGTTCCAGACTGTGACAGAAAGCAATGTGAATATGCAAGTCATTATTTTAAATTTGCATTACATATAGTATAAGATAAGCCGCTACAAAATATGTAAACATGTTTGTGATAAAAAAAAGTGCTACCAAAATATAGATTTTAGCTATACCCACACTGTACCTAGTGCAATGTGTTTCATACCTGTACTTTAAAGGCACACACTTATTTATGTATTTATTTATAAAGCACAGCTCAGCTGGTAACTTGCAACAACACCACTCAAAACAATAAACGTGTATCATCAGGAAGCTTCAAGTGCTTCCAACAATGAAAGTCAATACCGGCTTCCAAGCGCCCTTTACATCTGCAGATTAAAAAGTTGTGCGCATCTGCATTTCTTCCAGGCAGGCAGGCACCTCGGCAAGGGTTGTTTAGCTGTCAGCCCTCCCTTTGGTTTCACAGCACAGGAGACTCCAAGCCTTACTTACACTTCGATTGAAGCATTTGAGCTCTAGGAATTAAACGTCCTGGGGCGGTTGTCTTTTCACAAAAAGCAGGGGAACGGTTTTTCATAATATGGGCGCGTCGTGCACCTCCACCCCTCCCACTTCGACCGCAGCATACGGTGGATTCTAGCTGCGCAGGCGCAGCTGTGGTATTCGGCTCGCCTGCATTTAACTGCAGCGCTCGCGATCTTCAGAGCAGAGCTTTGTACACAATTAAGCTCCGGACAAGCGTTTTTTGCGAAACTCCAACACCAGGCGGGTGTTTTCAGTTCACAACATGGAACATTGCCTCTGTTGGGGGGAATAGTGCTTCAGCAGCATTTTCCTTTCTGCCCACTCGTGGCGGACTCGGTCATTAACAACAATTATCAGGCCCTGGGGCCAGTCAGGTCAAGCAGAAAAAGGGCTCCGAAAATTCCGCATGACATACTCAGCGAGACACATTAAATTTCACCATTCAGATCTTGCACCTCAAACGGGACAGCTTTGTAACTGAAAAGAAAAACCTTGGGTCAAGTTGCCATTCATTGCAGTTCTTACCTTCAGGGTCGAGAAGCTTGGTCAGGCCAAGGTGCTGCTCCGCAAGGTTGAAGGCATTTTGCAGATTGTAGTGCGCGTTAGATTTTTTCAATTTATCAAAATCAATTAAATCTGGCCTGTGATCAATAAGAAGACATAAAAAACAGACTAAGCATAAGATTTCAAAATAGCTCAAAAGGGTCTAACATCAATTCAGTATAAACACACCTTTTATGATTTATTAAAGTAACAGTACACCGTCTATGTGGCAGGAACGCAAAGCCCTTGGTCACAGGTTCAAGACCCAGCGAGGGAGGCGGAGCACTTCACCTGCCAGATGCCTATAATTTGATGGCTTATTTTGATTTAACAAGTTCAAAAGTAGGGTGTTGTCGACAAAATGATTCTTCTATTCCAGAATATAATTTGTATGATGATAGTGGCATCTTAATGAATTTATTGAATTCTAAATACTCGAAGAGCCATACATACCCTTGGGACCGTTCATATGAAGGTTAACAGATGTGGTGTTTAGCGAGTTTATTGCAAATGATGTTTGGGTGGCAAGGCATGGGCTCGCAGTACATTTGTCTCATATTTACAGAGCTTTACAAGTGCATGTGCCAATGAAAGGCCAACGGGGTACACAGTGCAGGGTTAGACCTGTGGTGGGGGCGAGAGTAGGAGTAGTAGTGAGTGAAGGGTACATATAGTTGTGTGTTGGGGCTTTCCCGTGACAGCAGGTAGGATTTACTTGATCAACTGTACAGTAGGAGAGTGGAAGTGACTTTGGCCTTAAGAGGCCTGTACAGCTAGGAGTAATGAACCTTGAGGGGGGCGATAAGAGGTATACCTAGGAGCAAGAGGGTGAAAGGGGTGGGCAGGCTGCGGCATGTAGCCAGCTGAGAAAGGAAAGGTGGTGTCTTGCTGTGAATGGTTTTGAACACCCAGTCGCTTCTTGGGTACCCTGAATTTGGTAGGCAGCCATCCAACCTGGTGTCTGCGAAGAACAATAATTCTTTGTCCGAACAAGTAATATAATGGCATCTTGGCTATGGTAATGAGTTTATCAAATGGACAAAAAGCAAATTTGGGTGGCTCGGTCAAACTGTTCTAAGGCTTATTCTTAACCAGTTTATTGGCCAAGAGCTCAGCTGCATGAAAGAGGTGGCACAGGCGGGTTGTCGTCTTAAGCTGGAACAAAATAAGACATTCGGGGAAAGGCAAAATGGAAGGGAGGCTAGTGGGAACCGGAGACATGGACATAGTTGAGTTCTGACTTTCTAGAATTGAGCATAAGAGAGACAAACCAGTCACTGTATAAGGACTGTGAGACCAGAAGACATTTTAGGTTTTAGGGGAAGCCTCGAGTGAAGGAAAAGATGGAGAAAAAGGATGTGTATACTACTTCCATGCAGATGGAAGATACCACCAAAGGAGATGGTGTAGCTGGGAAATACAAAAGGTCCCACAATTGAACCCTGGGGCATGCCAACTCGCAGTAGTGCGTACACTGAAAATGAAGAACACCAGTTGGCCTATACTGAGCAGTGGGACAAATAGGAAGAGAACCATTTATATATTATACCCATGACATCTTCGACAGTACATGCAGCAAGCATGGTTAGGAGGTCAACTGTGTTAAAAGCCTTTTTGGATTTGCTATTAGCAGTCCAACCATACATTTGGGTACTTCACTAGGTTTAGACATTCATTTGGTTTAAATAGATCTTGGCCACAAAGTGGTCTAGCATTTTCAGTATATTTGAAAAAAAACCTACATGGGTTTAAGAGGCGAAATATATCACAGATTAGAGGCGGATCACATTGAGTTCATCCATTTCTGCAGAATCATATCCATTTTAAACACATCTCTTCATTCCCTGCAAATTAAACTCTTGCTTGCGTTGGAAGTGAAAAAATGTTGCCTCCTCTGTGGTTGTATTAAAATAATATGTTGAATATAAAAAGGGAAACATTAAGCTGTCACAGTACCAAGTGCTGCAACAAATGGTTTTTAATCATTCCAACACTTGAAGCTGTGCCCTGAGACGAATAATGGAAAAACTGCACACGGAGAAAGACCAGATTAAGGAAAGTTCAAAATATCACATGTCCAACACTATTTAAATGGCCGGTGGATAGTGCACAAGGCACTTACCTACCTGTGTTTGTGTATCAGTGCGTTGAAAGCCATTCCATCCCTCCAGCTAGTGGTGAAGTTGTGGATGTTCACGTTGGGATAACTGTTATCAGCAAACAAAAAAATTAAAAATACAAGTCAGAACAAGATTCATCATACAACTTCCAGTGAAGAACAACTATCCACTGCCACCTTGTGTGGTTTGTAAAGGCAGGTGCAAAAAATACAGACACTGCCCGCTTTGAGTTTGCCATACCCAAGGTTATTTTCTTGTACAGGGGTGATCCTCACATCCTCAAATTATTAAGTACAACAAACATATGAAGATGAATCCATAAGACAGCATTAAATGCCTCCATCATTTATCTGCAGTATTACAGCTGAAATTTCTCATCCTTCAAAGATTCTATATCTTTGTACAATATCCAGCCAAGTCAAAGACTAGAACTCTCAGTCTGGAAAAAAAACTTATATATAATAAAATGAAAAAGTAAATTACCATTGAATGGGATAACAGTTTGACAATGAATGTGCCAACAAAGTTAGAAACTAACCAACGTGATTCTACTGCATCATTTTGTACCCACAATTGTGTTTTTGTTTCTGTAATTATACTGTGACAGTAAGTGAAACTATCTTTGGACGTGGCATAGAAACAAAACCATACCTGTGGGTGTGAAGTTATTCCAATAACATTAAATGCAGTGGGTGATGGGGATATTTAGTTTGAGTCAATCAGACATCGAAAGCTGTCAGGTTGTGAAAGACAACTTTGAACATACAGTGGGCTTAGAGCCCACCCACTGTTTAATTGTATACCACTAAGTTGACTTTACTGTCACATTAGCTTCTTTTTGATTCATTGCCTGTGTGGGCTTGCCTTTAATTTCGTGTTTGTCCCTCCCCTGTAGCGTAGCCTTTTTACTTGTGTCCTGCCACTGCTTACTTTTCAGGAACAACATTTTTCTTTTTCGTTAAGCACTCCAGCTGTCTCCCTTGTGTACTTCTTTTGCCCCCTCCAACACACTCCATGGTTCTCTTTTGCATCTGTGTGCTTTCCCCCCTGCTCCCTCCTCCCCAGTTTTGTGCTTGCCCTTGTGTGCTTCTCCACAGCATTGCTTTCTCACTCGTGTGTATCTCCCTTGAATAAGGCTTTTACCATCCCCACCTGCTACCCGTTGCTTCCCCCCCACTCCCAAGTGGCTGCCCCCTACCATCCTGCAACCCCCTGTTCCTGCCCCTTACCCCAACCTGTGTTTCTTTTTTAAAGTAATTACGTTATTTCATTTTGCAGAGGACCAGGTAGCAAACTACTTCCTGGTGCTTCTGCTTTAATATAAACTTTTTATTTTAGTTTATATTTACAGAACAAGCAAGGATCAATAAATAAAAGATGGCACCCGCATCATTATTTAGGCATGCATGGGTATCTACAAAATGGCGCAGCCATATCATTGTGTCTTTCTATTTATTCATTATTTTAAGTTAAGCTTTTTACTATGAAGCACAGTGTCTTGCCGATGCTGTGCAGCATGTCCAAAAGGCACTGGCAACGCCAAAAGATCCCAAAGGCATGAGCTACTGGCTTTGCCAATGCTCTTTTTTTTTTTAAGTCGAGCCCCAAGCAAGGAAACAAAACCATCATTGTCTGGTTATAATATAATCCTCGCTCATGCTAATTGTAGGTTTGTTTGTAATTAGTGGCCTTTGATTTTTTTTTCCAAACCAGGTAATAGAGTTGCTGGCTAATTTACTACTCTGGGTGCTGTCTAGAACAATAGTGACAAACTAACAGAACCTGTAACATAAAAAGCATCAAAACATGTTGTGTGTAAAGGCACCCATAAAAGACTTAACTGCTACAGTAGCAATAGATTAGTGTTCGCAGCATACCTATAATCTGGGTAGAGCCTCTTACCACACCATAAACATAGATGCACACCGTAAAGAAATCTACATTCGGTGTTTACATTTTTTTTTTTTTTAATAGTCACAGTAAAAAGTTGACATGCTAGTTGTTGATAAGAAAGCCTATTCTATACATAATAGTTATTACATTTTTCAATTCAGGTAAGAGACATGTTTGCACATCTCCAAATCACTGCCATGAAATCTTTAAACTCTGTAAGAAGAGCTTTCTCTGTAATCCTTTAATCCACACTCACCCAGCTGTCTTCATCTGGCACCACAGCAGCAAGGCATCCTTGGCAGATTTCTTTTCCTTGTTGTCCTCCGTTTCTACACTGATGTCTTGGATCTAGGAAGAAGAGCGTGGTTTCAGCGAAAGGTGTTTCACACCTACCCACTTCCATGTGCAAGTAGGCGAGGGCTCCACCAAGAAGAGTGATAGGGCTGGTCACCAGTAGGTGGCTGAGCACAGACAGCACTTCTCGGACCTTAGACTATCATCACTTGGATGAATAAACATCAGGCTACTTCCATGAAGCATTATGAAAGAGCAAGAACATTTTTAGCAAGGTGACGGAACTTCTCAGTATCCAGCTTTAAATTACCCCAACCCTGTCCTTTTGAAAATGGTGAAAACCTTCACTTTTGGAAGGTTTCATGAGAGTTTATCAGAAAATGAGATTACATTTCTGACACATTTAGGAAAACACTCGTTCATGCAGGTGCAGCTAACCCAGCACAGAATACTTCTCTCATCTGCCTCGAACCACCCGCAAAAGCCCGCTTTCAGGCTTTTACCAACAAGATGCTATGGCCTTGACCTAGGATAAGACGGTGCCAGCATCTCCAGTCAAGGATTCCCTTTACTTTTCTGAAGAAACAGATTGCAAGAGGACGTGACTGCACCTCAGAAAATAAACATCCATTCTGGAATTTGGTACATAAAGGGCTGTATGTAGTAAGAGCAAGAGCAGTACTTGTGAAGGAATTGGAGGGGAGCTGCCAAGTGCACTGAGAGATGCAAAGCACTTCTGAGCAAAAACATTACATTCACTCGATGCTCTCGCCATTGAGAATGAACAATCCATACAAAAAATCAAACGAACACCAAAGGTAACATCAATCACATTCTAATGCGACTACTCCTCATGGAAGTACGCTGCATCGAAGAGCAGACTTACCTGGAACCGGAGAATGATGGTCCAGATCAGACCCAGAATCAGCCTGTGGTTCCCATCCACTATGTCATGCGACCCCATGTTCTCCAAATGCACCCGCTGCTCCTTCAGGAACTGCAGGGCTTTGTCCACGTTCTCCAGGCAGTGGATGCGCATCCTCCCCTTGGTGGGCTTGGGCTGTCGGAAACAAGCAAACAGTTAAAGGAGGATCGGAGACAGTTAGTTCCTTTATGAAACAGTAGCTATTTGAGTGAAGGAGCAATGCTTATTTTTTTTTTAAAGGCCAATTAACCAATTTAAACTGTGGACAACACTGCTGCCTTTTAACTGGTTTACAGAAGTCTGAATATCACAGGTAATCAATCACTCCAGTTTAGAGCAACATGTTCACCTTTCAATTTCTCCAAAATCTTTCTCATCAGCCAATGACTCTTGTACTCGGGGATTAGGAGAGGTCTTAGCAAACTGATAAATCAATGAAAAATGTAGTGCACAACACAATTGCGACTGTTCTTCGACTAGGTTTGGCTGCAACTTCTAATTCACAAGCTAAACAACATGCATACAAGAGTGTATCCCACACTTGCTTTTTTTGTACAACAAATGTCTCAAACTGGACTACAGCCTCATTTGCACCATCTAGAATGGCTTCATCTGCAGGCTTTGCTACATATGAAAATACTGGAATACAGTGAACAGATTTTATGATTTGCTTTGATATGAAGGTGCTTGAAAATTGGAGACGGGCCTCAATGGAGACATTCCTTAAACTTTTGTACAGTATATTCTGTAACTTGGTGAACACTGTGGAGTGTAGTACACATAGATACAACTTGCTGCCCCATCATCTCTCAACACAGAGTAAATTAACCAGAAAACTGAGGAAATTCTCAGGCCTACAAATCTCATTTACTTATGCATTCGCAAACTGCAACCAGAACACATAACAGATACTCTTACTAACAAAACATTTAAAAAAATCATTCCATTGATTAAAATAACATTTCATGTCAAGAAGATGCCATCTAAATAGAGTAGTAACAAACTAATGTTATGAAGATATCACAATGCAGCTAAAGGCTGAACCACCCAAAGGTGATTTCCCCCTCCAGGTGAGGGGTGAAGTGAAGTTCAGTGGGTGGTCATCATATTCATCACATGCAGATGTGGAGGTAGCCTGCCTTACCCAAGACTCGAGAACAACAAAAACAATGACTTGCCTTCCAAAGCTACAGGGAAGCACATGCTCAAAGTAGCAAGCGGTGTGGAAACAGCAGCAGAAAATAACGCATAAACCTTATGGTCTTAATATAGTACTGCAGATATTTTTTATTGTTACTGAAGGCGTTCTTGCATATGATAAATATTGGTACCTGGTCAATCAGGTTTTTGCCAGTGTCAGACAGGTTGAATTGGCCAATGCAACTTGGAAAGTGACCCGCAGAGCTAGAAAGAAACGTAGCTTAAACCCAAATCCTCCTGGCTCCAAGAACACCAGCCTGAATAGACCCAAGTCCTCCTGAGCCTGGGAGGCAGCTTAACAAAATACTGTAAATAGCGAGGCAGGACATGAACTATCTTTCAACCAGGCTTTATTCCTGTGATACCAGTAAAGGAGGGACGGCTGTTCAGCAGAACCCAGGTGTCATTAATGTAACAAAGGCAATGGTGGGAAGATGAACTGCACTGCACCCTTTAAAGATTAGGTGCAGCAAAGCAGGACAAAGACAGAACGACAAAGACACTAAAGTCCAGAGCAAATTTCTGCACATATGTACTGCCTGTACTACATAGTCATTAGTTCTGGAAAACCTCTCTCCTGTTGTGTCCCAGCGGTAAGGCTGTAGGTCACTTGTTGCTGAAGTGAGACGTCATATGAATTTGCATCAAGTCTGGAGATTGACCTTACAAATTTGTACAAGGCAAGTGACATTAGCAGTGGTATATAATCACTCAGCGACACTGAATGGATGTCCTCCAGCATGGAGTGCTTTAAGATGGAGCGTTAAAAAATAAATTTAACCCCTTCGCCGCTGGCGGGATTCCCCCGCTGTGCTGGGGGACGGGGGGGGGGGGGGGGTGTATAGCGCCCCCATGCTCATGACAAGGTCAGCTCGTCATGAGCCACGGCGCTCCGGTGCTCATGACGAGCTGAGCTCGTCATGACCGCGCCCGTTACAATGGAACGTTCAGCACAGCAGGGGAATCAGCCCAGCGTGCGAGCGTTCCATCTAACGGGCACGGTCATGACGAGCTCAGCTCGTCATGAGCGTCCAAGAGGTTAAAAAAAACATGAAATTGGAAAGGGGTTAGGCCAAACCAAGAACTGCTTCAGCGAGTACGGAGACAGCAGTTTATTCCACATTGAAGTAACAGGACTAGCATCTTTGTTTTTACTGGGATCAGTTTGATGGTATGTAGCTCCAAGAGTTTCTGAAATGTATTCAGAGCAAATGAGCCACCTGCTGTATCACTGAGTCACTTAGTCAGGAAAGTTATGAATAAGACATTTGCAGCCTTGATAAACTAATGTGAGAATATAAGGATTAAGTGACTACATACCACTGGCAACTGTGTGCTGAAGTTATATTTTCCAATGAGGTGAACTGTCCTTTCACCAATATAATGCGCAGCTTAAACAACCCATCTAGGAAATCAAATGCCCCTCTTATGCTGGGGCTTGCGATATATACATTAGTCAGGAGAATTCCCGGATCCAGAAATGTTTTATGGGCAGTTCTTGCTAAGTTTCTTCATGAAGCTCCACCGTGAGCCTCATGTAACACATCAAGCTAAACGAGGCAGGGAAAAGAACAGACACAGCAAGCATGGATCACAGAACCTGATCATGTCCTTAACGGGTGGGCTATGTCATGTCCCTAAGTTTGGCTGAAACTTTCACAAAGTTTATGGCCCCATGTGGATTTTTGGGTAGGAAATGTGGACCATAAAGAAACATTGTGGTCTAGTGGGTAAGCTGCATATGTTTGAGCCTGTGGACATGGGTTCAAATGCTAACCAAATCACTAGATCTCAACGTGCCTTTAATGTAAAAAGTGGCATGTAACTGTAGGATGCAAAAATGTAAATTCCCACTTTTACTTTCTGCCAACATTCCCTAGAATGTACCGCCCTCCATTGCTGCTCAGCTAAGTAAGCATTCTATCACCATTAATGTATACATACATAGGTGTAGGTCGAGAGTACTAGTCTGCAAATATTTACTTCATGTATGGCTGACATATATTCCTGCAGGAACTAAAGAATTCCTTGCTTGCTACCATAAGACTTCTAAATACTTATCCGTAGATGTGTACACTGCGAGATAAGTGGCACCGGGACAACACTCAACCACTTCAAGGTCAGCTACATCAGGTGGCATCAATGCTTTTACACTCAATCTGCAGGTTGATATGTGCAGACACTTAGGGACTCCCTAGGGGTCTAAATGAGTTTCTCTATATGAAGAGGCAAAGAAATGAGAATTATTTTAGAAAGCTTCAATATGATCCGTTTACAGAACGTGTGGGGCCTTGCAGATTTTATAGTAGAATCTAAGTTTAGAAACGGAAAAGGCATGCCAGATACCAACAACAAGGATCTTGACATTTTTTTCATCTATGTAATTGCAGATTCAGTATTTGGGTGCCACTAATTGATATCAGGAAGCTGGTAAAACCCTTCTAATCAAATTCACTCTTTCAAAATTTGTCTTCATATTCCTGATGTCTCGTCTACTTCAAGAGACGGCTGCTCCTCATCTCCACCGCAGGATAAGAATAAAACAAAGTAAGAATGAGTATAGAAATGACATTTTTCTGCTGTGTTGTGTAACATCAGAGGAGGCAAAGTATTCATCAAAAAATGCAGACAAAAAAATGTAGACTTTGTCAAACTGACTCTCTCGCTCAAAAAATCCAAATGATTCAAATACCACAATTAATGCTGGAAAACCAATAATGCGCTCAACACCCAACTATGCTAAATAGTCCGAACTGTCACACTTGTAGGAGTGTGATGGTTAATAGTTGTGCTGATACCGTCATTTGCAGCGCTGGAAGGGGCAATGGGTGGTGCAAGCTACTGAGACCCCTGGACGAGGGCGCTGATACTTTTTCTAGGTACTAAATAATAACAGTAAATCATGCGGCATCTGTGTTCCAGCTGACCGTGGTTGCAACAGAATTAGTTTGAATGACACCGGTGTAAAGCAGTGGTCACTACAAATGGATGTGCAACTGTACCAACAGAACAACCCAAGTTGTACTATGGAGGAGTGTGCTGAGATGCTGGTTAGTAAGGGGCTGAATAATAATGGTGTGGCCATAGACTAGCACACTAGTGGAGAAGTGTGGCTCAATGGTTAGAGCAGCAGACCCTGTTGCAGAGGTCTAGCCCGGGACCAGGGTTCAATTCCCCGCCTCGGCGGGTCTTGGGCTCAAAAATTCCACGGACCATATAATTCTCGCCTCGGTGCCTATTCCAATCATGGAGTCCCACTCTGCAACTCTGGGCAATAGCTTGCTTAATCTCCACAACGGCCCCCACAACGCTAAGACTGCCTGGCCTCCACCTTGGGGGTGCCCAGGAGTGGACGCCTCACAGGGAAAGCCAGGACGGGTTCCACAGCGGTATTCGTGCAAGTGCCTTGAGACCCTTGCGGGTGAGTAGTGCGCTATACAAGTATCAATTTACATTTACATTTACACACTGTGAAAGATGCAAAGGGATGAGTATTCAAAACTATAGCACCAGTGCACTCTGGGAAGTGGTGCTGTCTGTATTCATTCTGGAGTATAGGAAATGTGTATGACCAGAGTCGTGTAGATCTGAATACAGGATATAAACAGAAGACACCTCAGGGGTAGAGGGAACCAAAAAACTGAGATGCTGGAATATTTTTTCGTACAAATTCGATTTAAAACTAGATGTATCAAAGAGGGGCGGGTGCAGGTACACTGCCAGGAATGGGAGATCTATTCTGGAGTAGGTTGATAATATGTTTGAAGATGGAATGGGAACCTGGAGTTATGGACAAAATAGTACTGTGGGCATGGGCCAGAGACTGGATTTGTGGGCTGCTGCAACCTGGGTATTCACCGATAGGCGGAGAAAGTTACTTTGAATTTATTACAAACTTGTGTGTGTGAGATCAAGTACCTATAGTTCATACGGTCAGGCTTGCTCTGGTCAGTGAGATAGTAAGAGAGCAACTGAAAAGCGAGATTGATAAAAATGTGGGCTGGTGGTGTGGTGGAGCCAACAGAGGAGTTTAAATATTTATCCCCCATAATGGGGCACAGTGTTATAGGGTATTGTAGTTGTAGGTCATGCAATTAGAAGGAGAAGTTGGCTGAGCCTATTTTGAGAGATCTGCTGCCAAATACTATAATTTATATTTAAAAAAAAACACAAACTGAACGGGTTCCCTTTCACTGAATGGGTGGGAGTGTGGAGAGGGTGGGGGGTGGAGAGGGTGGGGGGTTGGACTGCGCTACCAATACAAATCACATCACAATTAGTTAATCCCCACGGAGACGCTGGTTTGGCCACCATAACAATAGAAAGATGGTCAAATACATAGCAGGCAGGGACTGCTACTAGGCAGACATATTGCTGGATGCCGCCGTGCGATGGAAGCTAGGAACTGGAATACGATGACAAGGTAGACGACAGATGGGTGAAGGTCATGGGGGAGCATGAGAGGAAAAATCTGATCGAAAAGCAAATGGCGTCAGTGGGAGTGAGATGTTGTTAACTAATGGTTGGCTGCACAAAGTGGACTTTTAGGATGGTGTGTTAGGGATAAGTTAATATAACATCCTACCTGAAGATTTAGGGTAACTGACAGGACATTAAAATAACACTTGGGCCCTAGAATTACCAGAAGGGTACTCCTACTGGTGATCAAGGACGGCCTCTGTAAAGAATGCTATAAAATGTTTTAAGCTAGTTTCACTTCCCCTTTAATATCGAAGTAAGCAAACATTTGGTATAACTAGTCCCACATAGTTCTTTGGCAAGTGATGTTCCATTTGGAGGCCATTATGGATAATGACGAAGGTAAGACATGCCAGAACAAAATGATGTCCTGTGTGAGTGGTTACGGTTTAGTGGGTATTAAAGCTATCCTTCACTTTCTTTCCGGTGTCCTGGTCCTTTTCTATCCCTTAGGTGACATACCACACCTGGACCATTTTGAGGCGTCCATAAAAATACACGCAGAGTAGACAGATGTGAAAGGGTTGCTATGACTGAGGAAGGACCAGGGTCTTACTGGATGTAGATGTTTATGATCACGAAAAGAGTAACAAATGTAAACAGTACTGTTTCGGAAAGACAGGTCTTACATTAGTATAAAAATAAAAACAAGATGGTGATCCAAGAGAGATGAGACCATGAACTAGGCACATAATATCCAAATAGATAGGTAACCTGAAGTCCACAAATAAAATCGGTCAACATTTGTTAGTACCTCGCCAAGTTCTGATTTATTAGCAAGGGCGTAACATTAGAGGAGTGGATATTAAACATTGCACAGCCTGTCCTGTGACCCTCTTTACAGGTGTATCAACAAAAAATACAAAGCAGAGATTTACCGGGAAACAAAGTTATGTGCGGGAATTGCACATTTGCTCTTCGTGGGATGCCCAAAAGCCATCCAACCTAAAAGGAACATTTGAACCCGGGCCGGTTAGGATTAGAAGAGTGATTCTTTGGTGCGCAAAAGTCAAGGAAAGAAAAGGCTATTTCTTAACATGGAACCCCAATCGAACCCATCGCAAGCAGGACATGTAGCCCCAATATAGCTGCTCTCCATTCCAAAAAGCTTTTGACACCAAGAAAGTACAATAACCACTAAAGCATAGATTGCATGGCACAGGTCACTACCACATAGCCAAGCGGGAGCCCATAGTCTCTTCACTGCAGCGCCCTCCCCTTCACTGAACACCTTTTAATAAACTCACATATTCACTACATTCTCCACTGCAGCCGCCATCTTGTTACCTTTCCATCTGAACAAATACTGCGCATGCAACTGACTCATCTTCGATTACAGTAAACACCATTTTAGATTGGGATGTTTGCCTTTTCAATGCTGTACATAAATTCTGTTTATAATCGAGCTTCTGACTGATCTTCACATCTTATTGGTACAGGGCACCATGTTGAGAGTGCCCTGCAGACTATGACACGTATTCACACAGAGGAAAATGGAGTGAAAACAAATCCTGCACAGCAATTTTGCGATTGGAACCATAAACCTGGAAATAGGCTGCCCATGTCTACAGTTTGCACAGATAAACCCTCTGCAAATGAACGCAGAGTCCACGAGCAGCAGCACACTATCAAGGCATGGCTACCGAGTGTCTGTGTGCCCCCTAGAGTCCAGCTTTAAATCAAGGAGCAGTACATATATTAATGCAATACGGGCCAAGGTTCAGCCAGTGTTGAACTAGTTATGCGTGCTCCCTCCCAGTGCCTCCTGTATTGAAAAAATCATATCTCAGAGCCTCCCAGAACTGCTTACAATGCTGAAAGATATCGCGCTGTGGCTGTGAAGCGGGTGGGAGGGATAAATGCTGCATTAAAATGCAAGCAGCTATGGGCGCCGAAGCTGAACACAGGCAAACAGTAACACGAGCAGGAAACAAATAAAAAAATGAATTCCCCAAACGATCAGATAAACAACTTACTTGTAAAAATACAGTACTTGGTACCTGCTCCATGAGGAAACAATACAAAAGGGAGAGACTGAGAGGAAAGACTGACCACTAGCATGCAAGTATTCTAAAAGGACACAAACAAATGAAAAGTAGTGGGCAAGCTGTAAGCCCACAAAGAAGAATACACAAAGTATATACAAAAATGTCGGAAAAGCTCAAGCAAAAAAAGGAGGATGGCAGTGAATAAGGCACGACGGGAGAAAGGGAGAATCTTAAAAATTGGATTATGGTAAACAAAGGAGGAGGTACATGCAATTTACATGTAACACTAACTTAATCTAACAAAGGGGGATCATGGGCAAGGAGGCAAATTAAACAATGTGCTAGAAATGAGGAAAGAAATATATGCATTTTATTTTACAGTGACACTTATTCCAAGCATCCATTTTCAAGGTAATGTATAACAATATTTACACTAACCAGCCTCACAGTCCTGGGCCATAAAAATCAAGTGCAGAAACAATAAACAAATCCTATGAAAGTAGCTAGGTTGCCTTGATAGATCACAGAATATGACAAAGCTGAACGAACAGCTGTTTCATAGAAAGATGATACAAAATGTCAGAAAAAATTATTTGTAGTTAACACCTCACCAGGGCTTTCTTAAAAAAATACCCAATATGATTTACAATCCTATAAATTGATACATGGTATGTTGACCAAACTGGTGAAGCAATAGATTTCAAGAATTGCATGCTTAACAGCTGCTGGGGAACACGTGATACTATCAACTTCTCAGCACAGACTGCAAGTATTTTATTGATAACTCAAGATCAAAATAGTGGTTAGTAACAACTAGAAGACAATACAGTGCTTACCAACAACTAGAAAGCAATACAACGCTTGCTAACAGCTAAAGGACAATGCAGTACTTACTAACAACTACAAGATAATGAGTATTTGGTAGCAAGAGGGCAATACTATGCTTACCAAAAACCATAAGACACTGTAGCACCTACTAACAACTAGAGGACAATGCAGTGCAACCAACAACTAGAGTACCATTCAGTGCTACTAACAACTTGAGCACAACAGCAGTGCTTACTAACAACTAGAAAACAATACTGCACAACACAAAATACAACTCAAGTATTCCATTAAGGGATAAGACTAGGGTGGATGGTGTCGGTGGGATTGTTGCTCATTTAAGGGCCGTTCTGGATTGTATTTTACATGCTTCACAATAGGCTTTTGAATTGAAATGCAGACAGTGATGATGCTGTGTCAAACTCCTTATGTCACCATTTATCTTTCACGTTTCTCAAACATAATTGGACTCTTACAATTCATGCAGTGCCAAGATGTTTAAGTATGATTTTGCCAATTTTTTAAATTGCACAAAGTACTGTATGTATGGTGAGTAAATGTTTGAGTCTGGTTTTGCAATCTGTGGCTTTAAGGAGGGGATGACAAATGATAGGCAAGTAAAAAGAAATTCTACACAATTTTCTCAGTCATCCTAAAATAATTCCAACCAGTCAGGTAACTAGTAAAATAAATGACAAAATGGTTAACCGTCAAAACAGTAGTCAAAATATTGAAAGCTTTGCTCTGCACATGATCCTGACTGGGCTAAGCATTCTTCCTCCGAAAGCAAGCACTAATACAAGCTAACTGAAGATTAGGGTTACTTGACGTGGATAAGGAGGGATGGGTGGGACAAATGGTGCACTGGTCATTTAACACAGTGGCACACATCTGGAAAAAAAATAACAGTAAGATTTTACATGTTTCTCATTTTACTTTAACTTTGGAAAACCATATTTAAAATGAATATGTTACTTACTCTGTAAGCATCTGATTGTGGCATGTCGTCTATAGATTCTCATACTCTGCATAATTCTGCCATCAAGAGTTGGGTACAGAGTTGTACATGTTCTTTTTCTTCAAAGAAGTCTTTCAAGTTATAGGGTCCAGAGACTCCTCCTCTAGTTAGTAATGTGCAAGTGCATCGACTCCACTGTTAGATTGTTTTCCCGTAGACAAGTGAGAAAGGAGTGTAAGTATGTGCAAGTAATACAATGACCATGCTAAATGTATAAATAGTGAAATCTAATAAATGCAAAGGACTGCAACAGCCACAGGAGTCCGGGGAGGAGGCTGGGAACATCTGAATCTATGGCACTACATGCCACGAACAGATGCTACAGGGTAAGTAACATATTCCATTTGATGGCATGTGTGGTTATAGATACACATGCTCTGCAAAGACTGTAAAGCAGTCCCTCCTGATAAGCGGTGGCTAACCTTTGGGTGTTGCAGTGGTTTGAAAAAGAGTATGTAGCACTGCCTGTCCTCCATTGGCTTGTGGACGTGCTAAAACATCCACACAATAATCTGTTGTGAAAGTGTGTGGCGTGGACCATGTCGCTGATTTACATATGTCAGCTATGGGAATATTTCCTAAAAAGGCATGGTTGCTCCCTTTTTGTGAGTAGAGTGTGCTCTAGGAGGAACAGGTAAAGGTCTTTTGGCCTTAGCACTTTACTATACATCTGGCTATGCCTGCTTTGGATATAGGGTTACCTTTGTGTGGTGGTGAACGAGTGACAAAAAGTTGCTTAGACTTTCTGAAAGTTTAAGTTCTATCAATGTAGATTATATGCACTCTTCTGACATCTAACGAATCAAGAGCTCTTTCTGCAACAGAATCAGGTAGAGAGAAGAAAACTGGCAATTCAATGGCTTGATTGATGTGAAATTGTGAGCCTACCTTAAGTAGGGATTAAAGGTTGGTTAAAAGAACCGCCTTGTCTTTGTGTATTTGGAAGAATGGTTCTTCTAAGGTTAATGCCTGGAGCTCACTAACATATCGGAGTGAAGTTATGGCAACTAAAAAAGCCACTTTCCATGATATGAATTGAAGAGGGCATGAGCGTAGAGGCTCAAAAGGAAGTCCACAAGTCTTGAGTACTGTATTAAGGTTCCATGAGGATGCAGGAGGAATTCTGGGTGGGATAACACGTTTCAGTCCTTTTATGAAGGCTTTAATGACTGGAATTCTGAAAAGGGAAAGGTGCTGTCTATTTTGAAGATAGGCAGCCATGGCAGCGAGATGTAAGCGCATAAAAGTATATGCTAATCCCACCTTTTGTAAGTGAAGAAGATAACAGATAAAGTTTTGTACTGTAACTGTGAAAGGGTCAATTTATTTTGAATGGCAGTAGCAAACAAAACGTTTCCATTTTGCTGCATAGCAGGTTCTAGTGGAAGGTTTTTGTGTTTCTTTAAGAATGCCCATACATTCTGCTGGTAAGTTAAAATAACCAAATTCTATGACCTCAGGAGTCAGATTGCTAGGTTGAGAGTTTTGGGATCTGGGTGTCTGACTAGTCCGTGATTTTGTGTGAGAAGGTCCGGCCTGTCGAGGAGCTTCTTCTGTGGAACTACTGAAAGGTCTACTAATGTTTTGAACCAAGGCTGACGAGCCCAAGTGGGAGCTAATAGGATCACTGTTAGAGATGTTTGCCTGAGCTTCCAAACTAGAAATGGAAGAATATGGAGAGGTGGAAAAGCATAGGCAAATATCTTTGACCAACTCATCCATAGTACATTGCGGAACCTAGAGGCGAAGTTTGGGCATTTTGCGGTGCCTGTTTTGGCAAAAGAATCTATTTGAGAAAAGCCCCACTTTCAGAAGTAAGGTAGGAGGACTTGTGGATCGAGTTTCCATACGTGTACTTATTGCTGCATCCTGCAGAGAAAGTCTACAAAGTCGTTGTCTGGTTCCGGAAGGTATTCTGCTAACAGGGGAATGTGGTGCTGTACAGCCTGGTTCCAGGTGGTTTGAGACAGTTGTGAGAGTTGTGTAGACCGCAACCCCCGCTTTTGAAGTTAATACATTGCTGTCATAGTATTAGTCCGGACTAGGTCAACCTTGTGAGTTAGTTAAGGTAGGAAAGCTTTCAATAGTAGGTCAACAGCGAGAAGCACTGGATAGTTGATGTGGTACATTGGTGCTTAATATCCTATAGGCCCTGTGCTGTGAGGTGTTGGAAGTGCGCACCCCATCCAGTCTTTGATTAGTCTATTGTGAGAGTGGGGTGGGGAACAGGGTCGAGAAAAGGCTGCCCCTTCACCAGGTTGGTGGTGTTCCACCATTGCAGAGAACAGGGAAGTGTGGCTCACCGATTAGAGAGGCAGACCCTGAGGCAGAGGTCTGGCCGGGACCAGGGTTCAATTCCCGACGCGGCAGGGTCTTGGACTCAATGTCCACGGACCTGATAATTCTCGCCTCGGCGCCTACTCTAATCATGGGTCCCACGCTGCAACTCTGGGCAATAGCTTGCTTAATCTCCACAACGGCCCCCACAACACTGGGATGCCTGGCTTCACCTTGGGGGTGCCCAGGAGGGGCATCTCACAGGGAGAGCCAGGAAGGGTTCCACAGCGTTATACAGCGCCGGGACGCCCCGTTGCTGGGGCAGCTGTGCGCTTTACAAGTATGCTACATTTACATTTACATTTACTAGATCTGTTAACTGACCCTGTGACTGCAACCACTGACTAGCTGGACATTGCTGTAATAGATGCATATGTAATCTTGCGTGGGGAACTATGGCAATGCAAGAAGCTATCATCCCTAGCAGAGGCATGACCATCCTCACTGGGAGTTTTGAATACTTACGCGACTAAGGTAAGCTAATCCTGATTGTGTTTTAGGATTGCTCATAAATATTGTTGAATCTGTAATGGTTTTAAGTGAGATTTGAAGATGTTAATAGTAAATCCTAAATTGTGGAGAGGATCTATTGTCATCAGAGTGTAGTAACTGTTTAGTAGAGGGTGTTGCTCCATGGGAAGGCACCCTTATCTCTGTCTCTGGCATCGGTTCCTCTATAGAAGCAGTAGTAGTAGCCCTTAGAGTATGAGCCCTGACCTCTCTGCTTTTGTTGGGAGAAGGAAGCATCAAATTAGGTGGATTTGGAGGCTCCACATTATCCTGAATGACAAAAAAAACACGGGTAGCAGGTGTTTGAAGTGACCCCATAGCTTTGGCTGTCTCAGTATCTTTTTAAATCTTTTCGAATGTGGAATCCACCTGAGGGCCAAACAGATGTCCCTTGTGAAAGGGCATGTTCAAGCTAGCTTGTTGAACCTCAGGCTTAAACCCGGAGATTAGAAACCAAGCATGTTGCTGAAGTAAAATACTAGCATTTGCGCCCCTGGCTGCTGTGTCTGCAGCATCTAATGCACACAGTATGGAAGCGTTAGTGATAATTTTACTTTCAGACACTAACTGTTGACAGCTTTTTTTGTGTTCCTCTGGAAGCTATTGAAGTAGAACTTCCATTTCATCCCAGTGGGCACAGTCATAGCGTGCTAGGAGAACTTTTGAATTGGCAATATGGCAATGGTTTGCACACTGAGCTGCAACTCTTTTCCCTGCAGCATCCATCCTTTTACTCCCTTTTTCAGGAGGCAGAGTTTTTCCAGTGACCTGGGAGTTGGCACGCTTTAGAGCTGTGGTGGTAATAAGGGAGTCTAGTGGGTACTGTCTTCTAATGCCAATAGGGTCAGGTGGTGCGGGTTTCTATTTCTACTCTGCCCTATTAGTGACAACCTTAGCCCTAATCGGGTCTTTAAATATGTCCTCAGTATGCCTAAGCATACCTTTTAAAATGGGGAGGTATTGAGTAGCCCTATGTATGTTCGTAACGTGTCAAAGAGGAAATCATTCTCTAAAGGCCCTTTAAAAAGCTCTACATTGTCAAAAGCAGCAGCCCTCGATATAATCTCCTGGTAAGAGGTAGCAGCTTTAGGAGGAGAATGGTGGGCAGACTAAGTATCCGGATTCGTGTCAGTAGGGGATCTGTGTCAAAGTTGTCCCAGGGGTCATCTCCCTGTGCCCCCCCCCCCCATACTCACCAGTGTCTGACTGTGGACACCCTTGTGGTGAGTCATCTAGTGGCTCTCCTGGAGGTGATGGTGGTACAGTAGAGTGTGGAAGCGGTGGAGGTGGGGTGAAGGTGGATTGGTATGGGAGGTGGAGGACTGATATTGTTGTCCACAGTCTTCTTTTTCGGAGAAACTGGCACGTCTAAAGCTTCTTCAAAAGTAAGTTTCCTTTTAGGTGGTGGTGGAGAAGACGGTATAGCCAGCATACATCCAGTGTGCACTTGGATAAGAACTTTCTTCTGGAGCGTGTCTAGATTGTCTTGTAACTTGTGCAAGATTGGTTCCATCCGAAAATTTTGAGGCCAGCGGTGCCGAATGTGTTTTGGAAGTATTATGCTGGTGGACAGGAGCAGGCGGAGGTGTACTCACAGGTTGTTGAGCTGGAGTAATGCCCTCTACCTCAAAGTCCTCTTCATGCTTGGAGCCCGAACTTTCAAAGGGAGAGAAGGCCCCCCTGTCAATCGATGGCTGCTCCTGGGCATGCTTCTCACCAAAGATGTCGGTGTGTCGTTGGTGACTATGTAAGACGTCTGGAGGTGACGAGAAGTCCGATCCCAAAGAGTCTTTTTGGAGTGGAAGGACTTGCAGGCGTCACAGACAGCTTTGTTGTGCTCGGGGACAAGCACAAGTTGCAAACAGAGTGTTGGTCTGTGCGAGGGCAGTTCACCTGGCAACGAGGACAGAACTGAAAGGGCATGTGTCCAATTACCAGTGAAGCATTTTCAGGAAGACTGGTAAAAATGGAGAAGGTAGGCCCCGAAAGGACGTCAGTCTAACAGAGTCGAACTAGCAGAGTTTCTAATGGGAGTCGCAGAAAGAAAAGCGCAAGCAACAATACCATTGAAGACAAAGAAAAAAACAGGAGAATCAAACCGAAACGGAGTCGAAACCCAGAGCGGAGGCACACATCCGCACGGGACAGTGGAGAAAGAATAATAATGGAGTCGATGCCCATTACCACCGAGAGGAGGAGTCACTCGGCCTCGTGACTTAAGACTTCTTCAAGAAAAACAACTTGCACAACTCTGGACCCAACACTAGATGGCAGCAGTATGCTGAGCATGTGTATCTACAGCCACACATGCCATTGAACACTCCTTTCCGCCTTTTTCATAATTAATCCTTTTTTCGTAGAAAACAGAACTCCAAATCTCGATCTTACCACAGACATTATAATCAAATTAATGGGAATAAAGGGGGTCTGAATAACTGATAAAAATCAATAAATCCTAATCTATATATTTAGCTCCATGCTTAAAGATTCAGGCCTTTCTTGTTAAAGAAAGCATTGTTGTCTCCAGGGTGCGGTATCAATCTTTTTGAGCATTTAAAACCACAAGCATGCTGACTGTCACAGTCCATAAAACCTTGGTATGGGTGACTTCAGTTCCTGAAGACGGGGACATGTTGGACTGTCTGACAGTCATTCAATTCTGGATGTATGTCAGTCACTGACGTGAAACATCTTTTTAAACATTGGTCTATATGTTTTCTCCACTACTACTCCTTTCCCCTCTTCACTCACTTCATCTTCGTTCCCCAGAACTTCCATAAATTAGTCCCATCAGAACTGAAACTCTGTATCTCAAGTCCATCTTTGATTACTACCACAGCACACTTTCGAGTACTTAACACATGCAAGATTCAACCATTCAGTACCACCAAAAAAGTAATCAACTCATCAGCATTTAGCAAACTGGACTACTGCAAAAATCTGCAGTTCGGCCTCCCAAACGACTTTTACGCACCACGAAACAAGCTTCTAAACTTTGCTACCAAGGCTCTGCACTATATCCCTAAAGCAAGTCCATCTTCAGCATGCAGTTACCACGTCAACTGGCACACCACTAAGAAAAGCCAAGACAAACTACTATTTAAATCCGTGAAAGACTCGTCCCAAATTTTAGAGATTGGAATGCTCCGCGTTTTGGTGTACCTATTGACCTTTGAAATAATTAAACCCCACTTACATAATTGTATGCATTCTTTTCAGTGTTGTATAAAAGAATTCTTTTTGTAGATATTTTATGTTCATTATATGACGGAGTTTGCACAGGATACTTTGCACAGTATATTTGTGCAGATTAAGCATTATGACAGTGGTACATTTCTTCAATTCTTTAAAAGGAGCCGATGCTAAGTGTGAAAATATTTGAACTTGACGTATTATTAGTTGCAAAACTAGTTCTACCATATGTACCTTTTAAACATCGAAGTGGTTTGATTCCTGTGTTATGGTTCATCACCAGAATCTTTTAAATGCAAAGAAATGCACTGCATGGAATGCTTCTTTGAGCACTTTCGGGGTGTAATCTCAGCAATGAAATGTATGCAATGTTCTGCTGCACTGAGGGTCTGCAAAGTTATCCTCCTTGAGTGCATGAAAGATGGCACTGGCCATTGGTTTGCACAGTCTGGTGGAGCACCTTCGAGAGGGCTTGAACCCTTTGAGCATTTTTAGGTCTCACCTATGCAGCGCGCATGCGCTGCATAGGAGGGGACCTCTTGGAATCAATCAGCCAAAAACGTGCACGTTTTGCATTGCTTTCAATTGCAACGTGTGCACGTTTGGCATTTCCCTTGTGGGTGCGAGCTTTGGCGACATCGGTCTGTAATTATCTTGCAAACAGATGGTGCCCCTGCTCGCTCTCGCAAAGAAAACTTTGGACTCAGTTGCGGCTCCGCCGTCGCTCCACCAGGTCTGCTCACTGGATTCAGAGGATGGGAATCCTGTATTCGGTATGTCTGGTGCAGGTTTCGTGCGTCCCACCATGGCTTTTTTTTCCTCAATATATACACAGGTCACCTCGAGACCCGAACCCGGTTACCCAGTTCCAAAGTCAGCAGCTCAGGATGTTACGGCGTCGGCTTAACATTCTGTGATTTAGGGTAAATCCTTTAGGCACAGGAAGAGCCATTGCCGAGACTCGCATGAGAATAGCACAGGAAGAGCCATTGCCGAGACTCGCATGAGGATATCATTTTGAAAACACACACGGCAATCAGAGCTTTTTAAATTTACAATAAATACACCAGTTACCTCGATTGTCTTGGCCAAACAAATCAGTTGCGCATGGGGAGAGCCAATGGCGAGAACCCTCCCAAGCCCTGTTGCTTCTGTTTCTTCGCACAGGACGCAGCTTAACGTAATCACTTTTTTTTTTAACGCTTTGGCATCCTTTATCTTCTTTAGCTATGCTGTTTTTTTTTTTAGAGATCCTCAGTATCAGCTTCACATTCTGTGAGTTTGGGCAAATCACTTAGGCACGGGGAGAGCTAGTGCCAAGACTCAAAGTCTGTTCCAAAGTCAGCAGCTTGCGATGTTATGGCATCGGCTTCACATTCTGTGATTCTTGGCAAATTTCTTAGGCACGGGGAGAGCAGATAACAATACTTGCACAGGAAAAGCCAATGCAGAGACTCTAACCCAGTAACCCCAGTTGTTTAAATATTTATACACACAGTGTATGCACTGCAAACAAATCGCTTTGCCAGGAGAGCTATTGCCCGCTGCAATGGTGGGTATTTTATGTGAGCTCAAAATGGGAATAGCTGGTCAACCGTCCTGCACCGGCCTGCAAGGACACCCTCTTCCCTTCCCTGCTTGTGTAAACTGGAAGTACTTTGCGTTTAGGAGTGAATGTCTCGGACAATCCTCTCTTAAATAATGTCTGCATTCGTGAGACTGTAATCAAGATTAAGTAACTTTGTATTTTCTAGTACTTCAATTATGTTAGCTGTCATCCGTATGCAGCCCCATTTGCTTCTGTTTACTGAGGCAAACTTGTATTCCTAAATCAGACTGCATAACCTAATGTGTAGCAATTCTATAGCTCTCCATGTCCTGGTGGCGCAGCATCCAGGATAATTTGCTGCATGGCTAAACACTTATATAAGGTCCCACAAAGGTGAGACCTATTGGCTATGTAAATGCTTGTTAGATATTGAGAGCACACCATGGGCAATATATACATACGGCATATTTTCCTTGTGCTCTAGGCGCACCTTCTGCAAGGTGTGCCTAGCACAATCAAGGAAAATGCCACGTATTAGGGTGATTGCGCTGCCCCCAGGGCAGCAGCGAACTTGCGCTGCCTTGGGGGCAGCGCATTCATGTGAAAAAAGGAGCGGCTACTTTGAAGCTGCTCCGTGTTTTCACAGTGCAGGAGGTAACCGCCTGCACATTAAAGGGCATTAGAGATCTCTTTGCAGGCAGGTACAGTGAGGGACTGGTATGGGGGTCCCATGGGATCCTGGTCCCCCACCACAGGGCTGCCAATCAGGGGCACTGACAGTGCACTACCTTTTAGGTGGCGCACCGTCATTGCGCCTCATGAGAGCTTCTTGGCATCTGCGCCCGTGTCTGTAATACAGCGCGGGCGCAGAGGCAAAGGTGTTCCCTCATTTGCAAGTAGGAAAAGACAGGGTTTCCACTTTTGTCTAAACAGACTTTGATTGACAGTGGCACTAATATGCAATGGAAGTGTATTCAATCATTTGGCAGAAAAGTAAGAAAAAATGTGCTGCCCTGTCTGTAAACTCTGATCTGTGGAACTGAAATGTGAATAAATAAAAGGAGGTTGAGCAAAACAGCTGTGTAGGAAGATAATGAAAACCGTGTTTTTTTTACAGAAGAATGACTAAAATTAAACAAGCTTTGGCAAATACAATAGGTCTCAGCTTTGGAACCTGCTGTACAGCATCTGCAATGTTGTGCAGTAGGGCTAAAAATGCTAAAGGAAAAAAAAAAGGTGCTATGACGTAGCGTAAAATGAAATCTATTTATATTAATCGATTTGCAGCTTTAAATGAAAAATTAAAAAATAAGTAGCATGAAAAGCATTTTTGTTTTTTTTAGAATCGGAAATGGGGGCCCTTAGAGGGCCAGGATGGTGGGATAAAGATGGGTCGCCAGGGTGGGGGAGAGCAACTCTTGGGACACGGAAGACAGACAGGCCCGGACTGGCCATAGCGGGCACCGGGCAATCCCCCGGTGCGCCGCACGGGTGTTGGCCGGTTTTGGGCCCCTGGGGGTCGTTTTTGTTACAGGGCCGTTTATGTAGCATAGCTGCAAAATCGGCCCTGTAACAAAATCGTCCGAAAACTGGCCCCGACAAAGTGCTTGATCGCCCCCTCTCCCCCGAGTGGGGAGGGGGGGAAGGGATGGGGGGGGCCGGCCGAGCACTTTGCCAGGGCCAGTTGTGGTTCCCAGTCCGGCCCGGAGGACAGAAGTGACACGGGGAGAACGGAAGCAGCACGGGGTGTAGGAAAAGGAACAGGCGAGAGAGAAGGATGGTGTGGGAAGCAACACAGATGGAGTGGTGGGAAGGTGAAGCAACGGGCAGGAGAGCAACATGGAGCAGGCAAGTGAGGAGAACATTGGTGAGAAAATAATAAGGGGACGTACATGCAACTTTGAAGTGGTAGGGAGAAGCACACAGGCACGAGAACACTTGAAAGCACATACACTCCTATTGAGAACTAAATCCAAAAGAAAAATGTTAGTGTTTCAAAAGCAAGCAGTGAAAGAATAGAACCCAGCCAATCAAAAGAGGTGGTAAGAAGGCTATGTTCCACAGGAGGGAAAACACAAGATTGACAAGCTGGGACCCGAATAAGAATTAGGCAAATGAGTGTTAGGAAATCCAACTAATGGTAAGCAAAGAGCGGGCTCCAAGACCCTGTATGTTGATGGCAAGCCCAGCCAGCGCCTACGGGTTGTAGTAGGCTTTAACTATAATGACAAAGAATGGAAGGAAAAAACCACTGGCAAAGTATTGTCCAACCAACCATAGCACTCAAGTGCACTGCTTTTTAGATGGCTATGCACAGGGCAGAACAGCTGTAAGAAAAATATGAATTACAGCTGAACAGGATAAGTGTGAAGAGGGATGACCCAAAGCCCTTCAAAGTCTGTAAATATGTATGTACTTTTATGCATTTAAATGATTGCATAAGGCTGTTGAGACAGCTTCAACCTTCTCTACATAAGAATAATCTTTATAAAAAAACATTTTCAGCAGTGAAAATGTGACAAATGATGTCAATAAGCATCTTCGTTACAGCAGCGGACTGGTCACAGAGGTATACTTATTTTACAGTCCTTGGTGATTTTAATGTCCACATAGACAATGTTAATTGCCCCTTAGCTGTCCAGCTTGCGGACACCCTGAAAGGGCTCAATCTGACTTAAAAGGTAGTGCTTGATTTACTTTTTACCAATGATCGTACCTTACAAACAAAGGACCCGGTACCTTTGACCTGGTCAGACCATTGGTTGATCCCTTTTAATGTACTATAGGTGCCTTGCAATGATCAGTTTAGGCCAGCTTTGGAGGTTAGGAGAAATTGAAGGAAAATCTCCTCTGAATCGATGGGTTCTTACTTTTACCCAGCTTACAGGTGAGCCTAGTCAGGATGCGTCAATTTTTAACTGCTGGGTCACCTCAGCCATTGATAGAATTGCCCAGATGAAAACTATGAAATTGGTCAGGAGCAAACAGTCCGCCCCTTGGTTTACAGACGATCTCTGTAAGGAGAAGAGCCTGGCGTAAACACCATGAGCCCGTGGCCAAGTCTGCATGTAAAGTAACGCAAAGAAACTTTCATAGTCTAAAGCATAAGACCATTAGGGATATTGTCGCCAATCAGATCAAAACCTCTGATAACCTCTGATAAAGCCTGTGCTCAGACTAGGGCAAGCTATGTGAATAAAATTATTTCTTAAGCGGTTAATAAATCTAAAACTTTGTTTAGTGTGGTCAAGGAACTGGCTGGCTCCAGGACTACAGCCACCCCTCCCTCCCTATCTAATAATAAATGTGACGAGCTCGCACAGTACTTTATCTCAAAGATAGAAAACATACATCAGGACATTGCCGCTCATAGTGCTAGTAATATTAGTAATAGTTCAATCAACCGGCTTTATGTCGCTGGAGGGGCCGCTGTTTCCCCAATACAATCATCGGTTCCACTCCTGTCTTGGCCTATTCTTCTTCCTTCAACCCTCTTGGAGACCTTGAGCAAGGTTAAGTCTGGCTCGCCTTTGGATCCGGTACCTGTCTCCATACTCCGCTCTTTGGACCCCCCCCCCCCCAGCTTTCTACCATCTGCACGTTGCTTAATCACTCCTTAAATTTGGCTACTGTCCCCAGTTGCTGGAAGCATGCTATGGTCAGCCCACTTTTGAAACAATCCACTGCCGATCCCAATGTCTCTTCCAATTATCGTCCCATTTCTTTATTGCCTATTTTTTCTAAAGTCCTACAGAGGCATATTCACGTACACCTGTCTCAGTACGTTGCGCTCAACAACTTATTACACCCCTCTCAGTCCGGTTTTCGCCCGGGATTTTCCACCGAGACTACCCTCTTGGGCGTGACTGAAAATCTACGCTTGCTTCTGGGTCGAGAGGAAACAGCCGCACTGATATTCTCGATCTCAGTGCGGCATTTGATACCGTAGCCCACAACATCCTCACCAGAGCTCTTGCAAACATTAGTATTGGGGGTATAGCTTTGGATTGGCTCTCGTCCTTTTTGAAGGATCGGACTTTTCAAATTTTTTCTCACTCATCCATTTCTAAAACATATTCTTCCTCACATGGTGTACCCCAGGGTTCCATCCTGAGTCCTCTTTTGTGTAATCTTTATGTTACCCCTCTGGCTTATATTGCTCAAAGGTTTGGTCTGAATTTATTTACCTATGCCGACGATTCTCAAATTGTTTTTCCCTATCCCACGCTGACCCTACTTCGCCATCCCAGCTGCAAACAGGACTCAGCGACATAGCCTGCTGGATGAACAGCAACCTGCTGAAATTAAATGGCGGGAAAACTGAGGTCCTGGTATTGGGTAACAAACCAGATCTTTGGAGTCCGAGGCATTGGCCCTCTGCCATGGGTGCCCTGCCGGTTCCGTCTGAACGTGTGCGTAACCTTGGAGTGACCATCAATAAGGGGTTATCCATGAAAGACCAAGCAAACAAGGTTGCAGCCACCTGCTTCACCATCTTGCGGTGGCTCAGAAAAATCTTCTGGCTACTCCCCTCAGACACCCGGAGATTGGTGGTGGACGCCTTGGTGACCTCCAGATTGGACCATGGCAACGTGCTCTATCTGGGGTCTACCAAGGCGGTTACTCACCGCCTCCAACTGGTCCAGAATGCCGCTGCTCGGCTCCTTTGTGGTTGTCGAAAAACGGACCATATCACAGAGCGTCTGAGGGAACTCCATTGGCTCCGCCTATAAAGTTGTGTAAAGTTTAAAGCTCTCAGCTACATGCACAAGATTAAGGCGGGTGTAGCTCCCCTTTACCTTCAGTCTCTTGTTAAGCCCTACATTCCTTCTCGCTCCCTTCGCTCCTTTTCTCAACACCTATTCTTTGTGCCTAAGTTCAGGCTGTCCAGAATGGTTGGTAGTGCCTTTTTTACTCTAGGACCCAAACTTTGGAACTCCCTCCCTTTGGCTATTCCTATGGAGGATAGCCATGCTTGCTTTCGTAAGGCAGTGAAGACCTGGCTCTTTGATCAGTAGTTTTCTTGTCTTGGGTCAGGTTGTTTTGGTCAATTAGCGCCGGGAAACCCTTTTGGGTAGCTGTTGCGCTTTACAAACTCAATAAATAAATAAAATAAATAAACTCTATAAAATACATTTTTAATGTAGTCCAGGGTTTCATTAAACCTCATGCATTGAAGAGTACCATTTATCCGTCAGTGACACTCTGTGAAACGTTAGCCGCTTTTTTTCAGACTAAAATCCAGGATATGTATTCTTTTTTCTCACTCTCTGGACCACCAGATTTATTACCTCATACACTGTGTGGAACAAGTATGTGGTCGCCCTTTCGCTCCTTGGGTCTAGAAGCATCTTTGGGGGAACTTAAAAAAATTCAATCAGGCTCCCCGGCAGACCCTTGTGCAGCTAGATTTTTTAAGCTGCCAGCCCCTTGGCTTAACCCGGCATTGAATGCTATTTGGAACTCCTCGCTGGCAACGGGGATTTACCCTACCAGCTGAAAAATGCATTTGTTCAGCCAATTCTTAAGAAGGAAGATGCTGATCCAACAGAGCCCAAACATTTTAGGCCAATTTCTCTCCTCCCTGTTCCGGCTAAAATTCTTGAAAAGGAAGTCCAGAAACAACTAAGGGACTTCCTAGAGTCAAACCATTATCTACACAACTCCCAGTCTGTATTTAGATCCAGTTACAGCACGGAAACTGCTTTGCTGGAAGTTGCATTGACTATCAGGGAAACCTTAGATCAAGGAAGCTGTGTGATGCTGGTGCTGTTGAATTTATCTGCAGCTTTCGACACGGTATCGCACAGGATTCTTCTAAATAGACCTAAGTGTCTAGGGGTGTCAGGAACAGTTTGGGCCTGGTTTTGCACTTTTTTAGAGGGACGTACCCAGCAGGTGAACTTCCATCCTCATATTTCCACATCTAGCTCCCTAGTGCGTGGGGTCCCACAGGGCTCGACCTCGAGTCCTACACTTTTTAATGTGTATCTCACCCCCCTTGCGGCGATTATTGAGCAACATGGGGTGAAGGTTGTCTTGTCGCTAATTAAACACAACTGGTATTCTCCTTTAGAGACCACAGCGAGCCAGCCAGCCTATGTCAATTTTAAGCAGTGTCTTCTGAATATCTCATCATGGATGACGGAGGACTGTTTAAAGCTGAACAATGAAAAGACGGAGGTCTTGTTTTTTAATCAACCTATCACTCCACGGCCAGAGCTCTGGTGGCTGGCTGAGTTAATTCCACCTCCTCTTCCAGCTACCTCTGCTACGAATCTGGGCTTCAAGCTTGATGCGCAGCTGACTGGCAAAGTGCAAATTGCCCATGTCTCTGCGCAATGCTTTTGGAAGTTGAAGGCTCTACGAAGCTTCCATCACTATTTACCAATGGACTGTAGGAAGACTGTGATGCATGGATTGGTCACTTCCCAGCTTGACTAGGCGAACCGCCTCTATCTGGGGGTCCCTGAGTATTTGCTCAGAAGGCTGCAGAATTTTCAGAATGCGGGGGCTAGGCTCGTTCGGAATGTGCTGATGCGTCACCACATAACCCCTCATCTGCTCAGTCTACATTGGTTACTAGTGAAAAGAAGAATAGAATATAAATCACTCACTTAGGCCCATAGAGCAATGAATGATACTAGTCCGCAGTATTTGAGGCAACGACTTCGGAAATACAGTAATAACAGATTATGCAGATCAAATGACCAGAATCTTCTGGTCATTCCACGATTTGTGAAGGCCACGACTGGTGGCCGGGTCTTCTCGGTTATAACTTCTACTCTCTGGAATTCTATGCCAGAACAGGTTAGGAAGACCAAATCGGAGTCCATGTTTAGGAGAGCATTAAAAACACGGCTCTTCGTTCATCCCTAAACACTCTGCTCTTTTGACCACATGCCTAGGTTAACTGCACTACTAATGCCAGGACACCTCCGTTGGAGGTAGCCATGCGCTCTACAAGCTGCAATAATAATAATAACATGCCGGAAGCAGGCTCCGCAACTGTTATTGAGTATACACCTCTGCAAAGAACGCACCCACAGAGCAGCTGAATCTCAACGATACACAGGGTCGTCAATCACCTAGCTGGATGCCTGACTCAAGGGTTTGGAAAGTGGAAACGTGATGGGAAAGGTTTTCCATGGCCTTGGCTGTCCTGCAAGACTATTCTTAAGTAAGTAATTTTGCTTCAGCGAGCCACGGGGGAAGAGATTCTATACCGGGGTATTCTCATGTTCTTGTAATCCAGTACGGTTGCAGAAAGTAGGAGTCGTCTGCAAGAACTGTATAAATCTTTTATTGATTTAAGGATGCAAGTCAGTGTTCCGTTTCCAGCCGAGTTGCAGATAGTGGGTGGTGGAAAAACTATGCTGTTTACTCAAAGGGAGGCAACAATAGTATTCTTGAAAGTCCTCCAGGCCAATCTGACTTGAGGTGCATGATTCAGGCCAGGTCCAATTACCAGAAGGCACCAAATGGATTAGCACACTTCTCTTTTCTACCTATATCTCAGCATCTGACTAAATGCAGCTTCAACACAGGGACATGTACAATATTGCCGTGCAGCTTCCACATTCCAGCCTCAACAGAGCGTTTTAGAGCATACAAGAAAACAATAAAATACAGTGAGCATATAAAACAAATGTGGCCATTGTTTCAATGGAGTTGACCCACGTAAATGAGTCTGAGTGCAAACATGGCACAGGCCACGAGGCTGACAAAAAGTTCATAGTGTGCACGAACAGGCAAGGAGCCCAGATGCAGAGCCAGTAGCGAACAACACACGTCTCCAACCCTCATGGAAGAACTCTGGGTGACGACAAAAAGGGTAATCGAAGCTAGGGACATTGGTGGCTGTCCACACATTCATTTTTGAAGTGATGGGAAGATAAGGAATGGTGGGAGTTAGGAAGGGGAATATTGGGCACCTGATGAGTAGGGCTTGATCTCCTCAAATCCCTTTTAGCAAATAGTAGTTAAAAATGATCAACAATAAGGGAGCACAAAAAAATAGAACAAGCTGTTTTTCATAACAATTCAATATAGCAAAATATTGTGAGCAAGATTTAGGACAGCCAATAATGTTTGGAGAGAACAGAGTTTGTTAAGACATTTCCTACTGGACACAATGTTGCTTGTATGCAACTCTAAATTGTAGCTAATAGCCGATGATAGGAGGGAGACCAGATTTTGAAAATCAGAAATTGAGACATGCTGCTGACACATAAGCGAGATTGCAATTTTGATTAGCCAATGTTGCCAATGCTTTTCGCTGGTCGTGGGATCGGGGCAGGTTAGAGAGAATTGTGACAGGAGGTACAGGAGAACAGGGAATAGAGAAAGGAAACATGATCTCCAAAGAATAGAGTCCCTTGAAGCAGCAGACAGATTCAGCTCATCCAGTTAGATCACTGTGAATAAAATGCTTGCAAATACAAGAATAGGTGGTAAAGCCATCCAATTAACAAAAGTGTATAGGATAGACAAAAAAAAAACACTCATTCATGAGCAAAGGGATAATCCAAAGCCCTCAGTAAATATAGGTTATTTATTGGAAACAATAGGTCGGTCTACAAACAGGAAATCTTGGCTGCAGTATACAACTAAAATCCAGGACATGTGGCCCCTTTACATTAATTTGCTAGGATGGACACTGGAAAACAGGGACTGTACTGGCCTATCTGGTCATCCCATACTCTAACCAACTCTATGGACAACGAGTTAAACTGTTAGCCTCAGACTAAAATGGTTTCTGCCTCAAAAGGGCATCCAAAGATGCACCAAACTACCTCGTCAAAACAAAACTAAACATTGTCTCGTATTTCTTTCTCTTTGATTAGCTCTGACACACAAAGGTTCAGGTAGAAGGGAATTCAGACCATTTTATATGGCCTCAAACATTTTTTATACACCTCCTCCAACTTTCAGAAATCTTTTGATTGATGGTTTATTGGTTAGCTCACACCGCAATGTGCCATTCAATAACATATGAACTATTTCTACTGTTCACCTACCTCAGTGAATCTTTAATTGTTTCTTTAAAACATTAGATACTGCAATCTCTGTATAAAATCCAGTCTCTAATTTCCTTATTACAGATGACTTGTGATGCAATTAGTTGCAGGTAATAAAGAAATGACGTAGCCGCTCAAGTCAAATGATTTATTACAGTTGAGTAATGTGCCAATGCCAGTTGCCAGAGGCAGCAACCGAGGGGAAATGCAGGGCACAGAGAGTATTTAAGGTGGCAGTTTAAATAAGCGCTGGCAAAGCCAATGGGTCTCCCCTATGCGGGCACTATTGGCTTTGCCAATGTCTTATAGCCGTGATTTACATCAGCACGGCCATGCAGCATGGCTAAAAGTAAAGTTTGGAAAAAATGTATTATGGATTCGGCCAGCTCTGGCACTGCACTGCGTCAGCGCTGTTTTTTATGTAGGACACACAGCAAGGACGGGAGAATAAGGTAGGGGCACAGGCCAGCAAATATGACAGAGAGCGGTGGAGAAATTTGGAGGGCAGCAACACAGAGAAGGGTTAGGTGGGCGGAGGGGGAGAAGCAACCCTGGGAAGAAGTAGTAGAACCTCAATGATGGTGCAAGCAGCAGGCAGACCTTAATCAAGAGGAATCAATCTGTACTTGGTCCATGCTCCAGAGATGGAAAAAGAAATGATGCCCGGCATGCTCTGGCTAATTAGGAAGCAGCAAAGAAGAGTGACAATGAAGTCAACTAATGTTAAGTAGTGTGCAGGCTCCACGCCCTTTATTGTTCCTACCCCACAACAACGTATGTGTGTATGCGCTGTCAGTAGACAAGCAGTAAAAACTAAGACGAAACCTGGCTTTTCCTTCTTCTGATGTTTTTCTATATGAGCAGTGACGAGCAGAATTACTATATTTATTGCAGACATGTTTATTTTTTGCACACTTGGAAATTATAGTAAGAACATAATCTCTCTGGATGTTTCTGATGAAATAGAAATAAAAATACATTTTATAAAGCGCTCGAATGCACAAAGGCGTCTTGAAGCTGGTAGCATAGCAGAGGGATGGTTATGGCAACTAAAGCAGAGGTTATAAAGAAAAAAGATTACTCCTAAAAATTAATAGCAGAGGGATGGTTATGGCAACTAAAGCAGAGGTTATACATGAAAAAGATTACTCCTAAAAATTAACAGTGAAGAGCTGGTCTTTAAGTTGAGGGGTAGGGCATTCCAACGTTTGGTTTTGCCATAAACAAAACTTCTACACCCACATTCCTCAATACTTGGGCACTTTAAGGTTGGCTGATGAGGATGATCAAAGTGGCCTAGCGATAATAAGTCTGGTCAGTAGATTTTTAAAATAGTCAGGGCCTTCTCCATGCAAGCCCTAATAGGCAATGCACAGCGCCTTAAAGTCAATCCTCTTATTGACTGGCAACCAGTGAAGCTCCACTAGAGCCTTGGCCACTGAGCTTTGTCTAGGTATTCCCAGCAATAAACGAGCTGCCGAGTTCTGCAGAATTTGTAGTTTGCTACAGGGTCGTTTCTGTATATTGATACAAAGACCATTACAGTAATCTATTTTGGATAGAGGAAAAGCAGTTACCACTAGTTTCTTTAGCTCCAAAGGAATAAAAGGTAAAACCTTTCTCAGAATTTTAAACGTAAAAAAGGTGCTAGAAGTAATGGTATTCACCGGTTTGCCAAACAACAGATTGTTATCAAAAATAACCCCCCAGCAATAACTCCTCGTTTTTATCGGAACTCATATTTAAACAGTTGCACGTCATCCAGTTGTTAACTTGTTGCATGCAATTTCTGAAGGTGGCCGCTGACTCTTTGTGGTTGGCAGTAACCGAGACAGTAATTTGCGCATGATCAGCATAACAGACAACTGAAAACGCCACATTTCTCATCAATGTGCCTAACGGAGCCACGTAAAGTATAAACAGGGTTGGGCTCAGCGAGGATCCCTGTGAAACCACACACGGGCGAGAAAAATAATCTGTGCAGTAGCCAACCAAAGACACTGCCTGCACTCTGTCTGTGAGGAAGGAGGCTAATAATGATAGAGCTGAGCCACGAATACACAGAGATTTAACACGGTCAATAAGAATCTTATCATTAACAGTGTCAAATGCTGCCGAAAGGTCAAGAAGGATGAGCACTGCTGAGTTCCCTCATCAAGCAAAGACCTTAGTTCCTCTGTGGCAGCAATTAGTGGCAGTTCCGTATTGTGTTGGCGGCAAAACCCGAACTGTGGATGATCCAGTACATCATTTTATTCTACGAACAAGATAAGCTCTTTATGGAATGCCTTCTCTGCAATTTTGGCTGTAACAGGAAGCCAGGAAATAGGGCGATAATTATTAGCATCTAAAGGGTCCAACTGGGGTTTCTTTAACAGTGGGAGTACTGAAGCAACTTTCATGTTTGGTGGAAAGGAACCCTGCCTGAACATTTCATTAATAAGTGCGGTTAAGAGACCTGCTAAAGTTCCAGAGACAGGGTGTAAGATATCTGGAGGACAGGAATCTGATGGAGACCCCAGACGGGTATTGAGAATTAATTCATACACTTGTCCTGTCAATAATGGCGAAAAAGCTGAAAAAGATGGAAAAGTAAGATTGGCAGTACTGAAAGCTGGAGTGAGAGGGTGCAACGGCCCCCGAATCACCCATTTTGGTGGTTTTCGCTGCTGTGTAAACTCTGTTCGAGGAGCAGGTGAAGGATTTAAAAATACTAAGAACTTTTTTTTGGAAAGCTAGCTCAATCTCGTCTCAAAGCGAATGACTGCTTTCCACTATATTTTGATCACAATAGTTAGCCAGTTTTATTAATTGTAGAGTACAGTTCTTTGCTAGAGTTGTTTGCTGCCAGGGGGGCGTGGCTTGGACGCCGATGGCGATGGTCGCCTGAGAGCTCGGCTCCGGGACTGAGCCCGCGATTATCCTGCGGATCGGAGTCCGCGGGGCACCCTAGCCCCCGCAAACCGATGATCGGACCGATTGGGACCTGCTGAGGCACCCGGTGATACTTGAAAACGAGTAGACCCGACGGAAAATCGAAGTTTGGGGACCCGCGGAGTGCGACCCAAGATGGCTCCCGGACCTCTTCGTCTCCTTGGCCGGGACCCTCAATCCGGAGGAGCATCGTTGGCCACGGCGCACCCTCCACCTCCTATCTCCCTGTGATGTGATGGTCTGGGTGTCGCTTTGATCGGACTTTGAGCGCGGTGACCGCTCCTGGAGGATCGGAGGACCACACCATCGTGGACCTCGAATCACGGACGCCTGGCGGCCCTGTCTGTGGTGCCGACTCCCTGTGCCGCACCCGTCCGCACCCCGCCGAGTGTCTAACCTCCATGGGCAGCACGGCGCCTTGGCGCCACAGAGTCTCCGGTGGTGTTGGTGACCCTCGTTCCGGATCCTCATCGGCTAAACGGGCCTGCCCGACCTGGCGCCGATTGTCCCCGCCTCCTCCTCAGTGCCCTCCGACGACGCGGTGGTGGCGCGGCCCGAGGTTGTGGAGGACCAACAGGCCCTGGAGACGGAGATCGTCGGCCCTCGGCCCAAAGACAACCTGCCGGGAGGGACATAATCGACGCCCGCGCTCGGTGGTGCCTCTGACTGACTCTCCACCGTGGGACTCCTGCGACATGGGAAAACCTAGAGGACCCAAGGGGACCACCCCAGCCGCCTCAGATTCGGAGGCGCCGGACAAAGAGGATCGTGGAGACCCGGAGAGCTCTGGTGGCGCTCCATTGCAACAACAATTTGACCGGGTCCTGGAGGCGATCGCGACCACGCGCTCGGCCCTCCAGCAGGACATTGCCCAGGTTGCGACGAGTCTGGGCCTCCTTAGAGCGGACCATGGCAAGCTCTCGGATAGAGTCAAGGAAGTGGAGGGCTCAGTAAAGACCTTGGAGCCAGCACAGAGGACCCTGGCCGCGACGGTGAAGGATGCCCTATCCCGGATTGAGGCCCTGGAGCGGCGAGCGGAGGATGTGGAGGGACGTAATAGGCGAAATAACATTCGAGTGGTGGGCCTGCCAGAAAAGATTTAAGATGGCGACATGGTGGCCTACTTGGAAGCCTGGCTCCGGGACACAGTGGCCCCGGAGGGCCTGTCCTCCTTCTACACCCTGGAGCGAGCACACAGAGTCCCAGCGAGGCCGCCGCAGCAGGGCCGTGCCCCGCGACCGGTGGTGGCACGTTTGCTGCACTTTCGGGACAGAGACCTCATCCTTAATGCCGCCAGACATAATGGCCCCTACAAGGTGGAGAATAGCCAAGTGAATATTTTCCCGGACTATACATATGAGACCCAGCGCAGGTGGTTCTCTTTCCTGGCGGTCAAGCGCGAGCTCCGGGGCGAGGGCATTCAATACTCGCTCCTGTTTCCTGCAAGGCTCCGCATAATCGTTGATGACAAGACTCAGTTCTTTGATTCCCCGGAAGACGTCTGTAGCTGGCTCGAACTCTATAGAGCTGGAAAAGATGGCTTTGGCTCGTCATCTCAACTGGCAGTGGAGCCCGGACAGCGGCGGCGGTCCAAGAGAATTCGGAGTCGCAGTGGCCAGACAGGCAGACCTTCGACTGTGGAGACGTCGGCGGAGCGGAAAGGAGTATTGGAGAGGTTGTCTACGCTGTCTGGTTCACAAGATGGTCCCATTATAGAGGAAGCGGACATTGGAGACGAGGGGGCACCAACGGACTCGGAGGAATCGGTGACCGACAGTGTCCACACGCCGGTGATCACTCCAAATTCGGTTGAGGACCTTTTGGATGGACAGGGATGACGGGGTGAGCTACTTCCATTTGGGTGGGGGCCCGCGGCGGGGGTGGCGGGGGTAGGCGATTGCTCATGAACTCCGGTGAAAGTGGGGTGGGGTGCCCTGCTCATGACATAGTCTCTTGTTTTGGGCTCACTTTAGTCTCGATAGCCCGAGAATCGAGGGCCCATTGCCGGCGCCCAGCCCGCACCTAGCACTTAAGTCCTTCCTGCGGTGGCGACTGCAGGATTAGTTGGGGACTGTGGGATTGTTGGGGGTATGGTTTGGATGGGAACTAGATGGTACTATTTGGGTCCTGTTCTGGGGAGGGTGGGCAGGGGTTTGGTTCGAACGGGGGTTGTTGTTTTTTTGGTTGGGGAAAATGGCCGCCATCAGTTTCGGGTTGATTGTTGCTCTTTCTTTGTTGGGACCCGGGTGGAGAGACCCGGCACGAACGATATGGGACAATGGCTGATATTGCTAATGTGAAATGCATCACTTGGAATGTACGGGGGCTTCACACTATGTCTAGACGTCACAAAGTCCACGCTTATTTAGTGCGTAGAGGGGTGCAAATGGCGCTGCTGCAGGAGACCCATCTCAACAAGGCGGAAGGGGCGGCACTACAGCGTAGGTGGAGAGGGCAGGTCTTCTGCACTTCGTACTCAGCGTATGCCAGGGGGGCGCTGATTTGGATCAGAGCTGGGGTTCCCTTTCAGGTTACGAAATCAGTGGTGGATCCGGAGGGTCGCTACGTGGCCATCTCAGGCACACTGGGGGGGAGGGACCTAAACGTTTGCTGTGTTTATGCGCCTAATGTGGACCAGCTTGCCTTCCTTTCCAGGTTATCGGGCTCGTTGGCCCACTTCTTCTCTGGGCCCCTCCTGCTCGGAGGGGATTTTAATTCGATAGTGGACGTGGAGGCCGACCGTTCGCACCCCCCCCTCCCTGACTCTCCGGTTCGCCGTGTGGCTAAAGGTAGGAGGGAATGGCAGACGCACTGGGGACTTACGGACATCTGGAGGGCACAGTATCCCGACACTAGGGACTACTCCTACTTCTCGGGACTGCACGAGTTGCACGTCCGACTTGACGGGTTTCTGGGCTCGGCAGAGTTGGCTTCCGCAGCGGTCCGGTCTGAATACCTGACCAGGACTATCTCGGACCATAACCCTCTCCTGCTGGACCTTCGCTGGTTTCCCGGGGTTCCTGCTGTGCCCACCTGGAAAATGCATCCGGAAATCTTGGAGGACATAGTCTTCAAAGCGGACCTAGAAGACAAAATCTCGGAATACTTCGCGTCCAATGGAGGTACTGCGGGATCGAGGGCGCTGGAATGGGACGCCTTTAAGGTGGTGGTCAGGGGCTACTGCATTTCTAAAAAGGTGGGCATGAGGCGAATCATCCTTGATGACTTGGCTGTGGCTGATTGGAAACTCCGTGAGTTGGAACTCCGCCGCCCCGGGCGTCCTGAACTTCAGGAGCGCACGGCAGCGGCGGAGGAGGCGGTAGCGGCGGAGGTCGAGCGGTTGCGCTGCTTCGACTATAAGGCCTATACTGTTAGATCGCTCGCGGAGGGGGACAGATCGGGCGCATTGCTGGCGTGGCTAGCTAATCCCACGCGCCAGACCTCTCTAACGACGTCTATGCGCACAGCGGAAGGGGCCGAAGTGCACACTCAGCCTGAGATCTTGAGTTGTTACCTGCGCTACTATGAACGCTTGTACCGCAGTCGCTCTGCCAGGGACCCCGACCTGATCGAGGACTACCTGCGACCCCTAGAACTCCCGATGGTGGAGCCAGACGTAGCGAAAGCTCTGGGCTCCGACATCGAACTGGGGGAAATTCGCAGCGCCATTAAAAAGATGGCGAGGAATAAGACCCCGGGCCTAGATGGCCTTCCGATTGAATTTTATGCCGCCTACGCTGATCTCCTGGCACCGAGGCTGCTGATAGTTTACAGGGAGGCGAAGCGACTGGGGCGGCTCCCCGGCTCGATGTGCGAGGCCTTGGTGGTTCCCCTCCTCAAGCCGGGAAGGGACTCGTCCGATCCGGCGTCCTACCGTCCTTTATCGATGTTGACGGTCGATTATAAGATACTGAGCAGCATATTGGCATCGAGGTTGCTAGGTCACATGAGCTCTCTGGTACACGAGGACCAGGCCGGATTCATTCCCAAGCGAAACACGACCATGAACATCCGTAGGCTGTTCCGCTTGCTGGGGGAACCGCTCGTGGACGCCCCATGCCCGGTAGTCCTTTCAGTAGATTTGGAGAAGGCTTTTGACAGCCTGGAATGGGACTACCTGCGCACTGTGTTGCTGCGGTTCGGCCTCGGTGAGGGCTTCGTTAGGTGGACCACGGTACTGTATGCCTCGGCGTCGGCCAGGGTACGGGCAGGCCGGCTGATCTCCTCACAATACCCGGTGGAGAGAGGCACAAGGCAGGGTTGTTCACTATCCCCGCTTCTCTTCGCGCTAGCGGTGGAGCCACTGGCGCTGCTGCTCCGGTCGGGGGCCCACTTTAGCGGTTTGTGGACGCCTTCGGGCCCACATTATGTTTCGTTGTACGCCGATGACCTGTTGCTCTTCCTTGAGGACCCGGTTGCTGCCTTGAATGGGGCTGCATCGGCGCTCACGGCATTTGGGGAGGTCTCGGGCCTTCGGGTAAATTGGGCTAAGACCTGCCTTTTCCCGGTTCGCAAGGGTACGCCCAGCCCCGATATCAGCAGGGAGATTAGGTGGGAACCTGACTGCTTTAAGTACCTGGGGGTGTACGTCTACCACGACCCGACTGACCTCCTGGATGGGAACATAGCTCGCAGCACTCGCGCGCTGCGTGGTAGTATGGACTTCTGGGCTACTCTGCCGCTCTCGGTGGCGGGGCGGATCGCTCTGCTTAAAATGGTGGCGCTCCCCCGGCTGCTGTATTATTTCCGGGCGCTGCCAATTTGGATCCCGCCGGCCACCTTTCGCCTGTTACGGTCAATGGTGGTGGGATTCCTCTGGGGTTCGGGCCGCCGGAGAGTGGCCCTCAAGACCCTGACGAGACCGAAAGCTGAGGGTGGTCTTGCGGTGCCGGACTTTGAGAAGTATTATTTGGCGGCGCAGCTGCAGACCCTCACCCAGGAGGTCGCCAGAGAGTTCCGAGGCCCAGAGGACAGGAGGGGCACAGGGATGGCTAGGCATGTTATCTCCTTCATCGCGCTGCGGCAACGTTTGGCCTTGCAGGACCTGACGCTCGAAGAAAGGACCATTCGATTATGCTGGAACCGTGCCCACGCCCGGGGCCAGTTGCGGATACCATATGCACCCGAAGTGCCTCTGGGTATGTTGACGGCCCTGCCTCACGGCGGTGATTGGTCACGACTGGCGGACTGGGAGGACGCGGGTCTGCAGTTGGTGGGTGACCTTTATGAGGACGGGGCGCTATTGCCCTTTCAGGAGCCCATTGACCGTTTCGATGTTCCTCGTGGCGATTTTCTTTTGCACACGGCCCTGGTCCGAGCGATTCAGGCGCACTGGAAAAACGGACTGGAGGAACCTCCTAAATCTCCGGTGTGCCAGTATGTTATGATGTCCGCGGGAACGGTTAAAACGGTTACTTGCCTGTATGGCAGACTGATCAATGAGGGGTTGACCCCCCTCACTACCTTAAGAACCCGTTGGGAAGCGGACATAGGGAAGGAGATCCCGGAGACGACCTGGTCGCAACTCATGAGGCGGGCCTGGAAGGGCACGCGCAACGCCCGCTTTCAATTGGTTCACTTCTATGTACTCCACAGGGCATATTTGACCCCGGCGAAGATCCAACAATATTTTGCCACGGATTCTGCGGACTGCCCCAGGTGCCGTGCGCCTAGTGCAGACCTCCTCCACATGCTGTGGTCTTGCCCGGGGCTGTTCTCCTATTGGCTTGAAGTGGGGGACACCCTGAAGGAGGTAACGGGGAGGTCCTTATCGGTTGATGCGGCAGTGGGGCTCCTGCACTGGTTTCCGCATACCCCCAAAAATAAAATCTCTAGTAAATTTATCGATCTGGGGCTTCTCCTTGCTAAGCGGGAGGTGACCAGGAACTGGAAGGCACGGGTTGGTCCAACGGGGGCTCGGTGGCACAGCGAACTTTTGAAATGGGCGGCGGGGGAAAGCACGCTGAGATACCAGTTAGCTAGGAGACAACACAGCGAGAAGGCGCAGGAAGCAGCGCTAGAATGGGAGACATTAGTGCAGGCCCTCAGGGATTATTGCGCTCCCAGCGATTCCGAAAGTGAGGATGCAGCTCGCCCCGAGTCCCGATAGACGATTGCACTTTACATGTTTGTAGCTTTCCCCGGGGGTCCTCCCATGGATCCTCCTACGTTTATTACCATGCACTGATGGCGGGGTTGGGGGGGGTTCTGCCTAGTTCATAGTGTTTTGGGGGGGGGGTTTCTTTTGCCTTTTTTGTAGGATGGTTTAGAAAAGCAGATGACGGATTGTGGATCATCCGGACCGGCTTCGACTTCCTGTTAAGTCCCCACTGTTAATCGCCGCCCGACCCTCGGGTTGTGGGCTGAATGGCTGTGTAAAGGACTGTCTTGCCGAGGGGAGATGGGATGTGTTCTACTAATTTTGATTGAACTTATAATGCTGGTCTGCTTTGTAAAATTTTACTGATTCCTGCAATAAAAATATATTTAAAAAAAAAAAAATAGAGTTGTTTGCTGCCACAATTTTCTTAGAAAATAGGCCAATTTTTCCTTCATAACCTGAGCCTTGTATTCCGCAATTTTTTGTTTGTATTTATTTTTTTCTAATGGGTCATAATTAAGTTTCCAAAGACGCTCTTGGCATCTACAGGACTGCTTCAATACCCTTAAGTTTGAGGGGAACCAAGGATGTGGGGTGATAATATATTACTATTACAGAACCTTTTAAATGGGGCTAACAGATCTAAGGCTGAAAAACTCCCATATATGATGGTCTAGATTGCCATTGAGTTAGGGGGAGGAGATTGTTAAAGTACTTTCTAGCTCACCTGAGTTAATTTTATGCCCAGGACGATAGTATTGAGATAACCTAGGATTTCGATGATTGGCATTCTTAGCAGCAATAGTCAGATGAAAAAAACACTACAACATGATCGGACCAGGTCAACGGTACAGATTCTTGAACAGTTAATGCAGGGGTATCCGTAAAAATCCCATCCAGAGTATGACCAGCTGAATGGGAAGCAACTGTTGAAGAAGGCAAAGGCTACTCATCATATCTATCAGTTTTCAGGTATCCCTATCTACACATTCAGAGCTACAGTGCGTTTTAACATCTGACTTTTATTAAACTTATTTTAATATTTTTTTACAACAACGCTTCTCTGCTTTTTGGTGTGTTTAAATTTGCACTAATGATTTTACCTAAATTTCTTCATATATGCAAACATTCTATCTCTATCATATGAAAGAGCAACACACCAAGTATTTAAGCGATTTGTAGGATTGGTGATGGTGTAACAATGTATTATAAGCAATAGAGAATGTCATAGATTATAAGGTTATTGCAAGCCACCTCGGAGTTCCCTGACGTTTAAATGAACTCCTCCTTTGACCTTGTTCCTCTATATAGTCACGGAACTCCTCAGTGGCTTGCAATATCTTTGTAATGTGTGGGTGGTGGTACTTAATCCATTATATATCTTGGCACTCCTGTAGTATCTGAACTCGCAAATAGTGTTTTCGTAATTTTTGCATTTTATAAATTTTTATTAGTTAGAAGAACCAAGACATGTAACCTAATAATTTAGTAACAGTGTGCCCAGGCTGGTATATTTGAATATTCACAATAGTTACAATCAGGTCACCGGATTAATGCTATTCCTAGGAGAAGCCTTCATAATTAAGGGTTATCCACACATCGTTCTGAATTTAAGAAAACACAGAATTTCTAGCTCCACAAATAAAAGGAAAGCCTTAAATTACCATGTACATGCAAAAATGACTTCGACCTTCTTCCTTTAAGTGACGCACTCTAACAAAACAAATGAATTTGAACATCGTACATACAGCCAACAAAGGCTTAATATGTAGGTTTACATCGCCAATCTCACGACAGCACTCCGCTGATTTTAAAACACTACACTGCTTCAAGACAAAACAACACCTACCCAATACCTCACAGCTAAACTAATATAAAGGGATAGGGTGGATACTAATGTCTCAGCAATCTACTACAAAGACCTCAAACCAGACAATGTGCCTACCAATACTTCAGATGATACTTGTCAGAATTGGCAAATATCTCAGTTTAAACACACATACACACAACAGTACGACCAAAGGCTTATGCGAAATACTAATCAAACACTAGGAGGGGACCTGCCCGCAGTAATTTTAATCAATGGCCTTGGAGAGGTCCTTAGTATTATAAAAATTGTCCTGAACCCAAGCAAATCATATAACAAGTTTGATTTTATCAAAATTTATTATTTATTTCTGTGAATTCATTGTCTAGACAATGAATTCACAGAAATAAATAATACATTTTGATAAAATCAAACTTGTTATATGATTTGCTTGGGTTCAGGACAATTTTTATAATACTAAGGACCTCTCCAAGGCCATTGATTAAAATTACTGCGGGCAGGTCCCCTCCTAGTGTTTGATTGTTACTTTCCCCATCGACCTGCCTAAATTGATGTGGGGTCCCCCTCCGATTTGAAGTTTATGCGAAATACTAAACACACCCACTCAATTGATGATACTATTCACGGAAACAAGAGACTCCGGCCTGTAACTGTACCCTCAATATCTGTGATAGAAAGTACTAGAACCAGGCCGCACTGCGACGCTAGATGAGTGCCAATAAACCGGTACATAACTCTGTTTACAGAACATCAGATCAAGGAAAACCACCCAGGACCGAGTAAGCAGGACATCTATATTTAAAAATGCAACAAGCAAAAACCAAAGAGGAAAATGAAACGAAAATGCAGAAATATAAGTGTCACATTAACTGCTAACTATTTAAGAACACCTTAACAGCAGCTAAACAATTACAATATTTAAAAGAAGAAAGATGTAAACAGTGAATGAGACAAAAGTCTTTAATTCATCCAGCTACTAGCATTAGCAGGGTTACCAGATATTTTCACCTAATATAATCAACAAGAAAAAGTTAACAAATAGAGGTTATAAACAAATGATTTAAGCAGATTCTAGCTGGAAAATAACTGTAGTAGTTTGCTACGTAATTTAACAACATAGGGAGCAAAAGTTGTTGTGTTCCATATGTTTTAAGGTCTAGCCTAGGCAGCCCATGGGCTGTCTCTTTGAGGCATGCTGTATTTACTCTGCGGGCTTACAGCCCGCCCATTACCTTTTTAGGCATCCCTTCGAATGTTGTTAAAAAATGCTTGCTTGCTAGTGGTTATTCCTTCCTCTTTTCCCCCCTTTTTGTGTTTGGTTTCCTCCCACAGAGAACCGTCCAGTTACTGTTAACACTACGCTTCTGTGTTTATGTGTTCATTAATTTCTTTCTTTGATTCCTGCTCGTGTAACTGTTTGTCTCTCTTCGGTGGTTCAGCATCAGCGCCCCTCACTTGTCTCACAGTCCCATCCAAATACCGTGATGAAATGTCAGACGCGTTTTTCGAAATCGCCTCTAAAATTTCTTCAAAGTGGGTAGATTTCCCCCAAACCCATCCCACTTCGCTGCTTGCTGCTTTAGTGCGCCTCGGTCACCGGACCTTCAGCAGCCCAACCTTGCAGCACAGTTAAGGGGAAGGCTTGGGCAACTCCTGCTGTATTTTCTCAGACGCTTGTTTATATAATGTGAACTCTAGTGACCCGAAGGTTTTGGTGCACTTTACAAGAGGGCTAGTTACATTACGCAATGTCAGATTACATTTTGGGGGCATTTTACAGAGAGTGAACTCGACACAAAGGTATTGAAGCGCTTTACAAAAACGGCAGTTACAGTACACAAGGTCAGGTTCATTTTTTTTGTTTCTAGGTGCAGGGAGGTTAAGTGATGCCGACGCTGCCCGTTTGTTCATTATTTCCCCTCTACCTGACAAATGGGAGCAGTATTCATCCCTCCAACCTCCTGCCATGTAGCTGCATGCCCACCCCACTGCCTCTTCCTGTCATCCTCCTCCTATCAGAGCTGTAATTTCAAAGCACATTCACCGCAGCTCCCCAGGGGCTGCAAGGCATTTATTTTTATATAATGTGAACTCGAGCGACCCGAAAGTGTTGCAGTGCTTTACATAAGCACTAGTTACATTACACAATCTCAGATTAATTTAGTAAGAACTCGACTGACCCGAAGGTATTGGAGTGCTTTACAAAGTGACATTTACATTATACAGAGATTAAGTGATGCTGTCCCTGTTTATTCATTATTTCCCCGCTACCTGACAAATGGGAGCATTTTGTTGTTGCTATGTCCAGTGATCCTATACCCCGGGGCTCGGACAGAAGGCAGGCCTGGGCTTGATGGTAAACAAATAGTGAGGGCAGTGTTTTAATGGAAAACTCTGGAGAAGGGTGTCTGGTGAATAGAGGCCTGGGGGGAGAGGAGGCATGTGAAGAATCCAACATTGGAAAGTACTTCACAGCCTCTTTTCATAGTCTGTTCAATACTCTAGTGATGCAGTGGCACACAGAATGTTATAGTGCTGTTGACTTCTATCGAGGCACTTGTCTTTCTGTCCATGCGTTAAAAAGCTGTGTCCATAAATGTTTCCAGAGGCAACCATGTATTCCTGAATCACACTGCATGGCACAGTGTATAGTAATTGTATAGCTCTTCGATCACTGGCGGCACAGCATCCAGGATAATGTGCTACATGGCTAAACACTTTAATAGTCCCAAAGAAGAGCCCTATTGGGTGTGCCAATGCTTGTTTTATTTACTCTACTTGGCAAAGAATAGTCCCTTTGTGCCACATAATCAGCAATTTCTTTGTGTCCTTTACACCTATGGTACTGTAGCTTGAAAAGCAATATATTGGGTATGATGGATATAAAAATATTATGCAAAGTAAAGAGAAAACTCAAAGAGGGTGTGCACTGTCACACCTCAATGCTTCATAGCTACGGTATCAGGTATGCTACTGTAGCAAACACTTATCTGGGCAGTGGTTTTGTTTGGTTATGCTTTGCTGCTTTCATTTACAATAAAGGCGGAGCTGAAATAAAACCAAAACCCACCCACACCTTCGCAATCACATTGTACTCAATAGGGAAAGAAGGACAAACACAATATTTCCTCAGATTAATTTAGACATACCAAACACCAAATGTAATTAATTATGTAACTAGAACAGCCCTACAAAGCACAAACTGCTTAGCAATACACAAACTGCATACTTTACATTCAAGCCTGATTCAAAGGGCGTGTGGTGTGCTGGTTAAACTTAAATGGCCACTGAATAAATGCAGAAGGAAAACATGAGTGAAAAAGTATTGGCAAAGGGTTTAATGTTCTGACACATGCAGTGTAACCAGATTATAGCCAGCAGGAGCAAAAAGACAGACTATAGCTATAACATAGCCCTCATGTAGCTTAATGCAGCACTCAAGTGGTGGCATTAGGCTATACCAAAACAACCACTAGCATTCGGTGAGAAAAATATTCCACTGCGCTAAGCAAAGAAGTAATTGATAGTCTCTAGTCATTGGTTAAAAAATTAGGCTAGTCAAAGGAAGTCAACGTTTGAAACGGGCGGGCCCAAAGCCCACTTTTTGTATTATTTGAGCACGAACAAGACCCAGACGGGTATCAGAACTCTGTACAAAGAGGAAAACGAATAGTTTCTTACCTGTCGGTGTAGTTTTGCAGCTTGTTGATCTTTCTGGATTCACTATGCTGTGCATATTCCGCGGTCTTGTGGTTGGGTCCGGATTCGTAGTCTTTTCTTTCTTTTTTTTTTTTTTTTGTCGCCCAGGTGGGCGTCGGCGTCACCCCTCCTTGGGTGTATTTCCGGTGACGTCGGCATGCTTCCTGCGGAAGCTCCCACCCTTGGGAGCCATCTTCGGATTCTTTTTTCTGTGTTTCTTTTGTCTCCGAAGTGATGGCAATGTTCTATGTGGGTGAAACTTCTTTTAACCGCTTTGTATATAAAGTCATTTCTTCTTTTTTTTTTTTTTTTGACCACCTCTTTCCTCTCCAGCCTCATCTTTCTGGCGGAGGTGGGTGGGTTCGCTAGTGAATCCAGAAAGATCATCAAGCTGCAAAACTACACCGACAGGTAAGAAACTATTCGTTTTGCAGCGTGAATCTTTCTGGATTCACTATGCTGTGCATAGATTTTGTAGCGGTTTCTTATTTCTGTGGCGGCTGGGTGGAAGATGAGCTTTGGTTTTTGAATATGTGCTGGAGCGCCTTTTGTCCGACTTGTGCTTCTTTGTTCATCTGAACATCCACGCAGTAGTGCTTCGTGAATGTGTGCACCGAAGCCCATGTTGCCGCCAGGCATATGTCTTGTATGGGTGTATTAGCCAGGAAGGCTATTGTAGCACCTTTTTTCCTAGTGGGGCACGTGGCCCCTCTGCTAGTTCTTGTCCTGCCCGTTTGTGGCAGAGTTGGATTGTTTGCGCGATCCATCGTGCAATAGTGTTCTTGGTTACAGCCTTTCCCATGAAACTTTTGGCGAATGACACGAAGAACTGTTTTGTCTTCCTGTGTCCCTTTGTCCTCTCGATATAGTGCATGACCGCCCTTCTGGCATCTAGGGTGTGTAGGGCTCGCTCTGCGCTATTTGTTGGTTTTTGGAAAAAACTTGGTATCTGTATGGACTGGTTCATGTGGAATTTGGACACCACCTTTGGCAAGAAGTGTGGGTCGGTCCTCATCACAACCCTGTCATTGTGTATTTGTATGTATGGTTCCTGCAGCGCTAGCGCTTGAAGTTCGCTTACTCGGCGTAAGGACGTTATTGCAACCAAGAAAGCTGTCTTCATGGTCAGCATTTCTAGTGAGGCCTTGTGGAGTGGTTCAAAGGGCTCCTTCATGAGTTCCGTCAGGACTATGTTCAAGTTCCATGCCGGAGGCGGCACGCGCTTGGGTGGTGCGATCCTCTTCGCTCCATCCAGGAATCTCTTCACAACCTGTGACGTGAAGAAACTCCTGCCCATCTCACTCCTTGTGTAGGCGACTATCGCTGCCAAGTGGACTCTTAAGGAGGACGAGCTGAGTTTTTTCTCCAGTAATTGCGTGAGGTATTTTAGCACTGTGGAGTCCTTCTTCATTCTATTGTGAAGTCTTTCCTTCCTGCACCATATTGTGAATCTCTTCCACTTTGCCACGTAGCGTAGAACATTAAAACATGGCTTTTCAATCTATAGGGACTAACATCGCATGGAGAAAGCACATCATTTCAGCGCCAGGACACCTGCCCGGTAACAGTGCGCTTAATAAATGATAAAAAATAAATAAATAAATAAATAGCACTTCCGTGTGCTGGGCCTTCGTGCCTCCCGAAGGACCCTGAGGGTGCTCTCTGGCAGCCTCAAGTGTGCAAATTCTATGTCCTCAGGAGCCACGCCACTAGGCTCAGGCTCTCTGGCTCTGGGTGCAGTACCTCTCCGTTGTGCATGGAGAGCAGGTCTTTTCTTCTGCCGAATCTGTGGGGTACACTCTGTGCCATCTCCATGATCTGCGAGTACCATGTCTGTCTGGCCCACTGTGGTACGACCAGTATCATGGTCATGTTGCTCGCTCTGCACTTGCTCAGTACTCTGTGTATCAGTGGTATCGGGGGAAAAGCGTAAGCAAATGTCCCGCACCAATCTATCCATAGGGCATTCCCAAGGGACCCCTCTTCGGGTTGTCTGGATGCAAAGCTTTGGCATTTGGCATTCTGGGGTGTTGCAAATAAGTCCACTGATGGCGTTCCCCACTTGTTGAACAACCACTTCGTCTCCGGAGCATTGAGCTCCCACTCGTGGGATGCCGATGTCTGTCTGCTGAGCCAGTCTGCCTGAATGTTCTCCTTCCCCGGTAGGTGTATGGCCAGTAGGTCTATCCTGAGGGGAATGGCCCATCTCCATATCTCCTGCGCCAGTGTCGAAAGCATTGTTGACTGTGTTCCACCCTGCTTGTTGATGTAGAACATCGCTGTGGTGTTGTCTGTCTGCAGCAACACCCTGTGCTTGTACAGTCTTGTTTGGAAGGCTTTCAGTGCAAGGAAGATTGTTTTCAATTCTAGGTAATTGATGTGCTTTGTCGCATCTGTTGATGTCCACAGACGCCTCACTTTGAGCTCCTCCATGTGAGCGCCCCATCCCTTTAGGGACGCGTCTTTGGTGATGGTCACTGTTGGTGTTGGGGGTGTTAGCGGCTTTCCCTTTGTTATGTTTTCCATGGTCCACCATGCCATTTCCTTCTGCACTGCCTGCGTCACAACGACTAGATCCTCCCAACTCCCTGAAGCTTGTGACCATTGTTCCTGGAGCCATTCTTGGATGGGTCTCATGTGAAGCCGTACATCTGGTACCAGGTGGATGCATGATGCCATCATGCCCAAGATCTTGCTCGCAGTCCTCACTGTCCGAGCTTGTCCCTTCTGGTAGAGGCGAGCTTCCCGCACCAGGGCCCTCGCTCTCTTGTCGCTGGGGAACACCCTGCCCTGTAAGGTGTTGATCTGTGCCCCCAGGAAGATCTTTACTTGTTCCGGTTCCATTGACGATTTTTTCCAATGGATGGAGAACCCCAGGTTTATCAGCGTGCTCGTCACTGTATGTGCGTCTTTCCTGCATTTCTGGTACGAGTTTGCTTTCACTAACCAGTCGTCCAGGTAAGGGTATACGTGTATTCCCTGCCTTCGTTAAGTGCGCTGCGACTGCCGCGAGGCACTTCGTGAAGACCCTCGGTGCTGATTTTAGGCCGAAGGCTAGTGTTGTGAACTGGTAGTGGCTTTCTCCGACCGTGAACCTGATCATATGTTTGTGCTTTACGTTCATTGGTATGTGCAGGTAGGCGTCCTTGAGGTCTATCGTGACCATGAAGTCTCCAATCTGCAATTGCGGTAGCACCTCCTGCAGGGAGGTCATTTTGAATTTTTGTGTTCTTATGAATGTGTTCAGGAACCTGAGGTCCAGAATGGGTCTCATTGTCTCGTCGACCTTTGGCACGAGGAAATACGTTGAGTATATTCCCCTGTTTCTTTCTTTGAAGGGAACCCGTTCTATGGCCTTCTTTTGTAGGAGCTCTTTTGCTTCTTCCTGAAGCCGCTGTAGCTGGTCGTTTGCTAGTGGCTTTCTCCTTGGTTTCCTGCTTGCTGGCCTCCCTTCCAATTCTATGCAGTAGCCGAATTGGATGAGGTTTAGTATCTATTTGTCTGATGTGATCTCTCTCCATTCCTGGATGTAGAATCTTAATCTTCCACCCACTGGTGTTATGTGGTGGTAGTGGTCCATTTTGTCCTGACCCTTTTGTACGTGCTGCCCCCTGGGATCTTTTCTGTGGGCGGGCACACGGATGTCTTCGAAGTCATTTAGAGGCGGGCTGCTGGCCCACTCTCTTATGCTGTCCTCGTCCATTTCCTCTCCCTCGAAAGGACTGGCCCCTTGACTGGTATTGCCAGGACTGCTTCTGCTGACTCGGTTGCGCCTGCGAGTCCGTGTGGTGCGTCTGTTGGAAAGCCTGGTGTGAAGTACCTGGCTGGTTTCCACCTCTTCCGCCGGGCCTCCGTGACTGAGTGCCCCCCTTGTTGCCTCTGAACTGCAAAGCTCCCATGGATCGTGCAGTTTCATTGTCTTTCTTTAGTTGACTGAGTTTTTCGTCAACTGTTGTCCCGAACAACGTCTCGCCGTTGAACGGAGTGTTCATGATGCTGTGTTGCACCTCTGGCTTGAACCCCGAGATTCTGAGCCATGCGTGTCTTCTTTCCGTGACACCCATCATCATGAGCCTGCTGGAGGTGTCTGCTCCATCTAGGGCCGTCTTGAGGCAACAATTTACCGCATTCTTCCCGTCTTCCACCAGATTCTCGGCCTTCTGCCTGGCCTCCTGGGGCAGGTCTTTCACCAGTTTTCCTAGCTCCTCCATGATCTGGTATATGTGCCTGTTTATGAGGGCATTGGAATTAGCCATGCGCCATTGGGTCGCGGCATTCCGTTCGATCCTTCTGCCCACTAAGTCCATCCTTTTGCTCTCCTTATCAGGAGGTGGTCCAGAAGTAGTGGCCACGTTAGCCCTCTTCCTTGCTGTGGCCGTGATGATGGAGTCAGCTGAGACCACGCCTCGAATGTAGGCTGGGTCCTTTGATGAATGCTTGTACTTCTTTTCCGTTCTGGGAGTGACTGCCTTGCATGTTGCGGGCTCCCTGAATGCGTCCATCCCCTGCGCCAAGACGCTGTCGAGCATTGGTAGATACTGGCTCCTTGTTTGCGTGGGGAGTAACGTCTCGAGAAGAAAGTCCGCTTTCTGCTTCTCCTCGTCGAGCTTGAGTTTGAAAGCTGCTGCCGCAGACCTTATCACCGAGTTGTAGGCCCCGATGTCGTCCGGCGGCGATGGCCTCGAGGGGTATGTGTCGACCTCCTCTTCCGGGCTCTCGGTGTCCACATCCAGGTAATCCTCCTCCTGTGGGTCAGAGGTGGCCGACTCGGCGTCCAACCTGCTGTTCTCTTCCTCCTCATAGCTGTACGTCTCGTAGGGATTCTTGTCCTCTTCCTGGTCGTCGACCATTTCGGCGCCAGGCTCATGTCCCTCGACGTGTTCGTCTTCCTCCTCGACCAGTTCTAGCACAGGTTGCTTGGTCTTGTGGGGAATCGTGAAGGCTCTCATCTTGGCATCGAAATCTTTTTTCCGCTGCAAGATGTTTTCCATTTCGGCTTCTAGTCGCCGTCTTTTCTTTTCCATCTCGGCCGCGTTGTCGGCGCTGGATTGTTCGGCCCCTCTCTTCTTCGCCTGGCTCGGCGGTGAGATTTTCGGTGCCGAGGACTTGGACGTCGAACTGGGTTTCGGGTCCCTGGACGGCGTCGGGGCTTTAGGGTCTTTCTCCCTCGACGTCGATTGGTCTTTTTCGGAGACGATCTTCGACGACTTCTGCTGTTCAACAGCTCTCGGCGCCAGGGACTCCTTCTCAGAGGATCCGCTGGGCCTGTGGGTAGCCGCGGACGGCAGATGTCTCTGCATCGGCGCTTTCGGGGTCTTGCCCTCGTTTTTTCGAGACTCAGAGTCTCTCGTGTTCTTGGGGAACGACGAGTCTCCTACCTTATCAGATGTCTTCGTGTAATCGGTCTCTACGACCGTGTAGCTGTCGTCTTCGGCGGCAGCATTGTCCTCTTCCTCCGAGGATATTCCCAGCTCGTACAGCAATGGCGTCGGGGCTTTTCCTTGGAGGGTGGCGTGCGCTACCCTCTGGCTCTTCCTCACATGAAGGGTCTTCGGGGCGAAGGCGGAGCAGGCGTTGCAGTCCTCGCTTCTGTGGTCTACCGGTAGGCAAAGGTTGCAAACCGGATGTTGGTCTTTCTGCGCGTACTTGTGGCGGCAGTTAGGGCAGAACTTGAACGGCGTGTTGTCCATCATCGAGTGTTCAGGCCTCCCTGACCGCGTGGACGTCGACGAAGTTCTCGATGATTTCTCCTTCCTTTCGCGCGTCAGTGGTCGGCGAAGTCTTCTGTAGTCTTCTTCTTTCGATATCTTCTCCAATTTCAATCTTTTTCTAGTACTTTCTCCAAAAATGTCTGGAGCCCAACGGGAACGATCCAGACCCGACTGCGGAAAAAAGCATCTGAAGATGGCGCCCAAGGCTGGGAGAAAAGACTACGAATCCGGACCCAACCACAAGACCGCGGAATATGCACAGCATAGTGAATCCAGAAAGATTCACGCTGCAAAACTAACGTTGACATGAAGAAAACAGTATAATTACAAAACAATCAAGCAACATAAAAGGAACCTGACACATGAAAGTAAATTTGGATGCAAGGGAAGAAGAGGTAGCAAGTGAGCAAACAGGTAAAAAGCCCAACTAGATGGGGTCAAGCAGTTATAGCATCAAACTTTTTCCAAATAGCATTGAGCTATTTCCAAATAACGATGGAATACATTTTAAGCCCCAAGTAAAAATGATTGTCAAGTACATAAAAATGATTGTCAAGTACATATATCAAACACATAATTGTTGCGTATACATTTCAACACACAAAGTAAAAGTGATTGTATATTGTAAGAAACAGATTGTTTGACAGCTGGGCTGTCAAACCTAAGATTTAGGAAGCATTAGAAAAGCTAAAACGTCTCGCCATATTAACCTACTGGCTTTGTCAATGGTATTTGCTAAATGCTGTGCAGCATCAGCTGTGAAAAAAAAAAGAGAATAAAAAAAGCATGACGACGCCGACGCCATTATTGGCAGCAGCCATTTTTTGTGTGAGACATTCATGCATAGTAGCGCATGTGTGGGTCTACAGAACCACAAGTGCCACTCTCTTTTCTTTTTTTAAATTTACTGGTGCATACTTCTGGGAAGATTTTTTTAACCAATGTATTTAAATGACCGCAAGGTGCGGGGAGCAGAGGAGGAGGGGGTGAAGGGGTTTGAGGGGGGGAGCAACGTGGGAAGCAGTTATTAGGGTGTGTGCTTAAACAGCACACAAGAAAACCCATGCACTCTCATTGAGCGCTTAATGAAAAAGAAAAAATATTTACTAAATGAAAGCAATGGAAGTGTATAAGTCTGCCAAAAAGTATAGTAAAGAGGCCACGCTCTATGGGAAATACGAAAAGATGAAGACAAGACATTGAAAAAAAGTAGGCAATTGAGAGTGACAAAGCCAAACAATGGTAAGCAATGGGCCGGTTCTAAGCCCACTTAAACTTTTGGTACAGATCGCAAGAGGTCTTTCGCAAACATACAGCTGTAGTGTGCAAGACCTAAAACAAATCAGTCATGTTTGTGTAAACTGATGGCTCCATGATATTTTCATAGCAGACCAGAACAGCCTGAACGTTCATATTAATCCTATTACTAGAGATGCTTGCGGCATGTAACAGCAAACCTATGTGACTGATCTGAGCCTCTGTATAACAGTAAACAGACAGTTCCCAAACGGTTGCACAAGTGTTCCAGAGCAGACTATGGGTTGGAGAGAATACTTCATAAACTACTAAGCAAAACAGAAATGCTGCAAAATGTGTTGTTCAATAACAACAAACTTTATATTTCAGGACACACTCCACTTCATAGAAATATAGTGTGAAATGTGCAAGTCAGTCACAAGGCTATGGTCTATGAAAGGGTGCAGGGCCCTGAACGGCAGCAGACTCTGGGCAATAGCTCGCTTAATCTTCCCAACGGCCCCCAGCGCCGAGATACCCCTTCGGGGGTGATTCGTGCGCTATACAAGTACTGAATTTACAATATGCAGGACCAGAGACTCCAGACTGACAGAAAACAAAGTGAAACATGCATACGTTCACTGAAGAGTAAATCACCAGCGAGTCCATAGGACCAGAACTGTCTAAAGACATAGCTTGACAGAGATCTAAATAACAGATAAATGACTGGAAATAGTCTAGGTGATCAACCCTAATAAAATACCACACATCTAAGGGACAGAATCCTCTAGAACTTTTAAAAACATTCTTAAATAATTCTGAGTAAGTCTCGGCAAAACCTCAAAAAACGCCTAAAATAATCCTAAACATTCCTGTGAAAAGGCACCAAAACTAACCCCTAGTTAGTACAAAAACTCGTCCTAAAAGTATGATGGATTACACAATCCTTTAAGAATGTAGCAGTTTATCAGGTCACATGGGAATTATTTGGAGTATATGCAACTCTGCAGTTGTAGAACATTAGACTGGTACACCAGGTGCATTCTATGAAGCCCAAAGGCCACCTCAATCACCTGCAATGTTTTTTTGAGTTGTGGAGAAGCGCTGCAGTACCAACAAATGTGCTTTCCCCAAAGCACATTCTCATAGTGCGTGTCCCGAGACAAAAGTAGAATAGGCATGCCCTATGCATCCAGGAGCCACAGGTAGGAAGGAGTATGTCCCCCCTCCCCTGCACTGGTGACAGTAGTAGGTTAAACACTGTCCCAAAGAATGCATATAAACAGCTATTCACCACCCACAGTATGGTGCAATCAGAGCTTTGGGGGGCAACACATTGAAATCAAAGGTAAGGCTTTTGACAAAAACAACTTTCTACCTGAAAGCCCGGCAGAAAATATTTCAATGTCATGTTAACAAAAAAAGAATGGCAAATATCTTGTGCCTGGGCAATTTGACAAATTGTTCGTATTCCAACACAAGAGACATATAAGGGGATCCCAGATTTCATACACGTCTCATTACCATACCCGCTGTGCAGGAAGGACCTAAAGTATTGAAAGTACTTGCTGTGAACCTAGAAATGTTAATGTCATTTCTCAGAGAAGATTGAGGTCGAAACTAGAATTTCAGCGCCATGGACAATGAAGAATCATTTTTTAAGAAATCCAAAAAGAGAGATCCTCACTAACATGTCAACTTCACACATATCTAGAGTAGGATATTTTTCCAATTCTTAAGGTCGTTCAGTTCATATTAATTTTATTTTCTGAGATCAAATCTCATCAGCAACCTTTGGAGCTGATAAAGTCGAGGTCTTTCCACTGATGAACACATTTAGGATTTGGGTGTGAAGGTGAGAAAGAGATCCGTAAATAAGATTGCTTAAAAGCACGAACAATACACTATCTACTCAAGTACCCATCCCTCTTTTTTTCCACTGGTCCAAGAAATGCAAAAAGAGAAAGACTTGTCAGGTTGTATAGTAATATTCCAACTGACACCGCTGTCAACCCTATAATTTCTAAAATATGCTAGAGGGCGAGTATATTTCTTTCTCACTGGTCAAAGCACCTTCCAGGTAACTTATTAGCCTTTTACTGACCTTCCCTTTTCAAGGACGTGACTACAGGCATTATTACCAGACTTGGGAACCAAAGTCCCGTGCATGGCTTGAAAAAGCGTTTCCGCTGTCGTGTACATTTTCATGCTCTGGCTTTCTGCACCTTCTTCTAGTGATTGCAACCACCTGAATCCAGTTGAAGTGTTTTACTGATTGTTAGTATAAATAGGCTCTGTTTAGTTGGCATGCACACTAGGTGTATATTTTTTTTTACTGTAATTGAAACAGCCACGATGACAAATAACCACAAATGCATTTTGGTGACATTTGTCAGTCTCCAAAACGTTTAACAATGAAAAGAAATGCTTAATTAGCTACTAGTGCAGTAAGGAAAGCTAGTAAACAATCAGCCTATTTAGCGCTGCCAAGTGTACTATAAAAAATCCGAAAAAATTCCAATGATATATAAATCAAATATATAGTGGCTCAGGTGAGCTTTCTCATAGCTCAATTAGCTTTTGCAGCAGCAAAGAGGAGCAACATGACCAGCACGAAACCATATCCAAAAGAAAGGGAAACAAGTAAAGGTGGGCTGAGAAGCAGAAAGTATCTTTGCACTGTTAGTCTGGAACCTCTAGATGTTAAATTGCACCTTCCCTTCAACTGTTTCTAACTTAGCTTATTTCACCAGAAGCACACAACACATCAGCAATAAAAAAAAAGTAAATGGGACAAAAACGGAATAGAGTGCCCATACCGCTTCTTCAATTAAGGTCAGATATCCCTCAGCTTTTTAATAATTCAAAGCAGTTTGTGCTTGAGAGTTTAAAAATAGCATCACACACAACGACTGAGTAACAGCAGCATCTATTCAGTACAAGACCTGGGAAATGAATGAATGTGCAACACCCCAAAATAAAATCCAAACAGATTATAAAACCCTTCCAATGATCAGCCAGACACGGAGTTGTACAGACGTTTTACCATCTGCAAACGAAACACCTTCTAAAATGTTAACCATACATAAAGCCTGAAAACACGTGGTAACTCAAATCGATAAAACAGGAATTAAAATATGTGAGGAAGGGTTTATTAAAGGAATATTGGCCTCCCCTGAAGCATTGCCTTTTTAACATCCTTTTCATTGGCTGACATCCTTCTATTGCTCGCATTCAGGGAATGACTTGCTTCTTTTAATTTAGGCACTACAAGAAAGTGCATGTGTTTTTGTAGTCTTTGTGTTCTGCCTAAGCATCCCGCCTATGCTGCTTCCCCTTCACCCAACCCCTCTGTTACTCCCAACTGCTGTTGGCCAACGGAATAATCTTTTAGGTCGAGCCTGAGCAGTGCATGCGCTGCTCTGCGAGGCATGCTGTATTAGAGTATGGACTTGAAGCTCTGCCTATATTTTCATTGGCTTGTGTCATTGACCTTTGTAAATGCTGGCTTATGATTCGTTAATTGGCTTGTTAGTCCCTCCTTAGTAACGCCTTGTCTTGATTTGTAACCTCTCATGAGGAATGGCGCTTTTACTTCTGTTGTAACACAGTATGTCTTATTTAGTCTATACGCACTATTTTCTTTAATGAGTTTCTCCTACTGCAGGCACAATATGCTTTTCTGCAACATTCACCGTGCCATGCGCACTTTCACCTTTCAAGCAACCTGGGACAGAGGCGGCCGCTTCTTTGAAGTGAAATAGGTTTCGCATTACAAGAGTTTGAGCTATAGCATTGTAAATGACAATGCGCCTTTTATTTAAGTGTTAATTATCAAAACGGATAAACAAAAGGCATTGTCATTTACAATGCCAATAGCTGAAACTCTCGCAAATGCGAGACCTATTGCATTGCAAATGCGTGTTTTATTTACAGCTGCCGTTTTTTGTTGGATTGCTTGAAATTCCAAACCACCATTTTGTGTATCCCCGTTTACTTCCACATCCACTCCATTGTTTCCCCCACCATGCCCTTCACATTCCTGAATCGCTCCCCCAACTTGCGTAATCTTTTAAATCTTTTGGAGGGGTTTTGGGGTGGGGGGGGGGGGGGGGGGGGGGAGGGGGGGGTTGGGTTCTCAGAACCTAGCATAAGCTGCTGGGCTGCAATCACACTGCAAAACGCACTGTTGTGCTGGAGAAATGTGCTTTTTTCAGGTCTCGGCCTGAGTAGGCTGCGCTTGCGCAGTATCGCTGCCGAGATTTTATGTTTTCTAGAGAAGGGAGGTAAACCAGCTAGCTCTTCTCCATTAGCTGGCTTCCTAAACGGCAGCCAGCCATTGGAGAAGAGCTGGGTCGGTCACTTTAAGCCCTGTCCGTTTCGGATTGAGGGGCGTGTTTTTTGCTGCCCTTTATCTCTGTGACGTCTTCAGTCACTCAACAAAAAACACGCCCCCCAGTCTGAAAAGGACAGGGCTTATCCGCAGCTGCTGCCACCAATTTGCTTGTTATTTTCACCCAATGCTTGTTGTAACATTTCTCTCATGTAACGTAACTGGTTCTGTTGTACAGCGCTCCGACACCTTTGAGTAAAGTCTGCGCTATATAAACATGCATTAAAAAAAGAATACATGCTACCGGATCTGAGATTTGCAATGACTTATATTGTTGTCTCAGATGCTAAGCTCCTCCTAGGAACCTCTGTTCCCGGAACTAGATGTGCTTGGCTCGCGTGGAGGGAGGAGCAGCGGACCGAGCACTCCCACACTTCCCGTCTCCCATGCTGAAGTCTGTGCAGAGGTGAACGGGCAGAAGATTGAAGGGGGCGGCCTGGGCACCGTGCAGGATGAATGCGGCCAAGGCGGCGGTAAGGATGAGGGCCCAGGCGAGGGGAATGTGGGAGAGATACAGCATGTGAAGGCGGCTAGGCAGGCAGGCGCGTGCTGTGCGGGCTCTCAGTGGGATTTGGAGAGCGGTAACTGCTGCTTAGGAAGCAGACCTTGGGTGAACATGGATGACAGCAATCGGGGTTCTGCAGCAGATTTTCACATCCACGTTATTGAAAAATGCACGAGATGCTGCCGCCGGTGCCTCGTCGACAAACCTGCGACACCTAGCGTGAGGGTAAACTTGGTGGGGCAGACTTAAATTAGGCATCCCGTGTTAGGTGTGAGTACTCACCCTGTCCTTTTTTGTGTTTTTTTTTTACATTCTGTAAAACCTATAGGCGTTATTAAGGAATGCACAACTGGTAAAAAAAAACGGCAGGCCCACGCAGCTTGCACTTAAGGACACGCACCGGGATTAGCGTGTCCCCGAAGGACATGCTGCTCGCCCACGGGATGTCTGAGAGCTGCCTGTCTCTGAAGAGCCTGCTCCCGCTTTAAGCTTGTCTCAGGAGGGCACACAGAAGCCGCGACTCCTCACAGGTGTGAGGAGAGGAACCGACGGACACCACCTTCCGAGAGGTGTCACTGCGCCTGCCCCGGGGTGTCTCACTGCCCTTGGGACCGTCTACGCGCGGGAGCCCGGATCGGGGCTGCCATCTGCCGCCAGATAATTGGCGCACTCTCGTGCCCAAGTCCGCTGCCTTCTGCCCTCTCCTAGTGGTGCTGTCTACTGTGGATGTCAGAAGAACCGCTGCATTGTGTGAGGAGAATGGGGAAGGGTGTCCAGAGAGTGCGAGGTAAATCTGGGCTTGGCGGGAACGCTCTTAATTTGTAAAGTTTTCTGCAGAATACCGGGCTCGCTGAATACCAAAGCGGTTGGTCTTGATTCCTACTCGTGCCCTTTTCTTCCATCGAATTCCTCTTCATGTCTCTATCTCTCTCCAGCATGTTATTTTTTTTCCATTCATTTGTGTGGCTCTGTCTGTGTGTGTGTGCGGCTCTGTCTGTGTGTGTGTGTGTGTGGCTCCGTCTGTGTGTGTGTGGCTCTGTCTGTATGTGTGTGTGTGGCTCTGTGTGTGCGGCTCTGAGTGTGTGTGTGTGTGGCTCCGAGTGTGTGTGTGTGTGGCTCGGAGTGTGTGTGTGTGTGTGTGTGGCTCGGAGTGTGTGTGTGTGGCTCTGAGTGTGTGTGCGTGTGTGTGGCTCTGAGTGTGTATGTGTGTGTGTGTGTGGCTCTGTCTGTGTGTGTGGCTCTGTCTGTGTGTGTGTGGCTCTGTCTGTGTGTGTGTGGCTCTGTGTGTGTGTGTGTGTGGCTCTGTGTGTGTGTGTGTGTGGCTCTGTGTGTGTGTGTGGCTCTGTCTGTGTGTGTGTGGCTCTGTCTGTGTGTATGTGGCTCTGTCTGTGTGTGTGTGGCTCTGTCTGTGTGTGTGTGGCTCTGTCTGTGTGTGTGTGTGGCTCTGTCTGTGTGTGTGTGGCTCTGTCTGTGTGTGTGTGGCTCTGTCTGTGTGTGTGTGGCTCTGTCTGTGTGTGTGTGTGGCTCTGTCCGTGTGTGTGTGGCTCTGTCTGTGTGTGCAATGCCAATAGCTTAATCTCTGCACGCATATGGAATGTCATGGTTGCCAACAGTGGCAAATGATCATGTATTTTCTTTTTTTGAAGATGCAACACCACACAGGCAAAAAGCACTAGTATAGTCAAAAGTCAACTGGCCTTACCAGTGTTTATATTCATCGGATATACGAGATACCTAGGAAGGGTATGAAACTTGGAAACCCCAGATACTATTGCTGGTACAAAACCATACCAATGGCAACCTATATTTATGGAGCAAAAGTACTAGAGGTATTGATAAGCACCAGGTACGTCACCCTCCCACTTGTACCAGTAGAAGTTCCCTGGTAGATACTGTATTAAAATTGTGAATTGTTAGGGAAAACGTTCTGCAAACAGAAGAATAATATCTCTCCAATTGCTCGTCACTTTTAGGTCCTTCCCAACGTTAGTTAGAACAAACATCCAAGACTTCCTGAAACCGCAAGCAATGGCATGGGTGCACAGGGAAGTGGAACTCCGACGACAGGGGAAGGCGAAAGGAAGGGGAGAGGCGAAATGAGAGGAAGAGGAAATAAAAAGAGGGCAGAGAGAAAGAGAACCTTTAATTTACTTTAACAAAAAAGTAGTTGGAACATATACGCCAGACAAAATTACTTGAAAACTGGAGCATGTTCATGGTGAAAAACCACTAGCGGGGACCGATATATATAACAAAAAATCTGAAAGATAGAGCAATATAACGCTCTAGCAAAAAGCATGTTCAAAGCATCACTCTAAAGAAGTATTCTAGCTTTTGGAAGTTCAATACCCAATAGATTACTTTCATTGTCAGTCAAAGATTAAAAAATAATTATGAAAACAACCTGACCTCATAAAACTCACACTTTACTGTCTTTGCAAATGAGTAACACTAGGGGAGATGAAACAAAATCATTATATTCAAGGTGTCAAACATAAATCTGCTAAACAACATCAATCCTGGGCCTGGCATTTAAGGTGGGCATTAAAAATACTAGGTTGGGAGAATGGACACTCTGGAAGCCAGTCTGCTGAGAACACAGTATACTACTGTCAGCAAGATGGTACTAGGACAACAGAATACAAAATACAGAAACAATTACATATGTGAGATCCAATAGAGCTCAAGGATCTTACCTCAAGACACGGAAGGATCCAAGGACTGCACATACACTAGTGACTTCTAAAGTTTAATTGGCTCCGTTTTTTTTAAACATAAATGTCATGCAGCGCATTCAATTTCAGAATGCTGTAACCTGCTAAGGAAACGCGTTATAGAATCAAATCAATGGGAAAGACAAAGCAAGAGGTAAAGGGCTGGCAAAACACACAACTCAATATGAGTGAACACAACTATGATCTTATGTTTTAGAACATTTCTAATTACATAACAAGGGTTGGTCCTCTCCAATCCTAATGCCGGACAAATTTTGGCACGAAGGAGTTATGAAAACCTAGCACGACGAACTAATCAACATATGTAGGCATTAAGGTCTGAAACCTTTATCCAAGACTGTGGTTTGTTGTGAGGTTTGATTGCCCAGGGGAATCTCCCTCAAAACGGGGCAACTAGCATTACCTGGGCCATGTAGGGAATGAAGTCCCAATATAGCTCAAAACCAAGATGACATTTTCAAACAAAGCAACATTTTACAGATGTAGGACTTGGTGAAGAACTGTGTTTTTCCTCTACACTGGCTAGCTCCATTAATTAGTTTATTATTTCTATTTTCTTAAGTATAATATTTTAGTAGCTGGCCCTTTTCTCTTTGTACATAAATTACTTTATATTGTAAAGTAGAGAGGAGTGTGGTCCTTCAAATTGCAGGTAGGAGATGAGAGGTCATTAGGTGGTAGAAAGTTAACTGGGTGCAGGGGTTCAGAACAGAATACAAACAAGCACTGGCATTGCCAATAGGTCTCGCCTGCGGGACCTTATAAATGTTTAGCCAGAGCTATTGGCTTTTGCCAGTGTCTTAAAGTTATGTCATAGAGCATTGTGGCTGCTGTGCAGCATAGTGAAAAGTTACAATAAAAAAGTGTTAGAAGTATTTTTATTGCATTATATATAACTAAGAAGACATTATGTACAACTGAACGACCCCGTTACAAAAATGAAAATAAAAAATGACTTCTAGTTTTTCTCTCCTTGCAATGCTATAAAATTATTCCTGTCCCGACTGTTCTAATGCTTGTTGGTTATAGCTTCTTTTGTTTGTTATGCGGAGGGCGGGTGGTGCTGAGTTGCTGCTGAGGTGGGGCTGCGCTGGTGGTGGTGCACTTATGCAGAGGTGGTGCTGTGCTGATGCTGAGATAATGCTGTTTTGATGTTGAGGTGGTGCTGCACTGATGCTGAGTTGGAGCTGCAGTGGTGCACTGATGAGGAGGTGGTACTGTGCGGATGCTGAGGTGGTGCTGCACTGATGCTGAGGTAGTCCTATACTGATGCTGTGCTGAGGTGGTGCGGCACTAGTGCGGAGGGATGTTGAGGTGGTGGGGTCCTTGTGAGGAAGTGGTATTCAGGTTGGTGCTGAGTGACACTGAGGTGGTACTGAGTGATGATGAGGGGGTACTGAGTGATGATGAGTTGGTGCTGAGTGATGCTAAGTGGTGCTGAGTGATCAAGAGATGGTGCTGCGCTGCTGCAGAGGTGGTGCTGTGCTAATGCTGAAGTGATGCTGCGTTGTGCACACAGATGCTGAGGCGGGGCTGTGCTGGTGCTGCACTGGTGATGGTTTACTGATCCGGAAGTGGTGCTGTGCTGATGCGGATGTGGTGCTGAGTGATGCTGTGGTGGCACGGAGTGTTGCTGTGCTGGTGCTGGTGTTGCACTGATGCTGAGGGGGTGGTGCTTCACTGATGCAGAGGTAGTTCTGCGCTGGTAGTGAGATGGTGCTGCACTGGTGCAGAGGTGGTGCTGTGCTGGTGATGAGGGGCTTCTGTGCTGGTGTTGTGGTGGTGCTCAGATGCTGTTAGGAAATGCTCAGGTGCTGCTGCGGCGGTGCTGCTGAAGTGGGGTTGAGTGATGCTGACTGGTTCTGAAGTGGTGCTGCACTGTCTTCTTGCAGGATACATTGTTAAGTAAACCTCACATTACATGCCACGTTTGGAGCACGAGGAGGCATCCCTCAATATTGGTTTTATTTTACCAACAATTGAAACCAAAAAGAAAGCATCAAAAGTTGAAACCGCGCAACTTACAACTGCTTTCTTTTTCAGAGCAATAACAGCATGTTTACCTCTTTAATCGTATCTGTTAGAACCGGCTGTCTCTAGTTGGCAGAGGTATGCACTTCTGACAAATAGGGACACACCTTTTCAAGTCAGGGCAAGGGGATCACCCTTTGATAACCCCTGCTCACCCCCTTGGTAGCTTGGCAGAGCAGAACAGGCTTATCTCAGAGGCTGTGTGTTAAGCATTTATGACCACATACAGTAATAAAGTGAAGGCACTACAAATGGACACGACACAGTAGTATTATAAAAATAAGTATTTTTATATAAGGCTTAGCACAAGACCAAATAACGACAAAAATTTACACAATCTTAATAAATACTCTGGGAAGGGAAAAACAGGATAGTTCAAAGGTAGTTTCTTCTTTAGCACAAAAGTCTTTAGTATCAAAGCAAATCTTCTTCTTGGAAACACAGTTCTTAGCAACAAGGTAACCCACACGGGGGCTACCCGACGTCGAGGCAAAGTTAATCCAAAGGTTCGGCGTCGACCGCGAGGAGCGCTACGTCGAGCCCGGAGTCACACGGACCCCCAACAACACAGTACCTTAGGACAAATGAAGCACACGATGATCAGCGGCGTCGAGCAATCCGGCGTCGCGTCTTCGGTGTCGATCCGATCCGCTGCGATCAGCAGCGGTGCAGACACGAGGTCCCTTGGAGCTGGAGCCGAACTCACTACTCACTGGCGTTGCTGCTGGCGTCGATCGGGCCCGGCGGCCGGTCGTCGAGGAAGCGGGACACTGGGGCCGTTACCCACTACGTCGAGCTGGATTCCGCGACGTCCGTCGGCGTCGAGATTGCTGGTTCTTTCAGAGGTGCTGGATTCACAGGTTTCAGCAAATAGCACTTTAAGCAGATGAAGTCTTTTAGCCCTGTGACTTCCGCAGGAGACTGGCACTCTTCCAGTCCTTGGAGATTTTCTTAGCAAGCATGAGAGTACACACACAGTTCCTCTCTCCTGGTTCCTTGGCAAAAATAAAGAAGCACTGCAGGATTCCCCCCAGCAAACAGCACACTGGCAGAAGGGGTAGGCAAGTCCTCAGATCAGTAGGCCTCTTGTCCTTGGTTACAGGGTTCCTTGTCAGAAGTGATCTGATTTCTTAGTTCAGGGGTCCTTCTCATATACCCCTTTTCGGCTTTGATCCCTTTGTCCATGCCGGGGACTTTCCCAACATCCTGGGTCTGTTGTGGGTGGAGCCGGGCAGAAGCACCTGGCTTATTCACTGAGCAGGGCTGGGTCCTCAGACGCCCAGCAGGAGGTGGAGCCAGCATTGATACTGGCAGGAGCAGAGCTATCGGCCTCCTGGCAGGAGGTGGGGCTAGGATCCTCCATGGCAGGCACAGAGCCATCAGCCGCTTGGCAGGAGGTGGAGCCAGCATTGTATCAGGCAGGGCAGGCTATCAGCAACTACTCTCCCCCTACTCTCAACACAAATGTCCCACTCATCCCACACTGACTCATCCAGACCTCTGGAGCCACCCAGCTCCTGTCACACACACGCAAAACCAGCAGAAACCAGATATGGTTAGACAAGAAAATAGACACTTTCTAAAAGTGCTATTTTCAAACCCAGAGTCCAAAAACCATCCACACCAACGGATGCGTAATTAAACCCCGAGTTCAGGGATACCAAACTCGACATTGCACCATGCTCCCCGAGCCAGCTAGGATCATAGCGTAAATAATCCCGACGGCCCATTCTAACTAATGGAGAGCAGGCTACCTCGCAATAGTGAAGAACGAAGATGGCTGTAGTTCACTATTAGGACATGCCAACTTGGTCAGTCGTGTCCTACCTTATACTTACAATGCACCCTGCCCGTGGGCCTACCATAGGGGTGACTAACATGCAGTCAAGGGAAGGTTTGAGGGGCTGGCACGTAGGTATACTTGCGCAGCCTGCGTGACAGCACTAGGCTGCACGTGGGTCTCGCAATGACCGACCCGTAGACATTTTTTTACGGGGCCGCTCTTGTGGGTGGCACAACACGTGCTGCAAGCCCACGAGCGGCATTTGTATTTACAAGCCCCGGCACTCCTGGTGCACTAGACTAGGGACTGACAGTAAACCAAATAAGCCAAACATGGATACAATCGATACATCAATTTAACATCGGGAGCACTTGCGCTGTGGCACTGATCAGCAGTGGCACTGCGCCCAAAGCATATACCAGCAAAACATCGAAACACAGTGGAGGCAAAACAGAAAAAATGGAGGAGAGACTCAAGCCAATGATGTCAGGTCTAACAGTATCCAAAAATCATAATGTCAAAAGCACAATGTAAATAGGTTGATTCTGTCAGCCATCTTCTTAAACTACACTTCCATTAAGGAAATATATAACATTTTGACATTTGAGCTTATGAAACCAACATTTTTATAGGGTGAAAAAAATATTGCCTCTGGCTGAAAAAGCGCTTGTGAAACCAAAGACTGAGAAAAACAAGATAGGAAATGATTTGCATCCCTCGGCTGAGCCCGTCCGAAAAGCCAAATAAGTCTAGGCAACAGAAAAAGTAATGTGCCGAAATTAGCTTATATGGTCGATAGTGAAGTGATCCATGTAACAGGGCCAGACTCCAAGGCGTGACCAAAATAGAAAAAGGAATGGCAGTACACTATTCACCAACGAAAACAAAGGCATTTCGAAAGGCACATGAAGGAACGAATGAAAACAGATGGGCGTGCTGAAAGTCCATACAGTAGATGCAGCATGTCTTGAGAGAGAGTGCATGCCCAGTATAGGCGAGACCTAAAAAGTATGTTTTGATGTTTCACAGTAGCACAAAAACAAAGGAAAAACAAGGAAAAATTGATACAAAATATATTAAACAAGCAGTTGCAATGCAATAGGTCTCGCATTAGGAAAGTTTGAGCTATTGGTATTGTAAATGATAAATATTTTATTTATGTGTTCGTTTTGAAAATAGCGAAATTAATAGCTTTCTCATTTACAATGCCAATAGTTTTAACTTTCGCAAACATGACACCTATAGCATTTGTAATGCAATATGTGTTGTATTTACATGACTTAGATGTATAAATATTACAAATAACAATGGCTTTTTTTAAAAATAATTAATACTTAAATAAAAGTGTTGCCTGTCTCTATTGCCCAGAGAGAGACGCCTTGGAATTGCTGGGGTTTCCTGGACATTGCGGACCTTCCCTGAAGTTTTTGCCACCTTCTAGCGGCCCCCGCTGCGCGGGAGCCGCTCGCTCTTTGCGGTGTAAGGAGGAGCCTGCTGCAAGAGGGAGAGCGTGACCCCTGGACTATCGGCAGGACTGCGAGGTCCAGCCTGCAGTGCGGCGCTAATCAGCCGCAGCTGGTCCTCTTCCCGCCCCGACCTCCAGTTCTGCTAAAATCCTCCTACTGACTTCGCTCACTTGGTGTTGCCTGTCTCTATTGCCCAGAGAGAGACGCCTTGGAATTGCTGGGGTTTCCTGGACATTGCGGACCTTCCCTGAAGTTTTTGACAACTTCTCGCGGCCCCCGCTGCGTGGGTGCCGCTCGCTCTTTGCGGTGTAAGGAGGAGCCTGCTGCAAGAGGGAGATCCTGACCCCTGGACTATGGGCGGGACTGCGAGGACCAGCCTGCAGTGCGGCGCTAATCAGCCGCAGCTGGTCCTCTTCCCGCCCCGACCTCCTGGATCGTACTTAAACATCTCTCTGTGCGCGTACGCGGGACGGCGCCGGGCGAAGCCCGGGCAAAGGGCGGGCCCTCTGTGGCCCTCCGAGGCCAGTAGGGACTGGGCTGGGCCAGGTCCCTTGATTTACCTCCCCTTCAAAGACTTCTGTATAGCAAGTATACCCCCATTGCTGTGCCTTATTATTGAGTTTTTATTGGTCCCTTTTCTTCTTGTTTTACCCTATGTAATTTGGTACTTATTGAGGGTCTTAGTAACGTTGAGGACCCGGTTTACTTGTATTTTACCTTGCGAGTCATCTGATTCTGCTTCCCATTGTTAGTCTGTTACTTTTTGTTAATGGCAATCGAGACCCGAAGCAAGGCTGCGGCGGGAGCTAAAACATTGACATGTACATGGAAAATGTTATCCTCCGTACTAATTCCCTAATCGACCAGGGCATAGTACTCATGGAAAGAAGGGTATCTCAGGACTTAGCACATGCTAAAAGGTCGTCATTAGGCAATATAGCCTCTGCGCGCACTCCTGTCAAAGCTTCAATCATCTCTGAATCTTATCCTATGCAGGTCGATGCTGTGATTCATCCTACTTCTAGTACCAACTCAGTTCCTTTAGACCCACCCTCCCCGACCTCTTTAATATCGACCTCTCTGGATAATAATTTACCATCTCTACCTGCTGTTGTTCACCATGAGAACACCTATACCCAAAGGGGTATACTGGAAGGAGCAATTCCCAAATCCAAAAGAATAACCACCAAGGTCAATGGTGTCAACACAGCTAAACAAGATACGTTAGGACGCTTGAGTGATATGGCTAGCGCTAGTGGTAGCACTGAGGAGGGGAGGGATAATTTGGGTCACAACACAGGGAGAGAAGAGGCACAGCATGTATCCCATCCTTTACCAACAGGTATCCCAGATGACACAGCCTTGAATAGCAGTTTGGGTAGTATACTTGATGATAGTAGCCTTGAAGAAACTTCAGAGGATCTAGAGGATGAGAATGGCCCACTCATACGTATTCTATCCGATCTTATGAAGTCTCTACTCTCGCCTCTGGAGACTAGACTCCAGGGCATAGAACAACAGCTCCAGGCTCTTCATCAGGAACTAAAATCTCGATATAGTAACCACATCCAAAGGGCACCTAATGTATCGGTCCCTGCTCTTAATCTTCCGCCCACTACCAAGAACCAATCTGTAGGGAAAAACGCTACCCCCAAGACCTGCCCTCCTAAATCTCCTACTCCCCAAAATCCTACTCCTAAGGGTAATAAAGTTAGTGCTAACCAGCCAGCCTCTAACGCGCTCATTAAACCCCAGAATGTAGCTGGCCCTATTACCTCTATACCTAAACCCTCTTTATCCCATCCCGAGGAATCTAAGATACGTAGGAACATTAGCCTACCACCTGACGCCTGTCCCTATGTGATAGTTTTAACAGGTGTCCCTGAGCTTGCCCCTGCAACACTTGAATCCTTCTGGGCACTCAAAAACAAAGTTTGTCATTGGTTAAACAGAAATTCACCCCCCCCCCCCCTCCTAACATCAACAGTAAAATCCTTATGGTGGAGAGAGCACCGTGGGTGGCTGAGAATAAGAAAAGCCTACAGGGGGACTGTGTTGTCGTTACATTTGAGGACCCACGCTTGGTGGAGCATATTTGCTTCGGGCCCCCATGTAACAACATCTCCACGATTAGGGTTAAACCCTTGTCATATTTTTACATGCGTACGGAACATCATGACAATAGGTGGAGCTGGTTGAGGGCTCCTAATCATATGAGGAGGGAGATGAGGGGTGAGCCATTGAGAGACTGGAACACAACCAACTGGGCAGGGGGCGATGATGGAGGTTGGAACATAGTAGGAAGAAGAGCAGGGAGGTTTACTCCAGGTGACACCCAGTTCAATGGGGAATGGCATGGCCCACAGCTCAATTATCCCCTAATCCCCTGCTACAATCGTTACAGTGGATTAGAAGCAGTCGACTGACTCCCAACCCAGTCTCCTAGACAAATTTTAAAGAGGGTGGTGGCAGTTGCCCAACGGGATGGAACCAAATTCGGCAGGGATGGCTTAGCTAGTTTGGGAACTATCAGTTATAGTTTGGGAGAAAAGGAACCTAGTACCCCAGTTACAATCAAGGAATTATCTGTAACCCCTATCTCTATTAAGATTCTGTCTTGGAATATAGCAGGGCTAAAAAAAATCTTGCTAACCCCGATTGGAATGATTTTATTAATACATTCCACATATGTATGTTCCAGGAAACTTGGTCCCTGACCCCGCAATATAAAAATGGGTCCTCCACTTACTTTACTCCAGCAGTTACGGTGGGGAAAGGTCGCCCTTCAGGTGGCCTGCATATTTGGGTTAAGGTGAATTTGAACTGCGTTGTCGCCACCCATAAAGTCCATTCTAATGACATCTTGCATATCTCCTTAAAAAGTCCATCTGGGGGTACCACTTTCGAACTCTTTTGTGTCTATGCAAGAGGCTTACAGGGTGGTTTAATCTCGCCCACAATAGAGTTGTTGGATGTGAGGTTATCAGATCTTCCTACTAGGTCTACAATACTAGTGGGAGGGGATTTTAATTGCACATTCGAACCCCTGGATGATGAAGAGAAATTAGGTTTTAGCTCAGAGGACTGGAGGCAGACTATACCCCCTTAGCCCTTGCTCCCATCAAGAAATGGACAGCTAGAGCTATTCAGCTGAATGCTCTGGCTCTAGAACATAATCTGCGGGGCCTTAATAGGCGGACTGTTTCAGATCGCGATGGGGCAATGACTTATATCAGGATAGGTTGCCCTTCTCGAATTGATTACATCCTCCTGGACATTCAATCTTGGGCAAGTCTAATAGATATGGAGGTTAGGCAGTCTTCAGACAGTGATCATAACCCATTACGTATGGAAATCCACTGGGCAAATGGGATTGGCAAGAATGGAGGTTCCGAGATGATTACTAAAGAGGTTTTGCCCTCCAATTGTAATCGGAATTTAAAATGGAATATGGTCAAGTGTGAAGAGGGGAAACTTAATAGCATTAAAGAGTTCGTTTTAGCTGAAACTGGTAGCCTTGCAGCCGTTGCTTCAGCAGCGCCTCATCCTCCTGGATCAAACCTGCAAGTTTTGTATAAGAACCTAACAGATAAAATAGGAGAGTTTTTTCTGAAGAGACCACAGGGGATTTCCACGTCAAACCAAAAACCCCCAAGGGGTAACCCCTGGTACATGGCGAATTGCAGAGGTAAGAGGAGGGCCATCACGCTAGCTATAAGAAACAAGGATCCCATAGCAGTGAGATTAGCCAGAAAGGAGTATCATAGAAGCATAACCTCAGCTAAGAAGGATTGGGAGGAGGAGCATTGGCAGCAGCCTAAGGTTGCAGCCCGTGGAAAAAACTCCATCGAGTTCTGGAAACTGATTAATGCTCTTGATAGAAAGGGGGCCGACCCGATTTTAAATCATATAAATGAACATCAATGTTATTCCCATTTTTTAAAATTATACTGCGAGGATAGTGTGCAAGGTCATTTAATATCTCCAGCTATGGAAACTCAGAGCGAACCTAGTTTGGAGACAGGAAGCAAGGAAGATTCTTTCTCCCCGCGGGAAGTTAAAGATGCGATCTCGAAAATATTACCAGGGAAGACGGCCGCCCCAGATGGCCTCCCGGGGGATTTACTATTGCATGACCCCAAAATAAGGGCAGACCTTATAGCCTGTTTAATTAACTTAATCCAGCACGGCCATCCTGTCCCTGAATCCTGGAAGGGTGCGGAGGTTATCACTATATACAAAAAAGGTGATAGAGAGGACCCTGCCAACTACAGACCGATAAGTTTAATCGACACCATTCAAAAGGTCGTTGGCAGGGTCATCATAAACCGAATTGAGACGTGGCTAATAGATGATGGCATTCTGACTCACTTCCAGGCGGGGTTTAGGCGAAATGTTGGTGCAATGGACCAGGTATTCCGGTTTTGTGCAGTCTATTGGAAGTCAGTGTCTATTTCCAAGGGTAGCCTGTACCTGGCCTTCATAGACCTGAAAACAGCATTTGATGTCCTCCCACATGCCAAACTTTGGGAGGTTCTATTAGATATGGATTTCCCTAGTTATTTGTTGCAATTTGTCATCAAGCTCCATGAAGATAATTATGCAAGGATTCGGTGGGGGAGTCAGGGTTAATTGACAGGGAGGGTACCAGTCAATAGAGGGGTGCGGCAGGGATGCGTGATGGCTCTGACATTGTTCTCCCTCTTTATAAATGGGGTGGTGGGCCATTTGCGGGAGGACCCTGCGGATGCCCCTGTCCTTGCCGGAGAGAAAACCCCCACACTCCTCTTTGCGGACGATACCCTCCTGATGTCTAAGACCCCTAAGGGTCTCCAAAAATTGCTCGAGGGCTTCAGCGTCTTTTGTAAAGATCGTGGGTTAACGGTTAACACCACGAAAACGAAGCTGATGGTAATATCCGCTAAAAGGAATCTTAAGAAAGTTTATCTTTCCTTGAATGGGACCTCCTTAGAGGTGGTGGACGAATTTGACTACCTTGGGGTCAGGCTTTGTAATAATATGAGATGGGACTCCCATATATCCAAAATGGTCCTAAATCTTAAAAGGATCTCTGGAGCCATATTAAGGAATCAGCGTCTCTCTATCAGTAGACCAGTAGCCCCTGCCTTGGCAGTTTATGAGGGGAAAGCTTTAGCCTCTGCAGTTTATGGCTCTGAACTGTGGGGTGCCGAGAATAGCAAGGCGTTGGCAACTGCAGAGAATAAGTTCTTGAGAGACAGTTTCCCTTCCTCCCTCGACCCCCTTGAAACCACTATTCCTTGATATGGGCAAAAGATCAATTTCAGAAATAGTTCAACTCCGCCCTTTGCTATTCTGGGTGCGCCTTAGAAGGACCCCTGAATTAGCAAAATATGCTCTAGTGCTGGACGAGTTAATTTGTTTGAATGTATCCGGCAAAATAAGGTGGCTTAATAATCTAAAGAAGCTGGTGGAATCTATAGGTCTGGCTGAGTCTTGGGCCTCACAGTCCCCTCCCACTAAACAAATTGTTAAAAAATTATACTGGGATTGGGCAGAGGCCAAGGACCTCAACATTACAAGCTGGGGACCGTTGATGAATAACTTCCTTGATCATAAACCTTCTAGAAAGTTGGAACCATTCCTGGACTTCATCCAGACTCCTCGAGATAGAACTCTGTTCCTGAAACTAAGATACGGTACCCTCCCCCTTAAAAAATGTATGGAAGGGTGGAAGGTCAGGAGGGTTCATGACCTAAATTGTCCAGGTTGCCCATGTCTGAAAGAATCCCTTGGCCACTTTTTGTTTGCATGTAATGCCTATAAGCAGGTCAGAGCAAAATGGTTGAAACCTGTGTGTAGGGAGCTGGGAGTTAGGGATCATAGATCAGCTCTGCGTATTATTTTAACCAACATTACCTCTATGAACATAGTTTGCGGGGTCGCTAAATATCTGTCCAGTGCTTGGTTTATTCGGTCTAGGCTGCTATCTAATGTCTGATCAGATTCACTTTTAAGAATGTATCTTTTTTTAAAATCTCTGTAGACTCTTCTCCACTTTTTAAATTGTTTGTAGTGATGATTTTTTAAATCGAAATGTAGTAATACTTGGTAAATTGTTTAATGCACTTTAATGTCTGTACTGTTATGATATATTTTATCGAATAAAGTATTACAACGAAATAAAAGTTATTGTAATTTATAATGGCAATAGCTTAAACTTTTGTAAATAACTTTTGGGAAGATTTTGTTCAGTGTATTTTATTGTGATGAAAATCCAAGAAAAGCAGTGAAATATTAACATCTTTTTGTGGCATTTGTAATAAAGCTTGAAACACTGAGAGAACATATTAGAACCAGTTGTTGTTGAATGGTTGCACAGAGGGATGCTGTGGCCTTCAGTGGTGTTGAGTGATGCTGTGGCCTTCAGTGGTGCTGAGAGATGCTGTGGCCTTCAGTGGTGCTGAGTGATGCTGTGGCGTTGAGTGATGCTTTGGCGTTGAGTGGTGCTGTGGCGTTGAGTGGTGCTGTGGCGTTGAGTGGTGCTGTGGCGTTGAGTGGTGCTGTGGCGTTGAGTGGTGCTGTGGCGTTGAGTGGTGCTGTGGCGTTGAGTGGTGCTGTGGCGTTGAGTGGTGCTGTGGCGTTGAGTGGTGCTGTGGCGTTGAGTGGTGCTGTGGCGTTGAGTGGTGCTGTGGCGTTGAGTGATGCTGTGGCGTTGAGTGATGCTGTGGCGTTGAGTGATGCTGTGGCGTTGAGTAATGCTGTGGCGTTGAGTGATGCTGTGGCGTTGAGTAATGCTGTGGCGTTGAGTAATGCTGTGGCTCCGAGCACCTGAGAACCAAAACAAATCGGAGTCCATTGAAAATAGAGTAGACAGCTGAAGCAGAGTGAGTAAGACGGGCGACACATCTAGCCAATAGAAAGGCTTTGCGTGTGTGCCTGTGTCCTATCGGCATTGTTGGGCGGGTGCAGCTTTGACTGAGCAAGGAAGGGGTTGAGAGCTTTACCAAGATGACGGGGCCACGGCTCCTGCTGGTTCTTCTGGGGTTATGTGCATCTGCTCGGGGCTTCCTGAACCTGGAAGAGCTGACACACATGAAGTATGGCTTCGAGATAGCTGCCGAGCCTGTGCTGAGGGCCAGGTGAGCCCTAGGGAGAGTGTGGTCTTGAAAGGAAGGTGTGTGAGGACGGACTTGAGACTGTCTGTGGGAAACGTAGGAAATCTTGTTAAATAGTGAACGTAACAAGCTCAAATTGCATTTGAACGTGTCTACTGCATCATGAAAATGGTTTAACTATTATGATTTATGTTGATAGGCAATTGCCTTAGAGGGTTCACATAACTTGATTAATTGTGCATTCATTCTTGTAAAAAGATTATGTAAAGTGTTAGGTGTATGGGTTTTGAGAGTAATGTGAACTGTGAAAGCCCATTCAGGGCTCAATTGTGTGTAAATTCCCCCCGAAAATTCAAAGTGAAATGAATTCTTGTATATGATTTGATGATAACCTAACACCTAACTGAAGAACGACCATGCTATAAGATGGCGCCTCTATGAAATGTATGATTTACGGCGAAGTCTGCTCTTTATGTTAATGAATTGTGCCGGAAACACTTTGGGGACTTGAGATAAAATGGCGTTAATTTTGTATGCACTTTATTACAGTAGGAAGAAGGCACGAAAGCCGAAACGCGTCCTGTGCGAATTTCTGTTGAATAAATAATTCTTTGAGTTAGAAAGACCCTGCGAGTGCGGCCATTCTTTCCTTTTGCCGGGAAAAGAAGTTTTGAGCGGGATGTATACACATACATACAGATATTTTTCAGAGTTTAACATTAGCCACTTAGGTACCATCCCATAAATGACGGAGGGCCCTTGTTACAGATGTCCATTTAAGGCTGAGCTAGTCTGGTATGGTACCTTTAGAAAAGGTCTCACATCTTTAGTGGCATGTAATTTACAGTGGTACTATATAGTAGATACATTGAAAGTCCTGTAACACTGCACCTCAGAAATAGCTTTGCTCTCTAGACCTTTCGAGGTCATGGCCTCGTGGAGATTTATCTAAGAGAGAGAGTACCCCACTATCACCAGGGATCAGGGTACAAAGACAACCAGTCTAGGGAGAATCCCTGTGATACATGAATTTATGCTTGTCTAATGTTTACTTTGAACTGCTTTTGGATATCTGTTTTTTAATGTATAGATTCAAAGACTCTACTTTGAAATTTTAATTTGTTTATGTGTATATAAACTCTTGTATGTTTTTTTATTTAAAAGATTGTGAACGTTCAATTTTAGTGTGGAAATTGACCATTTACCACCACTGTGACTGATTGGGCCGTGTGGGTGGGAATACGTTTGTGTGAACACCTAGACTGTTGAGACACGGAAATTGAGCAAATTTCCTTGTGAGCGTGTACCCAGGGATTCTCCCTAGACTGGTGGAGATTTATACTTGGTCCAATCTTGCATTCCACAAGAGCTTGCAAGTGGATCAATTACTGAACCTCCTGAGTTCAGAAAAAACAATGGAGACTATCAGTCTTTCAACCTCATGAATCTGATGTAATGAATAACAGTGAGTTGGTAATAAAATATCACATTAATATGCAGAAATGTGCAGTGAGGTATGAGGATGGTTACACCCATGGAGAACATTATTATTATGAACATTGTTTTTTTAATGTCCTATTCAATAGTACCAATGTTAAAGGGAAGAAATGGGAGTTTATTGAACGTCTGAGCTGTCCTGAAGAAATTCAAACAGTGTTATCACCCCAGTCTTATCACACTACTTGTCAAGCTTTTTCTATACCAGCTATGACTTGCATGTCCCAAAGCCTAAAGGTCATTGAAGGGATTCTGCCTATTCGGATGTATCCAGGTTTTGCTATATAGGATAGTCCTTCCATACTGCAGTATGGTAAGGACAGTCACTAGTGAAATGTTTTCAGCACTGGCTTTTAGGGAAACATTCCGTCTCCCTACAGGTCCGTCTATTAAGAAGCAAGGTGGACAGACAGTCACAGGGCACATACAAATTACGTTTGACAGACAGCAGTCCAGGTCTACCGGGATTTCAGAGGCACAGGCCTGTAAGGAAGCCTTTCCATTTACACACAGGCTAGTCCTTCAACTTAAAGATTGCTTGATTGGTCAAGCGACTGCTACAGAGGTCTTTTTGCAACCTTCATACCACTGCTTGGAGAGTTATTGTGCCTGCAGCTGTGAACCAAGAGCAATCTCTAAATTTTGAGACCATGTACGGCCTCAGCTGAGCCTTCCATTCTTTAAAGGTCAAAATAATTAGCCTAACTTAGTTTGTCTAATTATACTATCTGAAAACCTCGTGGCTTGATGACAGTTCAACATTTCATAGTGGATCTTTACTCGATTCACTAGGATTAATAATAACAGATTCAATTTTAAATAGATTGCTCTGAAAAAGCAGCCAGCCAAATATCCAGGTTAGGAAAGGAGTCTCCCTACACTACATTTCACAATCTCAAACTTCACTTTCAACTTCAATTATCACATAACAGAGGACAGCTTGTTTCTCAGATAATGTGCCTGCGTACCAATCCTAACTTCTCCACTTCATAAAGTTGTGTGATCTTGGGCAACTCGCTTCAACTTCCTATGCCCTCTTCGCCTTTCCTGGCGAACACGCTAGTGGGAGCTAAATACAAGAGTGCTAAACTGCAGAAAATTAAAATGCACCACATGATCCATTTGTTCACTTTTCCTTCATGCCTGTTCTAATGTATGCTTCTCTACAATTGAATCCTTGCCACCTTCTGCAAACCTGAATTATCATGTACTGCCTCTGCTTGCTGAGAATGTAGATTTATTAGAGTTTGTCAGATGCTTCAGAGTTGTGTTAAACTTGAATTGTCCTCACAATGAGAAACACGAGGACTAAGGGGCTTTTTCATTATATTCTCACTATCTCTACCTGACAACTTCGCAATCCACTTTACTAATCTAAAGGCAGTGGCTCTATGCCTGAAGCTAGTGTGCCTATGGTGAAATTGAACCCTGCAATTGAAGCCAGATCTTGAAGGACAGGACCAAAAAAAACTCAAATCTACACTTTCTGTATGCTTAGACACTAAAAGGCTTGCCTGAAGGAGATATGCTTTATGGCAAGTAAAGCCAGTATTATAACAATTACACTATTAAAATTGAGTCAATGCACCAGTCTGATGGTGCAACAGTGATCTTAATGGACACGTAGGTAAAGGTTCAACCTATAGAATACAGAAAAACAAACAATAGGACTCTAGTTGCATATGGATTAAGGAAACCGAGACAAGCCAACCATCTGATTTCCTCGAGTCATAGGCATAGGCATAGGCCAGTCATAGGCCTGGAGGGTTTGGCAAGAAGCAATGTCACTCAACGTGAAAATTATAAATTGAGTGTCAAACTATTTCCACCTAAGGCAAAAGGATGGCAAGCACAAACAGGAACGTATGTGAGTTTTGCAACAAAACACCTACAGTAATAAACATTAAGTCACTGGCAGTGCCTTCTACAATTTATAGGATTTATCTTGTAGACAATCACATTCATGAGGAAGAAATACAAATATCGCTCAATTAATTAGCCTTCCTTAATCTACCAGGTGAAACTTGTGAGATATTAGCAGACATACCTACAGAAAAGGGAGAAACATTGATTAATTTAAAAACACAAAGCAACCATACCAAAAGGCTCGGATGGGATTTAACTTTAAAAAATCATCAATGAAATTAAAACTGATTTTTAAATATGAGTTACCTAAGAAAGGCTTATAATTCTTGGCAAGAGGCAATGGCTGTGTTTTAGTACACTGCAAACTTGTTTGTCTTGTCTACACCTCTCCCTCTTCTAAATGCTAGCCTTGATGATTATTCTTTGTTCAAGACCTGCCAGTTTTACACTCATAGAACATAATCAAAACTCAGTATAACAATATGTTGTGACTATTATTTCCTGGATGAGATTTGAACAAATAATATCATATTAGTTCTTTTCTTGAGCATGTACAAAGAATAAACATCTAAAGGACTAAAATACAGATATATTACCTTATTTTACATCATTCACAAATTCATTCCCCCAAAAATGTCCAGAGAAATTACATGACCCTACTAGGTTTTACTTACAGGCCTGATCAGACATATGGTTTCTAAATCCAGATTATCAATAGAGACACCCAAACTGGGCCCATCACAAGACATCTAAATGGTTGTGCTGGAACAAGCAACCCCAGCACAGAGCCCTTCGGTAATGTAAAAGCACAAAACAAAGCCTCTCACAGTGGTTCTTAATCTTTTTACTTTTGCGGACCCCATTAAATCACAACTAGTAACCAGGGATGCAAAAGCAATTTCTACGGTTTGGACCTCAAATTTATTGCACCAAAAATACACAAACAAGTGCACATTATATGAACTCAGCACACCTACTTTCCTCTGCAACTGTGTGTTTAAATAAAGGAGAAACTAACTACACACCGGTATAAGACACAGGACATATACACAAATCAATAGGCAGCAGTGAAATCAGAGCACTTGGCAGAAGTGGTGGGACAGAAGTAATAACTGGATTGGCATTGGCATCGGAGAGACACAAGGCAGCAATCTATCTAGGTATGGGCAGAGCCGGGGGCCAGGCATGATCTTTGTGTCACCTGGTGACAAAGACTGTCCTTGCATAGGAGGCCAGGTGCTCATTATGCCAGATGACATGCTGCCTACTGTGAAGTGGTACTCTGGCTGTGGAGGCATTTCAGTACTGCTGAAACTTCAGGTCTCCCCACTTTCCAATACAAGAAGTGGAGGTGCTTGTAGTCTGTAAGTGCCTGAACATTGGGACAGTGTGCAGCCAGGAAGGGTCTTTTGGACAGTCTACCTGTGTATGTGTTCATGGATCACATTGCGTTTATAACACTGGCTCCCAGAGTTTGCAGACACATATGACTTTTTGAAGAAAAACATAAGCCATTCTAAAGCTTTTTGTCCTAAGCTGAAGGCTAGTTCCGATCACAGCTTGCCTGAATGCAAACAGTGACTGTGCGCATTCACACAGGCACCATCTGGAGCCAGCAATCAGTCCCAGGACTCCAGATGGCCACAGCTTAAGAATCACTGGTACATCTCAACGAGATTTGAGGTGATAAGATTTCCAATAAGACAAGTTTTTTGTAATAATGCTTTCAACACCGTATCCCATTGAACACTAGCCACCAGCCTCCACGACGCCGGCTTCCGAGGAATAGCCCTAGACTGAATACGATCTTTCCTCTCAGACAGAATACAGAGAATAAGACTCCCGCCTTTCCTCTCAGAACCGACAGTTAGATGTGGAGTACCCCAAGGATCCTAACTCAGCTCCACACTCTTCAACATCTACATTGCCCCCTTGCAACCGTTGTCAGAAACCACAGACTCAACATCGTCTCCTATGCCGATGACACCCAGCTCATCCTCTCCCTCACCAAGGAACCCGAAATCACCAAGCGCAATTTCCAAGAAGGGATGAAAGAGGTCACGACCTGGATGAGCAATAGCTGCCTGAAGCTCTATGCAGAGAAAACAGAAATCCTCATCCTCTGCGCCACCCCCTCCGCATGGGATAACACCTGGTGGACCACACCCACGGAATACCACCTACGCACTCCAACAGACCACGCACGCAACCTCTGCATCATACTAGACTCTTCACTCACCATAAATTGCCAGATCAACGCTGTATCCTCTGAATGCTTGAACGCCCTCTGCATACTTTGCAAGTCACTCAAGTGGATCCACCCTACTCCCCCCCCCTTTCCAGGAATACCGTCCCCCACATACTCATCGCCAGCAGACTGTATTAAGAAAACGCCCTTTGGGCCAGAATCAACAAATAACTCCTCCGAAAACTCCTGACCGCCCAGAACGCTGCAGGCAGTCTTATTCCAGACATCGCAAGACATGACCAACTAACTCCTCTGTGACCTTCACTGGCTCCCTGTTGAAAGAAGAAAAACCTACAAACTGCTCACTCAAGCCCACAAAGCCCTCCACAACACTGGACCCAAACACCCCAACGACCGAAACTCCTTCCACGCCCCCAAGAAAAACCTCAGCTCAGCCGACCTCGCCTTAGCCACCGTCCCTCGTTTATACAGGACCACAGCAGGCGGAAGGTCCTTCTCCTACCTTGCAACCAAGACCTGGAACAAACTCCCCCTTCATCTCAGATGAAGCCCGACACTGCACCAAATCAGAAAGGATCTCAAGACTTGGCTCTTCTTATGACCCCTAATGGAGTTGCTCAACCCCATCCGCCCCACCCCACTTCAGCACCTTGAGACCCTCACGGGTGAGTATCCGCTCTACAAAAACCTTATTTGGATGTTAAAAAATGTAAACCTTGCCATCAGAAAATTAAAACAATCAGATGTTGGATAGCAGGAGTAAACCAATAGTAATCAGCAGATTTATCGCCTTATTTCTATAACACCTGAAATGCGCCGAAAGCATGACTAGTCAAAATGAATCCACAATTAATAATAATCTTGAAAAAAATTCTCTTTTTTTTTTTAAACAGGGAATTAATTTGACATGCAATCTTTAAATATCTACTCTACTAAACTGAAACCCAACATTATATGTTATGGAATTTATATAACGCTTCAGAAAAAGTGAGCCATACACATGCGGAATGTCCGGAGAGAACTTTCACATCACTGAAGTATGAATAAACATCCATTTGTAGAAACGAACTTCCTACTGGAAGCAGCATTCTCAATCATCAAATGTTTGGGTGGGGGAAATGACCTTACCTAATTATCTCACCTCTCCAGTATAGCCCTCCTGCTAGCAAAAGAAATCATTGCGAGAGAACGAAACACTCCGAATAAAGAATGGTGGACAGGACTGTCTATGAACCATTACAAAGGACAAAGAAATATTCGACATCTCTGGAATAAAAAAACTAAGTGGGCATTAGGGTAGCTGGTGCGCTACACAGCAAAAGCTAAATGAAGCAATTCTACTCGTTTTTAAACTAGTAATTTTGTTATGTTATTTGCTACTGTTTTTATTTGAGGTTTCCCATGTTTAATCCTTTGCTATTTTAAAAAGCTAATTCTCAAAACTCCAACTTAAATATAAAAATGAATAATAAAAATGAAACGCCAAATAATTGTGTAACACAATGTTGCTTACTTTATGACATAGAAAGATCATGTACCATGTACCAATTACCTATCTGTGAGGCAGACTAGCTGACCGAAAGATGGCAATGTTATTTCGCACACAGGCCTCCTGGTTTCGCCTTTTGTTGTCATCAAAACAGTAGCCACCGAATTAACCAATGGGATAAAGGAATAAGATTAAAACAACTGTTGGTGCTGTGTTTCTAGAAGTCACAGAGTGAAAAAGAAGTATCCTTTCCTCTATAAAGAAATAACATTTACGTTTGGTCCAAGTGGAGGCAGAACCATGGTTTGGAGGGTGGGATGTAGGGGGAGGAACTGGGGGAGTGGGTCGTAGAGAAAATTCTGAGGGCACTGATGGCTATGGGATGCACGGGGAAGAATGTGATGGGTACCCTGGGGCACTGGAGGTTGGCATTTGTCGAACTGACTGGTGCCTCATAGCCTATGTGGGGGTGGGGGGGCGGGAAGTGTAATTGCTGCTACTTATTATGTGCACTGTTGAATTTTTTCAAAATGCGAAATAAAAGTTTATTAAAAAAAAAAATAATAATAACATTTACAAACAATGTACAATGTAGTGAGGGTTTACGAGCTCTGTAGGAGATTTGCATAGCTGGACCTATTTGTGGAAATGTTTTATTTGTGTCATTTATTTTAACTGATTTATATTATGTGTCTACAGCATTATGCTACCATTGGGTTAAGCAGACACGCTAAAAAATAATACACGGGGTTGGCATGAACCAAATTCCCAACATAAAACAAGCATTTGCAATGCAATAGGTCTCGCATTAGGAAAGTTTGAGCTATTGGTATTGTAAATGACACATTTGTTATTTATGTGTTGGTTTTGAAAATAGCGAATGTCATAGCCTTGTCATTTACAATGCCAATAGTTATAACTTTCGCAAATGTGACACCTACAGCATTTGTAATGCAATATGTGTTGTATTTACGTGACTTGGATGTATTGATATTACAAATAACAATGGCTTTTATTTTTTTAAATAATTAATACTTAAATACAAGTTATTGTAATTTATAATGGCAATAGCTTAAACTTTTGTAAACAACTTTAGTGAAGATTATGTTCAGTGTATTTTTTTGTGACGAAAATCCAAGAACAGAAGTGAAATATTAACATTTTTTGTGACATTTGTAATAAAGCTTGAAACATTGAGAGAACATATTTGAACCAGTTGTTGAATGGTTGCACAGATTGATGCTGTGGTGGCGCTCAGTGATGTTGTGGTGGCGACGAGTGATGCTGTGGAGTTCGGTGATGCTGTGGTAGCGCATAGTGATGATGTGGTGCCCTGAGTGATGCTGTAGTGGTGGTGAGTGATGCTGTGGCGATGCGATAGATAGAGTGAGTGCAATAGATAGAGTGAGGGCGATAGATAGATAGATAGATAGAGTGAGGGCGATACATAGATAGATATATAGATAGAGTGAGTGCGATAGATAGACGGTTGTGTGTGTGGTTGTGTGTGTGTGGTTGTGTGTGTGGGGTTGTGTGTGTGGGGTTGTATGTGTGGAGTTGTGTGTGTTGTGTTTGGGGTTGTGTGTGTGTTTGTGGGTGTGTGTTGTGTTTGGGGTTGTGGGGTTGTGTGTGGTTGTGAGGTTGTGTGTGGATTTGTGTGTGCTTGTGGTTGTGTGTGTGTGTGTTTGTGTGTGTGTGTGTGTGTGTGTGTGTGGGGGGATGTGGGTGGGGTTGTGTGTGGTGGGGTGTGTGTGGGGGGGTTGTGTGTGGGGGGTTGTGTGTGTGTGAGGGGGTTGTGTGTGTGGGGGGGTTGTGTGTGTGGGGGGGTTGTGTGTGTGGGGGGTTGTGTGTGTGGGGTTATGTGTGTGGAGGGAATATGTGTGTGGAGGGAATATGTGTGTGGAGGGCTGGTGTGGGGGGTGTGTGGAGGGGGTGTGTTTATAACAGTGCACCCAGTTGCCCATTTGTCTTTAATAGATACAAATATATGGAGGTTTAAGATCGTCCAGTTATAAATCACAATTACTAGAGATTTCAAAGTTTAAAATAAAAAATGAAGATAAACACTGAGAGCTAGCCAGACAAGTCTGGAACACACACATTCAAGTTGAAAACCCGTTCTTCTTGGCTGCAGTTTAGCAGAAACAATGGGAAAAGCCAACAGGTTTCTCCTTCGTGACCAATGGCTTTACCAAGGTTTTTAACCAGGCTGCACAGCACCTACAACGGGCAGCATGACTAGTTTAAAATATCAACAAAAAAACCACTACAAATTCTTTGATGCGGTCGCCAGAGTTATCTATTTGGCACGCACACCACGCAAGTGCGCTTCTACAAAAATTAGCAGGAGCTTTTTATATATTTTTTGTTACTGATGAGAGATGGATCGGTAACTAAGAAAGCAACACAGGGAACGGTTGGGAACAGCATTGCTACACAAGGCTAGAAGGGGAGCGCCGAAGCAACACGGAAGTGGACACAAGCAAAGGTGAAGGGCTGGAAAGGATGCAACTGTGGAGGAAAAGAGGAAAAGCAACACCAGAATTAGGGGGGAAAGCAATGGGGAGAATCACACAGGGGGGCACAAGAGGAAAGAGGGCTGGAAGAAGCAGCTGGGCGACAGAGTGCAAACGGAGCAACGTACACAAGTGTGACGGGTCAAAAACACACCGCTCTAATGGAGGGGGGCAATGGGGAGAATCACACAGGGGGGCACATGAGGAAAGAGGGCTGGAAGAAGCAGTTGGGCAACAGGAAGCAACACGGAGTGCACACGGAGCAACGTACACAAGTGTGACGGGTCAAAAACACACCGCTCTATTGGAAGGAGGGAAGCAATGGGGAATATCACACAGGGGGCACACTAGGAAAGAGGGCTGGAAGAAGCGGCTGGGCACCAGGAAGCAACACGGAGTGCACGCGGAGCAACGTACACAAGTGTGACGGGTCAAAAACACACCGCTCTAATGGAGCGGGGGAGCAATGGGGAGAATCACACAGGGGTGCACATGAGGAAAGAGGGCTGGAAGAAGCAGCTGGGCAACAGGAAGCAACACGGAGTGCACACGGAGCATCGTACACAAGTGTGACGGGTCAAAAACACACCGCTCTAATGGAGGGGGGCAATGGGGAGAATCACACAGGGGGGCACATGAGGAAAGAGGGCTGGAAGAAGCAGTTGGGCAACAGGAAGCAACACGGAGTGCACACGGAGCAATGTACACAAGTGTGACGGGTCAAAAACACACCGCTCTATTGGAAGGAGGGAAGCAATGGGGAAAATCACACAGGGGGCACACTAGGAAAGAGGGCTGGAAGAAGCGGCTGGGCACCAGGAAGCAACAAGGAGTGCATGCGGAGCAATTTACACAAGTGTGGTGGGTCAAAAACACACCGCTCTAATGGAGGGGGGGGGAAGCAATGGAGAGAATCATAAAGGGGGCACATGAGGAAAGAGAGCTGGAAGAAGCAGCTGGGCAACAGGAAGCAACACGAGTGCACACGGAGCAACGTACACAAGTGTGGTGGGTCAATAACACACCGCTCTAATGGAGGGGGGAAGCAATGGGGAGAATCACAAAGGGGGCACACGAGGAAAGAGGGCTGGAAGAAGCAGCTGGGCAACAGGAAGCAACACGGAGTGCACACAGAGCAACGTACACAAGTGTGACGGGTCAATAACACACCGCTCTAATGGAGCGGGGAGAGCAATGGGGATAATCACACAGGGGGGCACATGAGGAAAGAGGGCTGGAAGAAGCAGCTGGGCAACAGGAAGCAACACGAGTGGACACGGAGCAACGTACACAAGTTTGGTGGGTCAAAAACACACCGCTCTAATGGAGGGGGGGGGAGCAATGGGGAGAATCACAAAGGGGGCACACAAGGAAAGAGGGCTGGAAGAAGCAGCTGGGCAACAGGAAGCAACACAGAGTGCACACGGAGCAATGTACACAAGTGTGACAGGTCAAAAACACACCGCTCTAATGGAGTGCTCCAAAGAAAAGGAAACAAGTATTCACTTCAAATGTTCCTGTCCAGCGACCACATGAAAAGTGGAAATCAAGTTCACCAGCTGTAAAAGGGAAAACTAGAGCTCGCACTTTAAATAAACGAAACGAGGAGAAATTTGTAAATGGCATCTGTGAGGATGGGGGGCGAGCCGCGACGACATGGCTCTGAAGGTAACAAACATTTGAAGGCACAAACGGGAAGGGGGGGGGTCGGTTTGCGAATTAGAATGCATCGGACTGCAGGAGGGGGGAGGGACGGGAAGAATTGCCTCACACGAATTTGAAACAAGCTTGTCTCAAAGTTAAACACGACAAGCTCTCGGCATTGCTGTGGCAGGGGAGCGCATTCCTTTCAAGTCTGATGCGGGGGAGCGGCAGCCTTTGAAGTCTGATGCTGAGGCACAGACAAATGGTGATGTGTGCACGCGCCAGGCTCACATGAACTGTACGCCATCCGCCGCTAGGTAAACTTTTCGGACCGCTTACTATAATCTCGCCAATCTTCCCTTCGGGATGTAATAGGCGATACCTAAATATTATGAGCACAGGCCACCCATTAACATTGGAATGATATATAATAACTCCCAGTCTAATAACCTCCCTTTGGATGCAGTATGCGAGTACAAATTACTGTTTGAGGGCCACTAGAATTATGAAGCAAGGGATCACCTAATTACGCGGCATGGTTACCTAACTTATGCAGCAGGAAAAGGTAAATTATATGGCCTTTTTATTGATAGTTTCACTACGTTATTTTGTCATTTTTATACGAGGTAACACTTTCTGTGCAATGATTTTACCTCATTAGTACCAGCTTAACAACCAAATACAGAAATAAGTAACTGAAAAATTATTAATTTCTTTGCGAAGGGCCTTCCACTGTGCATGAATACGTTGCCGCGTTTAGTAACGTTTGAGCTAGAAATAATTTTTTTGTTAAAATCTACAGATTAAGTAGCAGATGGTGGATTATGTGGCAAATGTTTAATTCCAGTGGCCCTGATCATGTATTTCAAACACATAATTATGCGACAAAGGCTGGGACACAGAATTGCATAATTCCAGTGGCCCAAATTATGGATTTCAAATCCATAATCATGCGAGAAAGGCTGGGCCACAGAATTGCATAATTCCAGTGGCCCTGATCATGTATTTAGTTAATTATTGACCTGGAAACTAATTGTGATGAGCATGCTGTACCCCGCCTGGGTTAGATATCTCCGAAAAGTACAACACTTGAAAGCTGGAGTTTTAATAAATGCAACTTTAATCTACATATATTACCTTCCTTATGTGTGATCTCTATATATATATATATATATATATATATATATATATATATATATATATACACACACATCTTCCATGTACTTATGTATCCATATATTTATTACTTTGTTCTAACTCAGCATATACAATGTGCTACCCTATATTTCACCCTATATCTCTCGTAATATATCCTCTACCTTCACTCCGACTCATCTCAAACCTCATGCACTACTCTCTTCAATGCACTACCTTATTTCTCACCCTATACCTCTATCAATACATCTTCTCTACCTCTATTGTCATTCATCCCAAAACCCATACCACTACTATGATCCCCAAAACAACCCTTGATAGAATCTTCCCTCCTCTAACCATCATTGCATCATCTCATACCTCTATTACTATTCAGATCTTCCAAACAAGCCTTTCTAACCACTTCCTTCTGACTCTTCCCACTCAACCTCTCCTTGACTCATCCCAAACGCCCTCCTATTCCTATAAACTCCAAAAAAGGAGCAAAAAACATTCTAGATTTGTCTCCTCTTCTATCCCTCCACTATCCTTCTGAAACGAAATAACAGACTAACATATCCAACGCTCAAATTACTTCCATATTTCACTGTACAAATGCACACTAATCCTTTATGGGTTCCGGAGTAGAGTGCTACTCGCCAAAAAATCGCTTTGACGACTTGTTAATGGGTAGTAGGTGCTATATAAATGCAATTACAATTACGGCTTCGTTTTTAGAGAGGCATTTCAATTGTGTCAAAATTTAGGAGAACAAAATTCTAAGACTGTAAAAAAGTGTACTTTTTTAATGGATCGTGCCAAGAAAATGTTCAGTGTTCAAGAAATTAGAGGAAAGTAGATTGAACCATTTCGTATTCTCCTTAGACTATTCGAGGTGTGTAACTATTATACCTTTATGTTGGAATTCAAGTCTAATTATTTAATAAATAATGTGCCCATCTGGTCCATCACTTTTATGTACCAAAGAGGAAACCAATGGAAGACGACCGACCTCAATTCCTACAAAATGTACCTTCAGGTTTATCTTACGACGGCTACATTTCCTAAAGAGACAAATGAGTCTCATTAGACTGCCAGAATATAGTCTACCACAAACTTTTAAAATCAGTAGCAATCGAGTCATTTTTAAATGAGTTCTAGACATATTGCATGGAGTGGATTTTTCTTAGAAATAAATCTGGATGTCATGACCATCCTCCATGGTGCTGCAAGAACCACATTAGCATTTAAGCCAACTCTTAAAACACTGGTAAACTGCATAAATCTGATGGCTGCACTCCCAACTACCACTGCACAAAGCTTATGGAGCTTTCTTAATGGACCTTGGGGAATGGTATGGCCTTTGACAAACAACTTCTTCAGGAAGGTACTAAGCCCTTAAATTGTCACACAAGTTTTAAAGCTTCTACTGCGTTTCAGGGGATTCCACCTTTGACAAGGGCTTGATGGAGGTTGACTCCTGGATGTGTATGATTTTCTTAACGTCTAATTGTAAAAACCGAGGCTAGCCAATTTAGCATGGGTCATGGAAGTAGCCATGACTATTTGTGGAAGCCAGTTCTGGGTCATGTTTCTTCTGCATATGCACAAGACCACTGTAATTTACCACCCTTGTGCTAATTCTTGGAACATTAACCCCTTGCCTGCTGATGACGGAACCGCTCCGTCATCAGCTGCGGTGGCGCTGTGCTGATGACGGAGCGGTTCCGTCATGGCCCGCTCGGAGCGCCTGCGCGGCGCGAATTCCGCGCCTGCGCTGAGCGTTCAATTGAGCGGGGCGGGCCATGACGGAACCGCTCCGTCATAAGCACAGCGCTACCGACGCCGGTGAAGGAGCGGTTCAGTCACCAGCATGCGGCAGCCACGCGGCCGCCCCACCCCCTTAGCACTGTGGCGGAATAGCCGCCGCAGTGAAGGGGTTAAATCACTAAACCAAAGTTTCTGCTTTCACTAAAACCTGTCCACCCTTCCATATCAGTAATAATCACTTCTAGTGAACGCAATTAACAACAGGATGCATTTGTACTCCATGTCAGAATGGCTGCTCTAATCCTATTGCCATTGTCCTTTCACCCTCCATCACCCTTAACAAACCTACACTTATAAAATAGAGAACTTTTAAAGGTAAACACCTAAAAAGTAGAAACATTTTGGCCTTCTTAAAAAAAAACTCCAGACATTGCATCAATCAAGACTCTGAATAAGCACTATGCACACGATACGTCTGTTTGCAACAGGGATGTTGCAACGTAATGTTCTCCTGCTCCCCTTTCTGCCCTTAATCAGGAGAGAAAATATGCCAGGGGTTCAGGTATTGTGTGGTTAAACAGCCTTTCAGTTTCTGCCACACCCAATTACACAATCAGTCTTCAGTGCCCTCTTACCATTTCAATATTGAACATAACTTTAATGGATTATACATCTATTTAAGTAAACTTGGGTACTTACAAGCCTCTCTCCAGAAAGCACCTCCAGCAGCTTGATGAGCATTCGTCCATCACGGAGGTCTGTGTACAAATCCGTAATTCTGCATGACACGCGTGCCAAGTGAGAGTTGACCCATTTTGTAAAGGTCTTCTTTTGCACCGCCTCACGTTCATCTGTGGGAGAAAAATACAGGTTGAAGGTGTAAAATAAATTGGTATTTTAGCATTAGAAACTCACTGAGCAGTTACAATGAGACCAAAAAACTAATTGAAAAGGGAACACTGTACACAAAACCAATCACAGTTAAAAATAAAAAATAAATAAGACTATATTAATAGCACGTTCTTTCAAAATCAAAAGTTAGAGTTGGTCTATTGCAGTGAGATTTGTTATGGCAAAACAGCAATTGAGAAAAAAATGTAAGTTACAAATAAACATTTGTGACAGGAATACGGTCACATAGAACTTATCCCTGAGGACTGGCCATCCTTTGTGCAACTTATCACTCCCTTTTCTTCTCAGCCCTCTTCGTCTTACAAACTTTAAACACCTTGCAATTATTTACGTGCTCACCTTCCACTTTGTAATCAGGTTTAAGGGGTTCTGCTGGAAAAGACGAGTCTTATGACCAATCATCTAGTCTCCAATCACTGCCAGAGGAGGTGTGGAGTGCACTCATCTCCTAACATTTTACAAATGCACACCCAAATGGCCTTGGCAACTGCTGGTGTGCCTTTTATTATAATTAACCTTACACCACGCTCCAACAAACCCCTGTGAGATACTGACTGCTTTGACACCAGACTATACTATCAAATAAGCTGCAATAGGGTAAATTTAGAAATGGTAATCAGATGGGCCTTATTCTAGAAAGATAGCATGTACAATTGTGTCAGTTTCTATTGACATATCAATGTCTTTTTCAAACGTGTATCTGGGGACCTTGACGGGTTTGTTTTCTAAGAGGGAAAATATAGGCCATGCCCATAACTTGGGATTTTGGAAATTTAGGAAAAGTACTATTCAAAAAAGGTGTGGTACCCATGTCTAAGAAATGCAAGAAGAAGGAAATGATGGTGATGACATTTTCTCCAAAACTTTAAGCCGGAGTCCCTAAAAATCGAACTGGATTATCCCCAAAACACAAATATGTTACCATACAACTGAAAGAAGATGCACCTCTAACTTTTATGATCCTCCTTCCTCCCTTTTGTGTCTACTGCCTCCAGCAAAACCTCTCTCACCAAGCCGGAAGACGAGATGGATGGTGGCACATGGGTCCTTTTATGCCTTTTACTTAAAATTGCCCTATGATGGCCCAAGAAAAGATTAAAATGCTTCAATGTCCAATACAAGGATATGTTTAGTTGCAGCAAGAAAAGCCTCTTACTGCTCAATCTGGCATTTGTCAGTCCTGCGTCAGTGCCCTAGTCCTAGCCCTAGCCAACGTTATGGACAGTCAACTTCTCTTAATGGTTATCACCTGGAGTTATTCTTTCTCTCCAGTGTTCCTTAAGGGTTCCCGACCAAGTTGTGTTTAAGTGGTATACACACAATGCAACGCTACAGATTATAGGTCAACATCATCACTGATGGTGACTTATGCAAGACACCATAATCTACTAAGGACATTCTAGCATACGAGCAGCATCTGGCTAGATACTTTAACTTCCTGTTTAGTTAAGAGCCTAAATGTACATTAATAAAATCTGCATCATTTTTATTTGTAAATTGGAAGGGATCTCGAGCTAATCAAGTTGCTTATTAAGGGGAAGCCACCATCTTCACTAATTTCCTTCCCGGAAAAAAAGTAAGACCTTCCTGTTCAGAAGGCACCTGCACAACTAACTGACTTGATCTGATACCCCTCCTCTGAGGGATTTTTAACTGTAACATTTTGATCATCCACGGTTTAACTATTTGTTTGACTTTTCTCACCCCTTTCTCCTCCGCAAATGTATTGTTCTTCCTGCCATCTGTCTCTCCTCATCCCCTCGTTTGCATTGATCCATCTAACTTGTCACGTGCTTCAGTCTTTTCATCTCCCCTTCTCCTATCTTACAATTGAATTGTTGTCTGTAAATATAGCTTGCATGCTTTAACTACAGTTCCCTGTAAAACACACAAATACATCCCAGTGCGGTGCCACTACAGAAGAATACGCAAATAAAATAAAAATATACACAAACAAAAGGTGCAGCGCTTACTGCTCTTGCAGGCTGGGTAAAATGACGACCGCGTAAGCACTGAGGTGCTGAGGCCTCAGGAATCTTCCTAGCTCTGCATTATTTTCAAAGGCAGCACGGATTTGCGAGCAAGTAAAATAGATCAGTGCACAGAGCTCCCGCCTTAAAGATCTGCAGTTCCCGGATTCAAACCCTCACAACCCTCAGACTCTATTTCCTAAGTCAGTACAATGAGTATATGGATTGTGATTGCGAACTGCCCTTTTTATCGGCATGACCAGTATTTTAATTTCCTAGCCAGGACAAAAATTAGGGAATTCACTTCAAGCCGATGTTTTCCAGTATCACCTACTTTAATCAGTAATTATAAGATGAAATCACTTTAAAACGTGTTCTCGGTCTGCCTTCATGATTCCTGACTGATAATTAAAGTAAACAAAGCCGGGAAGGCAACAAAAAAAAATCAATATTGAAACAGACAATGTTATATAAAGTTGTGGATAAGTATCAGGATATTTGCTAAATCTTAAAACCTGAACAAATAGCCAGTATTTGTATCTGGGAAAGATCACAACCTAGAATGGCGTGGGCAAAAACAACCCCTATGAGTACTGTGGTCATGTCACTGTGTAGTATTTTCCAGTTTACATGTACATTCAGATCTATTATGCATGTTATACTATAAACAGAAATAGCAACAGCCATACAAGATGAACACGAGATGTGGTATTACGTCGACAGGAACAGAAACGCCGTATTTCCATAACAACTCAAGCCTGAACCAAGTCCAATTCTTGTATAAAATGTACTTCACGGTTGTCCCTCCCTGCAAGCAACATATTTTTAGATAATTACACATTTAATGAGAAAGAGAGGATATGGGTGGGGTCTACAGAGGCCAGTAAAAACATCCCTCTAGGGCAGCGACGAAAGCGCATCATGCGGAGGACAGAAGGCCGGAGGTTCACCCCAAACGGTGCACACGATAACACACAATCGAATTGTTATCTTCAACCAGCAGAAGCACAGGGCACTTCCTTGGCGGAAGCACTCATGACAATACCATCCGAGAGCGAGCCTGTGGCGCTCCATGTACACTGCTCGGTTAACGTAGCTGGTTTATTTTTAAGGAGTGCTTCATTCCGCAGCAGTCAGACACGTTAGTTATTTGACATGCATTTAACCAACCTGAGACAGCTGATCAGTAGAATAATATATATATTTTTAATCTGGGGCGCAATGGTCTCTTCCAATTACATCACGCGCAATCTACAAAACTGTAGCCCGAGATGATTCCGCGCTGTTGCCAGGCAACGGGTCTGCGTCCAGCGCGCGAAGAATCTCGCACTATGGAACGAGCTCATTTCCGTCACTATGAGAACGTTGCCGAGTATTTCGCACGTGTGACACACGAAAATCACGGCATGCTCTGACTGGGCCAGGCAGTGAATCATCACCACCACATGGCAGAAATCAGCGCAGGCTGCGGCCCACCCATGCTCAGGAGGAAAGAGGCCTGCCAAGGCGTGGGAGAGCTGGAGGGAGCATTGTCACGGGCAGGGCTCGCCATGTGGTAATCTTAACCAAATAGTCACTGATTTGCTACCATAGATTCTATACACACTGGAGCGTTCCTGTTGTGTGTGGCCGTTTTAAAATTCAGTACTCGCAGGGTCACTGGAATTACGCAGCTGAGGAGGGCCAAATAAATTATGTGGCAGGGTTGACTAAATTACACTGCAAGAAAGGGCAAATTATGGAGCATAATGCATCATATTTTGTAACAGTGTTACTTCATTATTTTGGAAAAGATTCATTTTTATTAGTACCACTTTAACACCCAAATACAATAATAAGCTAATGAAAGCGACAAGTCATCCTTTGCGGAGGGTCTTACAGTGTGTAGGGACACGTGTTGCCATGTTTTTAGTAGCTTTTAAACCGTTTAAACTACAAATGCCCTTATTAAATTTGTTCATAATAACAACACATCCCAATTTCTTGAAATTTTTTATATATTCAATGTTATTCCCATGAGTAGCGATCTATAAAGGCACAAAGTAGAAAGTGTATGTTTGTGTATGTTTAAACATGCCACACAAAGTTAATTTGCTAACTTTTACCCCATTCATCTATTGGAGATTTATACTTTTATCTGTGAAAAAACAATTTTGGGGTTGTTTGCATCCCTTCCCAGCTTAAAAATGGATTTACTTGGGTCTCGAACAAGAGTGAATCTGCAGCAAAAACAGAGCTGGTTGATGTTGAAACAAACTAGCATTACTATTACGCATGTTAATTTTACCTAATCTGTGGAACCCTGAACCTGGATAGTTTATATGAGGCACTTGTTAGAATATGCTTACAGCAGATTTCATACATTTGGACACTGGTTCAAACATATGTTTCCAACTATACTGATACTGAGTGGTCTGTAGACTTCTTTATCACATCAAGACAGCCAACCACCATTTATTTTGATTATATGAACTTTTTTCAGTCATTTTTGAATAGTAAAAATATGAGTACTAAGCAAATAATATACGAAAAAATAAAAAATATATAAATAATTTAAACAAATTCTCAAATTGTGTCTATCGTTAGAAACAATTTGTCTGATTTTCAAAGTATTGGATTATTTTCACACTGTTATGATTTATGCGTTATTGTGCTGATTGCATAGGTCCATAAGTTATTCTTTTCCTAGATGTATTTATTCTCACAAGCCAACCACCATTTATTCAGCAGTCTTAGCAATTAAAAGCTATTTTTAGATAAATGTTTGATGAGATACCTTTTTGGATCTGGCAAGGTATCAGATTCAGATCAAACGTGAAAGTTTTGAAAACAGATTGGCTTTCATGCTTTCAGTTTGGGCACGTTAGAATAAGTAAGCTAACAAGACTATGGCCCACTTTTTGCTTATGGATAAGTCTAGCTTGTGTGATTCTGAAGTGGAAGGGATCAATTAATTTTCTGTTTCAGATAAATTTGACTGTGAGGGTTTTGGATAAATGTTAGAGCGCTACATAAACGTACTGAACATAACGCATTAATTCGTATTATCAATCAAGATTCAAATGAACACGACACCTTTATTTGTCATCTTTTCTATTAGGAAGCAAATGTTTTATCAAATTGAAAGTCCAATGGGTGTTATTTACCATATTCGACTTGATCCAAGAGTTTTGTTGCTGTTTGTATAAGGAACTTTGCAGCTGCGAATACAATCCCTGGAGAGCCAGGGACTACACTTTGATGCCTTTGAAAACCACAGCAGTTTCTCTGAATAGCAAGTTCAGACTGTGTTTGTTTGTGACCTTGAGACAATGCAGTATATCTTGCTATTGATAGAAGAAGGGTAAAAAAAGACCAGCTCGTGACAAGCTGCGGCGCCTTGCAGCCATATACACCTACTTGGAGATAGAGTTTTAAAAGATTTTGGAAATGGAGTCTACAAATCAGGTAGCTACAGAGACAGCTCTGTGCGCCAGCTGCACACTACTGGACAGCGACCTCCAATCGCACAGTGGCATAGCAATCAGGGACAAGAATGCAGATAACTTTCAATGCTGTTTTTTGTTGTACATGGCACCATTACTTCTTTTGCCTGTAGTCACACACGTTAATGATAAATGCCTTTCCCATAAGATGGAACACTGTGGCTATTTATGAATTAAGTATTTAGTTAGAGGGTGTACAGTTAAAACAATACTTTTAGTTACACCTTTTTTATTCTAGTTGGCTAGAGGTTTGACTGTAGCCCCACCCCAGCTTGAGCTCATTACGCCAGACCTCCATTGATATGTGGGAACAGCGAAGTAAGTGATAATTGCGTTCTGTTGCAACACATGAAACTTACAGAAAGAGCAATAAGGACAAATGCAGAATCATGCCAGGAGTCCATTTTGAGATTGGCAACACATCCGACTTGTCAGTAGTACCTCGGATGGATGGATGACGCAGTTTTTACAACGCATGCCTTTACAACGCATAGTGCTTTGGGGCGCTGGATAGTGAATAGTTTAATTTACTATTCCAACTCCAGTCCCCGTGGATAGTAGGGAAGGTGTTGGATAGTACATTAAACCTATTCCCTATCCTAGAGCGCCCCCCAGCGCAATGCGTTGTAATGGTTTGCGTTGTAAAAGTTGCGTCGTAATGGTAGTGCGTTGTAAAAGTTTTGTTGTAAAGGTTGTTTACCACCTCGGATATCACTGTAGGATAAGCCAACTTTGAGGACCCCAGCTTCCACAACTCAACATGTGGCATCCAGAAGGTCTTGCGCTGGGCAGGACAGCACTTCCGTCCAGGGCAGTCAACTCATTTTAGGTATCACAAGCCAGTGAAGGAGGTTGCACTTCTACAACCATCTCCCACCACCTTCTCTTTCTCACTCAATACACCATCGTCTTCCTTCCTTTTCCATCCCCACCAAGTTCGTTGAAACATTGAATATATGAATGGTATAGCAGATAGGTCCTAACAGGCCCTTGCAGTCTACTAACTTCACAGCCCAATCTTGAGACACATACTTCGTGTGTTTCCAGTGTAACTATTAATTTCACAGACAGTCTGAAGTATATCCCACTTTTTAAAGTTTATTTAATGGTTATTTCACTGCTGCATTTTAGAGGCTGTTCTGTACACTTTAAGGAAACTGTGCTGATCCTATTTCCTGTATTGAACTGCATTTCCAGGAGGTACACTTCTGCTAAATAATAGTTTAACTGCCTTACGCGAGTGTCTCATATTGCCTATCCCTTCGCTCCTACAATTAACACAAACGGCCTCCTGAGCTGAAGTTATAGGACTTCGGTCTCTGCTGCCATTTGCTAGTGGCTTTAAAAACGATCTTCTTTCAGTACTTACTTTTTTGGAGAATTGGCACCCAGAATTTGACAGAAAACTCTAGAAGCATCTTGCCAGTTATGTACACAGGTTTAATGAATGGTTCACAATGGGTCCTGCCTGAGCATGTGCTGGCGTGCTTTGATAGGATGAATAGTGGTGTACATGCATGCAGGAGTTTTGCACCAAGCATTAGGGCTGCAAATTGGGCAGCTGGGTGGGGGTGCCAAATTACCAAGATCAGGGACAGACTGGGAACAGCAACCAGCCCTGGCAAATTGCTGCTCGACCAGCCCTGGGAGTGGGGGCAGAGGGGGTAGCAAGAAGCAGTGCTCCCACTTTTGTTACAGGTGGTGATATTTTGCTGCAAAACCGGCCCACATGGGCACAAAACCGGGCCCCACCCCTCCGGGGAACCGCTCAGTGCCTGCTACGGACAGCCCGGCCCTTACCAGGATAAATTGTAGTGGATTTATTTCTCATGCCATGCCTCAAATAAATAAGATAAAACCCAGAACATAAAAGAGTATGAGGTGTGATCAGATCTAAAACCTCGACCACAGAAACCACATATTTTGGTAAAAGCAATGTGATCGGTACAACTACCAGTAGAAATGCAGGCAGATTAAGAAGGAAATGTGAGGCTGTGACATGCTGGTACCCAATTGAAAAGTGATGCATGTGGTCCCTGAGAGCGGGAGAATTCATGTAATGAAGGCTTCGGTAGAGTCACCCAAGGATGGAGGTTTTTTCTTGCACAGGTTGGTATAGTACAAGATCTAGAGCCGGATGCCTAGCGTGGAAGCCGCTGTAAAGCTTATGCCTGCGAGGCAAGAACCCTGTGTGAAGGGTGGGCAGGAGGGAGTGTCTGATCTGCTTTCAAACTATGGCACGTTTCTAGCTATTCTACAGCCAGAAGTTAGGACTAATCCAGTCACGTCTGTTGAATGGACACATGGAAGCGCAAAAATAAAGGGCATGTCGCTGGGCCTGCTCGGGTGGTCATGTGTGAGTGGGGAACTTGATACATTTTAGTGCAGTTTGAGAATGTCCGCTGTGCAGGTCAGTTGTTAGCTCTTGAACATTTGTCACTTAAAGGAGCTTGTTTTCAAGTCAAGCCTACCAGACAGCGCAAGCGGTCTGGTTATGAAAGCCATACTGTGGGCTTACCAACACCACACAGGGGCTTGCGGCCTGCATATTACTTTCCATTTCTTGGCTTTACGGTCACTCTTATTTGCTCACTTTCTACTTTCCTTGTTGGAGCCTGTCCATCTTGTGTTCCTCCCTCCCATGAAGGTTAGCCTCTTTACCATCCTTTTATTTGGCTGCCTTCCTGGCCTCCGCTGCTCACTTCTAAATACCTACTTTTTTCTTTTTGTTTAAGCACTTCATTTGTGTGCATATATTTTTCTGCTGTCTCTCTCATGTATTTTCCCCCTCCACCTACCAATGTTGTGCTCTCTCGCAAGTGTGCTTCTCCCTCCATGTTGCTCTTGTTCACCCATGTAATCTCCTATGTTGCTTCTATTTTGCCTACTGTGCTGCGTCACCCCCCACTGCCTCATAACCTGCTCATCCATTTAAATTTTTTTTAAAGTATTTTTATGCTTTAAAAGAGAGCTTTACTGCTACTTTTAAAATTTATCAATCTACAATCTAATGGGCAAGACCTATTGGCTATTCCAATGCTTGTTTTAAATTTGTGCAGTTAGGAGTCAGTCGTGAACCTACAGCTAGGAAACTTTTGAGGGCCAACTGTATGAAGTCAGTGTGAATATTTCTACCAGCAGGCAAAGGTCAAGTGGCAGTACAAGATGCAATGCTGACCACGATTTAAGACCACTTATCGCATGATGGTCAAGTGTACGTGCACAAACTATGCCGCGCACAAGTAAGGCGCAGATTTGTCCTGGGCTGCACCATGGTAGGTGCATATGCATAACTGTGGTCTGAAGTGAACACGGTGGGCAGGGTATGTCACTCCCTCAAACCCCACAAGAGTGGAGGTGCTTTAATGCTGAAGTTGTAAATATATTGCGTCCTCAGGACACGTGCAAGTGAGGTATGTTAAATTTTTGTCTATTTACTAAAGTGTGTTTCCGATTAGAGACTGAGCTTCCATGGAGCCATCAACTCCACACTATTACTCTTTGGTGGGATATTTGGCTCCTGATTGATGGTAGCGCAAAGCTTGGGTTCCCAACTTTTAAATGGCTCTGGGTGTCCCCAGCCAGTGGATTTATTTTGCGTAAGACTCAGCTGGTTTCCTTTTTCAGTGATAGGGTAGGAGTGCATTGATGAGTGATGTCAGTATGTGTTATTTATGTTTGGATGTCATCTGTTGCAGGTTATGATTGGCATTGTGAGGAGCATAGAGCACAGCAATTAATTTTTAGGAAATGCGATAGACAGTTCTTGTGACTTTTTCAACTGCAAAGGTATGAAAGTAACTGTGCATGGTATGTGTCCTGTTTGTTTTATAATGAGGTAGGCCAAAGTTCTCTTTGACAAAGTAGAGCCTTTAATGTGTTGATGTTTAAATTATGTTGCATGCAGTTAGAGGCATGACAATATTGCGTCTGTGAACGTAACCCCGGGCGTAGTGTGCGTAGCGGGGCTACGCTGAGGTCCACAGAGTTGCAAACAAACTATGTGGCGCTACACTACAACGCCCGCCTCCACCCCCCTATTAAGAAGTTAGTTAACAGGAATTAAAAATAAACGTAAAACTACTTACCTCTTTACTGTGGTGTCCCCGGGCTTCCCTCCCCCTCTTCCTCGCCATAACGGTAATGCTTCAGAAAACTGCACATATGCGCGCGCCTGCGCACTTCTCGTGCACATGCACCGGCCCTCGCGCATGGGCAGTTTTCTGAAGCATTACCGGTATGATGAGGAAAAGGAGGAGGGCAGCCCGGGGACGCCGCTGTAAAATGGTAAGTGGTTTTAAGTTTATTTTAAATTCCTGTGAACTTACTTCTTGAAAGGGAGATGAAGGCGGAGGCTGGCCAACTCCACTCCCGAGTGTGCGGAAATTTGCCTTCTCCATGGAACACGGAGAAGGCAAATCTCCGCACACTTCACGGGCGTAGTGGAGGTCTCCGCCCAGGGTTAAAAGTCTAGTCGATGGTAGGATATGAAGTGTGTGAGTTCATGGTTAAGACCATTTCGGTAGCACTTCCATGTAGTCTGTACACTCACAACTTAGTTTTGAAGAACTATTGCTTTAACATCACACTTAGCAGGTATGCGTGCATGAGTGCGTGGTACTCTGCCCCTAACATATGTCGAACTGTGCAACAAGCTATATTGTTTGGATAGAAGGGGGAAATGTGGCATCCCGGCTGAATCAACATGCTGGTACAGGTTGTATGAGGAGGTGTGTGAAATTCTGGAATCATTGACTGGAGTGAGGACAATCACAAAGGGTACTCCAGTGGAGATGCCATGCAAGTTCTTCAAATAAATCTGAAAGTCCAGACTCTACCAGTGAGTCTTTTGAGGGTACTAGTAAGATTCCCAGCACGGGCGCTGATACTAGAACCAACCACAGCTAGGGACCACAAGCTCTTCTCGCTTTAGAGGCCACTGGATGAACTACCCACAATTATAGAAGTCACTTCTGCTGCTCTCCAGAGTAGCATGTGAAAAACAGACCGCAGAAATAAGTTTACAAAAGCAGAGTCCAAAACAGACTACCAAAATCTCGACATAACATTAACATCTCACACAAAACTTTCTCCTAGCATCCAAGCCCAGTATCAGACAATTACCTGCAAATTAACTGGACTTAAACTAACAAAAAAAAAATAGGTTGGATTCAACAATGAAATGCCTGTCGATTTTTTAGAGAAGCAGCTTTGTATGGTCGAGATTTTGGCAGAGATTATTTATGAGACTACGCGAAAGAAACACAACCGTTTATATTTACACAGGAGACCGACGCAGGTCCATGCAGCCCTGCCTGACTACGGAAAGCGCGGTGGCCGCCTAAAAATAGGCATCTCGAACATTAAGGATGCTGCGAGGAAGGCGGCGGCCCAGCTACACATCCGTTTATCTATCGTGGAATGCACGCACGTGCGTACACAAGAGCACGTGACATCGGAACACAAAGGCAGGAAGGCACAAGAGACATCAGCGCTCTTTAATGGTTTGTGCTTATGTTATTTAATCTCCAAAGCTTCCTAGAATTCTTACCTCACAAAAACACAGGTCAGGAGTGCGCTGCTGCACACAGAAGGCTTCTGCAAAGCCTTTGAGGGCCGCATGCCACCACAAGTACTACGGAATTCGTAGTTAATATATATATGTGTGTGTGTGTGTGTATATATATATATATATATGTGTGTGTGTATATATATATATATATATATATATATATATATATATCCAAAAATAGCAGGTGCTCAAATTGAGGGAGACCACACGGGGATAAGTAGTTCAGCATTTAATCGACATCTGCCAGCAAAGGTTGGTTCAGCAAACACCTCTCACAGTCAAATGAAACGCCGGACGCGTTTCAGGAATTCCACTTCCCTTCTTCAGCGGCGTATGATTGAAAGTCTCTGTAAGCGCCAAAACACGCACCTGCATAAGAAGCCTGCCCCCAGGCGTGGCCTAATGCACTGCCTTCTGGTTATCGTAGTGCGTGAACAATTGTCCCATGTGGGTGCGCCCACAGCGACGATTACCATGGTTGAAACCCCAGTGGGTGCGTGGGAGGGCCGACTGACATCCTTTTGCCCCGCTTTGAAATTGTCGACTGCTGGCAAGTAGGCGTCGTCCTGCATCAAAGCCTACTCGCTTCCACGTTCCTACACCTTCTAATGCCCCTCGGCATCAGGACAGGACCTGCTGTTGAGATGGGGGTCTCGTCTCGCGACCGGAGCCAGCCGCTTTAAATCCAAAAATAGCAGGTGCTCAAATTGAGGGAGAACACACGGGGATAAGTAGTTCAGCATTTAATCGACATCTGCCAGCAAAGGTTGGTTCAGCAAACACCTCTCACAGTCAAATGAAACGCCGGACGCGTTTCAGGAATTCCACTTCCCTTCTTCAGCGGCGTATGATTGAAAGTCTCTGTAAGCGCCAAAACACGCACCTGCATAAGAAGCCTGCCCCCAGGCGTGGCCTAATGCACTGCCTTCTGGTTATCGTAGTGCGTGAACAATTGTCCCATGTGGGTGCGCCCACAGCGACGATTACCATGGTTGAAACCCCAGTGGGTGCGTGGGAGGGCCGACTGACATCCTTTTGCCCCGCTTTGAAATTGTCGACTGCTGGCGAGTAGGCGTCGTCCTGCATCAAAGCCTACTCGCTTCCACGTTCCTGCACCTCCTAATGCCCCTCGGCATCAGGACAGGACCTGCTGTTGAGCTGGGGGCCTCGTCTCGCGACCGGAGCCAGCCGCTTTAAATCCAAAAATAGCAGGTGCTCAAATTGAGGGAGACCACACGGGGATAAGTAGTTCAGCATTTAATCGACATCTGCCAGCAAAGGTTGGTTCAGCAAACACCTCTCACAGTCAAATGAAACGCAGGTGCTCAAATTGAGGGAGACCACACATATATATATATATATATATATATATATATATATATATATATATACATATATAAATAAACACTTCTGAGAACGGCGTACTTCTGCTACTTAATACGGCGGGCACACGACGGGGTCGCCAACCCCTAAATCTTCAAAACTCCTGGTCCAGCTTTCATTTAGAAAATAAACCAGCGTCGAGGCCCCAATGTTCGTGCAGTGCTAAGGTTTATTGGCACAGAAAAAACACCCTACGCGTTTCGAGGTCAGCCGACCTCTTGCTCACGGGTGGAGTGACCGTGTATTGAAACTCCACCTGTGAGCAAGAGGTCGGCTGACCTCGAAACGCGTAGGGTGTTTTTTCTGTGCCAATAAACCTTAGCACTGCACTAACATTGGGGCCTCGACGCTGGTTTATATTCTAAATGAAAGCTGGACCAGGAGTTTTGAATATTATATATATATATATTTTATTTTTTTACGGATGTAGAGATTTAAGCCTGACCTGCCACTAATAAAAAACTTCGGAAGGAACCCATTCAAAGGAAAGGCATAATTTGTATAAAAACGAATAATTTCAAAGTACCATCGATCAGAACACCAAAGGGCGGTGCCACAGGAATGGTGCAGTTTCGTGCGTGGCATTTTCCGTAGAACTACGGATTGCTCACATTTGCCACTTAATCCATCATCTGCTGCGTAACCTACACATTTTAACCCAAAAAACAAACACGTTTCTATTTGAACCGGATCGAAAGTTACTAAAAATGAAGCAATGTGCCTTTTTCATAGGTTGATCATTGTATCGCTATATGCAGGTGCTGCAGCTAACAAGGTCAAGCCTTTGTCCAACAGTGTTGACAAATTTAAACTCACTAAATAATAACACAACATGTACAGCATTACAACGCATAATTTGCCTCTTCTTGCTGCATAATTTAGTTAATCTTGCTGCATAACAAAGCCATCCCCTGTCACATAATTCCAGTGCGTTGCCCGAGGGTTTGAAATTGCTGTTAAACATCAATTGTTTGCTACACATGTTTTCAGGGATCAACAGAAGGCTCTTTGTTGACTTACACATTCTTTTGTGCATCCTTCAAGTGTGCACTCTATTGCCATCACTGGAATGCTCAAATTCCGTTTCATAGATACATGAAAAATTCAGCCGTAAATTTACAGTTTTTATCAACATAAACCCACAAATACCATGCATTTCTAAAGTTATAAAGTGTGGGATTTAAAACTCTACACAAATAAATAAATATTTCAGGTGGAGAAAAATAAGAATGCAAATGCAGTTAAGCTACACTTATGTACGAGGAATGTCACCCTGACAATATGTCTCAAAAGTAAATGAAGGGCTGCAAATGCACACACACTTATGTAAAATATGCATACATTTCCAAACAACCTCTTGGGGATTTCTGTGAACCCTCAAAGTCAGAAGTCCATGCAAATTGCAGGAGGGACCATGCGATGCGTTAGATTTCCGAATTTATATGAAGAAGGCCCTTTATAAGCACAAGAAAGTTCTAATTTTTAATCTTGATTAACAACCTATGTTCTTATCACCACAAAGGGATGAAGCTTCACACTTTTTAATGCTCTGCTGTGACTCTTCTTCCAAACACGTGATAGAACCAATTGTGCTGCAACCTGTTTTTAACCTCACAATCGTCGTTTATGCCTAGCGCGCGACCCACAGAGATGCCTTTCTCAACTGTTTCCTGATGTTTGCTACGGTACATGTCCCAATGCCCTACCGTGACCACTTCTTAGAAATATGTTTCTCATGCTGACAAATCATGCAACATCACCTGCTGCAGATTAGGAAACCAACATAAAATACGAAAACCATTAAGAGGCACAAACTGTTATTTTCCTTTTATGGCAGAGGAACACTCATCTTTCATGTCAAGTTAATGTCTGAATATATATAAAGGCGTGTTGCAGTGTTTGCCATCATGCAAAGGATACATTTCACTAACTTGCCTTGCTCAAGTAACGCTTACTGATATTCAGGAGAAACCGGATGATCATTGGTCCACAGGCTCCACGGCCCCTTTAGTGAGCTTGGACAAACCTTGTTAAGGGCCCTAACAGCATTCCCATTCACATTAAGAGTAGACTTTTCTGACGTGGTCATGCAACAACTTACAGCACAAAACGAAGGCATGGACTTGGTAGTCTTGGACTAACACCTACACACGAAGACAAATTGCATTTGGGTTGGAGTCGAGTTCATTTGAGAAATTTGATTGGAAGTAGCCTAGATAACAAAAAAAACTATATTCTGCACATGTATCTGATAGGGTAAGTAAGTAATCGTTTATTTGAACATGATTAATTAAAATCTTTACAAAAGATAAAAACATCAATAGATATGTGTAAAAGTTCATTTGTACATAAGAATAAAATTTGGTTAAGATCAATTCTTAGTTATCCTTAAAACATTACAATGTCATCACAGGCTTTTAAGTCTTTTTCCTGTTAAATCAAAGAACTTTACAACCTGGCAGTTCAATTTGGTGTTGTTAGGGTTGAAACACAGTTTTACAGCCTGCCTGCAAGTCCGAACGCTATGTAGTTTGAAGGATGGTCGTAATAAGTTGTACCTCAAGTCCTTTAGTTTAGGACAAATGCAGATCGCATGGATGATGTCCTCCTTGCCGTTTTTACACAGGCGACATTGCTGTGAGAAGTTATTTCTCTCCCAGGGCGGCAGGTGTGGGAGTATAGGGATTACTCCCAGGCGTAATTTTAGAAATGTTTCTTTGATTTTTATTTTCATGACAATATTGAGGTATGCTTGAGGTTGTATTCTTCCATAATCCCCCAGCGTTATCCAGCCATGTGCTCTGTTTGCTAATTCCTTCTTGTCTGCAATTGAGATGATACGTGCAGATTTCTTTGCTATTTTTTTGAAGGACAAAAGGTCTATTGCGGTTTCCCAGACGTCGGTCAGTCCTAAAACTTGGAGTGATTCAAATAGATAATTTCTTGCCGAAAACTTACGGTGCCGAAGTACCTCTTCCCATACGTTGGAACTTAAAGAGCCAGTCTCTGCAGTACGTATCTTATGCCAGCTGGCTACATACGTGCATGAATCCGATAGGGGACTTTAAGCTCAAACTGCAACTAACATTTAATGCTGAATTACTGAAAGACGCATCTAGTTCTGCAGAGACCAACACGTTTTGAGTGCTCTGGCTGTAGGCCATTCACCTAGTTCAGATGGTCGCTCTCATGAGGCTGCAAGAAAGAGTGCCAAGGAACTTTTAAAGTGGTCACAATCACAGACTTCTCAAGGGCAAACTTTACCATTGTTTCTGATGGGGATTAAATAAAGGCAGTGTTTGCTCCAACCATTAAAGTAAAAGTGGATCACCAAGCCTTTCCTTCTCAAAGATAATCACATGAATTAATTTCTGCTTGCTGGTCAACTCAGGCCTAAGGTGGTTTAAACTCCCAATATCAAGCCTAGCTGAGTCTGTGAGTGAGCTCAGTTTATCTGTTTCTTTGATGTGAGTCTCTTGAAAATATCCGGTCAGTCCCTAGTAGATCCCACTGCTCTACTTCGTTCTTCCTGCTCAAAAGGCAGAATTTCTTACATGTTTAGGAAAGGGACTCATTCCCTGTCTGAACTGTGCTTACCGTAATTACATTACCACAAGAGATAGTAACCACAATCCCATAAATGCATACATTTACGATTGGACACTTATGTTCAATCCCATGTACAGGTGAAAGACAGAGCAGTAAATAGAGAAGCATGAGCCAGGTGTAACATGCTGTTGTCAATCTGAAGCCTAAACGTGGTTTTCCCCTGTTAACTGCATGAATAACTATTTCACGTGTTTTCTTCACTATCCCCCAGGACCCTGTGAACGGTCTTCTTTGGCTGATTCAAAGATATATATACAAATTATTTTTTGGAGGTATTTATATATTACAGATCTGTCTACTGCGAGCAGTAAAACGATTTACATAGGAACAGAGTGATGATTCAGGCATGCATTTCTGCAGGGTGTCTACAAGAGAAGGTACATAGTTCCGGGCTAACATGGCAATAGCTTTGAGGAACAGTGGGAAGAATGAGCGAGGCTATGACCTGGAACCGTGTGGAGATGTAATCAATAATCAGTTATCTGATGAGAATAATGTTGAGAAAAAGTGTGTGTTTTAGTAATTTAATTACATACGGAAAGAAGTCTTGTTTGCAACTTACTTCTTTTTATTCCCTCTAGCCGTGCGAATTTTGGAAGCAAAGAGCTGCATCATGTTTAACAGAAGTGCTTATGCACAGCTTGTCAGAGAGAGTCTGACATGTCAGAGTGGACAACCATGTAGATCATGAAATTGGTTCTCAATCGGATCTGAGCTCAGTCGAGTAGTTGTATATTGAGGAAGAGAGGATTTCAATTTTGCAGTTTCAGGAAAATGGTGGAAGCAGTGTGGAGGACTGAGCTCAGAGGAATGAGGTTTGTGCAAGAGGCAGGTGAGCAGGACATTGACATCAAATGTGGGACACGCAAAGGGCCTTGTCAATGGGGGGCAAGAGCGGGTTGAGTCTCCTTGTAGTATCTTCCTTCTGTATTCTTTTAAAGTTAAATCTGAGCAGTATGGAAGCCATTGGATTTGGCAGGGGTCAGGGTGAAGTAATCCAGATTGTGTATGCCTAATTATTTAACCGGTTCATGGGTGGTCGCATACAGTAATTACATGCTGAAGACCCAGTCGAGGAATTGGATTTGTTGTGTGGAAGTTCAAGCTGCCTGAGGGTCACAGTGTTAGGTTGAAGCTGTGCATCTCAATGGTTGCTGGTATGGCCGCCTTGGAGATTGAAGTCTCAGGGAAATATGTGGTTCGGGTGTTTGACAAAGGCTGTAGTGATTAGGTATAGGAATTTTTCAATGAAGCGCTTACTGGTGAAGAGGGGGGTCTGTAAATTACATTGAAGATGGGAGTATAATTGGCCGAGAAGTGGAAGTGGCATTTGAGAAGCTCGATGGAGAAGAGGGAGAGGAAACTAAGGACTTCAGTGCTTATGACCCAGGTGGCCTAGGCTATGGATGACTGCAGATCCTTCCAGTCGGTGAATAACACTCATGACGGTGGAAGATGAGTAGGGGGTGGCAGAGATACTGTGACAGAAAGTACATGGAGATTATAGAGGATGCCTGCAATGCTGGAGGTATGCTCTACTGCAGAGGGAGCATTTAGAGAAAAAACTGCTAGATGGTGTGAGTGGTGATTAACTGTAAATGTAGGAGATTGTGCAGGTTTGCTGTCCACTCGTGGGAGATAGTTGTGCAGCATGAGGGTGTGATTGTGGAGATGGAATAAGGTAAGAGGAATCAAGCTCACAGTGATGTAGAAGAGCAGGAAGCACTGGCTCTGGGTCCGTATTGGATCTCGTAGGCCCAAGTAGGAGCCACAGTTGTTTAATCCGCCTACAGAACACTGTGGCTGCTCTGCAGACATAAGTTGGAGCGAATGGGAGGCTCTGTCAAGTGACGATTGAAAGAACAGTGGTGGGTACATTTTCACAATCATTGGCTTTTTACTTGTCCTGTTTAAGGAAGCATGAGTTTAGTGGCTTTTAAAATGCTTGCATTTCAATTCGCCTTACATTGTGCTGCTTTCTTGGGCAGAATTAGGTTGCAACCAGTTGTGAGATAACCTGTCACTCCAGTTCCAATGGTTGGTTATTTCTCTGTTAGCGCTGGGACGCTTTCGGGCAGCCATGCGCTTTATAAATCTAATTTCATTTCATTTCATTTCATTTCATGATAGCAACATAAGCATAACTCGTATTAGCAGTGGTAGCACAGATCTGCAGTAGTAGCAAGGTACAACAGGTTTACGGTTTACTGCACTGACATAACAAATATGAATACAGAAGACACCCATGGTGTACATTTATTATAATAACTTATGGACTATTCTATACTACAGACTTGGTCGCACTGAAAATAGTGGATATTACCAAATATTACCAAATGTATTGATTTCTGATGAATGAATGGCTGAGTTTGCAGTCCCGTGATTCAAGCATTAAGTTGCCTAATACAGATTTGCATGAAAGCGTGGGATAGGTACTCTTTTTTTTTTTTTGTTGAAATCATTTTCTTCAACAGATTACTTCTGTGTAAAAAGGCCGCGAAAGCTATAATAACCAAGAAGTGGAGAACAGTGAGGAGTAAAACAAACTGAAAAACTCAGCCTTTCCCAAATGAGACAGAAAACAAAAAGTGTTGCAATGGTGCAGTGATGGGCCACGCAAGAGGAGGCACGCAAGAGGGGTATCACCTTTTCACTTGAAATCTGTTGATTCAACCGTAGCCCCCCTCCCCATTCCCTAATGCGGCCAAAGTCTATGCTCACTCAGCTCTTGGGGTAAGGGGCACTGAGCATCAACCTATCTTTGTACCCAAAGCCGACTGACGTGACCACGCCTCTGAAAGCCTACTACCTTGCCCAGGAGTGTCTAGAAAGCCAGATCCTGACCCAGCGCCTTCTAGGCCCAGTTAAAGTGCCTCTGTCATCAGCCCCCTTTAGCATAGCAGCTGACCATAGGCTAGATACTGCACCCAGAGATATTGGGTATGGTTGATGGTTTAACCACTCCAATGAAGTTAATGATGTTGTTGCTGATGTCAATGATAACGTTATGAGTGGTCACGAGTGATGCCATCAATTATGTTATCTGTCAAGTGTAAGGTCAGAACAAAAGGAGTGACCTGAAGTACTGTATACTGTGTCAGCCAAACGAAATATGAATATATTATGCTACAATTTGCATATGCACAAGTTAAAATGCACAGTCCCAGTAGTACACTGTTCTCCACGTACAACGCATACATCAAAATGTATCATCAACAGCCCGTTGATCTGCATGCACAATTCACAGTACCCATTTCGAATGCTACACCTTTTCACTGATCATCTCTGCAAAAACTGAGCCATGAAGCAAGAGAGATACAGTTGCCTGTGGAAGGCCTGTTCAGCTGGGGCGGAATCAGTCTTGCCACATCGGTGCCTCAGAAAGGCCATTAGGTCTGGCGCACCAAGGATTAAACACCCTTCCCCATGCAGATAAAAATCATGCAAGTGCATATTTGAATTTGTGTCAAACCTCCAAATACATATGTATCAGAATAGTTGCTGATATAATTAGGTCTACTCCATTTTCCACTCATTTTATGCTGGCTCAGTCACAAATACGATCAAATACAAACTTCAAGAAAACAGCTCACGAATAAAAAGCACACTTGAAAATAAGAGAGCTAATGAAATATAAAAGATTGTCTGCTTTACATTTTTACAAACGCACAGAGCACTTTATGCATTATTTGCCTGTCACAAAGTGCGTGATACAACAGCGCTCACTTTCCATCAACCCTCTTTTGCAACCCACTCAACTCTCATGCAATGTGAAAAATGTGACATTAAATATGACTACTGTATAATATCTTAGCAACCGTTTAAAAAAAAAAAAGTGTTTCTCCTCTTCTGTGCCAACCCTAGTCTGGTAAACACCCTTAGTAAATCATTCTCCAGAGAGAATTCCAGTGCAGATAAAGGATTTCACAATGAAGTGGAAACATTCATGTGCGGTGCACTTTGTCATAGTAGGGTGCAGGGCCAATACATCTGCGAGAGTGGACACAGGACAGACGCAGACAGACCAGCAAATTCCTCTAATCCCACTAACAATTGGGGCTAGCCTCTGGAACCATCCTACTTTCAAAAGTCAATCTCCTATTTTGACGATTATAAATATTGGCCAATCTGGACTACGAGAACGCAACCCGTACAAAGTGCTAATTCCCTAAATTAACGTTTAATAATGGTCCTACTATTCATACACACACCATGATCTGGTATTTAAGCACTTCTATTTTCTTCACACAAAGTTGGTTGTGGTCCTCTGCGTGCTTGGAGGTTAGAACACTATATATCGAAGTTACTATTTGTTCAAGAATAAGTGCCAGGGCCCAAGTGTTTTCCTCGGCAGCCCGCTGCTGGCGCGGTCGAATGTCGAAGCTGCGTATTATCATGGCTGTCTAGGCTTTATTTCACTTCATACCTCTTTCATCCACCACACACTCTCTACTGCTTTATCTCGAACTTTTCAGGCTCTCTCCCCTTGTGAATGTTTTCCGGTCTTTCTTCTCCTCCTTCTTTCCCCTTTATTGACCTTTGTGTCTCCTGTTTTCACTCAAAGTCTGATGATGAAAAAATAAGCACCAGTCCCCGTAAATAAGTGCCAGGATCTCCAACTGGAACCACCGGCTCAAATTAAGCACTGGTTATTAAATATACAGCATCCAAGAACAGACCAGTGAGTCATTCCATCACTATGAATACTGATTTTTTTTTACATCAGATTGGTATAAGTTCACAGTCGATTTAAAGCTCTACAGAAGATCAAATGAATAATGTTTCACCCCTAACTCTAAGACAGTAAAACAACAACAGCTGCATAGTTTTCGCTAGCCCTCAGTTCAAGAAGCTAACTCCACAAACGCGCAAGGAAGTCAGGGTCCAACTTCCAAAGATCAGCCACTCATAACTTCCCCCAAAGAAGGTAACACTAGACTATACATACTATATAACCAACAAACCACTAAAAGCAATCAATGAACCAAGTGCTGCGCAGTTTATTTGACATGGTATTGTATTGTCTTTATGTAGCATCTACTACCCGTAAATTGAAAATTACAAATTAGTACTAAACTCCTGCTTTCTGGAAAAAGTGCAAGCAGGGACATAAAACTATAAATTACGAAGTATCGCCATTCATCGGCTATTATGTAAAAGACCATCCTTTCGTCAACCAAGGGATTACAAACGGAAAAACAGCTATAACCACTTTGAAATTAACCAGCCCCTATGCAAACTATCCACTTGCCTTTATGACAACACAAACCTTCTACAGCAGGTGCTTGCTCCATGTACCAGTCTCAAGATAAGAATGCGCCTGCTTTGCCAAGGAAGGCCAAGTAGCCTAAGGCCCTCATAACAAGTGGGGCCAGTGATTGGTGCGATATTTATTGCATCAGGCAATTAATGATGCCGTAGATTTCGTTAGTTATCGTGTTCGATAAATTACACCTATTAAGAGCTTTTCCCCTAAAAGTAGGCATAAAATGCAGATTTTGGCACTTATAGCAGCAAATCTTCATGTCTTGTCATTCAAAGGGCGTTTATTCTCTGATAAATATAATCATTCTTCACATGCTGAAACATAGTCATGGATACCGTTTTTAATCACACCCACTATGTACCAGGTGCGATTTAAAAAAGGAAACAAAAACTTCGAATTCTGCTATGTGGGGGTAACTCCAAATTTATTGGGCCTCTTGTAATGAGGGCCTAAGTCACTTCCACCCCTATCTATGGCTCAACGAGATATGTGCCTGCTGCTCCTTTTGATGTGACCTACATGGCACAGGTTTGAATCCTGGAAAAGCCATGTGAGATTTCATCCTTCAATGGCCGAGAGACTCAGTACCATGAAATTAGGTAACAGTAACCTGTATATAGATCTTAGAAATCGCAATAGAATGGGTGTTAAAAGCTATTTCAAGTAATAACAATAATTATAAGATACTACTACATAAGTATTACCCAAGGAAACAGGCAAATTAGGCAGTCATCCCACAAATGGTGTAAATTATGAAACCTCCATATTGTGGTTTGATGACACGTTCTGTAGAACGAAGAAGCAAAACACGCCTCTTTGTCCTATCCAATGTTGTGGCAGCATTTCAGTTCTTACAAACCTTATTCAACATTATAGAGTCCTGGATGCGTATTGGTGAAACGGGCCTCCCTAGGTTTTAGGTCTCGCCTGTCGATGCGCATGCGCATCGAGCAAGGCGAGAGTATTGCGACTTATCCACTCTTTATCCACACTGCAAGGAATCGTGGCGATTCCTTGCAGTGCCCGTGACTTTTAAGGTCAATGCGCATGCGCATTGAGCTTATGCGCATGCGCATTGACCTTAAAAGCGCGTGCACGTTCGTCTTTGTTTACCCGCTCCGCCCCCTCCCCTTCCCGCCGTGTCGCATTTCTCCTCCCCCCTCCCCTCCAGCTTGTTTTTTGTTTATTTGACCCGCTCCGCCCCCTCCCCTTCCCGCCGTGTCGCATTTCTCCTCCCCCCTCCCCTCTCTTCCCTCCGGCTTCTTTTTTCTTAACCTCCGAGTAGCGACTTTTTTACCTCATTACTTAGAATGGATTAGTCAAATTATTACTTAAAAGCACTCTCGCTAATCCAAACAGCTTCTGCTTCCATTTTTAAGGTTCACATTCCCCTTGTGTACCAGCATTGCCTGAATTATGGCCACTTCTGTTCAGTAATTCTTTAGACGCCACTTGTGACGAAGTACTTCTTGGAAACATTCTGCTTTGGTCTATACCTGGTGTCTCCAGAGCGACTCGTGAGCTAGTGGTGGTAGCTCTCCAGCTGCCTGCGCGTGTCTCCGATCCTTTCGCTCTCCTCCCCCCTCCCCTAAAAACAAGAGATCTCTGAAGGTCCACCCACAAAATCAGTGCCCCTAGTTTAACCTCACATACATTCTCTCTCATTCGCCCCCTCCCTCCTCTTAGACGCGGGGTCTCTACTTCTGCTCGGCTTGATTGTAAATCTTTTTCTGTGGACTGCGCGCCGCCCGCAGGTACTCAATGATGTCTCGCTTCACCACGGACACGTTGGTTCGGGGGTGCCAGCGTCTGACGGGCTTCCCATCCGGGTCAACCAGAAACTTCTCGAAGTTCCACTTGATGTCATTCACCTTGAGGTTATCCCAGAAGAGACGATTGGTGGGATTCCCGAAGCTGTAGCCAACAGGCGGGCAGGCGTTCTGCAAGGAAGACAACGTAGGAATGTTTATGAATATATTCATTGTGGGCCGACCAGAAATAGTGTTTCCTTCTGGTTAAACCATTACAGTGTTGCATTTACTGATGGCTTTGCTGGGTCAAAGTGTGACCAGGAACGCTGCTGCTCCATGTTGTACACTGCATATTTTAGTAAGTACAACCTTGTTTTTAAACCTAGCAAAAGGAAGCAGTGTTTTGTGAGGAGATTCTTGTATTTGTGGGCATGGATGCTAGCTTCCTTTCAATGCCTTTCTGCGCCTCCTTGGAGGAAAAGATTCAGCTACCTGCATATTACATTCGTTCTGCTGCTGAGGCTAATTGCTGTCTCATAATCTCTCTGCATTGATGTGTTTTAGCAGGAAATGTATATATGCCGGACCAAAATGTACATTATGTAAGCATGCTGCTCCACCTGGCCATTTTCTAGCATCAGCCGGGGTTCATTTAAATGACAATAGACTTTTGATAGTTTTGCTTGGCTACCTGCTATTTTGTATTACACGCTCGTTGGGCTTGGACCTCCTTATGTGTTGTGTTCGATTTTTAACATCATTATTCTCCTTTTAAAATACACCTTTCCTTGCATTGGTTCTGTTTTAAACCTAATGGCTGTTAATTATATATTTTTTTCTACTTATTTGATTTTAAAATTAAATCGCACTTTCCTTTGGCTTTGACGTTTTTAAACATGAGCATTTGCACTATTTTTATGATAGGACACGTAGTCATGAACCGGCCCACTATGGCATTGTTGAACACCCGATTGCGCTTGTACAAGAGAACATGGCATGCCGGTATCTCACTCACGTTTTCACAGGTCACACGTAATTTTAATATGAGACATCCCATACCGTAGCCACCCTCACTCACCCTCACCCTCACTCACCCTCAACCCCTCACCCTCAACCCCTCACTCTCACTCATCCTCACTCACCCTCAACCACTCACCCTCACTCACCCTCAACCCCTCACCCCCTCACCCTCACTCACCCTCAACCCCTCACCCCCTCACCCTCACCCCCTCACCCTCACCCCCTCACCCTCCACCCTCACTCACCCTCAACCCCTCACCCACCCTCAACCTCAACCTCAACCCCTCACCCTCACCCTCACTCACCCTCACCCTCACTCACCCTCACCCTCACTCACCCTCACCGTCACTCACCCTCACTCACCCTCACCATCACTCACCCTCACTCATCCTCACCCTCACTCACCCTCACTCACCCTCACCCTCACTCACCCTCAACCCCTCACCCTCAACCCCTCACTCACTCATCCTCACTCACCCTCAACCCCTCACCCTCACTCACCCTCAACCCCTCACCCTCACCCCCTCACCCTCCACCCTCACTCACCCTCAACCCCTCACCCACCCTCAACCTCAACCTCAACCCCTCACCCTCACTCACCCTCACCCTCACTCACCCTCACCGTCACTCACCCTCACTCACCCTCACCATCACTCACCCTCACTCATCCTCACCCTCACTCATCCTCACCCTCACTCACCCTCACTGTAGGAGAGTAGGGTCTGCTATCCTATGGTCACCCCAATTTTTGCTTTTTGCTTCACTGGTTTTCGACTTACTGAGGCTGTGGGCCTGCTAATCAGACCCCCAGCCTGCTGTTCTCTCTCTAAATTTATAATACATGTGCTATAGGTACATACCACAATTGGAAATGGACTCCTTGTCAGCCCCTGTACCATGCACTATAGGTGCCCAGGGCATAGGTGCCACCAAGGCCTACCAGGGGCTGAAGCATAGCTTTTGCCACCCCTGGCTGGTTCTTAAATTGACACAACTGGCTGATCACTCAGCTGGGGCAAGTGGGTGTAATCACCCCTTGCTTAGATATAGTATACCTATATCTAAACCTATATCTGGACACATATATAGCCTGTAAGCCACTCCTATGGAAGGCCTCATCAATCCTGGAGGCAGAGTGCGTGGTTTTATGTGAGATGGTGCTCTGGCATGAGCTGAGCCTGTCTGCAGCTGTCGGGAACAACTCCCTAAGCTGATCCGGGATAATGCCATACCATATACTCTTAAGCGCCTTATAATCCTCGCGGTTATATAGCAACTTTGGTTTGGCTTTATCAAAACATGTCGTGTAAGGTGTCATACGAATTGGAATACTACCCCCTCGCCAGTTCTGGCGACGGGGGTAGCATTCCACCCTTCTAGAGGGAGAAGACATGTTACTTTACTGAAACGCGGTTGATTTAAAATGAGCCTCAGATCCACAAAATGGATGCCCCTGCCACAGACACGGGTCTGACCTCCTGCTGCTGACCGAAACCCGGCAGAGGAGGCCTGGACAAAGAGTTTCCTGTCACAGGGCGGTGTCAAACCACCCCAGACAGGAGATAGTGGATTGGAGTAGGGAGGTTTCAAAGAAACCAGACACTGCCTGGGGAGCACAAGGCTGCCCCTTGCAGGATCCGGCCAAACCGGTTCTGGGGCCTCCCAGCCCCTGTCCCAGCGCGGCCAGGATCAAAGGAGAGGGGTGTAACCACCCCCTTCCTGGGTCCCACCCATAGGAGGGGACCTAGCAGGATGTCCAACCCCCGAGATTCGAATAAGAGGGGGAGCAGTCCCAACGGACCTCAGATCATCCTGAAGAAACATAAGAAACGAAATCTGGACCCTTCGACTTTCTACACGACGTGAGAAGACTGAAGAATCTCCCTTGTGGTCAAGGAGTGACCACCCTGTGCAAACAGGCACCATCCAGCCCTCGACCCTTGCTTTGTTGCAGTTCCCGCCGGAACTCGAGCGACAGAGATCGACGAGATCAAGCTTGCCTGCCTTCTACCTGCCCGATCCACAGTCCCTGCAGAGCTGAGACCCGTGGAGGCGACCGGAAGCGTGGGGCACGCCATCTTGAAAAGGCCACGAGACGCTGACCGTGCGGCCCACGAGTGACCCTCGAAGCTGTACACCGGGGTTTGAGAAGCCCCAGCCCCGAGCTCCACTTGCACCAAAGCTCACCCCTCCACACTCGACGAGTGCTGCGTGGGGCCCTTCTGCGTGTGTGCGCTCGACGCGTCGGCCCGGTCACTTGCCAGCTGGCTTGTGGCCCCTGTGCCGACGAACTTTGAAATCCGACTTGCTTTTCTGGTTGCTCCAGATCTGCACCAGCTCCTGTGAAAAGGAGCACCCACTCTGACCCTCCTGGTTCGAGTGATAAGCAATCTCCCGGTTCCGCGTGGATTGCTTTTGCCAAGTGCTGTTTGCTGCAATCTTGAAGCCGACGGTGCTGACGGCGAGAGCCTACGTGGGACAGATCGTGACCTGCTCCTGGACGTCGCAGATGCCCCAGAGCCCACGTGACAGCGGAGAGAAGCCTATCGACAACCGCCTGATTGCGCCCGACATTGCCTGGTTCCGTCCTGGTTCCACCCTGGTCACTGCTGAGTGACCCAGACTCTGTCCCCTCTGCTTTCAGGTACTTTTCTACTTCGATCCACCCTTGGATCGCACCGGACACTTCTGCTTCACAGCGCCTGCAGCTGCAACAGCTCCAAGCACCAAGAACCTGCGTGACAGAACCCGACGCCACTTCGACCCTGTGCACCCACGGCCTGTGGGTGAGGTAACTTTGCAACGCCGGTGTCCTTACACTGGTACACACCTCTAGGGTCTGTGTCTAAAGTTTTGTGTTCCTAGGTTCAGCGGAAGTAACTTTTAATTCACTTTAATTGACTTTTACGCACCATTGACAGTGCATTGGTGCGCGCCGCACTTTCCGTGCTGCACCCGTCTCCTGTGGGCTACTCCCGACTTCTTCATTGCTTGTCCTGACTGCTCCCAGCGAATCTCTAGGCCCTAGGCCTAACCATTGTTCGATAAGTGTTACTTATACCACTTTTTTAATATATGGTCTGAGTGGCCACCCGCCCTCATCCATAAACGTGCAACTTTATATGTGTAACAGTGCTTTTGATTTAACGCTTGTGCCCCTTTCCTCATAAAGAGTACTGGGGAGTAATTTAGAAATAAATACATATATTTTTATAATATATACTTGTGTGGTGTCCTTTCATTTGATTACAGGATTGTATGTGGTAAAACAAGCTCGCTTAACACGACCTCTTAAGTTAAGCCTTTAAGGCTGCTTAGTCCATGCTACCACTAGGATAGCTTGTCTACAAGGTTGACTTACAACCTGACATCTTTGGGGTTTGTTTGGACTGATACCCAGTGGTTCCAGAATTGGAAACACTACATATCAGGCCAACTTCTCACACTCACCCTCACTCACCCTCACCCTCACCCTCAACCCCTCACCCTCACTCACCCTCACCATCACTCACCGTCACTCATCCTCACCCTCACTCACCCTCACCCCCACCCTCACTCACCCTCACTCACCCTCAACCCCTCACCCTCACTCACTCACCCTCACTCACCCTCACTCACTCACCCTCAACCCCTCACCCTCACTCACCCTCATTCATCCTCAACCCCTCACCCTCACTCACCCACTCACCCTCAACCCCTCACCCTCACTCACCCTCACTCACCCTCAACCCCTCACCCTCACTCACCCTCACTCACTCACCCTCAACCCCTCACCCTCACTCACCCTCAACCCCTCACCCTCACTCACCCTCAACCCCTCACCCTCACTCATCCTCAATCCCTCACCTTCAACCCCTCACCCTCACTCACCCTCAATCCCTCACCCTCACTCACCCTCAACCCCTCACCCTCACTCACCCTCAACCCCTCAGCATCACCCTCACTCACCCTCACTCACCCTCAACCCCTCACCTACCCTCACCCTCAACCCCTCACCCTCACCCTCACTCACCCTCAACACCTCACTCGCCCTCACCCTCACTCACCCTCAACCCCTCACCCTCACTCACCCTCACTCACCCTCACCCTCACCCACCCTCACTCACCCTCACTCTCACTCACCCTCAACCCCTCACCCTCACTCACCCTCACTCACCCTCAACCCCTCACCCTCACCCACCCTCCTCCCACTCACCCTAACTCACACTCACCCTCACCCTCACTCACCCTCACCCTCACTCACCCTCACTCACCCTCACTCACCCTCACTCACCCTCACTCACCCTCAACCCCTCACCCTCACACAGTGCAATAGGTCTCGGAGCATTTGAGTTAGAGCTTTTAGAAATGTTTATGGCTTTTTTTTTAATTCTTTAGCATTGGCTACAGGAAACAAAAATGCTAAAGATTTACAAAAAAAACCATAAACAATTCTAAAAGCACTAACTCTAATGCTGCGAGACCTATTGCATTTCCAATGCTTGTTCATATTCTTGTGTATCCGTGCCATTGCCATTTGAAGTCATCACACCGGTCTCACGAGGATATTCCAAGGCAGGTTTCAAATGCCCATTCCAATGGGTTTCTTCTCTACTTCTATATGGATGGACCCTGGAACATAAGCTACAGCTGCTCGTATAAAATCCATTCCCATAGATTGATCCACTGCCGCTCCTGAATAGAATCTCAGAGCATATGCAATGGCTTACTGCTTATGCCCATTCCTATGAGCTGCCTTCTGTCACTCCTTGGGTACGCTCTGTTGCTCCTTGGGTTTATGGCGGATTGAATAATGCCCCTTCCTATTGGTTGCCTCCTGGGCTCCTGGGGCAAGCATAGATTATGGATGATTGAATAATCTCCATTCCTATGGGTTGCCTCTGGTCGCTCCTGCGGTAAGCATAGATTATGGATGATTGAATAATGTCCATTCCTATGGGTTGCCTTCGGTCGCTCCTGGGGCAAGCATAGATTATGGATGATTGAATCATGCCCATTCCTATGGGTTGCCTTCGGTCGCTCCTGGGGCAAGCATAGATTATGGATGATTGAATCATGTCCATTCCTATGGGTTGCCTTCTGTCGCTCCTGGGATGAGCATAGATTATGGATGACTGCCTAATGTCCATTCCTATGGGTTGCCTTCTGTCGCTCCTGGGGTGAGCATAGATTATGGATGATTGAATCATGCCCATTCCTATGGGTTGCCTTCTGTCGCTCCTGGCGTAAGCATAGATTATGGATGACTGCCTAATGTCCATTCCTATGGGTTGCCTTCTGTCGCTCCTGGGGTGAGCATAGATTATGGATGATTGAATCATGCCCATTCCTATGGGTTGCCTTCTGTCGCCCTTGGGGCAAGCATAGATTATGGATGACTGCCTAATGTCCATTCCTATGGGTTGCCTTCTGTCGCTCCTGGGGTGAGCATAGATTATGGATGATTGAATCATGCCCATTACTATGGGTTGCCTTCTGTCGCTCCTGGGGTGAGCATAGATTATGGATGACTGCTTAATGCCCATTCCTATGGGTTGCCTTCTGTCGCTCCTGGGGCAAGCATAGATTATGGATGACTGCTTAATGCCCATTCTTATGGGCTGCCTTCTGTCGCTCCTGGGGTAAGCATAGATTATGGCTGATTGAATCATGCCCATTCCTATGGGTTGCCTTCTGTCGCCCTTGGGGCAAGCATAGATTATGGATGACTGCCTAATGTCCATTCCTATGGGTTGCCTTCTGTCGCTCCTGGGGTGAGCATAGATTATGGATGATTGAATCATGCCCATTACTATGGGTTGCCTTCTGTCGCTCCTGGGGTGAGCATAGATTATGGATGACTGCTTAATGCCCATTCCTATGGGTTGCCTTCTGTCGCTCCTGGGGCAAGCATAGATTATGGATGACTGCTTAATGCCCATTCTTATGGGCTGCCTTCTGTCGCTCCTGGGGTAAGCATAGATTATGGCTGATTGAATCATGCCCATTCCTATGGGTTGCCTTCTGTCGCTCCTGGGGCAAGCATAGATTATGGATGACTGCCTAATGTCCATTCCTATGGGTTGCCTTCTGTCGCTCCTGGGGTGAGCATAGATTATGGATGATTGAATCATGCCCATTCCTATGCGTTGCCTTCTGTCGCTCCTGGGGCAAGGATAGATTATGGATGACTGCCTAATGTCCATTCCTATGGGTTGCCTTCTGTCGCTCCTGGGGTGAGCATAGATTATGGATGATTGAATCATGCCCATTCCTATGGGTTGCCTTCTGTCGCTCCTGGGATGAGCATAGATTATGGATGATTGAATCATGCCCATTCCTATGGGTTGCCTTCTGTCGCTCCTGGGGTGAGCATAGATTATGGATGACTGCTTAATGCCCATTCCTATGGGTTGCCTTCTGTCGCTCCTGGGGTGAGCATAGATTATGGATGATTGAATCATGCCCATTCCTATGGGTTGCCTTCTGTCGCCCCTGGGGTGAGCATGATTATGGATGACTGCTTAATGCCCATTCCTATGGGTTGCCTTCTGTCGCTCCTGGGGTGAGCATAGATTATGGATGATTGAATCATGCCCATTCCTATGGGTTGCCTTCGGTCGCTCCTGCGGTGAGCATAGATTATGGATGATTGAATCATGCCCATTCCTATGGGTTGCCTTCGGTCGCTCCTAGGGCAAGCATAGATTATGGATGACTGCTTAATGCCCCTTCCTTTGGGTTGCCTTCTGTCGCTCCTGGGGTAAGCATAGATTATGGATGACTGCTTAATGCCCATTCCTATGGCTTGCTCTGGTGCGCCTTCATACAAAGTGGATTAAATTGTATGATGCCGCTCACTTTAAAGATGGTAGAGGTCTGCATGCCTTCTTGACTGCACCTATTCTCACACCTTCTAAACAATGCGCATGTGCAGTCTGGCCTTTGCGGCAACATGGCTTTCAACTTCCTGCCACACACACACACGCGCCATGAAACACTTCCACCCAGGCCACACTGACCTCACACACGTTAAACGTGTTCTAATACTGAAGTGTCCAGTCACTTGCTCCTTTTTGCTTCAGATTCAAGGAGTGCTGCGCTCTACGGTACAGTCGTTGTGTCATGCAGTCAGATTGTTATTTTCGTTTTAAGTACACCACTGCATAACCATTTATCATGCATAACACACGCCCATGAAAACCGAAAGAGGAACTTCAAATGTGTCATCCCTCGGGAATCAAAGGGTGAGGCAATATGGTAATGAAAACTAAAAAAACACAACACAGTTCAAGTTTGAAAACGTTCAAAGAGTCAGAAACAAGCCTGGAAAGGGTCCGCGGGTAGAAACAAAAGGGGACGGTGTTCTAGCACCGAGTTTATACAGAAGGGTACGTGACCCTAATTTAACAATATATTGAGGAGAAAAAAAGGTCTCCAAACTGCCCGCCCCGACTTAAAAAAGTAAATAAAAACAGTGAAATCGTGTATGTTAAGAAAGTCGATGTCATTTAGCTACGCCGGAGTGGAAAGCGCTTGGTTTGAAAATATGAGCTCTGTGGCCAGTAGGTCATGGGGTCATTTCCAAACGGCAAGTAAAAGCCCTAGAGACTTGCACCCCCATCGAAGGTCACTGAAGAGGTGATGCAAAAACCCCTTCCCCTTCATAGCCATGAGCGACAGATCGGCATGGAAACGCCATATAACAGAACAGTGATGCGGGGAGAGTGGGGGCGGGGCTCCTTAGGTACAGACATGTTGCCTTTCTAACTGCCTTCATTTCAGAGCGGAGAACGGGGTTAAAAAAAAGTTCCCGACACAAATCACACTGAGGGAAGATTTGCACTGCCTCTCGGCTCTAAAGACAGCTAGTTGCTGCAGAGCCAACAAAAACTGCCAAAGCCAATAGGCCTCGATTTAAAGTGCATTGGCATATTACAGCGAGGCACATAAGACAAAGCCACCAGGATCGGATGGAGGGGGACTATCGTTCTCAAGTAGGCCTAATGCAGTGGAGGCGGGAGAATACACCCAACAGCCAATAGCATTTTGTGAGCAATGAATACTCCACTGGGCTGAGCAGAGAGGTGATTGACAAGGTCTGAAGCGAATGGCTGAAAGAGGCTGATCGAAGAAAGCCAATGGTTAAACTGAATGATTCAAAGCCCACTCTATGTATATGAGAATGACCACCTCACCCCCCAAGTCATCTGAAGGACATTCTACCTTCAGATTACTGATTTAAGGTGTGTTAGGCTAATTAGTACAATGAAAGCACAAGCAGACTACTATAACCAGAATGCATAAGGATATCACACGGAAAACCAGGACTGGAAATAGGGCGCCTCCAGCCTTTCAAGAATGATGGAGTTGGTCATCGAGTACCGCCCTCTCTGGAACAATTTTATGCTGAACTTGTGGAAAAGGTTCCAGTTTAGTGGATACACTGAGGAAAGGGATTCACTGGGTTGTCCTTATATTTACGTATAGGGTTGCTTTCCACTATACTCGTGTTTTTATGTTCTTACCTGTTTACTCTTATGGGTGGATTGTGTTTTTCTTTGTCTTCTCTTGAGCCACAGGCAGGTGTATCCCTGCTTTCTTTCAGTTATCATGTAACTATATACTTTATATCTGGTCTTTTTTTAAGAAGATTTGAATGAAACGGCCTTTCTGCCCACCAACAAATCCACCTCGGCCGCAGTTTGTTGCTTGAACCCATAGGAACAGAGAGGCTTCATTCTCTTACTGACATGAGAGCAGAGGCTAGGCTCCCAGGGGGCAAGGCTGCATTTTTTGGTAGAAATAAAAACAGGAACACGATATTTGTGGGGGAAAAAACTAAGGAAAGCCTGAGGTCGCCTGAACGCGTACTACCTTCGCCTATGAGACATGGAATTATTTTCACTAATATTACTACTATTATCATAAATGTATTCCCCTGATCATTGTCTTCTGCAGCAAGGGATGCTCTTGGTGTGATGCAACAAGTTCCATAAAGTATTTACTCTTACTGCACCATTGTAGGCTAAAAAATAAGAAAAAGATTCAGAACGGACAACCACTGTCCCCAAGTCTAGAGACTGCCAGAGTCATCTCAGTTTACACCTTGGAAGCATTAAAAACATATAGGGGTCTAAGATAGTTAAGACACTATGTAAAGTTCCTGCACAAGCTTTCTAAGACGAGCATTCAATGATGTCCAAATACGTCTGGCTCCAGGAAGAAAAAAGCAAACTGTGTCTGCCCAAAAGAAATCAGACTTACAGATAGTTACAATAAATACTTCACTGAAAAAGAGATCAAACAAATTAACTCGCGGAGCAGATGGGGAATTCTACTCCACGTACAATCATACACCAGCAAGACTCTGGAATAGGGTGTGAAAGTACTTCTCCAAACTGATCAAAGACCAAGAAACTCTAAATTACGCCAAATGTTTTCGAAAAACGTAAATCATAGAAATGACACAATACGAAATGAGATAAAAGCATCTTTAAAATTATTTATTATAGAAATCAAGTAATTGAAAAGTATCCCAAGGTCCAGCTTGTGGAGAAGCTTCCAGAAAGCTCAGCCTACCCTGAATAAGGTACTGTGCTGGCATTTTTTTAGCACTTTCCAAACCCCTCACCCCATGCACCACCACAGCCTTTGCAGTTCCTACACTGCTTAATGCAAATAAAATCTACAAGCTGTGCCAGCTGATGTCACCAAGCAACATCAACGGAGGCAGAGCAACTGTCAAACCGCACACGGAGTCAATGCGGCTAGGTCAACAGATGTCCTGAACAAGACCTTGATGACAGACCACAACCACCTGCACTTCAGAAAACTCTTGTTCTTCAGACTAACGTTTGACTAATGTTTAGACTTCTGCCTCTAACTTGACATATACAGCACTCTGCGGTAGTCGTATGGTGGTGTGCAGCCTGATAAAACCTACAAGTCAATAAAACTACAATCAGCAATTTGGCAAAGCTGTACACCCTTGCACGCAGCACAATAAATGGAGGACATATGCATTAACGCTAGGGGATTTCTCCCCTTGCAAACATGGTGGTGTGACATGACTCAATTAAGTGAAGCATGGAGTGGTCTTCCATACCATCCGGGAACAGCTGGCCAGAAAGTGGTCATTCATCCAGGCATAGGGATTAACTGCGGATCACTTTCTATTTTTATAATGAAACATATGCTACAACATACACAATGTGTGGACAGGATCGAACTGGTCTACAGGGCAATTAGGCAGTGCCCAATGGGCAGGTCTCATTGATCTGTCTGTCGGCCGGGTTTTTACCGGTGTGTGAGCCGATGTTCTGGCCAGGTGGGACGGTTTTTACAGTTGAGTTCCAAGACATTGCCACAAAACATTACCTGCAGCAATCACAAATCCATGCGGTCTCACTCTCACATACCTTGCAAAATACCCATACATCGTGTCTTTGCAAGTTCCAAACTGGTCTGATTTGCAAATGAGAACCACTTTTTTTTGTTGCTATTTAGCTTGTTAATGGATGACACTTATTTTGATACCCGGACCTATTTCTTGTTCCAGGTCGCCCTGTGTGTGCAGTGAACCTTGCTCACTTTGCTTGCTGTTCTTTGTAACTGCAAAGTCTATTCACTGTGGGAAAGGGGCGCTCCTTCCCTTCACTGCAACTTCCCACGGTTACGTGGATCTTTTCCTGTCCACATTAAGAACATTTGGCCAACTGTTGCACATTCGGTACTGGACAGTCCACCGGGGCACATACAGGTGGAAGAGAGCTGAACGATGAAGACAAAGTGCCACCAGGTTGCAGAGTGTCCACAGGTCAAGATAGGGCCTCGCAATTCAATCGATTAAAACGGCCATTCTGTAGCACATCTTTTTTATCTGCATATGCTGCCCATCGGATAACAAGAGAGCAAACAGAGCGGTCCCTTTCCACAAGGTTTGCCTTTCATTTGAGTACCAGATGAACTACGGCATTGGGACAGTTTCTATAAACACATTCAGATTCCACCAAGGGTCAAAGGGCGAGTCCCAGTTATTACCATGTAAATCGTTTTCAACACATTCATTTTTCTTCCCGCCAAAAGAAGATGCAGCTCCTATTAATTAATGGTGATGAAGAACAGAATTCAATTTCTGCACAAGAACACCCTTTCCATGGCAACCAAGCACATTCAATTAAAGGTCAGAGCAGACTATGGATCCAGCATCTCATGCTCGCCTCCCTTGTCTCTATCACTTCCTGTGACATGCTGGGGTAGATGCAGACCTCGGTAATATCCACCTTTAGCACCGTATCTGCCTCAAGATGTGGGTGCTCATAAAAGATAAGTGACTGAAAGCACTGCTCACAAGCAACCACCCCAGTGAAACCAAGCTCTAGTCAATACATTCCGGCTTAACACAGTGGCAGTGTACAGTGACCAGCAGCCTGCCTGTAACCCCAAAGACCAAAGTGTCAGGTACAGAGCCTTAAAAAAATCACTCGAATACTGCCTGCAAATTTGGGAGGCCCAGATCCTGGTTTCCCGTTCCAAAATTCAAGCCCATGCATCTTGATCATTTCAAGAGGCCCTAGAATCACTAAAGTATTTCCCCCAAGAAAGGTACAGACAGCTTAAGCCAAGTTCCAGTTTTAATACAAATGAAGCTGATTTACAAATATATGGACCTCTTGAATATAACACAAGTAATAACAGGTCTCGCCATTTTATTTTGTGTAAAACTGAATTTCGGCTTTTCACTGGATGAACCCCAAAGCTTTAAATATGCTAAAGCCCTGTCACTGCCAATGGAAATTATCACAAAATGGGGGTATTCTAAATGACCCCCAAGAAAGGGATCTCCGATTAAGTTGCTAAGTTATAACCACTATCAGGTGCCAACTAGTTATGGTCGCACATGATAGTGCTTTGAGACACTTTCACCAAGTTATAAAAGTGTTTATACCACCTGCGCAGAACCCTATTTAAATGCTTAAGACCAGTGCTTTAAATGGGCCAGTAAGGTACGGAGTACTGGCACTCTTTTATTTTGCGAGGGAGAGTACCAGCACTTCTCAATAGAGACGTCATACTTTTAATTGTCGAGTACCAGCACTTCTCAGAAACAAGCAGGTACTCTGGTACAGACTACCTGCACTTATAGTTTTCCATTTCAAGCACTGCTTGAGCACTGCAGGTAAAGTTAAACACTCGTTAGGTACTCCAAGCCAGGCCATTTCTACAAACAAAAAAAAACCGTCAGAACATTCACTCCGTGCCTGGAGGAGTTACCACAAGGATGCAAAGAAGTAAAACAAAGATGTAAAAGTACCAGAAAAGCAGAGAAGGAAGGAGGCACAGCCGGTTGGTCCAACTTCCCGTCTATAGAAGGTGTCCAGTAAACTTTCTCATGTGTGGTTTGAAAACCAAGTTTGAGAAATCCTTAAACTCTAAACATATACTGTTTAAACTGCAAAGGAACTCGCAACCTTGCCTGCAGCATTTTGCACGCAGTGGAAAGTTCTAACACACATGAGCCTTTTTCACGAACATAAAAGTGGGCATTCCCAAGAGGCCGGCTCACATATGGACATCAAATACTCTAGGTTTCGGTACATTTCTCCTCAAAGCTGCCAACTTCCAGGACGCATTATTCTAGAGGCAAGAAAGCATTCTGGAAAGGACATAACTCTGGCTAAAATTAAAAGCAAATGTAAATATACCCTTTAACAACTGCAACCAGACAGATAAGCATCACCTTAAATATTTATCTACGCCAGTCCCCATTTTAATTTTTTTTTTTCAATGTAAGAGCAAAAGCCTTTTTTGCAACATAAGAGGGCAAATCTTCACGAACTGAGCACCTACAACGCCACCTTCCCAGCACGATGTAAAACACCAGTTCTGGTGTCCTGCGGAATGGCAGGGGCAGTGACACTCGGGCACTTGATTTTTAAGGGTCGACCTCTGTTTCCAATGTCTCCTTTTTCCGAATGCTGACCCCTTCCTTAAAGACAGCGCTGATGACGGAATTGCCAGCACAGCAATCCTTGTGCTCCCTGCTGCACCCATGAAGGGAGAGCCAAGGGTGAGAAGGATTAGAAGTTATGCTGTGGAAACAACCACTAGGGAGTCATTGTGAACTTCACCTGGCCCTGGTGAGAGCACTCCGATGGAATTTACCAGGGCAATGCAGAATTCTATGCAAGGCTGTTAAACCTCAGCTTAGCTCACATCAATGCTCCATCAGAACGCTTAATTCCTTCAGGGTCCAGCCCTTTTATAAATCACAACATGTCGCAGACATGAGGCATCCAAGGAAAGTGGTTCAATGTGCATCTATTTGAGCACTCAATGACACTCGAAGGTGGACTTCAAGTTAACAGACGGCGGAGGGAGTTTCAAACACCATAATAGCTGCAAAGCTTTAGGTATGGGTTGTATGCCCACGAAAGTCTGTAAAATGGGCTGAAGCTGCAAGCCCCGTGGCTACTTCCAAACAAAGCAGTCAATGCAGTTTCTTTTCTAGCGGCTAGCGGCCTTGTTCCTGAATGTTTTTCTCCCACCTGGTCTAGAGCGCCAAGAAACCAATTGGTGTACGTGCGCGGTACCAAATCTTTTTTAATAATAATAATAATAATGGGAGGCAGCAATCTTTGGCTGAATGCGTAACAGATCATTGCTCAAGAATGGTCTACACCCACAAAATTATTAGGCAGAAGTACTACTCAGGCTGGGTACAGAGGGTTCTGGAATCTACTGAATGTATATGGTCAACGGAGGCAGTCATGCCTCTTAGTCCGGTGGCCTATGATGTATAGGGACAGCTATGAATGATCACACAGTTTTGCTCTGATTTGCACAAGCTTCCATCGTTTTCTATTGTAACCACAGAAGTAGAACTATGGTGCATCTTCATTCTAGACCTGGGTGAACCTTCGATGAACTCCCCATCACCTGAATCTTTATGAGATTCAGAGTTTGCTTGAGTGCCTACCAGGAATGGCCAGTGAGCATTTGTAAGCCCCGCAGAGATGAAGAAAAAGTCTTGCAAGGCAATGCAATCCCTTTGTCATTATTAAAACTCATTGGTTGAGCGCAGGGTCTCACAGGGCATTGCTACAAATACTTGCAGGTCAAGCTTTCCCCAGGACTATTCAGAACTTTAAACTGCGCAGGCAAGGTAACACACTGTGCAGGGCACACCTGCTCTGTAAATCCATGAGCCAAGGGAATCGTGTTGTTGTACCCTGTGGTAACTCTGAGTCAGTGTGAAGTAACCACAAGTTGAAGATGAAACGACCAAAGCAGTCTCTCTCTGAAACAGCTATGCTGTTACGCAAACACAGACTACTGGGATACGTCGGAGCATTTACTCATATTCCAATATTATGGCTGCCTCAGATGGCTGAGCCTAAATACATGCCCTTAGGATTCCACTGTGATGCATAGACTCTCAAGACTTGTCAATCAAGCCTGGGACTCTTAAGCCACTAACATGCTGACGATACCTAGATATGGAATTTTTCCCTGTGGGGGTGGAGAGACTACCTCTGCCTGGCCACAGATCGTACCAGAAGTCACTTCCCCGGTGGGGAACTTTGGCCCAATATGAAGTCTGAGTGTGACTAACATGGCACAAGGTGACGAATCTCACATAACTCAGACTCATACATGGCTGTGTGACCAAGCTATGCAAACATTGGCACTGTATTAGCTTGAAGATGAAACATTAAAGTAAAGACTGCAGCCAAACAGTGTCTTACTTCCTCACAATGTTCAACCTTTTCAATGGGCACTCTGTCTGCTAGACCCCTCAAATTATTAATCTAGATCATCAGTTAAATCAGATTTGTTGACCCTCCTCGGTGCAGAACATGGAAGCTCCGATTTCTCAGTGATTTGGGCAATTCTCTGATCATGGTCAGGTCTGTTCCAAGAGCAGACTGCTTCCTTAGCATGAGTCCAGATTCACTTCCATTTTCCCGAATTGCCTCCTATGGAAAAGCTTTTTTTAAATTATGCTTTTCACATGCCGTGCTCCCATTTAAATCGGATGATATGTCCTTACCTTATAATTAATTACTAATTTACATGAAGATGCGAAGACACTTGCACCCCGACAAAGCCTAAGTGACCATAGCCAGATTCAATGAGACCTCTAATAAGTAATTGAGAGCACTAAAAAGTGTCTTACCTGGTACCAGTACCGTTAAACACAACGTGTTGCCTCTAGTTCTGACTCAAAGACCAGTGATGCCCCTCAACAGATAATCGCCTTTTACGTTAATCGATGTCGCTCTGACAGTACGGTTTTTATCCATGTTTCCAGGTCATTTTATTCCAACCTGGATTTTATGGCTATTCTCTCAAAACTCAACCAATGTCATCTACCGATAAATGCAAGTAATGCCTCGCTGTGAGAAAAAATGTGGCTCAGATTAGAGAAAAGCGGATACAATACACAAGAACATGAACTGGAGAAATCCCAAGAACAGGACTTAAAGCAGACATATGATATGCAGCTAATAGCACAAAGAACGAAAATAGTTTTTGAACACGCTCCTTGTTTCCAACTACACTTGTAATCCCCATGGTCTTTTCTTGCGGCAAGGTGATCTTAGCACTAGTGTTCAGAGGGACAAGGTGTGGCATCAGAGACCTGAAATATATTTGAGCTTCCCTATTTGACCAAAAGCATGACCAAATGCATAAACTTTACCTCCTGCTGTCCAAGTTGGTCATAAAAAAGGATGGATACTCAGAAGCCAGCTAAATATCAGTTTTACGTATTACACAAAAATGTAAGATTTACACCTCCCCTTTCACAGGATCATGCAGACCAGTTTACAGCACCTTTGTAAAACCATGATTACTGATTGGGTGTAGCTGGTACAGTTATTAACCAGTTCAACGCGCAGACTAACCATCCTCATCACAACACAATGTAGGCTTAATCAAAGGTGTGTTTTAAAATTACACATTGATGAGTCATGCAGATGATTCAAAAACTATATAAATCAGTTATGCTTCAATTTGGTTATGAACACACTATCCTCTCACAAGCCTCTAGAGAGGAGCCTTTTTCTTTGTAATGAAATCTGTAATGCGAAAGTCAGTCACACATTTTGGTTTGCATCATTATCTTTTATGCTATGCCTAATCCACTTTGCATTTTCCTGCCTGCAGTGCAGAAACCCTTTGCGTAATCAAGTAATGTTGAAATGCTCTTGGATGGAAACATCTACAATGGAAACCAGTAAAGACTATAATCTGTGTGGCCCTCTTATGATGGGTGGCGGCCATCAAATGATCCAATTTTGCAGTTGTATAGCTTCAGGAAACGAAAAAGAACTTAATAAGCCGGACCTTTCACAGGACCTTGAAAATCTAGACAAGCCGCCACTTGGCCATTGTGGCTATATTTGATCTTGAAAAAGTGCAGTCTCTTCGAAAAACTGAAAGACTCTTTAGTTCAACTTTGCTGTCTCCAAGAGAAACAGAGGGGCATTCAGCAGCTCCATGAAGACTGGTTAATATTAGTTTGGCTACAGTAGACATTCCTCACAATGGATGCACTCATCACAGGCAAGCACGGCTCCGGCGACTTCTGCACAAGAGCCTTTGTTTCAGAAAGTACTCTCCCACCAGCATGACCTCTAGTCGGAATCAATGTCACACGTCAGAGCAAATACTATCCAGTTCTCACTGTCCAAATATTAAACACCAAATAATAAATAAGACATGACTGAAGAATTGGGGAAGGTACTCATGGAAGTCCAGTCGTGTGGAATGATCTGAAAATATGGTTATGCAATTGCTGCATTTTAGCATCTATGCTGCATCGAGAAGAAAAGGGTAAAACAAAGGTTCAGTGGATTGTAGTGAGCACTGCACAACACAATCTTGTCTAAAGGATTTGTGGCTACGAATTATTTCTGGAAACACAACATATTTCCTTGTTTACAGGTATACCTCTCAGCTATATTTCTTTCCCAAGTACCTGCTTTTGTACAAGGATGCAGTGATACGTACAAGGTAACGGCAGCAGCGTTTCATCTCAAAGTTGCATGCTATCAGAGTTGATGAGGGGGTATCTGCAGCACTTGTGAGCAGTGTGTGTTCCAGCAGGGGAATATATGTTCCTTTCCTGCATTCATTTTCCCCGCAGGATATCACAACGCAGTCGTCACAACGACCGCGTTGTGATTCCGCATACCTTTACTCGTCGGAACAACGACTTGCGGAGGGAGGGTGCTGGAAGTTGGAATAGTATAATTTACTATTCCACCTCCAGTCAGTGCGGACACTATCGAAGGTGTTGGATTTTAAATCCAACCCCTCTCCCCCACCCCCCCCCCCTCCCCCTCCTCCAGCAAGTCGATGTTCCGACTTGTGGAGTAATGGTATGCGGAATCACAACGTATTCATTATAACGACTGCGTTGTGATTCCCTGCGGGAAAATGATTTGTGGTAAACGCTGTTTACCCTAGCAGGGTGATGGAACAGATCCTTGTCTGCTGTTAGACATGGAGGGCTACAGGAGGACAGATTATAGTGCAAAACCAACTACCTCTTGATACTGTCCACTGGTACCAAAGCCTTTGATATCATTCTGCAGGCAGGCGTTCACCAGTTTGGGGCAAAAGTCTATAAGGTTCTCGTCTGCTGATCTGAGTAGGAAGTTAGATGGCATCGTTTTGGAGATACAGTTGTAAATTCAACACAAGACCTTAAAGATTATGTGGCTGGTACAGGTAACCAATGCACTGTAGGCCAGACTGAGATATCAGAATCTTCTCTCAGGCAAGCTATAGCTACCTTAGTCATAGGAGGAGAGAACTGTGGTTCCCATAACTAGTCTGCAATGATAGATATGAATAATGTTTAGCATGTTTTTGGTCCCGCTCAGCAAAAAAAACAAGGTCACCCTGGAGGGTTGGCATCAAAGCACCACAGGTGTTGGAAAACACCAACACTGGGCCTGGTGGAAAGGTGCATTATTGCATTCACTGCTTGGATCTCACCCTATTGTAACAGGTTTGTTCACTCAGCCCCTCATGCTTCTGAGGTTGTCAAAATAAGTACCACTGAGTTGAGTATAAACATGCATCCGTTATCTGTGCACAGCTGAAAGATACTCTATTGGACAAACGTGTGCTCGACGAGTTGAGGGAGGAACCAAAGAGATGGAACCGAAGCCCACCTTGCCTGCCCCGCCACAGTGAAAAAGGAAGTTAGGGGAGGGAGGTGGGCAAAGCCCTGGTGAATTACACTCCATGTTCTAACTTGCAAAAGATTCAAAAATTGCAGGTAAAAAAAATGTTTACGTTCTACATCTCTTCACAGAAAATTATGTACATAGATACAAAGCAGTTCTCAACTTTAATGTCCACAAATCAGAAAAGTATTTGTTCCATGCAGGACTTGTTTGGAGAAAGTTCCATCAGGGGTGAAAAGACACTTCACTGCTACTTATTTCTAACCTTTTAGAGTTCTATCATGTTGAAGGCCATGTAATGATACATCCCACAAAGCAAGCCAGAAGACCCGTAACCTAGCCTAGCTTTCCATTATTTCTAACTTTCAGACAATAAAGAGAACTTCTGGCTTAGGCATCCACTGAAAATTTGAAATAATGGAGCAACCGGTGCCATCAGGAACTTGAGTGGGCTCAACGGATGGAAACTTTGCCTTGCTAGAAGGCTAGTACCTTAATGACAAAGGAATCAGGAGTCGAAGAAAAACAGCAAGTTAATTTTCATACCCCATAGGACAAGCTCTGCCACCCAAACACCACTGGCTGAACAGAGGTAAAGCAGAGTAAGTATGGAGGCAGGGGAAGAAGAGACTGCTGCTGTGTCACTTCCTGTCACCTAAACTAAAGCTTTCCAGAGCTGCAGTGGTCTTGAACGTTGACATCAAGTATTAGATGCCACTTGAACCCCTGTGAACCGATGGCTAAAACAAGTTCTTCTCCAATAGGACATTTAACTAGGTACCCTCAGAGGTAAATGTTTAATCATGAAGGTCACAACCTTAACTACTGGAGAAAAATAAGTGGTTTATAGCACCCAATCGCTTATTGCCACTGTCCTAAGGAAGGCTTTTCATTGTAGGTAGCTCCTTGCTCACATGCGCTCTCCATAAAACAGGGGATAAAGAGAACAAAAATATCCCTGCTCTTGTTGAGAGTTCAAGTGAAATGGTTATCATGGGGGAGGTGATGAACTAACAACACTGTTATGTGAGGCGTCTCATTGCCAATGAAGTCATGAACGTTTACCCTACATTCTCGCTCTTTCATCGCTTCCGTCTCTCCCTAAAATCCTCATTTGAGGCCCAAAGCGAGGTTTCTTGGCAGGGCACAGATTGATATCCCTCACCATTTGCCACAAAGACCCGCTAGCCCATTGTCAATGTTTTCTAAAGCAGAAATCGCGCTGGGTTTAATAACACCATCCAGATGTTCCAAAAGTGAGAGTCCCGAGTACAAAGGTGCAGTATCCTTTTCCTGCTGTTCCTTCATCCAAGACACTGCAACAGTTTTTAATTAGCAGTTCCTGTGAGAGTTTCAAAAGCAAGAGTTGCAAAGCTTTTTATTATTATTACTTAATATGCCGAGCATATGGTAGTAATAAGCGTCCTAGACGCCGAGAATGAGAAATTGACACTGTGGGTCAAGAAAAACCATGCAACATCTTGAGCATTCGAAGAATTTGATTTTCTACCCAAAAGTAAACGTCCCAGTTCTTGTGTTTTCAGTAGTTTGGTTCATTCCAAATACTTTGCACATAAAACACAAAAGCAAACATGAGAAATACATTTCGCAATGTATGCTGAAGTGTGCAAGAATCTATCCTCTGATCATACCTTCTTGTTGCACAGTCAGAATAGTTCCTCCTATCACGTCTCATAAAATAATTATACTGATGGCTTTTAACAACAACAAAAAAACAACTGCACACCAACAACTAAGGGAAAGAAACCATCGTCAGGAGTCACTCACGCACAATAAAAGTGTACTTTAGAGGAATAAAAGAAAGTCCGACATTCGGCTAGGTTTCAGTGTGACCTTCCTTGTGTTTTTGTTTTTCTGTCTAATCATGTCCACCACTTCAAGAGATGTGGCGGAATCAAATCAGCACTGGGATCAAAAAGGCCTCCCACTCACGCACATTAGTCACAGCTGTAGAGCAGCGAGCTGGATCGATACCCAACAGGGTGTGGCCCATATCTAGCAATGATGTATACTTGCCTTTGACCCTGTAGAGCGCTCCACTGCCATTTTGCTGGGCTCAGCCAATACAAATCATGCATACAATTTGCTGTGTTTGCCTTCGGACAACTAAGCATTTGTCATCACAATTGGAAAAGGTGCTGCCCTCAACAAATCCTGGATAAGATCTTGGTGGGTGAGATGAGTTCTGTAGCCTACTGAAAGCTGGCATCCTTATGGTAAAGAAGGGAATCTGGAACTCTCTGCGACTGCCAATTCTCGCCTGCCGGCAAATACAAGGCATCATTCAGAAGTGCCTCTAATGGAGTGGAACATGGCTGGTAGACGGGTACCAATGGTACACATTGGGTCTCAAGACCGAACTTGAAGGGTGACGAGGCACAACCCTCCATCTGATGCTTGACCCCGGGACTGACGACGTGTGACTGACTATGTGTGTGGACGTAGAGAAATCTGTGCACTGCCAACACCATGTGTTAACCTCCGGAAAAGCTGGTGCAAGCCCTTGCAGCCCTTTAGAGCGATTCACATTTATTGCATGAAAGCTGGGAGCACTGTTGAGGTATCAGACCAGACTGAACAATGGATCCCGCTCTAAAACTACTCTTCACTGGAACCACCTGGTTCTTAGTATATTTTTTTACTTAGTCTGTTTAGGTATGTTCTACTCGTATTATTGGATTTAAATCATCTTAAAATTGTCCTGAACATAAACTATAACAAATACATCTTTCAAGCATAAGGGCTGCAAGTGTATGGTGTTTGTGCTGGGGGTCAATTGGGATAATAAACCAATGGGGTGCGTGGGGTAGGTTAAGATATGCCCAGGCGTAGGCACGTTGGAGAAGACCTCGTGACTTAAAAAGAGCAGCTACCCCCAGAACTATGGCGTGTGCTAAAAAGTGTAACACAATCGCCTCTGTGGACACTCCCAAGTACAGCCAGAAGGGAGAGCAGAAAAGGCTACAAAACGTAATGACCACTGGTGTCAAACGAGCAGTGAAAGTTCACGACAGGACACTGAGGTTCAGACCACAGAAAGCACAAGATGTCGACATACAAATTAGCCCATCTTAACTTGAGGGCCTGCCACCCCGCCCCCTAGCCTCCCCCAACACTCAAAAAAACACCTTGACCGCGTTTCCCGGGAAGCCTCTGGTAAGGCGGTTAAAGAAATGCATTAGTCCTATATGTTAATATGCAGATTACCATAGCCGCAGGGGGCGAAGGACTAAAGAGAACACATTTCCTGTCGCCTCGCCCCACCCCGTGCAGCATCTCTGTCAGCGCTCCTTCCCAAACAGCCCGACTCCCCTGCAGGGAGCATCGGGGCCTTTTGTTATGAACGGGTGACTGCGCGGCTGCTCCCCGCAACGCCCCTCTGCTTTTCATTATCCCCCCCTGCCCAAGTCAACTGCTGAGAGACGATCTGAGCCCCCACCCCGTGATGCATTTCTACAAACAGACACATATATGTAGCTTCCAGGAAATATATATATATAAAACAAAATCACATGTCTGCTGAACACAAGCGCTCCGCGAATGCGTTCTGCCTGGCTGGACGCTAGCTTTCATCCGATGTAAACAGCCCTACACAGAATTCCCGGGGAAGTAACATTTTTCCAAACAAAACCGGCCTTGTTCAGGTCCGTCTGCGCGCTGCCAAAGGCGAAGGGGTGCAAGGGGGGAGGCGATGTGGACGACTCATCGACTATTCATTTAAAATTCCATGGTGATTAATCTGTTGTCAATCAATGTACGTCAAAAGAGACCACAGATGTAAAAACTAGATGTTGTTCGCTCGCTGTGACCCTTTGAAGATATTCCCTTCACGCAATTAACGTATGACCATTTTCACACAGACAAACAAGGTGGCGTTACACCGTTCAATATACACGGCATTTACTGAAAGGTCCAGCCTGCTTTTATTGGACGGGATAAGTAGGAAGTGAGTAAAAAATAAACAGACGCGGAACACACTCGCCAATGTTCTTTGCTCTGCTCTCGGGGTGGAATCACATTTGTGGTGATGGTGCATGCAACAAAAATGATAAACACGCAGAGAGACTAGAAATTACAATAACCGCGAAATACAAACATGGTTGCACAAGGCCCATCCCGCTCGGTTGCGCAAATGCACTGTCATGTGAAGATGGGGTACACACAGCTGCATGGAAATTGCCAGAGAAGATGCATGTTGTAGATGGCCTGGTAAACCATACTTTTCTGGATCTTGAAATATGTTTAAATGTCTATAAAATGCATCCACTTCGCTTTGCTGGCATAGACAACAAACATTGTATTTGTTTTTTTGTGGACAGTTTGCTCTAAAATGCCACAAAACACCCCACCGCCTACCCTAACACTTCACAGACAAATCTGATGATGGGGCACGCCCTATGGCGCTAATGTAGCCCATCACAAAAACTTCGCGACTGTACAATCAAAGACAACCAAACACTGGATGGTGAATAATAGAGGACAACCCCCTGAACCGCACCCATCTGACAGACCAAGGCCATTGTTGTGCACGCCTTAGGCTACGGTGGTCCGGCAGTGGGGGCATCACATGGGCGGGCAGTGGGGCATAACATGGCAGACAGTGGTATGCATTCCATAACATATTTATACTCCAAGTACAGCATTATGTATGTGCACACACAACACAAGTACATGCGTAAGCAGCATTATCTATCTACACGCCCGCTCACACACAGAGCAATTCTCCACAAATGTTCACTTGCCTGCTACAGATCTTCGCTCATAAAAGCAGCACTAAATGAATTCCAATCTATAGAATGCGCATGCAAAGACATCACGCCGCCGAGGCGCTCTCTCCCTGTGCCATAGCAACGCCGACAACAAAGCGGCGAGCGTGCAACTCACCTTGCAGCTGCTTGAAGCGCCCCTCCAGCTGGTTGTAGTTGTAGGGGACCTGGGCGGTGTAGGCTGGGGACATGGGCCCCGGCATGCTGGTCGCCCGCTGTAATTCCATTTAAGACAGATGTCGCGAAGGTGGCATGCACGGACACAGGCTGCTCGCGGCGCGCGGCCACCGGCTTCCTCGGCCCTTCCCCGGGGAGACTCTTCAGCCTTCTGCAAACACGGCGCGCGCTTCAAAATGTGACACGGGGAGGCGAGCTTTGTGCAAATCAATCAATGCTGCAGCAGCATGCTCTTCACAGTCCGGGCCGGGGGAGGGGTGCAGCAATACAAAAATAAATAAATACTATGTACATATATGTATATTTAAGAAAAGGCTTCTAAAGCATGCTGCTGAGAGGTGTGCCTGCCTTGCACTCGTGCTCTCTCCTCCGAGCTCCCCGCGCGCACACCTCCCCAGCCCTTCCTGCCGGGGTGTAATTCAATCAGCAGCCACTCACGGTGTATTTAGTGCTGATGTCACTCGATTAGCATAAAGCATTGTAGAGGAAACCCAGAACGTACCAAGTTGAAGTACGAGCAGGGGGGGAGAGGTGGCAGAAAGAAACAGGAATCCAAGTCGGACGGCTGCAGGGCAGGCATATATTTCACGAGGTGGTCCCTCACAAAGTACAGTGATGAAGAACTACTGCGCGCTTCCAGAGCCCTTGCGCGCACCAGTGTGCACACTGTCAAATAGTACGCCCCTGGACAAAAGTGGTGGAATTACAACCTTTTGTTAAGAGCCTCATGTAACGGGAAGGTCTCAGATTACCGTCAAAGGGGAACGAGAACGCGTTTGCTTCAGGTACCTTTCAGATGGGGTTAGGTTTGATAAGAGATCATTGGAAAACGGGTCCCGCTTCATTTTAGAAGGCTGGACTGGAGACACAAATCCTATGCAGATTACTTCATCTTTATGGATATTATTTTCAAAATACTCATTCACAGGAATGGACCTTTCTGATAATTACAGATTTAAATTTGACCGAAGTTGAACTTTTTAAAAAAAAAAACATAGTATATCATGTAAAAAGTACATAAAGGGTAGCATGTAGTTGGGACCAATAATGGTGTGCCATATTTTTATTTTTAAGTCTTGTCACCAGCATCAATAGTATTAATTGACAATGGTCATTGGTTATCTTTGAGGAATCCTCTATAAACAGCTATCAAGACCACAAAGAATTTATGTACAGGAAGCTATTAATAATATCACATACAAGAAAAAGACATTGGCAAAGCCAATAGGTCTTGCTTTTTTAATGCAAGTACCAAGCTAAGACTTTGCGAATGCTTGACAAAACCCCCCCAAAAAACTAATGGAAACTGGTGTGCCACGATGTATGCGTCATGATGCTCCAGCAGCCATCCTGGAACAGGTTTTCTTAAATAAAAACATACCAAGATGGCTGCCAGTGGATGCTTGTTTCTGGTCCAGGGAAGACCAGCCTGGCAGTTCAGACTGGACTGTTCCCATGGGGAAAAGGGTCAAGACTGATTTTCATATGGCTGGGTCTAAACTGGAATGGCGTGGCGTGCAAAAAAATGGATGGATTTAACCCAGATCTGTGACAGGGAGTGAATGTTTGATTAATACAGCATTCTGTTCATCATCTGTTCTTTTTGCTTTGTGACATAATCGTTGCGCTAGCATTCGGAGGCTATAGTGTCATTTTGGACTCTTTGGTTTTAAGTTTAATTTATTATTCAAAAATGTTAGGCGGCCATTTTCAAGCAGTAGATTAAAGAAAAAAAACCTTCAATCGAAAACAAAAATATAATTAGTGAGTGATCTGGTGGCAGTACAGCTTCCGGGTCCTGGGTTTAGAACAAATAAGTTTACAAAAAAAATAGAAACAAATTAAAAATCAAGCTGAGACTGGAGAGGAACGGGAGAGCAAAGGATAAGCAGAGGGAAGAAGGACGGTGAATATGTGGGTGAACGGATAGGGGAAAGCAAAGAAATATGTGCTCCTAAGGAGTGCTAAAAATAAAAGATTAAAAGCACGAGGAAGAGTCGGGTGAAAGGCACAGCAGAGAGAGAGGAACAAATATGTAAAACAAGCACACAAGGAGGAGAGAAGAAATAACACATGCGCTCCAATAGAGTGTTAAAAGAGAAAGAAAAAAGTAGTTCCCAGATTGTAAGCAATGGAAGGATATAACTCATCCTATCAGAAACACTGTAATAACAACCTATGCTCCAAGGGAAAGTCAAGCACAATAAAATGAATGAAAGCAATTGAATAAGAAGAAAATTAATAAGCTTGATAAACAAGCCCACAACAATAAGCAATGGGCTCACCTGAAGCCCACTCTGAGTTTTGGCATTGAACGCAAGTATTTTGGTAACAAACAGCTAACGCTGTCAGCACAGGCGGCCGTATCAATTTTTTTTCTGGAGAGAGGCATGTAAAGCTGTCCATTTTCTTCAGATTGTGACAGTGGCTTTCAGCCAGTCCTGTTTTTCAGCCTGCAAAGAAGCATACTGGGACACATAGTTACATTTTCCTTAGCCTTGGTGAGGGTCTCATGAGGGGAGGCCAGTTGACTGTAACAGAACAGTGTTTTATTCATTGTACCATTGTTTTGAATTTATATAGGCATAATCAGCTATAAGTATGGCATTGCAGCCCTTTTGGTAGTCCGTGAACGACTTTCCACGCAGTTACAGCCAATCTCAGGGACAGCCATGTAACAGGAACTCGAGCATGAATGCCAACATCAACGTACCTTCCTACCGCACACGTCTTTCTTGTTTTCACCTGTGCCAGACATTGTCAGGAAGCATGCCATATGGAAAACATTCCTCTCCTGAGGTTCTCTTACTCGTTCAGTCTCTTCTGCCCACGCAGCATCCAAACCTCCTCCAACCCAAACCGGTTTCAGGAATGTTTGTCCTGCATTACTTTTGCGCCTCAGGCTAATTTTGTACAGGTAAATATTTGTTTGTGAGAGTTGTACAGAGCGCAATATGAACTGAATTGACTGGAGGATTTGTGGACAGCGAGCGAGAGATGGACAGACATTTTTTAATCGTGCACACCACTTGCAGTTACTAAGGCCAAAATCCACTCCATTGGTCTTTAAGGTAGTGCGTGTGTTTGTGTGTTCGTATGTCATGCATTTAGGTATGCCAACCCTAGCTTGGAAGGAACAGGGCGCTGTATAGGACAGTAGGAAACAACTGGTGGTCTACAAGGAAAACATTAGCATAGGCGGCCGAGTTCTCTCTTTTATACAGGCCTCAGATAGAATCAGCTAGGTCTTTAACAATGGGCCTTCCACAAAAGAGATGAGCTTCAATTCTACAGTGAAGTGTAGGAGTTCATAGACCCAGGAGGCTCCCAGTAATGGATCCCGCCCCCCTCCAACTCAACAAAATGAATGACATGATGGCAAGCGCTATTCATACATACAGGTCATGTTGATAAACAGAAAGCATAACATTAAAAAAAATGTGTAATCAAGCATTATCAAACAAAAATTACAATTCACAAGCCATTATCATATTAACAGCCCACAGCAAATGGCACCCTTTTATCTAACAGATTCATCTTCATAAATAAAGAAAACATTCTTTACAGCCAATTACACAATTTCTGATTATAGGATACGCTGCACAGCACTTGGACCCATTTTGAGCTGATTTATACCCAGACCACACAGGTAAAACCACCTGCATTCCTGAGGGGCGGTCCCGGCCTTCAGCCCAGAAATTAACACATGCCATGAAATCCGCGCCCCCCTACACACTTCAAGGTATCAAAGAGGTACATTGCATAAGGTCAGAGTCATTAGTTATTTCATCATTTCTTTTTAGCCACGGGGTCGAGGAAATTAAGTGATTTGTCGAGAATCACAGGATGTTGCACTGACGCCGGGTGCGTTCTGGGATGGTAGTTTAGATATTGGCCCAAGAGCTTGAAAATATTTGCCTTCATTACAGACTGGGAACAATTATGGAACCAGGCCTGGCATGTCCCAGCAGGGACAGTTCAGTCAGTCATGAAGTAAAATGTGCTCAGATAAACTTACCAGCGGCTCAGACTGATTAGAGCATTTCCGTCTAACACCTTGTGATGTTCCAGCAGCTCGATTCATACTCCGGGCTTAACTTAGTCCAATTGCATACCTACCTCTGCAGAGAGAATATTATGTGAAATTTCTCATTACCACTACTGGAAATAGGTAGGTTGTGGTAGAGAAAGACTCTTTAATTGCTTATAGTCTTGTGTCAACCTGACTAGCGTAGATAACAGACCTATGCACTGTAATGCAAGTAAGGAAAAACAAGCTCACCTGTGCCGTTCTTGGCTAGAAAAAGACAGCCAGAAGTGGGATGCCCTGGGCCCCTCACTCTGTTCGGCCATAGAGCACTAATGATTGGTACACAGTTATGTACCTGATCAACCTTTACAGTCTTATTTAATGCCTTTGCCGAGCTAACCCTATCGTTGTTTTGAAATTAAAATATTCTTATCCTGGTCAAGCAATAAACTCACTTTGAAGAGGGGGCTCAGGATAATTCTTGAAAAAACTCAGAGTGCTAGCTTGTTCGCCCCAGTGCTTTTGCTCAAACAGCATTCTCAAGACATGCCAAGAGGGTACCCATCCATCCCAGAGCATTGGTTGCAAGGCACAAGATCGTAAGATCCACATTAGGAGAGAGAGAAATTGGTTCAGAGTGAGAAAAACCAAATAAATTGAAGTGAGGAAATTGTTGACGATGGCTAAGCTCCATAACAAATGCAAATAAGACAGGCCAGATCTGAAACTGGCAATAATACAGCAAACAATTCTTTGAAGGATGTAATGGGTTCAAGTTTTCCTTCAGAAACTCAATCAGGCCGATGCAGACTATTGCTGGAGGAAATCTGTGATGAAAACATTTTGGGATTGAGTGTTTACAAGAGTCAGCATACAGCACAATTCGAAATCTACAGCCTGGAAGTGAAAGTGTTCTCTTTCGAAGCATTAACCATCATCTTATGGGTAAGTAGTAGAACAGGGCGTGTCATAACCGGACACCCAAGATGTTACTCAAATTTTATGATGAGAAAAGGAATAGCAGTGTAGATGCCTTCTCATGGATTCAGAAACCTTCCCAACTTTCCACATGCACACTTTAAATACAAATGTACAGGAAATGTTACTTATGTTGGAGGATAAGGTATGAGTCTTCCCCTTGAAGGTTTTGATTTCCATTCAGTCTCAAGTGCCTTAAACTCCATGATTCAGAAAAGGGGGTGGTGATGAACAGAGTGTCTGAATTAAGCAGACCACTCCTACCCAGTCCAAAGATCAGGGCTTGATTCATCACAGTTATTTAGCTCACTGCACCATCCCAGCTCAGAACCTGGCTATATGCAAATTAGTCTGTCCCTGGCCCAGTGCATCATGGGAACAGGGCAGACCAAAGTACCAAGTCAATTCTTCACCAGAAAGGAGACAAGCTTCCGGGGACCGGTTTCTGGCATTTCAGCCGTCGTCGGCCCGGCTTGCTTGAATCCTGATGGTGCAGTGAGCAAGGGACTCATTTCTGAGTATACCCTGCCACACCTATAGTGGCCAAAAACGATTCAGAAAAGGGGGTGGTGATGAACAGAGTGTCTGAATTAAGCAGAACACTCTTACCCAGTCCAAAGATCAGGGCTTGATCCATCACCGTTATTTAGCTCACTGCACCATCCCAGCTCAGAACCTGGCTATATGCAAATTAGTCTGTCCCTGGCACAGTGCATCATGGGAACAGGGCAGACCAAACTACCAAGCCAATTCTTCACCAGAAAGGAGACAAGCTTGGGCGCAGTTACTGATGCAGAAGTCCCTTCACAGTGGCTTCTGCTCTGTTGAAGATGCACACCACTTCAGCGATTAAAGAGCTCAGTTGGGTATACTCCACCCAGTGGAACAGAACAAATGGCATACATGCCCATGTATGTGATAGACTCCCTAATCAGGTTTCAAGTTAAAGGCATAGTCTCGACCTGCACTACCTAAGGGGAATAGAGTGTCCAATACTTGGCACCTGCGGCAAAGAAGAACATGGCTCAAGCATCTATTCCAGTGAGCGCAAGCTGGCAGTCCTGTAGCAAGACAATCACCCATGTTGCTTCCCTATGCTTCTCCATTGTGTGTCCCTACCACGGCCTCCTCTGAAGTTCCTTTAGAGCAAATAGATATCACCAAGATAAGTTCCCACCAACATTGAAAGCAAATGCGGTTCTTCAATGCCAGCATCGCGTACCACAGAAAAACCCCAGAACTATCACTGAGAGTTGGGTAAGATGGCGGGTCCATTTGCAAGAATGTGTCTGGCACATAGAATAGCTTCATTGTTACTGAAGCTTGCCCAGTGGTATTGGCAATTTATCATGCTTAGCAGAGTATGGGGGTTTGGGAGCTTATTTCATGTGCATTCTGTACCATACAGGGCTTTCAAAAAGTACCTATTTGTATTGTATGATTAGCATTGACTTATGATACGGAACATAAGAGCAGTCATCTAACAAAAATGTACAAATTCTGAGAAGTCACACCATCAGCAAGGTTAATAGAGATTTGTGGGTTTAATCATGCTGCTAAAGTGAATTGGGAGAAGGCAGTTAATCAAAGGCTCGCCCGCAGCAGGGAGCTCTTGTATTTTCATATTGGCTTGGATCTGATTTCTTATATGGAGTTTCCTGTGCTAGATTTGCTCATTCCTATTGATATGGGTAACAGTCTCTTTTGGTGATCTTCTAAGGGGAATGTGCTTACACTAAACATCACTTGACAATGGAAACAACCAGGACTAATTTCCTTAAACAAATCTAAAATCTAAAACAAATTTGAAATGCACTAGAAAACAAAATTAATTACAGCTAAACCTGGCAGAAGGATACGTGGTACATGAAAGACGGGCCACTTCTAATGATCTACCGAATAATACAGATAATGCTGCTGTGGTCCTTTATGGGAAAGTGTTCAGGAGATTTTAGGATAAAGCATGGCCATCACAATGATGAAAATGCTTATTAAGCTTGTGAATAACAAAAGAGTCACATTGTTAAGACACCAAAAACCAGAAGAAGAAACTGAACAGTGTAATCCACCTGAGGTTACTGAAAAATATTAAGACCTTAAAGGGGTAATGCATGGACAACAACCTTACCACAGGGAGAAGAAATCTAGAAAGCAGAGAGCAGACGAAAAAGACTATAAGGATGGCGGTGTCTTTTTTTACTTTTTCATGAAAATATGAAAATGTAGTAATTTTCACAAAAAAGCTGAGAAATGGACAGATAGAATAAGACTTTGTTTAATCAAGCTGTAGCTCAAACACCTTAAGCACAAACGGAGAATAGGATACTTCTATAAGAGGCACACCCCAAATTAGTTTTTCAAAAGTAGTACAAAGGTTTTGTATAGCAAACTAAATCTCGCCTACATGGTTTCAATAGAAAGTAAGAAAAGAGAAGAGGAAAGAAAGAGAAAATAACATAAGTGCGAAATTTGAAGGTGTTACCACCAAATCAGGGGGGAAACGGAGCCACCCGACAATAAAGACCAAAACAGATGATATTGATTCTTCTACCATGAGAGAATTGAATGATGTATAAAATGCAGCTACCAATCCAAAGTGAATACTGTGAACTTATGGGGACAAGCCTTTGATCAGAAAAAAAAATAACAATTTGAGCAAGAGACTTCTTTTCCGTCCGTCACAGTTGTGCGATTTCCCACGACTACATATTGATTTCTACAAATACATAAGAAAGTTGAAATTAACTTTGTTTTTCAATGAGAAAGACAATATTAGAAACGGACCATTAACAATGTATGGATATGAAAGCCCTTATCTATTGAATTGTTCATCACAAAAAGGGGGGGGGGGTCTGAGGAAGTTTAAAGAACTGCAAGGGTTGTCTCCCTAACCTATACATATAACACAATCAAGAAACTCTTGGGTCTAAAAAATAATAGGTAACTGTCAAAAACAAAGGCCTAGACACAAAGGGATATCCCGTTAAAAGGACGATTTAACTCACCACCAAAGTTGGTATGTATCATCATTGGGATTCTCCTTGTGCCTTGATGTCTGGTCACAGCATGACCTACAACCCCCCTCTCTAAGAGGGTGGAGCTCAGGGATGTTTTTTGTGATGGAGGGTATGCTAAATACCACAGTGATGAGCTCAAGGTAGTGAGGGTAGCAGAGCAAGTGCTGTGGCAGGAAGGACGTTTGACTCTCTGCTACCAGGATGGTGAGTTCCCCGGAACCACTTGCCAGGGTGAGGTGAGGCGTGTTCACTGACATCAGCGGGTACCACCAGTGAATCTACCACTGTATGATGACCTTACAGGATCAATGGGTGGTTTGTGTATTTGATATCTTTTTTCACTATTGTTTTGATTTACAAACACTGAGCAGCAGTACTAACAAGTAGGTCCTGAAGATAGCCGCTACACCTCTATGTGAAACTTATCGACCACATATTGACATGAACTGCGGGTGTATGTGTTTCCCGCAAGTGCCCTGTTTTTAATCCTATCCTGGCCCATGGAAGCATGAATAAAGAGCTATTACATACCTTGGAGTTTTGAGCTCATCACTGTGGTATTTAGCACACCCTCCCTTACAAAAAAAATCCCTGAACTCCTCCCTCACAGAAAAGGGGTTGTAGTCTGTGCCGTGACTAGGCATCACGGCACAAGGAGAATACCAATGATGAAGCATGCAACCTTTGGTGGGTGAGGGAATTCATCATTTTAAATGGATATTCCTTAGTGGCTAGGACTTTGTTTTTGAGAGTTGTTTATTATTTTTCAGACCCAAGGGTTTCTTGATTGTGGTATACTTATCTATCGAAACCTCAATGGATGACAACCCTTTTATAAATAATTGATGAAGGAAGGCCTTATGTAGCAACTTGTACATTGAATTGCGTACTTGTGGTTAAACATGACTTATTTATAATTTGAAAAAATCTCTCATGGACACTCATTTTCACAAAGCAAGAAACTTTGAAAAGTTGTCATCACAACCACCGTTAAAATCTCAGACTATCATCTTATGCACATAAATATATGTGGTAGGCACCCACATACTCTGCTGTGCCACAGACAGTGAAATGAGGGAATGGCCGAATGCCCTACTCTGTGAGGGAAGTGTCTTTCCGCTCATGCGTGTGATGGTCTGATTCATAGACAGAGCCAGGCCCGGCTCCAGGAATTTCTGAGTGTGCCAAGGGTGCATTCGGGTGGGCCACTGTGGGCTCGATTTGTCTCTTATATGTCTAGCCAGGCCTGCTTCTAGGCTCTCCTTTATTTCTTCTTAGTCTTACAAGGTCCAGTAAAATGCACTTTTCCCCAAATCTCTTTCTAAATATTATCACTCTCAAAAAGTTTTTTCTTCTCTCCATGTAATGTCCCTTTGATGGGAAGAGGAGGTTTCTGAGGTAGAAGTATCAGGCAAGTGACACTACTCGGGCTCCCTCTGTGTGAGCCTCCAGGGAGAATCCCTCTTCATTACTACCTCCACCTGACCCTGGACTCTGCAGTACACTCTTACCGGCTTGATTAGCCATTTTTCTACCATCCCTCTCCAGTGCACCTCATCTCTTAGCTGACCTTGGGCCCCAGCCCCATATCAGCCACCATCCGGTTCCACTTTCATTGTTCCCGGAAAAAAAAAAACATTAGTAAAATCACCTTCAAACTTGAAACATTGAATATAGCAGTAAATGTAATTAGCATGTACTTTAAAGTATGTTCCACAGTTTCCCTAATGACCAGACTGTTAATTAAATAACCAAAAACAGAAAGGCCATGACAGGGCCGGCTTTAGCGCTGGTGCATAAGTCTTTTTTGGCATCCCACCAATGACCGCTTTGTCCGTAGATCTCTCCGTAGCCCCTCCACCCCAGGACCTCCTCCTTGGATTCCCTCTTTGCCACCCTCCAACAATGCCCCTCATCTCTCTGCAGCCCCTCCCCCTATTGACCTCCTCCTCGGATTCCATCACTGACACCCTCACCTCTCTGTAGCTTCCCCCTCCCCCATCTCATGACCTCCTCCTTGGATTCCCTCTTTGCCACCCTCCAACAATGCCCCTCATCACTCCATAGCCCCTCCCCCTATTGTCCTCCTCCTCGGATTCCCTCAATACTACCCTCCACCGGTGCCCCTACTCTCTGGAGCTCCCCACCCCCCTCCCTCCCTCCACCCCATGACCTCCTCCTCCGATTCCCTCACTTCCACCCTCCACCAGTGCTCTTCCTTTCTCTGTAGCCCCCCTCTCATATGCATTTCATCGGTTGTATAGCGCTACTCATATCAGTGTAGGGTGTCACAGTAATTTACATCATGCACACATTATACAGAGACAATAAATCAGTCTACAGGGAATGTCACATAAATGACTGAGGATTACAAGGTGTAGGAATCACGTCATCTGTACAGGTGGGCAATATATTTTAAGAGGGTTTAGTATGGAGAAGTACAAACTCAGGATTTTTTTTTTTTTTTTTTGAAAACCTTTATTGGAAAATCAAGGAGATACATGCGCAAGCCCACAACCATCATGGCCGGCTGCAAAGACAGTCCTTAAAAACAGGAGAATCGTGGGCAATAGGTCAATATACAAACAGGATATTTCGAAGTACACTATAAGGACTGCGGGGTGCGCGATATAGGATATGAGGTTTTCGTTTTTAAGTTTAGAAGAAGAGAGGGGGCTGCGTACAACAAGGACTGCACACCTTACATAAAGGACAAAGAAGAAACAGGGGGGACGTACCCCAATCACAATCGGAGATAGGCTATAGGTACAGCAATTATACAGTCAAAGCAGCCGCAGCGAAAAGACTAGACAATGGCAACGATACAAAAAGCTACTTTACCAAGTCCGATCCCCGAAAGCCCACGCCCAGAAACAGGGAACAAAGGTGTGTCGAAATGCAGGAAATAGAGAAAAAAAAAAAAAAAGGTGCAAGACCCAGTGACAGCCAGCCCCACTAAAGAGGAAGACCCTCCCAAAGCCGGAAAAGAGCGATAGGGACCATAGAACAAAACAAACTAAAACAACAAACCCCCCCCACACCCGCCACCCTGCACCCCTGTAATGGCTACGGCCTGACCCACTAACAGCGTGCCTGTCGCCCCGGAACTGCCCCACAGTAGGGAAATTATAAAGAGTGGAGGAGGAGAGGAGCAGACTCGCTCCCGGGCACCCGGTGCCCCCTTGCCGGCAATTAAAACATATCGGTACAAGGGGTCAACATTGAGCAAGGTATACACAGTCGGGAAGACTACGAGCGGAGCGTAGGCAGTAACACGCAGGAAACAGGATTAATCATAAAACGGTAAAGTTCGCTCCCCAAAGCATTCATACCCACTATAGTAACAACGTCATGAAAGCAATACCCCTTGCAGCCAAAGTCACAAGCAAAAATGAAAGCCAACCTAAAGCAGTCCCTTGGCCCCTCCCATACATGGTATTATATGAGCACAGAATGTGAACTAGAGCAGCAAGAAGTAACATATCAAGGGACAGAGTCAACTAGGCGCAGCATCAAATAGGACAACGTATCACGCATCCCTCACATTCCCAGCACAAAGGACGATGACCCAGAAGGGAGACAATTATCCTTGTCCAGTCTTGCTTAAAGTACCCGAACCAGCGACAGTACCAATCTCTAGCATGTGTGACGGGTGAGACCTGGCAGTGAGACAGACCTTCCACACTCCATGCAACGAAGCAACACAGGAGAGCCCCAATCCAATGTCCAAATACAGCAGGAACAGCACCAGGATAACAAGCAACAGGTCGTTGGAAAAGGATATTGCAGCCAGGTCCAGGCCAGCATGTCCAGAAAGTCCAGTGCATACAATAGTACACGTATGGAAAGTCCCAAGACACCGTGTTTCCGACCCTCCAGCATCGATAGTAGGCGCCATCTTGAAGCATCCGGGCGCCGAAGACGGCGACTCACTGTGCACGAACGGGTCAGCCGATCTCATTCGCTCCACCGCGAGGATCACGTTGTCCAGCTTGCTCCCCAGTAATAAGGCGCCCTGCACCAAGGTGTCATGAAGGGCAGCTAGAGAGGCCAGCAAAGAGTCAAGGTGCAAACCAGTTCCGTGCCCCCCGTGTATCCTGGTCTCCTTCTCCATAGTAGCACGGGTCAGATCAGGTCCGGTGTGAGGTCGTGGCATGGGCAGTAAGGCAGCGAGCAGTGCAGCTCCCCCGGAGGGCCACCGAGATAAATCAACAGGCACCGCAGGAATCCGTGCAGCTGAAGGGCGGCCCGCAGGAAATTAGGGAGCCTCCCGCCAGAAGCGGGATGGTTAGGAGAATTCCTCTCGGCGGAGAGCAAGTGAAAGTAGTGTTGCACTATCCGGTTACACAGGGGCACAGGGAGAGTCTCGGTCCTCACACGTAGCAGGAGACCGCAAACATAAGCTTGCCAGGAAAAGCGCCGCCACACGCCACCTCAGAGTTGACCGGTCCCTCCAGGCCAACGGCGGCCGTTGTTGTTTACTCGGGGACCAGCCTCACAAGATGGCCGAGTCCCCGGTCTCAGGGCTGCTGCGGGCCGCTAGCGTCGCCGACCATATCTCGCCTCCAGAAGCAGGCACGAACCTCGGGATTGCGCCCTCGATGATCGGGCGCTTTCATGTCCCCGTACACTCCGTCTTGCCGCGGCAGGTCACGCGGATTGCGGTTCCGGGAGGAGATGGTGATCGGAGCCGAGGGACTAGGCGGCCATTGCGGTCGCCGGCTTGGCTCCTCCCCCCACAAACTCAGGATTTAAAGAGTACTCCAGTGGTTACGGGTTGGCTTTACTGATAAAAATGTATATCTGCCCGAACAAACTCCTTTTAGCAACATTAGAACAATGTAAGACTGGGGAAGTTCTAACAATATCACAAAACAAAAACAGCAAAGTTTGTATGCAGCTCTTGGATGACACTTCAGAGGTCACCGTCCTATTTTAGGATTGTAACTTCTGAAATGCAAGTAACTCAAGGATCTCTGTGACAAAGGCAGTAACCCACTGAGCTATCCACATAAAATACAGTGTATCTGCATTTAAAAACTACTAACAGTCAAATGACTGCTCTCCAGCAGGATCATAAATCACCAGTTATCTGAACATTTTATATTGTTGTACATCGGTGGCAGAGTCACTGCTCGGGCAAAGGCTCATGTTTGGGTGGGTCAACCTCATCTTTGGTTGGGCCTGGCCCACTCGCAAGAACAGGGCCTGGATAGAGCGCCACTGCTATCCTGGCTACGGCCTGGTACTCCTTTGCACTGTTCAGCACGTGAGTTTCCACACGGCTACTGGTTTTCTGCAGGCCAGAGTGCGGATGACAAAGATTAGTGAGTTGTGAGTAGTTTGTCACTGGGCGTGCTGGGCTGTGTATCCTAGAAGCTGCTTGCCTGTGATGGGCAGTGGTTTATGAGTTGAGATCTGCTTGGGTGTGCCACGTGTCTGCTGGAACGCCTTGTTGGGCATCTGCTCACTCGCTGGAGCCTCACTGCTAGGGTTGCCAAATACTCGGCTGCCTGGTTTTGATCCAACCTCAAGCTTCGCTCTTTCATGACCCTGCACTCCCGGTCCCCTTACATCTCACTTGTAGATTCTTTTTCATCCTGAAGTTCTCTCTTTGCCTTTGTTTCCCTTTCTTTCTTCCCTTTCCTATTTTGTCTCCCTTGCTTTGGGTTTAAGTCTGAAGATGAAAAATAAATCCCTATCTCCAAAAAAAAGAGCGTTAGTTCCCAACCACTTTAAACCACTGGCACAAATTAAGCACCGACTACTTCTGTAGTACCTCTCTGTAGAGCCCTGGCTGGACTTAGAGAGGCACATTTAAAAAGAGGTGTAAAATATCAGCAACATCAGAAACTGGCCCAAAAAAATCCACGGCCAACTTCATGTTTTATTTGCCATGGGTTGTTTGAAAGAAACGTTAGTCATCACCCTCTTAAGTGCTTTTCAGCGCGCGCCTATATTAACCCGCTTGAATGCTTCCCTCTATACACCTGTGACGGGTCTGCCCAGAGTACGCTGGGAGCCCGAGGGCTGCTTCCGGAAGAAAGCCCGCATGCCAGGGCAGGCTGTGTGCAATTAGTGTAATTCCGTCACTCCTGCTTCTGTGCTAATCCCGAGCTTTACGCACACCATTTCCGAGCCGGGAAACAACGCGGCACCTGCTTTGAGATAACAGTGCGTACACTACACCCACAGTGCCCCGCCCTCACCAAACAGGTGTTGCTATAGCTGCTGTGCACGCCTGAGGTGCAACCTGAGATAAGCGCGAGGCCGCGGCTCACCTTATCAGCCAGGCCCGCGCGACGCAGCCCTTCTGAGCCCGCAGCTCTCGCTGACCAGCTTGGAACTTTCACGAGCACTGACAAAGACTCGAGGTCTCAGGCTGGCGTGCCTTTACTAATGCTTATTTTGTAATGGTTTTTGCAAAACCTTATTGTTGGGAAAGTTACTGGGCTCGCAGCAATTAAAAACGAATGGCTAAAAGCGAAAATTGTTTTGGGGTTTCAAAACAGTACAAATTGCTATAGTAGTCCCTTCACTGAAGAGAACCACTTTATGTGGGAAGATGCCTCTAGAGAAAGAGCAGAATGCTGTCGCTCACAGTGAAGTTAGCCAATGGCTGAAGTAGGCTGGCCCACGGCCCATACTGTATACTGCAGTAAGCTGAAGAAAAATGTGAATTGACACAACAAAAGACCAACAGATGAAGTGGACTAGCGAAAGACCCCATTAGTATATTATATTAAAAAATGTTGTAAAATTAAAATGTCTTGGGTAAGACCATACTCAAAAAAAGAATCCTGTACATGCTCGGAAAAGGGATGAAGAAAAGCCACTGTTTTATGCTGTTCTCCTTTTTGATAATCAGACAGTTTACCTTTAGTTAAACAATACCCTCTGATTAATAGGAAGAGAAATATAAATAGAAAAGTTACTACCAAAAAGAATGGGAAGAATTTGACAAATTTAGCATGGGGCGGTGTTGTTCACACAGAAGTATGCATCAATGAACTTCCACAGCTGCCAAGTGGCCCATATTTAATGTATGAGACTTTCCAAGGTATTCATGGATTTTGTGTGTGACTGAGCGGGTGGAGTGTATGTGACTGGTTGTTCTAGTGACGGGATTTAAGAAAATACTCGGGACAGAGGCTGCTTTGCGACTTTCTATTCTGTTTCTTGCATAAGGGCTTCCTTGGGTTCTCTAGCCCGGTCAAAATCACAAATTCCTTGCCATTGCTATTGGTCAAGCAAAACTATATCGCGTGTTACACCTCACCCCTTGTTCCAGGTTCCCTTATCAACCTGTTCTTTTGTTTTATATCAATGTCTATGGGGTGCCTGTTCCGTTTGTTTTATATCAATGTCTATGGGGTGCCTGTTCCCAGGATTATGTGGTCATTCTAAGGTTACTAGCTCCATGTTTTTAATACATTCTGCATCATCCTCTTCTTAGCATGGTAACAGTTATGGGCTCATCTGTCTGGTCTGTGGAATGGGCGTGTTGGTTAAACAGTCCATCAGCCTGTTAGTATACAGAAAAGGAGAGATTTAAGCATGTTCCAGGTTGAAGGAGTGCAATAGATGATACACACATGAAGGTTTATGCAATTGCCTGCTGTCCAGCCTTGTAATGATCTATCACAAGTGACAGAGGAGGATGTTTCTATTCATGTCGCAGGTGATATTGAGGGTGTGAGTGATATACTTGCAAGGACATGCAGATGGAAGTTTTGTTGGGTGTCTCTGGGTAGTTGCCCTATGTTTTTAGTCTATCTCCTCTGGTGTAAGTAGATATGATGAGTTTTCAGGTTGTATAGTCTGGGTTAGTCTGGACCCGTGTTTTAGCAAGTTAGGCAGTGTCAATGGTATAGTTAAATGTAGGGCTTGTGTGTTAATTGGTGTGGTTATGTATTATGCTACGGTCATGCTTGCGGTGATTGTTTAAGGTGTTGAGGTGCATTCTAAAGGGGTGTCAGAATGTTCTGCGGGTGGTAAGCATGAATTTGTGCAGTGTGAGTAGGTTTTCATCCATGCAGTGGGATTGGGTGAATGGTGTAGGATTGCCGTTGTATTAATTAGTCCAGAACCTTGTTGGTGGGTTGACATGCCGTTTGATGTTGGGTAGTGTTAGTGGTGTGCTGGGATGTCTTGGGTGTGCAGTGTGTATGGAATAGGGAGCCACGTTTGTGGCGGAGTGGTTATTAAAGTGGAGTGCTTTGTCGGTGACATTTGTTGTGTTTGGAAAAAAAAGAGTTTTCCATTAAATCAAACAGAACCCAGTAGCATACTCCACCATGGTGTAACTTGTGCACAGCTGGACTGAACACAAAGTAGCCCTGGCAATAATTTTGGACTAGACCCGGAGGGGTTGGGGGGTGATATTGGACGTTAACTTGCCCTTTGAATATCAAACCAGACGTGTAGTGGGTACCTGTCTGGGAGTCCTTAGAAGCCTCCGGAAAACTCTGGATCTGCTTCCTATTGAGGCCAGGAAGACTATGGTGCATAACCTTGTGACATCCCGCCTGGACTATGGCAACATATTGTATCTGGGTACCATTGCCAAATGTATGAACAGACTTCAGGTTCTACAGAATGCTGCGGCTCACCTGGTTCTTGTGCAGCCTAGGAAGGCCGCCTCTAGGAAAGCCTTGGCCTCCCTCCACTGGCTTCCCATTAGGGAGAGAGTGCTGTTTAAGGCACTCTGTGTGTGCCACCGCATCACCCTGGGAATTGGTCCATCGTACTTGACGAACTTGCTCACTCAACATGTCCCCACATGGCTCCTTAGATCGTGCGGGAATGGTTTGTTGCTTGTTCCTAAGGTCATGAAGGCCAGGATGGGTGGTCGGTATTTCCGCTTTCTGGCTGCGCAGAACTGGAATAAACTTCCCCTGGGTCTCCGGCTGGAGGCATTGGAGGCTAAATTTAGGAGAGATCTGAAAACCCACCTTTTCTCCCGTGTGCAGGGATAGCCCGTTCATACTGGATTGTGCTCGTAAGTTAACCTCCTCTCACCACAGCATGGGGACACACCGGTTGGTGTAACCAGGCGCTTTACAAATGTGCCTATTATTATTATTATTGCAGCACTGTTGCAAAACCAGCCCACAGTAACAAAACCATCCGCCACCCTTCCAGTCTCAAGGGGAAATACCTGATGCCCGCTACGGCCAGTGTGGCTCTTAACTTGTGGCAGCAACTCCAATGGATTTATGTCAGGCACCTCAGGCTTCGACGCCACACATAGCAGTGTGTTCTGCCCCCATCCCAATCACCATTCTAATTGTGCATTCAAGGTTTAACAACTTCAGCACTGTGGACATTTCCTCTAGGTTTTCCTCTTACCACCTTTTCATATTATCATATTACAGTGTGACTGGTGGGCATACCTTTCTTTTTTTAGGTATGACTTGACTTGAAATGGTTATGCTGGAGTGTGACCAGCTGTCCTCCTTCACTGCATTTCAGCCACTGTGTTCCGAGTCTAAACAATTTTCTGTTCTGATGACACCCTCACAATGTTTTTTAGGGGTTAAAACACTGTAAACAGGATGGTGAACTGTCATGAGAAACCTAGGCTCCTGGACAAAGGTCAATTCTGTCCATGTTTCGTTTTTATTTATCCTGTTAGCCATTTCTGTACATACATATGCTTTTTATTTCAAAATATCACACTGCGTGATCACTGGAACATTGAACACATTGGATATATTTATTGATTTTTCATATACGCACTAAATGTGTTATATTCCAAATTTGTATTGGCAGAGATGATATTTTTTCTTTTCCTCCAACACTGATTTGCTTTGGAGATAAATTAGAAAAGCTCAGACTATGTTATTATTAACTTTGGAGATAAATTATATCCCATATATTGTTAATTAGTCTTTAGTTATACTACAAAGAGCCATTGTCTTCTTTTGAGGATATACAACGGATTGTTCTTATTCTGTAGAGTGCTCTGCTCTTGGGATGGCTTGTGGTCCCGTTCAGAGACCAGTCTTGGCAGTTCAGACTGAACTTTTCCTATTGGAGCATGACCACGGCTGATTTGCATATGGCTAGTTTCAGGCTGAAGTGGCTTGGTGAGCCAATAATTATGGAGTGGATTGCCCAGAGTAATTAACATTGGTTATGACTAATTCAAGCAATCCACCCGTCACTTTTTTGTTGCCTAGTTTTCATTGAAGCACTTCAGCTTCCCAGAGCAGGTCTCACTGCAAATATGCCTGAGAGATGCACAATGCGCCTCAGTTAGAAAATAAAATTTCTCTTAAACACAACAGAACTGTACTTATTCACCAATTCCTCTTGTCTTTGCATGACAACTGCAATGGTGTCTTTTCTTGACGCCACGCCAAATCAACAAACAAACTACCTGGAGTCCAAAACTATGCAGGTTGCCTAATCTTCAGCTTAAATACAACCGTTCACATCACCCAGGCCAAACGTTCTCCACGCCGGCTGCACACAATGCAAAACATTGTCTTTAAGAGCTAATGCCCGAGCAGCAAGCTTTCCATGACCAAATGCCAGGCTATCTTCTGAGAGTGATCCTGCACTAAAACCTGCCCAGACGCTCAAGATTAGTCAGCTAAAATGTAATGACTTCCCGCTAACCAAATACATACATTTTAGGATATAGATATAGATCCCTTAGAAGCCCAGAGCTAGTCCCTATGGCACTTTGTTCTGCCGCACTTTCAGGCTGTATAGGACCTTGTGAGGCTGAGACAAGCACTGGCAACCCATCTGTTGTATATGAATAAGATTCCTGGGTCGCTGATGCGTATTCGATCATCAACACAGGGATCCTCCCTCAGCCAGACGCTGTTCAATATCTACATGGCACCGCTCGCCCACGTCGCACGACAACATAACCTCAACATCATCTCCTACGCCGACGACACTCAGCTGATCATATCCCTCACCGAAGACCCCCACACCGCCAAAGCCAACCTCCACAAAGGAATGAAGGCCGTAGCCGACTGGATGAAGGACAGCCGACTGACGCTGTATTCAGACAAGACGGATGTCCTCATTCTCGGACCCACCCATCAGCCTGGGACGACTCTTGGTGGCTCACATCGCTAGGCACAGCCCCGGAACCCACAGACCATGCACGCAACCTGGGGGTCATCCTCGACTCCACCCTCTCCATGACCAGGCAAGTCAACGCCGTCTCTGCATCCTGCTTCAACACCCTCGAATGCTCCGCAGGATCTTCAAGTGGATCCCTCCTGACACGAGAAAAACCGTCACCCAGGCTCTCATCACCAGCAGACTCGACTACGGGAACGTCCTCTACTCAGGAACAACAACCAAGCTCCTGAGGACTACAACGAATCCAGAACACCTCGGCACGTCTGATCCTCGACGTCCCCCGACGCAGCACATCACACCCCACCTGAGAGGCCTGCACTGGCTCCCCGTCAACAAGAGGATCACCTTCAAGCTCCTCATCCACGCATACAAAGCACTACACAACACCGGACCTACATACCTCAACAACCGACTCCGCTTCCACATACCCACCCGAAGCCTCCGCTCAGCCAACCTCGCCCTCGCCACAGTTCCTCGTATCTGAAAAACCACCGCCGGCGGCAGATCCTTCTCCTACCTTGCCGCTAAGACCTGGAACGCTCTCCCTACCAGCCTGCGACAGACTCAGGACCTGCTGGCCTTGAGAAGACTTCTCAAGACCTGGCTCTTCGATCTTCTGATGAGGTCATCATGTTCTACTGATTCAAAGCCATATGCTACATCTGCACTGATTTTGTTTCTTGCATTAAGACAAGACAAGAGGTGAAGGGTCAATTCAGGACCATAAAAAAGCAAGACAAAATCTTTGAAGCTTCATAACAGCTTCAGGTACGAACACAGAAGAGGAGAGAGGGGGAAAAATAAAGAAAACATGTTTTCATGTAATTAAAAAGAAGATGATGGTGCGGGCCATCATGACATAAGAGACTGTAAAATATCATATTTTGGAGGGTATGGAAACACTAAGATTAAAAAGAAGCCAAACTAAGAGGACTATATAGTACCCGATGGTGGAGGATGGTGCGCCTGGTGCAAATGCAGTACTAACATCAGTGCCACATAAAATATCTATGTTCCAGACAAAAAGTGTACAATAACATTACAGGCATTTCGCGATACATACACTTCTCTCTGTTCTCTTTCCAGCCTCACCCTGGTAAGGGAGCCACGGATATCATAATATTTGCTTGATGCCTAGGCCATGCTCCACACCCTATTTCTAAGGTATCCCTGCCAAGTTGTGCAACAGATTATACAGACTTGCCGTTTAATGTTCACCATCAGAGGACAATTGGCATGTTGGCGCCACTGGGCTAGAACCTATAGAACTGACAATGCGGAGATCGCACAAGCATTTCACCAGCTACACACGTATGCATATCTGCGCCCAACCTAAAATAAATCACAGAAAACCAAATACAATAAAAACTAAAAAAAAATAATTGTGCAAAGCGAATATACATTTGATTAAAGATGTGTATGGATAATTATAGGTTCAGATATAGAAGCAAATTATGTACACAGACATACATATGGACAGCCATGTATAGTCAAACCACGAAACAATGTAGAGAGATGCAGTACTTACAAAGAAATTTGGCTTCATTGTGAGTTTGGCTATTAGACTTTGCACCCACTATTGCAGTGTTTAGCCTGCTCCGCTAAAGGAGAGGAAGAAATCCATCCTATTTGGATTGCTCTGCCAGAACAGAGGTGGTTTCTCCACCAAAGCGTCAGTATTCACCATATGAGGAGCATCTTTGGAGGGTTGAAGGGGAGAACCTCTAGCAGAAATTCCACCAATGTCCATGTGGGGTGGTGAGATTTCTGCCATCAAATGTAGGCACTGGAAATGAACCCCCAACGTTGGTTTACAGTGTAGCCCATACTCAGTATCACTAACAAACTGAGCTGCGTTTATACCAGCATGTGAGAGACACTATATTTTTGTGAAAGCACTACCATTTTTAGGTAGGTCTTTTACAAGAAGATCAGTTGCTGAACACTGGATGATTCAACTTGCCACCATGTTTTTAGGGTCTAGCCTACAGACAGCCTCATGTTCACCAAAATATTCATTAAAAATAAATCATGTGTACATACATAGAGGGGCTTTGGGTCAGCCGTCTTCAACCATTGGTCTGGTCAAGTGTCGTTCACATTTGATTCCACCCACCACACATACAGCAAGGGATACTGAGTCAGCACATTTCATCCACTAGTTGTTTTCCACCGCGAGTGATGGCATTTTGCTTGATCGCATATGTAAAGCAACCCGAATGAAGTGCACTGCTGCACCTTTATGTTTATACTTTTTCTATTTTTTTCAAATCATTTTTTTGAAATACTGCAAATTTTAGCAAAAAAAAATAAAAATCATTTGACGATAGCCAAGGTCCGACCTATTGGCGTTGCCAGTGCTACACTGTTGTAACATTTTTTGTGCAGCAATTTGCAGCATAAGATGGCAGATACGGTTGGATGCAGGAGGGAAAAGGCTGCTGTCAGCTAACCAAAGAGGCGTTTTTGGCACTGACTAAGATGATGAACTTGTTTTTTTGACAGAAATACGTCTCTTTTCGAATTCAGGTCTTTTGTGTCAAATGAACACAGAGCAATATGTCATGATGGCTTTGTACATATATGCAGAAAGACTTATTGCCAATTTTTCGGGTAAAACAATGCCACAATAAAGAAACGGAGGTAACAGATTTGATGTAATCATCAGGTCACAGAGGAAAGCAGGGTATTTATCATAAGCATCGTGCTAGGGACAACTGTTTTCAAACTAGAAGAATATTAAGTTTCCCTTAAACGCATCTGACCTGCATCAATACACTGCGAGGTGAGACTTGTAGGCTGTGCCTTTGATATGGAGGAAAGAATATCAAATGTATCTTTCCACTTAAAAAAAGATGTAAATAAATGTAAGTCTTCAGAGATATGTTCATAAAGTAAGAAAATCTAGGCATGAGAAGCCAAGATACAACAAAGGGTACCACAGCTGTTCTCAAGAAAAGTGGGGTACAGTCTGAACACACTGTGAAGATGGGTCAACTGCTGAGGAGAATATGGATTGGCATGGTACCATTTTAATCTTTTTACATTCGTTTTGAAAGAAGTCTGAGATTCTACCCATTGAACGAGTAACTAGGGGATCGCGAGGAAGCATTTTAGGACAGCATGGACAGAAATTGTGCAAGAGCAACCTACCTCTAACAGTAATGCAGGGAGAATCGTATGAAAGTTAACCCGAACATATGTATGTATGCACGGGTAATTGTGCATCACAAACCTCAACATAAACCAATGGAGTGTAGTCGTGTAGCAAGGTGTGCTGTGAACCCTAATCTAAGCAGAGAAACAACCCGTGGAGTTGGTGGTCCTCCCATATCCCGGGCCCTGGTGCCACTGAGCCTGCTGTACAGATAGCGAAGCCCCTGATTTAGTGATGTACGCGGTAGACGGGGTACACATCTCATTAAGGCTGCAGACAGAGGGGAAGGTCTTCCATTGCAGTCTGGTGCAGAGTGTTGGTGGTGTTACGATGCCACACATTTCTTATAAAGGTGACAGTCATGTGACTATGGTCTCAGAGATTGGTTCAGGTCTCTATATTAAACAAAGCCACCATGGCACTTCACCCTAGATCTTTGCGCCTCTAGTTGGCCCACGAGACACTCATCTGACTTGTTCCCTACACGCAGAGTCTTGACAGCTTCCTTTTCAGAGGCTTGGAAACAATAACTTGACGAATGTGTTTTCTACTGTCTGACCACATTGCTGGCGAGTGGAGTATTTTGTTGACTGGAATGTTATGTACAGAAGCGCTGTCCTGCCCGCCATCACAAGGTTTTCATGTGCAAGCCCTGCAGCTGTTTTTGAACGCCGCATTAATTCAGAAGTTGAAAGGACTGTGCGATAAAAGTAATCCTTAACTAATGTCTTTTATAGCATTACAGCAGCAGAACAGCACTCTTTCCAACAAATAAACAGCTGCAGATTATAAAAACCAAAATATTTTTGGAATGTATGACGACACAAGCATAGATAACATGCTTTCATGATTTCTACTTTAATGATGGCCTCTACACCCACTGTTGGACGATCGGGTTCAGCTCCTTCCTGCAGCAAAATCCCATGTTGCAGCCCCCAATTCTGTTAATTTTATATCAAGCCACTAACTTTTCAAGAATGGTTTGCATTGGATTTTTTACTTTACTGGTTTGGACTACCTGAAGTCCTACACAATATGAAGTTGATTGGTTTTAGTTTAAAACATGTTACCACAAGGGGTAAGAACACACATCAGCTTTACTTGCCACAAAAGTTTAACAAGTAAAGTCGGAACTGTTCACCATAGCATGCTCATAATATTGTAAGGGAATGCCTCATTTTGCATTTCCACCTCCTCATTTTAGGTCTGATTTCTGGACTGAGGCTGCTGTTTTTTTTACTATGAGAATGCACTGAGGCCTGCTAACCAGACCGCAGTCCCATTTGTATGTCGAATTGTCTACCACAATTGGCAGAGGCTGACTAACTTATAAGTCCCCAGTATATGGTACCCAGGGCATGTAAGGCAGAGTGTCCACCCAGGGCTGTTGCACTGATTGTCCCAACATGTGTGTGACAAAATACAAAATGGCTCCCAGCCGCTCTGCACACTGGAATGGCAGTGGTGACACCGCTAGTTGACTGTGCCATTCAAACTAATGGCAAAGCCCCCACTTCCCTTAACAATAGATGTAAGTCTCCTCTAAGGAAGGCCTATCGAGCCATAAGGCAGGGAGCGGTGTATTATTAAGTAGGAGATGTACCTTATATCTGTGTCCTGACAACAACAAATCTTAGTTTTGCTGAGGAAGTGTTAGTAGCTCCATTGGCTAACCCAGGGTTACCGGCTGACCACACAGCTCGGCTCACTTCTGAATGGGACTTAGATGGGTACTGAAAGGTATCAAATAAATTGCGGCATTACACCAGATTTGATGCCTAAGTCGAATTTAATATCACTATTAAAACAATGCAAAGACCCAGTTTGTCCGTTGGCCTCACACGGTCACTGTCAACCAGACAGCTTTTTGCCCTCCTGGGGAGTGGTGTGAATGACTCCCAGGCTTAGGAACAACAACAACCTACTGCAGGGCAATTTGTTACCTTCCCTTCGCAGGAAGCCTCTCAGTCTGGTGGCCCAAAAGGTGAACTGCAAATGCAAAACCGCCTTTGGTGGGCAAATATCCATCACACTCTTGAGATACTGCCCTTTGGACAAGTAGACAGGCTGGCGGCAGGGACAGAGAGGGGAGACCAGTGCCCAAATTGGTATCTCCATGGGCATGTAGCCTACAGGTGGCCATACCTCTAGGGTAAGCTACCAAGCTTCTAACATCCAAGGAAGGGTTCAGGCATCTTTGGATTGGGCAGAATAGTGCCCACTGGGATTGCTAGATGCCCCACATAGCCAGAAAGCCATCGATAGGGACCACATCATACCCTCAGGGCACTTTCGAGGGATAAATATGGCGCCCTGAACCTCAGATCACCTTGCAACTGGTGAGAGGACTGAAGAAGGCCTGCTTTGTTGACCCCAGGACTTGGAAAAGAGTGTCTGCACTGTCTGCTGGACTGCACCTACCGCATCTTGGACTAGCAAAGAGAGGGCTGTGTCTGTGGCTCCTAGCTTGAGGAAAAGTTGCTCCTCAGACCCGGGAAGTGACTCCAAGAGTCAGTCAGCTGACCCCCTGGAACCAGGGCCAACAAAGCTGAATTAGCTCAACTCAGCATGTCAGTAGCCACTCCAGAAGAATCCCCGCTATCTGCCGTAGGGCGCTCCAAGAGACCAATCATCGATGCCCCAAAGTTTCACCTGAGTCAGCCAGACCTAAGAGTGTTGTCTGAGTCCAGATTGGTCACCCAAGAGGGATACCAGCCTCCACAAAGGAAAATCACTGGCAGCACTGTGGATGGAGATTGGTAGCCCAGATGCAGCTGGACTTCTACTGTCTCAAAGAGGACTTTGAGGAAACGTGACCTGTGGCCAAAGTCACCCCACCTGTCCTGTGGACTGAGGCATACCCACAAAGGCACCTCCACTGACTGCACAGCACCCAGGGCATCCTTGAGCATCTTTCATCTCCTGCATCCGCAGCGTCACGCCCACTCAATCGAAGTCTATGGCGGTCATCCTGTAAAGTTTGAAACTAGAATGGAAAACACCTTGGTCACCAAGGAAGTGTCCAAATACTCCTTCCCCTCCCCCTCGGGCCTTAACCCTGTTGGATTTGGTTGCCAGAATAGTCGAACTCCACATTTACAAACTTTTCAAAAGTTTACAAAAAATTTACATTTACCAATGCTAGTTTGAGGCGAAACAAAATTTAATTTTCAAAAAATGTATCTCCAGAACCCTCAGGTGGATTTTGCTCATCTAGGACTCTAAAAATTAATAAAAATAAACTCTGTTTTTATAAATGTGTGTCAGATTTCATTCTTTTGTGTGGTTTATTTCGTTGTTTGGTACTTTAAATGCTTTACACTAGTTTCTTTGTTTAAGCCTTGCTGCTCGAAGCCACAGCTACCTGGGGCTGATCTTGAGGTTTTACAATCAAGCCTGACTGGACTCAAGACAGTGTTTTGTGAGTGTGTTACACGTAAGACTGCACAGCCATACCATATAATACACCCAAATCCTCAAATTTTTTATATTAATAAATGTAAGTAAGTTAGAGGAAGTCAATAGGTAAAGCAGGCTGAGAATGACCAATGGCTGGAAGAGTTTCATCACTGGCGAGATTAATGATGCATTTAGTGTTGATGAACAGTATTATTTTTTTAAACAAGTTTTTGGAGCACCAGCACCCTTATTCTTGATATTTCACACTAGAACAACCCTTCACAAGGGTGTGGAGCCAAACTCAGGATTAGGACAATCAATTTAAAAAAAAACATGCGTGACAGAGTTGAAGAACCTGTTGTTTCAGCATCTCTTTCCCCTATAAATCTAATCTCTTACTTTAAAGATCCCTGCTAAAATTTCTGTATGTTAGTTTTATTGTTTTAGGTATGGACCCCGCTTCTCCCCTACACTGCGATTAATTTGATTCTGCATTATTGCATTTTATGATGTCTGTGGGTGCAACTATTATTTTTAACTTCCCTTGTGAATCTTCCTCTACATTAAGACTTCTGCTACCCCTGGGTCTTGTCTAAACTGTATACAATGCTAATTAACTTAGTATCAGGATCTTCAGTGTGTAAGGGAGTCCTATTAACATCCTCTGGCACTATGTCGGATCAGATTAATAGAATCATTAGGGGCACATGTGAGAAATAAATAAAAGCCAAGCTAAGAATGGAAACCTCGCTAGCAACATCACTAGATAAAGGCATTGGAGAGAACAGATGGTAAAGAGGCGATGCTTTGTCAATCCATTTCAAATTAATTAGCATGTTGGAATGTATACTAAGCAGAATACATATCTAAAATGTGCATGTTTCAAGCTTGAGACCATCCTCTCCCCAAGTAACACTCTACAAGGCTCTTTACACAGCGCAAGACAGACATGTTGGCATTGCCAATGCTTGTTTCAGATTAAGTGGCTAACAAATCCCTGTCAAAAATGAATGGTACATCATGGGTCTCATGATTAGGAATTCTCTCCAATCACTAGAGGTCTTGTGAGCTTTTGGAAAGTAGGACTGAAATGAGGTAATGCAGGGATGACAACAGCTGACAAGTTAATGCGTTAGCTAGACTTATTCATCCAGTGTCCGTTACCGCCTTAGTTTCTGTTGCCATGAACTGGAATGCTATCAGGACTTCCTGCAGTCTAGAGCAGAGTGGAAATGTCATGCCAGCCCCACACATTACCCATCAATGCTCTGACTGTTGCAATATGTTTCAAAGGTTTAACCATATAGGTCATAGAATCCTTGTGGAGGTGAGCCATGGTCAAGCCCAAGATACAGTCTCAAAGGCCTCAACATCCCAGGAAATACTATTCACATTAAATGTATTTGCGGGGAACGGCCAGTACAGAAAAACTCTGTGGCACTCCCACATATCACTATCTAATCTGGTCTTGTGTTCTGACTTGTTCAGTGCTCGTCAGTTGACCACTGAGGACAAGCAATCAGGGGGGGGCTCACCTGCGCTCATTTATGGAGACTGACACGTATTTCTCCTTTTCAGACTTTGATCCAGAGCAAGAGAGAGAAAAACAAAATGGGGCAGAAGGATGAAGAGGAAGATGGGAAAACAGTGACAAAAAAGTAAAGTAAAGATGAAAGAGAAGCTAAAAGAGTGAGATAACTGGGCAGGGAGTCTTTGGTGGTGAATGAAAGCGACGTGAGGTGGAATCAAGAAGACACCTCCTAGATATTCGGAATCCTCTTTTTTCAATAACGCTGGCTGCAGGCCTCTGAGCAAAACTTTGGGCACCAGCACTTTACAAATTAAGCACTGCTCGTCATTCTAAAACTTATAAATTCATCAAACATTTCTCAAATTCTCACTTATAAAATTGTTGCAATGAATGTGTTCATAAGAAAGATGGTCGTTACTATATAATAAGTATAGTTCTTCAGAAAGTTACTTTGTTTGAAAAACAAACACACAGGATCGAAAAATACATCAAAACCTTTTGAACATTAGTTTGTGGCTGGTAAAATATCTCCTCGACTGGTGTCTGGACTATTGCCAACTTATCTAGAGCTTTAACAATATTACAGCTCAGGTCATAATATTTCTCTCTCACTGTTTTCCCTGGCTTCTGGGAGGCCCAAGTGTGAAGCAATACATGATTCTTTCAGCAAAAACTGTACAAGAATGAGCATTAAATGATCCTTGAACTCAACAATGTGAAATCCGTGTTTTATTTCAAAGAATAAACTTTAAGTATGTGGTGCGACTTTTGATTTTGTTACAGCAATTTACCCAAAACGAGGGACTAAAGAAAGGAATAATGTATTCACAGATTTGATAGAATCAATACACGGACAATGTGCACATTACATGCTTTGCAGTACAGCCAATAGGTCAAAAAGCTCAAATGTTTGATAGAAGACACAAAAGCCATGAAAAAGTTAAATGAAGCAGTAAGGAAAATTCTAAATGGAAACATGAAGAGAATGGGTGATAACATAAAAAAACATCGGCCTTGTTTGGACACAGCTCTTAAAAATACTTGCAAGCCAAGTTTCTTCAGAGCACACTTTAGCCAACTGTTCCCAACAGAGCCGGAGGATCTAACTAACCAGGTTCTCAGTCTGCCTTCTTCTAGAAGCTCAGGGCAAACCCTGAAATACTCGCAATATGTGCTCCTCTTCTAAGCTCTCAATCGCTGGAATGGATTTCATGCAGTGGAAGGGACCTGGACTTTACAATAAGACAAACTGCATCTACTAGGCAACTGGCAGGACGTTTTAATTTCAGGAAATGCATCAAGTGCTATTGCCAGAAAGAAATCTATGGATCCTCGGTCTCTGTCCACCCAGTATAACCGTGAGTCTTTGTAGCCTTAATAGCACATGTCAAAGGCGGGCCATTTCCTAATGTGGGCGGGAGAGAGGTCTGGTGGGTGGAAGACGCAGAAGGATAATAGGTAATTGGGGCGATCTGGTTTGAAGATCCATGTCTTCCAGGTATGCTGGATAGCTTGGAGGTCCCATGGTTAGCTATTAAGATAAACGAAGAAGTATTCCATTCTTTCACTCCCTAGAATTTGGGGGCTCAGCATCTTCTGGTAATTCTGCCACTCCTTAAAATGTTTAAATGGATAATTATCTGTCACTTTTCGAAGCTTGTGAGTTATCCCTGATGAACCACGTTGAGTTACAAGAGTTACGCTCTGGTAAGCTTGCATAATGGCTCCAACCAGGCGTGCAACACCCATTGGGGTCAGAGGGCTTCAGCACCACCCTAGCCCCCCCATCGTGTGTGTCAGCCCGGGCTGAGACAGCTTCACGGGCTGGCCGGTCTGGTGTCAGTCTTATTGCAGCCGCACCGGAGTACTTCACAGGTCTTTAAAAACGCATTTACTTTTTAACGAGGCTGGGCCGTGTTTCACCCCTTCCTAGAGCCCCTGCATCTCCACTCTGCCTAATGCTGAAAGAATTAGACCCCCCCCCCGACATTTTTATCAGCCCCCTCGAATTTTGGTTCTAGTTGCACCTCTGGCTCCAACCAGAAGAACAAACTGTGCAATCCATCACACTGTGAGCTCTGCTAGTTTTAAGAAGCACCCTAATCAAGGTGCAACACGTCACTTGCTTTGCAGATATAGGTCTGTGAAGACTTTTTTTTTTAAAACACAACACAGTACAGTTTGTACATTACAAGTCAAACGTACAGAAATTTAAACTTTACAGTGAGACGCACATATCTGGTTTTACGGTTGGAGTGATGCTGCTACATTCCCGGTCGACCATGAAGACCGCTACACGGATCCCCTGCCTCAGCAGCGAAAACCGATCGCTTTCCCATCTACAGAGAACATGGAAGGGAACCCTCGGCTGCCCTGGCCATACTGCCCTGTGCCCTGACATGCACAACTTGAGTGGTGTCTAGCACCTGCAAATGGAGTCACTCTTGCTCCCCCGGCACTACCACTTTATTACCCTGTGCGTGGTGTGCAGGCACGTATTGACTTTTTTTTATTTTTAAAAACGAGTTTTATATTGCGCAAACTAGACCCAAAGATGTCCGGTATCAGAGCGCTTTACATGCGCACCAGTTTCGTTACAGATGGACACATTCATTTTTGTTAGGCCCGCGGAGATTAAGTGATTTGCCCATTATCACAGGATGTTGAGCGTCGATGCAGAGACTCAAACCCAGTTCCCCAGCTTCGAGGGCGACTGCTCTAGCCGTAACATCCACAGCTACATAAACAAGCGTACAGCAGTGCTGATATTCCGTCCTATAATTAGCATTAGGATGTCCCACCATTGTCAGGCCTAATGAGACCCTTACATCCAGATGTGGGGCGAAACGCGGTCAACAGTATAAACAGACAAACTTGCCTATTCCTGTATACTATTGAGATTATCAATCATTTTGAGCAGTTGTCTGTTGCTTAACGCCTTAACCGCGGCGGAATTCCGCCGCGGTGTGGGTGTTCTAAAAGGTGGGCGGGGCAGCGACGGCCGTTGGCAGTACCAGGGAGGGAGTGGAGCACGGAACGGGTTAACAACAACTTTTTCTTTCTATATATATTCTTGTGTTTTTTATTTGTTTGTGTTGTGTTTATTAGCAATTAGGACCCATTATACGTATTTAAATGCGCACTAGACCTATCAATAACATTAAATGGGGTTCTAGGTTAACTATGATTTACACGCTAAAACAATAGAGAAATAACGGAAATTGTTGTGTGTCCATTGTGAATATTATTATTATTATTTTTTTTGTGGTCATTATATGTGTGTGACTTGTCTGTGGCATTGGCAAACTATTTGGTCAGTGTCATTTCACAAACCCCTTTTTACCTTTTCTCACATCTTAATATATATATATATATATATATATATATATATATATATATATATATATATATATATATATATATATATACTAGCAGCCCGCCCCAGTGTTGCCTGGGGCAGAAAGGGGCTGGGGGCAGTACACCCGCTCCCGACCCCCTCCCGTCCTGACCCCCTCCCGTCCCGACTCACTCCCGCCCCCACTCCTCCCGCCTGCCCCTCTGTGCACACTCGCTCCCCTCCCGTCCAGACTTCCTCCGGTCCCGACTTCCTCCCGCTCCGACTCCCTCCCGCCCTGACTCCCTCCCGCCCTGACTCCCTCCCGCCAAGACTCCCTCCCGCCAAGACTCCCTCCCGCCCTGATTTCAATGTTTGTTTACATTACCTGAGCTGCCGCTCCGCTCCTCTTCGCCATGACGCGCCAAGGTACAAGTTTTCTCTCAATGTTTACATTACCTGAGCTGCCACTCCGCTCCTCTTCGCCATGACGCGCCCACGCTCCATGTCCGCCGCGATTTCAATGTTTACATTACGCTCCTCAGCTCCATGTCCGCCGCTCCAACACGTCGTCATCACGCACGTCGTCACGTCGCATCACGGCCAGCGCTAGGTCCCGGCCGGCGCTACTTTCAGGGGACTACTTTGTTTACAAATTTAATTTTTTTAATTTACTTTTTTAAAAAATTTATATAGCCTATGTCCATCTGCACACCCTGACATTTTCATAGATGTATCGGGTGTGTAGATTGGCGCTGTGGTTCCCGAGTTTACCTTGCCAAAAGGTGCAAGTTCTCTCTTTATAATAGTAGTATAGATATATATATATATATATATATATATATATACACATACACACACACACACACACACACACACACACACACACACACACACACACACACACACACACACACACTATATTGTATGGTTGTCTACGAAAACCCCTATAGCACTTTAGAAGAGCGACATTTTGTACAACTGGCCCTTTACAGAGCAGAGCAAACGTTCACATGCCACTATAAGCAGGCTACCGGCATTGTGCAGAAATGTGCAGAGTGGGAGGAGGTGTTTATTCAGTGAAAAGCACAGGCTTTCGCAAAGCTCGCACACACAGCAAGTTCATAAAGGAGGGCCTGCATGGTTACCAAAGAGCATGCCTGCAACAGCCACTGAATCACTGGGCAAAGCAGAGGCACTCTCTTAAAATCCTGGTCTGCGTATGAATCACAGGGAAACATACTGTGAAAAGACATCTTGTGGATTGGTAAAAATACATTACATGGTATGTTTCACCAACCTGGATTTCAAAATGATAAGTTGAGGGAGGACAAAAAGAGAAACCCACAAAAACAAAGTTCTTGGCTGTGTGTTTTTCTAGGGTTGGTTCATACAGATAAGAGGTTGCCCGGACTCTTTTGAAAGGCAGAAAAAACAAAATGGCTCTATATTGTAGGTCAAAGGTGTCCAATGTAGGTCCAGATGTACTAGACCAACACCCGTTTTTCATCATATCCACATAAAATATATTAACACTCAATTAATCTAAATGATTTAAATACTCCCTTGGTTAGCCAAGGCCCAAGAAACTAAGCGAAGTAGAGCACCCTGTACTGCTTGACTATTTGCGCAAATTGACAACTAAATTGCATGTTTTACACCAACAGGTCCACAGCTCCTCTCCACCGGCGTCTGACGATCCAGGCCACGCCATTGAACCTGGCTCCTGGGTCCTAGTCCGGAACTTCAGGCGAACCAAGAACGAGGAGCCCCGCTGGACCGGACCTTTCCAAGTCCTGCTAACTACCCGCTCTGCAGTACGTGTCCACGGGAAAAAACATTGGGGGCACGGCGCCCACTGTAAACGGGTCCCGCTGCCCCTTCCATATGACCGGTGGGTCCAGGAGGGAATTGCTGACTCTGAGACCGAGTCCGTACCACGTTTTGCACTCTTCAGCGATGCACGATTGAAAGGAACTGGTACCGAAAAAGAGAGCGATCGTATTCTGCAAGGATTTGTGCCACCGTCAATGCAGTTGGACACTACGGAACCTGAAATGTTGTTTGAAGATCACACCGCACCTGGGAAACAACGGTATAATCTAAGGCCAAGAGAAACTAAATAATGGCAACAAACTAATAAGAACTATTTCCCCCGAGAACTATTTTTGATTTTACAGCTCTCTCGCCCGGGGAACTTGCTCATTTTTGATTTTCGAACCGCCATCCGGTTCTGCTGCTAGGGTCACGGTTGACAGTCTGGGGAGTGCAGCTGGCGACGTTTAGGTCAACTGTTCTGGTTGGTCTGAGGGAATTACCTCGGACTGAACAGAAAGCACTCCTTGGCAGAATCAATCTCCCACCGCGGGCAGCAACTAGAGGATGGAGTTTCCAAGGGTAGAGAGACCTGCTAGATCCACGAACTTTAAAAAGAAAATACGCACTGTGATGGCCAGAAAAAGATTCTTGATAATATGTATTTTAATGTTGTGTAGCGTAATGATGTTCTTGATTGGCTATACTTTATTCACATTTCAAATTACCTTTGTAAATAACACTCAGCCCACACCTCCTCCTACTGTTCCTCCACACTCCTTTCACCCTCTACCTGAACACGAGTCTGCCAGAAGACTAGAATTTGTAAATAACTCATTCATCCAGCTCCTACACCAGCACCAGTCTATAATGAACACCTCGAACTGTTGGATCTGTGGACTTATGCCACACACAACAGATAAGGGCATCCCTTACTTCGTCCTGCCATTCAGTTACTATGGTTCTCTGTGGGCTTTCCAGACAATGTTCCTGTTTGCCATAGAACCATATCCCCCGCGTCCCACAGGGAGCAATTCCAGCAACAAGGCCCTAGTGGCAGGAATAAGGAATATGAGCAGGGATATCGACACGTATCGAACGATTCCCAAAGATGAGTTTATCCCGTACAGTAGATGGAACATCACTAAGTATGGGATTTCCTTGAGTGAGAGCCAGAAAACAAAGAAATCCTCCCCGGTTTGGATAGTACTCCACCGAGGTCACCTATGTCTGCAAGGCATTGGCAGGGATCCCAAAGCACAGCTGGGGAAGAGTGTATGCACGGAAACGTATGTGTTTGCCTCCCGAACTTCCCCTCCATTCTTAGCGGCTAAGGGTACATACTTCATCTGCCATGACAAAGCATACACATGGTTGCCCCCTGACTTCTCGGGCACATGTTTTATCTCGTTTCTGCTGCCACCCACCTACACGGCCGGGGCAGATTACCATCGGACAAGGACAGTTAGGGGTGTTGTGAGTCAAGACGACACTGCGGGTCAAGAGTTTGGGGACTTCGCAAAGGGTTTTCTGCCGTTTTGGGGGCCTATGGTGAACAGCAGGAACATTCGCCAGTTAACGAGGGTAGTCGAATCCGCCGTGACCGAAACGGCCGGTGCCCTTAGTAATTTGACAGCTGAGCTCCAGTCAGACCGACTTATGACTCTTCAGAACCGGGTTGCCCTAGATGTCATACTTGCAGACCGTGGTGGTGTATGTAGGGTGATCCAATCCAGTTGCTGCATTTTCATCCCTGATAATGCTTCGACAGTGTACCAGGCCATCTCCAAACTGCACAAAATCTCTGATTCCCTTCACGTGGAAAAAGGGGATTGGTCCCTGCTAGGGTGGTTCTGGGAACTGATCTCTGCCTGGGGATGGAAAACTCTGATCTTCATTGGGATGATCTTAGCCATTCTGTTTACGTTCTGCCTGTTTGTGCAGTGCGCTCCTGCAATATGTGGCTTCTGTGCTACTTCATATGTAAGGAAGACTGTGTCAAGGGACGAATTGAACAACAGAATGATGCTACAGCAGCATCTCCATGAATTTATTAATACAGATTTGGACTCAGATTAGCATGAGTTATTGCCTAATATGAGGGCAAAAGGAGCGTCTGTGGTTCTGAAATTCTGGACCCTGCTGTAATGCCGGTACCGAGGTCCAACACTCGTGTCACAAAATATCATCGTACCATGACGAATTTGGTGTCGGCAGTCCGGTAATGAGTAGGACATTATCCCTATGCATTTGCGTCGTGATTGAGTGATGCTAACACCCTTAAATCATGGTTTCCGTTCTGAACCCTCGGACTCCATTTTGTGAACGGCATCCATCTTATGGCTTGCCCTCATATAGTCAATTGATTGAGGCCGAGCTTAATCTGAAAGGACACGTCCACCTTAGCTGACTTCCCCATGACCTGGCCAAACTGACTCCACTGCCTCCAGCCAAACCTGTTTGGGCAGCTCCTCGCCCAGTGGCCGAATAAGATAGCATCAATGCACAACATGCCATAAACCATTCACTACATACAGACCATGTTTTCTACACACATACACCTGTCCATGTTCCTTGTTTATGGCCAGTTTTACGACGAGGAGGTGCCCGGTTTTATTGGGGTGTCATCGATATCTGATGGTTATTCTGGGCCGGGCTGGGCCATCTATCACACACTGGACATCTAAAATATGGGTTGGCCGACATGACTGTGCTTTTTGCTCTATTTTGGAAATATGTATATAACCGTATTGTAAACTAAAGAATTCTTGCCTGCAGCTGTTATTTTTGTATAAAAGGAGAAAGCTGGTTCTGTAAAGACGAACAGTCTCCTGAGAACTTACGACCCGTGCTGTTGTAATTCTAGGACGCTTGTTACATGGTTGCAGCCAATAAAACTCGATCTCTGACTTCACCTAGAAGATTCTTGGTTTCTGTGGTCCGGAACAGGGAGAACTCAGAGGTCTTCGGGTGTTATCCCCTGGCACCACCAGGTTCCTAAAAACCCGGCACCTCAGAATGCGCACTAGACCCATCAATAACATTAAATGGGGTTCTAGGTTAACTATGATTTACACGCAAAAACAATAGAGAAATAACAGAAATTGTTGTGTGTCCATTGTGATTATTATTATTATTTTTTTTAATCTTTTTTTATGGTCATTATATGTGTGTGACTTGCCTGTGGCATTGGCAAACTATTTGGTGAGTGTCATTTCACAAACCCCTTTTTACCTTTTCTCACATCTTACAATTTTTTTAAATATATATATATATATATATATATATATATATATATATATATATATATATATATATATATATATATATATATATATATATATATTTCACTCTATGTTTCCTTCCAGATTGAAGAATACACGCAGGCTGCTTCTGAATGCATAAGTGATTTTATTTAAGGCACAAAATCTGGTAGCTGCCTACCGACGCGTTTCGCCACTAAGGCTTGGTCACGGTAAAATTCATTTCGTGCTTGGTGCTATTTACATACAAGTTTGTTTGCATAGAAACAGGACTATCGTGCACATTCAGCGCTATGGCTTTGGCAGACATATTAGAATGGTTAAATACACATCATTTAATAGAGCCACCCTTTCAATACAATGGTAAGTATCCATTATTGTAGCCAAAACCATAAGTACAATTCAAAAATGTCTATGATTTTATAAATGTACTTCATCTCGCCCCAGTGGGCTTATGTACAGTTAATCAAATCTAGCCCAAGTGGATTTGATTGTATGTAAATAGCACCAAGCACGAAATTAAGTTTACAGTGACCAAGCCTTAGTGGCGAAACGCGTCGGTAGGCAGCTACGAGATTTTGTGCCTTAAATAAAATTACTTATGCATTCAGAAGCAGCCTGCGTGTATTCTGCAATCAAATATATATATATATATATATATATATATACACACACACACACACACACACACACACACACACACACACACTATATTGTATGGTTGTCTACGAAAACCCCTGTAGCACTTTATAAGAGCGACATTTTGTACAACTGGCCCTTTACAGAGCAGAGCAAACGTTCACATGCCACTATAAGCAGGCTATCGGCATTGTGTAGAAATGTGCAGAGTGGGAGGAGGTGTTTATTCAGTGAAAAGCACAGGCTTTTGCAAAGCTCACACATACACAGCAAGTTCATAAAGGAGGGCCTGCATGGTTACCAAAGAGCATGCCTGCAACAGCCACTGAATCACTGGGCAAATCAGAGGCACTCTCTTAAAATCCTGGTCTGCGTATGAATCACAGGGAAACATACTGTGAAAAGACATCTTGTGGATTGGTAAAAATACATTACATGGTATGTTTCACCAACCTTGATTTCAAAATGATAAGTTGAGGGAGGACAAATAGAGAAACCCACAAAAATAAAGTTCTTGGCTGTGTGTTTTTCTAGGGTTCGTTCATACAGATAAGAGGTTGCCCGGACTCTTTTGAAAGGCAGAAAAAACAAAATGGCTCTATATTGTAGGTCTAAGGTGTCCAATGTAGGTCCAGAAGTACTAGACCAACACCCGTTTTTCATCATATCCACATAGAATATATTAACACTCAATCTAAATTATTTAAATACTCCCTTGGCTAGCCTGAAAACCTGCAATGGAGCCAATCCTACTGGAACCACCCTGGACACCCATGTTGTGGATTGTTTTGGATGAAATGCAAGAGGTTATAAGCAACCGGTGGGCACTACTGTAGCGCCGCATGTTATTAGAAGAGCCAATAAGCAGTGCTGCCAATGGCGAGCCTTAGAAAGAAGAACGGCCGATTAAGGGCAGAAATAATCACCCAGCAGCAAATCAAGAGATGCACCTTCAAGTGGCAGCATCGAGGTACTGCAGAACAGGAGCCCTATTAAAGAAAGGGCGCTTGCTGACTGAACCAATTGGGAAGTAGATTACATGTTACAGGGCACCTCTGAAAACACTGACACAAGTCAACTCATTTCTAAATATTATTGGTTTGACCAAAAGTTGAGTCAAATGGCTTTGCATCAGCACTTACAGAGACTAGAGGACTTTCTCCTACTTCTGCAGTAGGTGCTTGCACAGCCAAGGTAATAGTAGGGTGCATGTGATGCCAGCCAAGTGTAGGAGATAAAAGCAAAATAGAGATAGAAAGGCTCAGGATACAGTTATCGGCATGCAGATGAATAGATGTGTTCTAAATATTTAGGTAACCACTACTGTGGAACAGTCAAGAACATGGTATCTTTGAGAGCTAATATATCACAAAGAAATCAAAGGAAAATAACAAAAGCAAATAGGTTATTTTTTTTAATTGTAGCCACTGTTAACACGCTATAGGTAGAGTTGTTGTGAAGGATTTTTTTTAATTTTGAAGTTATTTTGGTATGTAAATAAAGGCACATTGTGTCATGATAAGTTTATGAAAGATAGTGGAAACGTGTTATGGAAGCAAAGGTGGTTGGAAAGGTGTTATGGGAGCAAAGTTAGTATTATACAATAAGCAAATACATGTATATGTATATAAGAGGGTATTTGTTTAGAATTTGAAAGTGATATTTATATAGTAGAGCAAGGCCGTTTGTCGTCATAGGATTGAAATAATGTGGCAATAGAACATAGACCAATGGTGAGTATTTTGTTGCATTTGTAAGAAAACATGCATGTGTACTTTACATTATCAAATGCCGGTAGCAGTGGAACACACAAAAGACCAGTATTTTTGTTCCATTTTTAAGAGAGCCTTGGTGCATACATGTCCTTACTTTGTGAACAAAAAACATAGATCCAGAATCATGTTATGACAGGGAAGTAGAACATTCAATGTGCAAGAGTGATCAGTGACTCACACTGCTTGTTTATAATAGGCTAGGGGTATGCAAACAACATCCACTTCCCGAACAACATGGCCACCAAGCAGCCATGGAAATGTGGCAGCAAAGTAAATACATCCGAGAAATTACTGGCTCTCATATGCAAGATTCATACCTTGCAGTGTCTGCAGTCTATCAAAAGGACTACTTGAGGCTTCAGTATCAAAACCTAATGGGAAATTGATGGGATAATGTAACTATTCACAAAATGCCATGGCCTTCATGGAACCCCCTTCCTAGCAATGGCATTCCATAAAAACAAAAAACAAAGCCAATGGTTGAAAACGGCTGGCCTAAACCCCAGCCACTCTCTGATGTGCTTCTTTTTTAACTGATTTTGAAGAACTGATGACACAAGGCTACCAATCAGCTAAAGCGGTTTGTTGCCAGACCCACAAATAAAGCACGAAAACACACTTATCATGAATAACTGATAAAAAAAGGAAACAAAGAAAAGTGCTTTTACTACTAACTCAAGTCCCTTGTTTCTTCGAGCAGATGCCTTTTCAATGAGCAGTTCCTTATGTGGTAAAGAAGCACTACTAGTGGGGGGAGGAGGTACAGGGGTTTGGTTGGCCAGCCTAACATTACAGGGGAATGAAAGCGAAGACAGACTTGCCACAGTTATGGGAAAAGAACAATGCCATATATAAGAAAAGTTGAAGTTGTGGCAAACAGCAGGGGTGAAGATGAAAAGAGTACAACACTGATTGAAGAGGAGGAAGCAAAGCACAGAGCGGGTTAAGAGAAAGCAGCAGGATACAGAAATTATACATGAACAGGTGGATATACTAGTGGTTCTGGAAACAGATGGTAAGAAGGTAGAACACAGTAGAGGAACAAGCCAGAAAGGGTAGAGTGTTAGATTTTAAAAGGGGGGAAGGGTGCACAGAGGTCGAGGGGCAAAAGGGGACGAGAGTTCAGGATTAAAAAAGCAAAAAACGTGATTTCAACAAAGATACCTACGTTAGCAACTCAAAAACGACAGAACAGCAAAATAACAGCTGCTTGTAAAGGATGCGCGCATTAATTATTCTGTTTTCATGCAACTCAGTTAAACAACAATGAAAGGTCACAAAGGTTTTACACCCAGATCCAACAAGACAAAGCAGATTTGCGCTGCAGCATACCTCTGCGTTTAATTTATCTTAACATTTGTTTGCCTTTTGTGCATTTCATCTCCAATTTCCAACAGCAACTGGGATTACGGATAATAACTTCTCCGTAGAATTGAAAAGAAATCCAGAAACCTACAGTAACATGCATAGAGTTCAATGGTACATGCAGTGGTACATACAGTGGTAGAATAAGTGTCTCCTGCATGGACGCAGAGGGATCTTAACCTTCGTGTGGTGACCCGAGGGTTTGCACTAGAGCCTTGGGTTGGGACCTCTCGATTATAAACGATTATTGGCACCTGGTGACGGATCCTAATCCATGACAATTCAGAGGAATTAACCAGAGGCACATAGTGGTTTTATAGGAACATTTCTTTTATGATTGGTCATCAATGGTGTCACTAAATAGTTTATACGAGATGAACTGAAATGTTTTCATGGAGTGAGGTTGATAGTTTTATCGGTTTATAGTTAATCAATGCACTGAAATCCATCAAGTTAGTCCTTTGGGATCAGTGCCTTCATAGTGGGCTGCTGCATACCCAGAACATATAGACATCAATCCACCATATGTTTACAGAGTCAGAAGTGCACTACATTTTTATAGATTCAAATGTTTTCAAATGTTTTATACAATGTCTACGTACGAAGAGGACTATTTGCAACAAACGAAGGTCCACCAATCATTAAATACTCTCTTTGCTTTGCCCTTTAAACATATCTTTTACAGAGTTTACAGAGTCTCACTCTGGCTTTGGACGCAGTTTGATATGTCTTTCAAATAGTTACATCATAGAAAGGAATGAGCGCCATTTCATTTACAATGGTTGGAAGTCTTAAATAAAAGAGACTGTTTGCATAACTTGCTAAAAATGTTTCAGCTTCTACTGATAGCTGTTGAAGTATCTGAGACAAACACCGATTTGTTTTCTCACAGACTTTGCCCATGAGTGATGCTATTTCAACTTGTCTATTAATAACTGTGAGGGAAAACATTGGCCAAAGATCTGCAACATATGCAGGTTTATATCTACTCGTCTCGGTGGTAGGCCTTGATTCTAGTTACATCTTCATTTTGAAGTAACAAATCAGTAATTCTCACATCAGCACAAATACTTGAAGGTGGACATGGGTGCTGTGCTCTATCTCTTTGTCTGAATATATTAGTCACTTTGGCTGTGGACAACTATAAACCTATCCAAATGCAAAACGACCAACCAAAATATTCTAATTGCAATAATGTTTATTGCATTGACTACAAAACTATCCAAACGCAAAACAAACAACGACAATATTCTAATTGCAATAATTTTCATTGCATTGAAAGACATTACGTTTCACTGATCCAAATTCTATCTAAATCATTTGACTTACCTCGGTTTCTTAAACAGTTTATTATGTTTCTCTGCAGAACTGTGGTTGTTGATGCACACCTCTGTTTCCATTGCTATGCCGGTATCCTCAATCTTGAACCTTTTGGAAATTTACAGTTTCAGCATTTCAGCACTAACATGAAATATGGAGGTCTTCCATGCAGAAAGTAGTTGCTTACTCATAAAAACTTGGTATGGAGTCGACGCCATACCATGGAAGATGACTGGAAATATACTAGTGAACATTCAATGGTGCAAATAGAGAGGTAAAGCTCAGGCAGAGAACTCTGCATGCTTTGTGCGAGCCCTTGGTAAAACACTTTAGATATAACTAAAAGCAGCTTCTCTATTTAAATTGGCAAAACTTCAAAAGCAGCCGGCATTGCCAAAGCCAAAATTGTTGAGCACATTGGCAAACACAGACTGGTTTTGATAATACTTGATTTAAAATGATGCATGTCTGGTCTGACGAGATCATCGTAAGTCTCTGTAAACCTTTGCCTCAAAGCGTATTGTTTCTGTAAACACAAGTTCCCAGTAACCAGAGGGAATCTGAACAAGCAAAGCAATCATCTTGTTCCTCTACTAACAAGGATCCTTCTACATCGGTCATTAAGAACTTTTCAGTTACCTGAAACTTCATTGTGTCATTGTGTAGGGTCAGAGGTCTGGTGTGCCCTGGCCTGGATTGCCTCTTTAAGGCTGGAGCCATAAGTTCCAGCAGCATTGGGGTCTTGAATATGGATTTCCCCTTTGGTTGTAACCTGACTTATGCAACTAAGAGAACACAAGGACACAGAAGGATAGCAATTTGACATACTGCGTTGCAACGCTTATGGGGCACCCTGCCCAACTCTATGTAGGCAGCACTGAGCGCATGGGACCAAGACTGAATGCATGCCTGCCCATTGTGGCTGGCTCCATGGAAGTGCAGCGTGACAACTATCCAAAACCCTCACCCGACAGCACAAAGATGCACTCATCCCTCCCCTGTGGAAGACTTTGCCAGGATTAAAGGCAAAATTAAAGAATTAAACCCCAGGTTTTATTCACATGCACAAGACCTAATGGAGCAAAGCCCCGGGTTCGTTACACAAACAGGCCACACATTACAAAACTCCGGATGTACGTTGTTACAACGCATGCTTTTACCACGTGATCCTTCTATACCGCCCCCCTCAAACTTCGCCCACATTCACCACATCCTTTGCTGAACAGCTTGCATCCCTGACTATCTCCCATGAGAAAATTGTACTATTAGGAGACTTCAACCTATGGTTGGACTCTATTGAGTCTGATCCTCAGGCAGCCAGTCTTAAAGAAATGCTATTGGATATGAATTTCATTCAACATATCCATCTTCCTACCCATGACAAAGGGCATAGCTTAGACCAAATTTGGTCCCAAAACATTCTTCTTGGTATTAATTCCATCATGCCCTGCATTTGGTCGGATCATTACCTGATCAACTTCACCATCACCATTGTAAGCAGCAGAAGGCCCCAACCTCAGCCAGGAGGTAAAACTAGACTGTGGAAGAATGTCAACATTCCCACCTTTATTGAATCCTTATCTTCCTCCCCTCCCTCATTCGACCAGGGCATTGACGAAATGGAAGAAGCTTTTTCAGGTTGGCTACTTCAGGCAGCCGACGCTTATGCTCCCTGCACCAACTTCCCTCGCTCCCGCCCCAACGACGCACACAAGTGGTTTACACCTGTTTTGAAAAACTTTAAGCTTGAGGTCCGTCAACTGGAGCGAAAATGGCGTACTGCCTATTTAGAGCAAGACAAGGATAATAACCGTAAAGCTCGCAGGGACTATCACAAGCTTATCCTGAAACACAAAACTGAATATTTCTCTGAAAAAATACTCAAAGCTAATAATAAATCCAGAGAACTGTTCAACATAGTGGAAAACCTCAGTACCAGTGACAGAACCTCCCTTCCGATAACTCCTACTCAGGAACGTTGCAACTCACTCAATTCCTTCTTTTTTGACAAAATCTGCACCATCAAACAGAGCAACCCCACCACTCAGCCATCCCTTTTGTTCTCCGATATTTCTCACAATCCTGCCACTTTGGTTTCATACCCTCATATTGATAATGTTACCTTATCCAAGCTTCTTACCAAAGTTAAATCAGGATCCCCTGACAACATCTGCCCTCCTTTTATCCTGAAAGAAGGAGGCACCCTCATTCCTGAGGGCTTACTTCCCTTGTTGAATGGATCACTCACCCAAGGGAAAGTCCCAAGCAATTTTAAAAAAGCCCTACTCATTCCCCTTTTAAAAAAGATAGGAGCCAACCCGTCAGACCCACTCAACTATAGGCCCATTTCTCTGTTGCCTTACTGCGCCAAACTTTTGGAATCCCATGTCTGTAACAGTATCTCCACTTTCTTGGAGAAATCTGAGTACCTTGCACCTAACCAGGCCGGCTTCCGCCCTTGCCACTCAACCGAAGCAGTTATTCTTTCGGTGAAGACCTCTTTGAGGCGGAATGCGGACGAGGGGATCCACCAGGCTTTGGTGTTGTTAGACCTTTCCGCTGCGTTCGACACGGTCGACTACACCATCTTGGTCGACCGTGTCGAGCAGGCTGGCCTCAGGGGCCCGGCTCTGAGTCGGATCCGCTCGTTCATTTCTGGCCGAACCCAATCGGTTAGACTGGGCACCATTACGGCCCCCACCATATCCACCAACTGCGGAGTGCCTCAAGGTTCTTCGCTGTCCCCCCTACTTTTTAATCTATACCTGCGTCCTCTTCTGTTTTCCCTCAGAAACGCCAAGGTAACCATCTTCAACTATGCCGATGATTTGCAGCTCATCTTCCCCCTTAACACCAAGGACTCAGTGGTAGAATTTCAAAACACCATGTCCCACATTCTGAGTTGGATGAGCTGCAATCATTTAAAACTTAACCAGGAAAGACCGAATTGGTCTTGCCTGGACAGAGTATACATAGTTGGAATCCCAGCTTCTGGCCCTCCTGTATGGGTGCCCCTCCGTCTAAGTCATCTTCGGTTAAAAGTTTGGGCATCCACATCAGTGAAGACCTTTCCTTGAAGAAACAGGTGGGAGCAGTCGTTTCCTCCAGCTTTTTTCAGCTGAAAATTTTTTTTTAAATTGCACGCTTTTTTTCCTTTTCCGCCCTCACTCAGATCGTCATCTCTTTGGTTTTATCCAGACTGGATTTTTCCAATAGTCTCTACCTTGGGCTCCCAAAAGGAGAGCTTAAACGCCTCCAGCTGGTTCAGAATCAAGCAGCCAGACTTCTTCTGAATATCCCCAGAAGGCAATCAGTTAGATCTGGCCTGAAACAACTACACTGGTTGCCGGTGGAACAACGTGTGGCCTTCAAGGCGGGCTGCATTTTATTCAAATCCCTACACGATACTGGCCCCCAATTCATCAGGAATCTATTCCATAAATACAGCCCTTCCCGACATCTCCGGTCCACCCATAAATCTCTGTTGATTGTGCCGCCGTACAAGAGGAAACGTCTCGGAGGCAGCTGCTTTGACCATCTCGCAGCTGCCTTCTGGAACTCCCTCCCCCCTCACCTAAAACTAAGCGACAATCTCCTCAGTTTTAGACATCTTCTGAAGACCTGGCTCTTTTCTCAGGCACACCATTGAGCTGCCTCCTTTTATCAAATGACTGACGCGCCCTGTTCCTTCCTACAGCGCCATGAAGCCTCCGGGCGTACGAGCGCTCAATAAATACCAGTTAACATTAACATTAACATTAACCACGCATGCTGCAAAAACGCAAGCTTTAAAACGCATTCCATTACAACGCATTACACTGGGGGGTGCTGGATAGTGAATAGTTTAATTTACTATTCCAACCCCAGTCCCCTTGGACACTAGGGAAGGTGTTGGATAGTAAATTAAAACTATTCCCTATCCTAGAGCGCCCCCCAGTGTAATGCGTTGTAATGGTTTTCGTTTTAAAGTCTGCGTTGTAATAGCACTGCGTGCTAAAACTTGCGTTATAAAGGTTGTTCCCCCAAAACTCCTATTAACCACCTCCCAAGGTCACAAGCTTTAGATCCCCATCTCAGAGGTGAATTCGTCCACCTATGACTCAGAAAACTCTTGAAAGCAGAGCTGTTGAAGCAGTTCAACTACACTCAATCTAAAGAGTAGCAGCGTAAGAGTGCTGGCTACAGACCTCTCGCATTCAGCTCAACACTAACAACCCTGCAATTCGTAAAGTATCTGCACCGTTTTACCTTCCAGTAAATAACAGGTCTGCAACAGTGAGAACCTGCTGGTGTTGACCACTCTAAGAGCCTGGTCCTCATGGACTAGAGAATGCCATCTATCCTATTATTTAGCCATAATTCAGCTGTAAGCCAAGTAAACACATCAGTTAAGCTACAGACTGAAAGAGGCGCCGCTTTCAATGATTCAGGCAAGCTGTATTGCTCAGTACAATTACAGATCATAAATATGAAGCATACCAGGAAACACAAGGTTGAAATAATGTGCAAGTGCTCCATGACATTCAATCAATCAAGGATTTGTACAGCACGGGAAGTCATCCCTGAGGGTTTCAAAGCACTGGAGAGTGTAGGTTGCGGTGTTGTTATTTTGTTCATTCAAACAGCCAGGTCTCGAGTTCCTTCCTGAACTCATGGAGCAACGAGGTGGCCCTGAGGTGCAGTGGTAGGCTGTTCCAAGCCTTGGCCACAAGCCGTCTAAAAGAGCGTCCTCTGCTGTTGCTACAGCGGGTCCGGGAGAGTGTCCGCGATGAAGAGGGTAGCGGATCGCAAGTGTCTGGTCGGTGGAAGGTCACGAGTTTGTTGCTGTATGCTGGTCCTTTGTCGTGCAGGGCCTTGTATGCATGGGTCCGCATCTTGAACTGTCATCTCTCCTGAATCGGGAGCCAGTGAAGTTTCTTGAGGTGAGGTGTGATGTGGGTCAGTTTGGGGAGGTCGAGGAGGAGTCTTGCAGCTGCGTTGTGTATTGTCTGTAGTCTTTTCAAGAGGCGTGTGGGGATTCCTACTAAGAAGCGTGTGGTGATTCCTACTTGGAGTGTGTTCCACCAGCCAGTCTGCTGGTGACGAGGGCTTGTGTGACGGTCCTGGTGTTGACTGGAAGCCATCTGAAAATCTTGCAGAGCTTATGTAGGGTGTAGAAGCAGGCAGAATATACTGCATTAACTTGATTCTTCATAGATAACTTGCTGTCAAGTACGATGCAGAGGTTGTGGGCGTGGTCTGTCGGGGTGAGGGGTGATCCCAGCTCGACAGGGGACGAGGGATGATACTTGGGGGATGCCCCAGAAGATGTTCTTGGGTTCCAAGGTGTACGATGGAAGACAGATTCTCTTGGTTCTTCTGGTTAGTTATGAGGCGATCCATTTGAGGGTGTTTCCTGGGATTCCGATGTGGTGGAGTTTGTTGATCAGGATGTCGTGTGGATGGTGTTTATTGCGACTGACAGGTCCAGGAGGATGCGGGCTGTCGTTTCTCTGTGGTCCAGGAGGGCCCTGATGTCAGTGGCTGCAATCAGGGCTGTTTCTGTTCTGTGGTTGGCACATAATCTGGATTGAGAGGGGTCCTGGAGATTGTTGTGTTTGAGGTGTTGCTGGGTGATGGCCTTCTCGAGAAGCTTCGCTAGGAAGGAGAGCAGGGAGATGGACCTGTAGTTCTTCGGTTCTGCAGTGTCAGCGGAAGGTTTCTTCAGGAGGGGCCTTATTTGGCATGTTTCCAGTCCACAGGGAGGGAGGTCGAAGCAATGGAAGTGTTTAGGACTTTGAGTTTGTCGCCAGGTGCAGGTGTTCGTGTTTGGTGTTCGAGGATGTGAGCAGGTTGATGCGGTCAGCGGTGGAGGGTTGGTGTTTGAAGTTTTCGCAGATGACTGAAATCTTGTTGTGGAAAAAGTCCATCAAGGTGTCACATAGTTCTTGGGAGGAATTAATCTGGTTCTCGACGGTTGCAGGGTTAGAGATTTTCACAATGGTGAAGAGCTCCTTGCTGCAGTTTGTGCTAGCTTCTATGCTGTCTGCTAGGGGGTGTTTCTTTGTTTATTTCAGGAGGCGGTGGTACTGGTTGAGTGCAGTCTTGCAGGTGGTGTGGTCTCCAGTCTCTTTGCTGGTGCGCCATTTCCTCTCCAGTTGCTGAGAGTTGCATTTGGTGGTTTTCAGCTCCGCAGTGACCCAGCAGGCTCTTCTGGCAGGTCTTTTGGCTTTGGCTGGCTTGGTGGAGGAAATAGTGTCATTGGGAGAAGTTCTTTGAGGCTTGTTCTAGGTTGGATGTGGTGTGTGGGCATTGAGAGTGTTGTTTCACTGGTCTTCTGATATCTTTTTCCTGTTTCTGCACATGGAGCTGGGGGGCAGGCCGCCTGTGCTGGTGGGTCATAAAATGATGAAGTGGATGCTGTAGTGGTCGGTCCAGGTGAGCTGTGAGACATGGTTGTACTGGACCTGCTTGCTGGTCTTGAAGATGGGGTAGTGTGTGTGTCCTGCGATATGGGTAGGGTTGGTAACAGGTTGCTTGAGGCCGGTATTGCTCATGCTTCCCAGGAGGTCCGTTGTGTTTGCCTCTGTCTAGTCGTTGAGGTGAAGTTGAGGTCTCCTAGGAAGATGTAGTGCTGAGAGTCGATGGCGAGCAGGGCAATGAGGTCCAGGATGGCGTTGCAGAAGCTGGGGTGTGGTCCTGGTGGTCTGTGGCTGATGGTGTTTTTTCCGTCTGTGTAAAGTTGGAAGTTTAGGTGTTTCTTATTGGAGTCGAGTTGCCCTAGGAGGTCCCGCATCAGATGGTGTCGTTGTAGATTATCTCATCTACCTCCATGTTTGTTGGTTCGGTCCCGGTGCATTATCTTGTAGCCTTACGGGGTGGCAATGGCAATGTCCGGCGTGGAGGCAGGGTTCCGCTAGGTCTCTGAGGAAGAAGACGTCCAGGGCAAGGTATGAGATTGTTTCCCAGATCTCTGTGGCGCGTTTTCCGAGAGATTGTGCGTTGATTATGATGTACTGAAGTAGAGTCTGGGTAGGCTTGGGGGATGCAGTTGTGTTTATGGCGTCTCTGGCGTTGCGGGGTACTTCGGTGCTGCAGATGTAGCTGCAGTGCATGAGGGCGAATGGCCCTCTGGTGCTGTGTGGTGTTGCGCAGCAGCAGTTGTTTATGCGTCTGGAGTCCAAGGCTCGGAGGTCTGTGACAGAGTAGCTGCGTGGGATGTAAGATCCAGGGTTCCTGGCACTGGGCACAGATGGGCGCAGACAGGCTTGCTTTTGGTGCGCCAGCGGTGCGGCCTCCATTAGGAAGGTCCTAGGGAGAGGGCAGGGCAGGAAGCGGGAGCACGGGAAGCAAACGGCGAGGCCGGCAGCAGAAAAGTAAATGGAAAACAGAGGCAATGCAAGAGAAACGGCTAACTGAACTAAAACAGGCACTAACAGGAAAGAAGGTTAGACTGCCTCCTCTACCTAAAAAAGCAGAAGCAGTGAAATACAATTATAATAACTGAAGAGTGGCGGCAAGCGTGAGAGGTCAGCGGCACACAAGCAGCAGCAAAGGGGACCTGGTTGCAGCAAGGGGAGCAGGTGAAAGGACCTGCCCAGTGGGGGTCGCGTATTAACTAGGTCCTGGGAGGGGGAGCTGGGTGTAGGGAAGACGGTGAACAGGATTGTAGGAAGCGAGCTGCGAGGCCGGTGGCAGAAAAGTAAAGAGAGGCAGTGGAGGATAAATGGCTGACTGAGTTAAAACGGGCACTAACAGGAAAGAAAAAGGTTCGACTAGCTCCTCTACCTAACTAAACAGAAGTGAAATATAATTAGAAAAACAGTGCAATGTGGGCTAAACTAGTTCAGGAAAGGAAAACTGCTAGTACTGGCGACTGAAAATACCCCAACATGGCGGGAGTGGCGAGTGGCGGCAGTACATAGGAAGCACATAAAAGGCCCCTCTTGGCCAACCATGGGTATGCGACCTCATGCAATTTATGAGGCTTTTTGTCAGCTCCAATTGGCACACCTTTATGCAACTTTCCCCAAACATATATATCAAAACAAAAGTTCTTCGGCCACCCAGCTCAGAAAAAAACATGAAAGAATGACCTTACGTGCAAGATTCTAGACTTTATTTCTATCACATTCTTCTTTATAGTTTTATAGCTGGGGCTACAGCAGAGCATCTAAAAGCTACTGCGTTTGCAGCACAGTGGAAAATTCATCAGGCATTCACTTTCACTCAACCCCTTACTGCGTCCTATGCAAGAGGCTAAGGGTCATTTCACCAAGGTACTGACAGGGCCGGCTATAGGGGGTGTGACCAGTGCAATTTATAGGCAACAATAAAAATGTCAAGATAACTCAGTGATTAATGTTCTTCCTAGAGAGAGATTGGGGTTTTGTCCAATGGAAGTTTTGACTCCTAGTAAGATAGCGCAGAGGGTTAATGTGACTGCTGCACAGAACCTGTACCATGCAGATAAAGTGCATACAATGTAAACAGGTCAGTGGGTTACTACTTTTGTCAGAGAGATCCTTTTGTTACTTGCAGTTTAAACGTTAAAATCCTAACATAGAACAGTGAGCTATTAACTGTCATCAAAGATCTGCAATAACTGCAAGGTATTAATTAATTAGAGCGTTATGATTTCCCCCGAGTCTTTGATCATCCTAATGCTGCAAAAAGGGTGGCAGCTAGGGAATCACTGGCGGAGGTGGTCATTGAGGGATGCCAACCCAACAAACATTGTTGCACGGGGCACCACCAGTGTTAAAGCCAGCTCTGGTCCCCAATACCTCAAATGCCTCGTGCCTTGATGGGCAAATTTTCTTGTCCTCAAATAATTCACCTAAGAAATTACACTCCTTGTTTATGTTAGGAACTGTGCCGTATTTACAAGCACCACAATTATCAAAGTCAAAGGTGTTTATGCTATTGAACAGCTTGCCTTCACATAAACTCAGCACAGACATGGTCCTGGAAGACGGCATTCAAAATGACCTCTTTGGAGAAAAGACTTAACGAGAAGACGCGTTGAGTTGAAACTGTAAAAGGACCTCAATTTACAGGGGAAATATGCCTTAGTTTTGGAAAACTGAATCTACAACATGACTAATAGAGGGCTCCCTACAGATGATGTAATCCTATGTGTTCTGTGATACTTATTAATGATAAATTCTGAAACAATTTTTCAGGCTATAGGATCATGTTGCTTTTAGAGAACTGTTAGAGAAAAGTCTAAAGTAAAACATTAAATCTACTATGCCAGTGACTATGATTTGAATACGTTTTCTCCTAGACGAGTTTCAAACAAAATTAATCTTTGCAAATGATTTCATTGTGTGCTTTTAGTTTACAGACAAAATTACAAATATTACAAAGGTGCTTCGTTCAATGGACCTCATTGTTTTTTTATTCAATTTACTGATTCTTACTATTTTTCATGTCATACTACAAGAGAGAGATTCATCTTACTCCGGGCGACTTGTTTAATGCATCTATAGAGCCAGGAAGCATGTAAGGAAAAACAGGGATTAAAAAAATGCTGGTGCAGTATCTGAATCAATGGTTGCAGTGCAGTATTATTGATGAACCAAAGAAAGACACACAAGTCCTTGCTAGCATCCACTTTACCAGCTCTACAATACATGTGGTATGTGCTGGGAGTCTTAAGACGTTCATCCAGAGAAAAGAAAAACAGTTCTCTTTATATAGACATTTTGACTAACCATCACCGAAGCTGGCCTTCTAGAATGGAACTGTGTTAGATGATCTAGAGATGGGATTTTGACAACTATTGTGACATCATTCACAGGACGGCCCCTTTAAAATGGCTGCACATCTCAAGGACCAGACCGCAAGAGGCCTGGGGATGGTTGAATGGGCGCATCTGTTAACTTAGTGCTGCCGGTTTTAGGTTTCTCCTCTTCTGTATCAAGTGAATTCTCTTGGCCGTCCTTCCTCGGTGACCTCCATTCAACGGTGTGCTCAGCAGTCCTGGAATCTGCTCAATTATTTACCAGCCTCTCTCCAGCTTCAGATCTCTCTTTGTGAGGCTGCTCTGCTGAATCAGAGCACTCTCAAGGTGTCAACCCTTGGGAAGCTTTCGTTAACTCGGAGGCGGGTTTTGTAGTGCATGAAAATTTACACCACACCTTAGATCACATTTGTGTTTATCGTACATCTCCCAACCTATACAATAAAATCACCATTACTGGTTTTCATTGACTGTTTAAAGTTCTGGAAAAAGAATTTGCAGGATCATTTGTTTTTAATTCATATTGTCTATCTATCTCTGCGTCAAACTTAATCCAGGCTTCTAGAAATGTCTAGTCCCGAAAGAGCTAAACATCTTGTTTAATGGGTGTGTTAATCAAAAACGACCTTAAACTTTAAAAATGGGTATAACATCAATTCAAGGCTTCAGGTGACTCCAGAAATCAATGAGTACATGTAGCGGATCTTTTGGTATGACTGTTTCAAACTTCAGTGCACAAACCCACCCATCTATCGCCATTCCTATCCCAGCAACAGCAAAACTCAAGGACTGACAGACCTAGTTAACCCCTACACCTCAGTACTTGCTGGCACAATGGTAAGAGATTGACATATCCAGGTGCATACAACAGGTGCATTTATATATCGTTTACTCATGGGCACCCTTGATGCTCAAACACTGTCCCAAATCATCCTGGGCAACAGTCCCTCTTTGCATCTAATCACAGGGAACCCACCATGATCAATTTGCACAGTGACAGCCTCGGCACACATCCAGCCACCCTTTCCCTGCAACCCAGCAGAGCTTTAGTCCCCACAGACATTTACACTAAATTCGGCTCCCAAATCCAACATTATTTTCAATTCAATCATTCCACACCAACCAGATATTGGGCCCGAGACCACACTGCATGCCCCAAACAGGGTGCAACTAAAGTAACAGATCCTGAAACACTTTCAAAATGGGCACCATCCGAAGGAGTGTTAAGAATCATGAGGAATAACAAAAATATCCCATCCTCCAACCATACAGATACCCCAGCTAGACTTGTAGGGAAGTGCTACTAATAGCCCAGACGTGTCCCAACAGAAACACCCACTCTCGGAAGAGATGTCAGTCGCCCAGACTCAAGCCATGTTTGCCTCCTCAAAATGATAAATGGTCCAAGTCACTGAGAAAATAGGATTCTTTGAAATATCACCAATAAATCAAGCCAGGATTATAATCCACTTGTGTGGGAAGTGGTGTGTGGGGGATTGCGAGGGAGTGAACGGGAGTGGTGGTTGGGGGGGGGGGGAAGGGAGGGAGTGAAGAGGGGGTGGGTGGGGGGAAGGAAGGGATTGAAGGAGGAATCCAGGGAATGCTAGCAGTGCTGGTCACATTCTGAACCATCCTATCCTCCTTCAGGCTCTAATGTAAAACAGGGGCCCATTATGCCTTCCCCGGCATGAACAGCCTTGTTCCTCTAAGAAAAGCGGCAGCGGGCGGCCTGCAATATATTGCAGCCCCCTAGGTAACATTCAAGAGCAGCGCCAATGTTTAGGTCTGGGTCCAATCATGCATGATGCTACACATCTTCAAATAGCTAAACTCTGATACAGTCCTTGAGAACAAGCAGCAGAACAGCATGCAACACAATCTAGGTATTGTTACCGACACATCAACGGGCTCCAACAGGCCAAACTGTATCCCCACTATTGAACACTAGAACTAGTGCGTCCCTGAACAAAATGGAGGGCAAAATGAATAATACTCGTAGACAGCCTAAGAATTGAAGTAAGAAAAAGAGCTATCACCCCTTGCATTAAATACGCTGCCCACCTTGAGAAATCAATAGCATCATATTCCTAGTCACGGACATTAGTGGTTGTACAATCCAGCTTAGAATGAGGATACAGATCCATCCCTTTTTATCGTCGTTGACCTTCATGCCATAGACCAAGCTCTGATCTCCCTCCTCCTGAAATACGGTATATTAGCTACAGGACCCTTCTCGAGAAAAACTCCAGCAACGTCTAAGCAGGGGCGGCCTTAGGCATGTGAAAGCTGTTCATCTGCACAGGGCCACCAAACCCCAGGGGCCACCACGCCAATATAAATCCTTAATATAATAATCCTCTGAGGATGGATACATATTTGCGTGGTTTCCTGTGGCAGGGATTTGGTGGCCTCCGGCTCTGTTCCACTTCCAAAAACCCTGAACCCCCCCCCCTCTTTACTGGCCTCCGCACTCCCTCCACCCGGACCTTCTCTTCCAGGCCCCCCCACCTACGCTCTCTGCCCAGGTCCGCCATAAGCCTAGAGCCGCCCCTGTGTCTAAGGATTTAAAACGCCAGAAGCTCGACGGAGAAGGCTGGTTCAGAACCACCGCTAGCATAAGTTGTCTTGCTGGCTACAGGTTCTAGAGAAACATGATCTGAAAACTAGCCACATTAATGTCAAATAATCTTGTGTGAAGGGCTCATTTACTACTTTCTCAGATCTACGCCATGGCCATTAGGTCCTTCATCGGCAATATCCCTAATATCTCTGCAAACCAATGCAACTGCCATCACTTCTCGCACTACTTACTTCACGCCCAATAATGTTTATTAATCAAGTATGAAAAACAGCTAAACAGCAAGGAAAAAGGCGCCAACATAAAACAGACACAAATAAACACTACAGGTTATGTTACTAACCACTTTAAAATGTAGATACAAAATAATTTTAATTTAGAGACCACACAGAGACAAATACAAGTTAAAAGAATATGTCTAACTTAAGTGTTGAACAACAATGCATACCTGTTCGGTGAACGTCAAATTAAAACGCAAAAAAGTGCTAGCAAATCAAACATGGCCACATGAGAAGAATAGCATGAGGAGAATAGCATAAAGCAGAAGTTTACCTAAAATAACATTTCTTTAACTCTTCAGCTACTGTGCTGCAAAAATATTGTGCCTTGTGAGTAGGCACACCTCCGTTTCTATAGCATCTAAGCATGAAAAGTGTTTAAACGTTAAACACCGACTAAACTGCACTCTTGTTTATGGCTACTCAGTGAATCCCATGAGGTAATTCCTCTGTACTAAATATAAAGTCTTAAAAGTCTTGGTAATCAATGAAACTTAAGAAATACTTATTTGTTCTCTGAATATGTGCCTGCTGTGAAGTTGCGGAGAGTCTGGTTAAGAAACATGCACTACACATACAAATGCTAAAATCTACATGAAGGAACAAGGCAGCCTAGGAGTGTTTCGGACTCCTTACCAAATTTAGAACGTTAAGGATGGTTTACTCAACTATATGTTACTTTGCAGTGTTTACATTATGTTGTTGTTCCTTTCAGAAATAGCTTGAAGGCCCTATCTAGGATTTTGCAGCTCGAAATTCCTTTAACGTGTAAAAGGAATTATGGGAACACTGTGGAACAAAGTGGAATCAACTTTCATGTCAATCACATCCTCCGGAATAATGGATCTTCACCAGAGGGAAGGAAGCTGTACTTTACTTAACTAGGTCAACCTCAGGAGCCGCTAAGGGGACTTCCTGTTTATTTGAAATGGCCCTTGTACAGGCTTGGGAGACCTGTGCAAAAAGGAAATCTTCCAATTTTAAGAGGGCCAGAGCAAGGAAATACCCTCCCTACTGCTTTAAAGAAAAGAGACCAAGAAAAATAGTCTATGTGGAAGTGTCTGTGAGCGACAGCAGCCAACGGGAAACGGACAGCGTAATATCCTGATGATACAATTCCATAAATAAATGGCCTTTAAGCGCAACATTTGGAATTACGATGACCACAGAACAGAAGCACCATTATTGATCACCTCATTATGTATGCTTTGATCTTCTTAGGAATTGTATCCCTGAGTTGAGGGAGGACCAACTCTTTATTTGCAACATTTTCAAGCGACAGCAGTGGGGATAACAAAGGACAGAGCAGTAAAAAAAAAAAAAAAAAAGAAGGAGTCAAAGGCGCAATACACTTAGCATGTTGGTAAAGTGAGCAAAATCAGCGGAGAGAGGCGGTGGCACGAGCATGAAAGCCCCTTGCGTGTGCTTCATGTTTCCAAACAACGATTTGTTGAATTACGATTGAAGTTTACGCTGGTTGAGAATGTGGCCGTGTGAATACACAAAGAGTGACCTGACTGGTAGTGGAGATCTTTCAACTAGGCGTTGAAAAAGAGCAACTAAATTCCTGCTCCGCGTGTTACCTCTTATATTGCCTAATGAGGCCAGAGTCCAACAGGTCAACAATAGAACGTGTAAGTGAAAACCGGTTTTATGAAAGTGATGTTGAGATAGTACCCGTGTTACAGACCAGTGGTTGAACTAGATCTGTAAATGAGGCATGTTTTCATCCTTCAAGCTCGCTATAACTCTCTAGAAGGCATTGATTACTGGTGTTATTTCAGAAATGCCCAACTGGAAGAAAATACAGAATTTGCATTTTGCCAGGTACTCGGTATGGGAAATTAATTTCTAGTGTCTTGAGATCACGCTTTCCACATAGTCACCATCTCCAGCAATCCCCCATCCTGCAATATCAGGCGGATTCTGCTTCAGTCGCTAGCCTCCACCTCCCAGCTTCCCCCTCTGTACTTTCCGCAGGACAGGTGGCGCCGTGGCCAGGGTGACTGACGCTGGGGATCACAGTTCGATCCCCGACTCAGGTGGCAGGGGTCTGCCCAGCACCATGCGACTCTGGGCAATAGCTCGCATAATCTTCCCAACAGCCCCCAGCGCCGAGATACCCCTTCGGGGGTGATTTGTGCGCTATACAAGTACTGGATTTACATTTACTCTGGCACCTCTCCTGGTCCCAGAGATCACCTACTCCCCAAATTCTCAAAAGCTTCCTGTTTCAGAGACATCCACAAGAATACCACGTGCAGCATACTCATTACACCCCAGGATGCAAAAAATCACACAGGATGAAACCGAGAATGGTCCAACACTCAGCCGGGAAATTACACAAAAATGCACAAGTGTAGTCAATCTGAAAGAACGTCTCAGAATAACTTTAATAACGAATTCAAAATTAAATGAAAAAGCAATTAAACAAAAATGGCAGGCTTAGTATAACAGGTGTTACCTGGTGGAAAGGCAGAATCGCACGTCCACCTGAGACAAACACCAGCTAATGTCAAGCAATGTGAATAATTTAGCAACACTGCTTGTATTAAATATCCGACAAGTGCTTATTGTGTCTGTATTATTTATTGCTCAGGAGGAAACGCCTTGAAAAAGCACTTGAGCGTTTCTAACGTGGAAAGTCCTGGTGACTGGAAGACAACACTAGTCCTCCTTCTCGGACATCGAACTGTACGCTCCATACCACTGCAGGACCCGCGCATCAAAGGCATTATTATGAAAGTCAGAGAGATAAACAGTGTCACGGGAACTTCCGGCCGTGACCGGAAAGGGCGCGCTTCGCTCGTGGCTGCCGGCAGTATGCTATGTGCCACAGCGATGAGGCATTTCATGTAGAGGTCAGGAATGTGGGCACGCTACCACGGGATGCTCACAATAAATTACTAAATACATAAACTGCTCCGCAGCTTTACCCTTCCTCGAGGAGAGGAGAACCCAGCCTGAGGTCATGTGATGCACGTGACAAGCCGTCTTCTATTTCTTCTGACCGTCAAATGGCTCTCTCTGTACGCATTGCAGAATTAAACTTTATATTCCAGGGATTTGTAACCTGCATAGAAGCCAGGGTGATGTTTTCAGTGTGCTACTTTTCAGCGCCTTCAGAGTTCTGGGACTTTCTAGGGTGAACCTCTGAGTAGAAAAAGAACAAGCGGAATCATAGCGCTCAATTCCTTGTTCATGATAAAGCGCTAGAGAACATACAGCTCAGTGCAGGGATAGGAAGAAAAATAGTGGAATGGCCGAGTTTCTTCAGTGTGTTTGAGCTGACTGGTCTAATTACTGGCCAACAATTTCTCAATCGCCACCTTCACCTGCGAGTTGGTATAGGACTCTAGTGCTTTATGGCCTTTCTTCAACAGTTAGTTTTGAATTTGGGCGGGAGTGAATAAGAGTTATTTTCATACAAGACTGATTATTTTCTCTTTTTGAATTACACAGTATTAGCAGCTAACAAGAAAAGAAGTAAAAGATACAAGAAAGGTCATTTTTGTTTTTTAGATTAGATAAGAAACACATGCCCGCGCGCGCGTAATGGTGTTAAATTTTGATCCCGAAAATGTCTCATGTGTAAATACTCCACAGGACATAGTGTCTGAAAAGACAAAAAAGGTGTGGGACCACTTTTAAACAAATGCTTACAGAAATTAGGGACATAAACACGTGTGGCCATTGAAGACATTTTTACTCCAGCACAGGCAGGCTAGGTCACTTGACACTCTAGTTGAAAAGTGTGCTTGTCAGAGGGAAGGAAAGTGCAGTGTAGGGAGTCAGGAGACCTATGTTCTCAAAACAATGTACTTATTTTGAAGATTATTGTAAGAGCAATGTATGCAGCACACATTACAACCAGAATTGTTATTATTTTTAGCGCTCTATCTGGAATGTGGGAAGTAGCTGAGCCAATCAGAGTGCTAGAATTAACTATTGTGTTCTTGCATTATAACATGAGACCATGCCTGAAAAGGGGCCATAGAGAAGACTGGGAAAGTTCACTTGTCTTCTGTTGGCGAAGATGATTTCTAGAAGGCTTGCTGCCTGGACATGAAATGTTCTGCCAGGCCTGCACAGGAGCAATCTAGGAGGTGGTGAGACTAGGCACAAACCATTAGACCTCTCTGCGGAAAAAACAGAGACCTGCCTGTGACTGCACCATTCACAGGAAACTGCCAGGTTGATTCAACATCATATTGACTGCACCTCACAGGTTCTATCCATCACAAGCCTTTCGAAGGCAACTTCCAAGAATTCGCAAATCTCAGTCAAGAACAGTCTCACAAAAAATGATAATGTTCAAAGATTGCCCAAAGAGTTTTTAAACATTTAGTTTTTTGCTATTAGCACTTTGAGGTTATTTGTTTTTAGTATGAATTTCAAAGTGTAAGATGTGATGCCAACATGACAACAAGAAGTCTTTATTCCATGAAATCTCCTCCAACAGCTTCAAGCAATTTTTCTGAGGTCTACATCAAGATTTGATTAAAAATAGAAAACAAAATAGAAATATATTGTTCACAATTTACATAAACCTGAAAATGTTCAAGGAAAGATGAAATGATGTTAATCGTAAATCAATGGGCGAATAATTCAACATGAACAGTCTGTGGACATCTTTATTAAAGAATAGCGAACACTCTACAGCAAATTCTCACACAGTGCCCCATTTCCACTACTAATACATAATTAACAACCAGATGTTGAGAGCTGCCTACCTGCTAAAGCCTTGATGCGCGATCGCTCAAATAAGCGTGCAGAGCTGTTCTCATTGTCCCACTCATCATCCCAGCGGTTGTTGACATCGGTGTACTGTTGCTGGATTTCCATGTGGTCGTAATCCGTTGCCACTGCCGTCATATTAACTTTCTCTAAACTCTCTTCGTCATCAGTTTAGGCCTCCAAAAACTGTTGAGAAAAGAAACACAAGGCATTTAAATCAAATATAAGTTACCCCAAAAAAACAGCATGCGTTCATATGAAAACTACTCCAACCAACTCCCTGTGAAGGGTAGAATGTTGTTCCAAGGCCTATGTCTCACATACAAACTCCTAGGAAACTCCCGCACCCAAAATGCCTCAGTGACAAGATCGATCATCAAAATCCCATCCACCCAATCTGCTCAGGTGCAACACACCTGCGCCTCAAAAAACAAGCATTAGCAAAGCCAACTGATCTGGCATTTGCTGCTAACTTTTCACTTTGCCAATGTTTGGGAGTGGGATTTGTAAAACTGCCCAAGGGGACTACTTTTGTGTGTAACTTGTGCAAAAACAGAATGCCCTCACTCAGAGAAGTAAGCCAATGGACGAAGCAGGCTGAACTAAAATGTGACTGATACAATGAAAGACCAATAAACGGAAATAGCCGACTAAAGCACCGATAAGTAGGCATATAACTTTATTAAAATCAGAGGATATTTGCCAACGCTACATCTAACAAGATGCAAAAGCACAGGCAATAGATTCCAAACTGCATTTGCCCCAACCTTTGCAACGGTTTACCCACCGCTTCCTGTATTGGCCCCATCTTTATGTTCTTCAGAGGCAGGCTGAAGACACATCTCAATTAAAACCAGTAGAGCCTGACTCATCTCCAGCCCACTGTTGAAGGTATACTACACCCTATCAGCAAACGGTTGCTTAGGATGCTACCCGTGTTAGATGCACATGAAATTAACCTTGTTGCTGGTATAAGAAACAATGTGGGATGCTCAAAACACTGACTTGTCACATAGAAAAATCTATGTCACAAGTGATAGAGAGGAATAATGTAATCAAGATCCTCAGTATCTTTAGCACCGCTCACAGAGAGAATGATCGACATCACCACGCTTTCTGAGGGTCAAACTAACTTGCTACTACTGCTAACGTTCTTAAGATAATGCAGAGTCAGTGTGAGCAAGAACCCAAGGAAAACAACTCTTGCTCTTACAGCAGTTATAGGCAATTGTTCAGTTTGTGCTATAAAATTCAAATCAACTTGCATTCACAGCAATAAATTAATAGTGCTGCTATAACCAAGAAAGCCATGAACTTCAAGGAAGAATTTGGAATAACTTCTGGTGACAACAAAGCATGTTATTTGCGTTTCACAAAGGAACTGTCATTTACTGCTCCCAAGAGCCATTTGCATTTTATACACCCTAGCATTTGTTAAAAAAGATTTTTTTAATTCTGCAATATTCTTTCCCGCAAATAGTGGGTCAACTCTTGGCAGATTTGGAGTGACCAATTCAGGAGGAGATATTTTCAGTTGGCTAGGTTAGGACCCTAACAAACAACTGGAGCTTCCTCCTACACACAAATGCATGCAATAATGTAGCGAGTTAAGCCACTGCAGACCACCTACCACACTTATTTCACATCCAAGCGTGCAAACAAATAAACATTTAAACCCGGGAATGGCAGGGAGTGATAGGGAAAAGGTGGGCTAATGATTGTTCCAGCTGCCTTTGTATCTTCATTCAACTGATCTATCTTCTGCAAGTAGACCAAGTGACAACTAGTCTTTCCTACTTCCATTACTAGATTGTGGAAGGGTGATAACATATCTTAATGGGCTCAGTCTGTAATAGCATGACCCTTGCATGAACAATGTGGCGCTAAGCGTGATCTTAGACATGCCACTCTCTCGACTCCCCATGTAACTCAAGGGACAACAGTCACTGAGAGATGGTTCTACATTGAGCTATACTGATCGATAGCTCTTAGGAGCTTAGTAGGACTGAGTCCCCAGGTAACAGAAATTACCTGCCATTTTAATGTCAATAGCGAGGGCGCACAGGGGAGAATTAACATGTGGGTTTAACATGATCTGAGAAACACTAACATTTTTTAACACAAACGAACCATACAGATGCAACATATAATACCGGAAGTAGTAAAAAGAAAATCGAAATTCCTATATGGTGCCTATTTATTTATTTATTTATTACATTTATATGGCGCAACAGCTACCCTGAGGCTTTCCCGGCGCCTTGGATCTGGGTTTTTCTCAGTAAGACGGAAGGTTTATGAAGGGATGTGGAGTTTATTGGTTAAATAGCCAGGCTTTAATGCCCTTCCGGAATTGGGTGTAACTTGGCTCAAGACGTAGTTTGAGCGGAAGTGAGTTCCACAGAACCGGGGCCAAGTAGGTGAAGGAGCGTCCGCCCAATCGTGCCCGTTTGAACCTAGGGACAGCAAATTTAGCCTGATGCATTGACCGAAGGTTACGGGAGGGTAGATATTTATGCGCCAGCTTACATAAATAAGATGGTGCATAATTCACATCTGTCAACGTCTGAAAAATGTCAAGCCAGGAATTCAAAGGTGCACACAAAAAACACGTTAATTAACAAAACAGTTTACAATGATCCTGATTTAACACGATTCAAGTGGGAGAGCGAGGGAGGAGTTGCATGCGTGGAATGACGTATGTACTCCAGAATCGACTTGAAAAATTTAACAAGGCATGTACCTTTTAATTAAATTATAGAAACATTACATTTTACATGTCATTGTGTTTGGGAATAGAATCTACAGGAGGACTCAGTTTATACCACTTGTCCATTACAATTTCACAATGTCACTTAGTCTTCCCGTCACAGGATTCCATTCATTAAAATAAATGGCCGCTTGATATTGAGCTAAACCTGTGCCCTTATAGGACCCAGATAGTCGCAGTGCAGGATTTAGACTCACAACCATTACCAGGGCGTAGCTTGGACAGTAAGATTGGGGGGGAGGGGAGGGGGAGCTTTAGATTTTCCAACAATCAGGCTGGCATATAATGTTTCAGTACATTATATGACAACCAGGATGCATGAGAGGGACCTACAGGGCACTGGAAAGGGAGAGGAATGCGGATTGGTAGAAGTATTAAGAGAGAAAACACAATATTTTATGAAATAACCAATATTTTGAGGACTTTCAAAACGGAGAGGGAGTGTGTAAGTTTTTTTGCCTCTTGTAAACATCCCTGGGGAATTCCGACTGACATCTCAATACTCGACTGAAAGCACCTGTACCCAACTATTTATCAGGAGGGTGTAACAGCCCAAACACCCGCCCTCCCCCGAAGCTACACCCCTGGTTATTACCAACCTTTGCATTCCGACGCTAGGAGTCTCAAACACAGAATGCATCACTTACAGAGATCACATGAAGCCACAGGGCTGATGCGAGTGTTTCATGAAGACTGCTCATTCTTTGCATTCTGGTACTTTCATCCCCGCATCTGAACAGAAGTACCACATGCACCAGACCAGCAGGACAACCCCAAGGCCGCATGAGCTAGCAAGACCTGACTTGGGACCGTGGAAGATTTGGGCATTTATGGATTCCCTCGTTGTGACTTTGATGATGTAGATCGAGGAACTGCTCTTTAGAAGTGTCTACATTAAACAGTGTTTAGATGCACTTTTTAACAGGCCATGCCTCGTTTTTCAGCTATGCCTCTATGTTAGCACGTTATATTTCCCTTTCAGGATTTGAGAGCCCCGATGATGCATTGGCGCCATGTTAACTGAATGTCAAACTCACTCCTTGCCATGGCAGGAGGGCCCAAGACGTGGGCTTCAGAATATGGGTTTTATTATTTAAATATGATCAAATAAAGGCCCTCGCCAAGGCCAGTAGGAAGGATATGGCGAAATAGCCGCATCCAGAAATCTGCACAATAAGTAGTCCCCTTCATTGCTAGGGGTCACTGGTGTAATGTGTCTTATTTAAAACATATTATATATTGTGGCGTTGTAAAATATACAGAGGGTGGCTTTGGGACAATGCTTGTTTTCCTACAGTGCTTACCTTCATACAAAAACCATCCACAAAAAGTATTGCCAAAATAAGTCAGCGACCTATTGGCTTTGCCAATGCTTGTTACACCTTCTGTTGATATTGTTTTTGGAAGTCAGATTATTTATATCATAGTGTGCTTGTAGTTCAGCCCACTGTGGGCTGCAATATGAAGGCAGGTTACTTCTAAAACTCTGCTGGGTTGTGAAAGTCTGAATTTGGAATTTTACAGCATTGAGAGGGAATTTCAACAATCTTCTAATAATGAATATTAAATATTTGCACAGCTAAATTAGCACTGGAAGAGCAATGGACATTAATTACATTTGAATTTGGGGTTGGTTTCAATTTAAATATTTATTGGTGAAACAAAAACAGAAATACCAATGTTACAAAGTATAGTTTCAGGACAGCTCTGACACCGACAGCTGAGATGTTGCAATTTCGCTGGCTTGGGTTTCAAAGTAACCATTTGAAATGTGCACAGATGCAGTACATTTTCAGTTTAAGCAAGAAAAACAATATCTGTTTTAATGTGGGAGGAGGTTTAACAAAAATAATGTTCTTTGGAACGATTATTCGGTCAAAAGTTCAAATCAAATGGTCAGACCCAAATTTCGAAACATTTAGCCTGAAAAAACAATTGTCTAATACTGTTGTGATGGAATAATGTTTATACAGAGGGTGAAACTTCACCTCACTGAAGGCATAGGGGCTATTTAACAGTCTGCCTTTGGAAACACAATCAATACTGTCAGAAGAAAAAAATTGTTTCAGGATTAGTTCCAGGCAGGGAAAGGGTTGGTGTGAGGTTAAAAGACAGACACCGGTTAGAAAACATTTGTTTTACAGTAAGGGTAGGAGACGGGAGAGGGAGAGGGTGGCCTAATGGGCTAGAACGGTGGATCTCAAATCTGGGGACCTGGGTTCGAGTCTCTGCAATGACATTCAGCATCCGGTGTTTCTGGGCAAATCACTTAATATCTCTGTGCCCAACAAAAATGAATGTGTCCTTGGGCAACGTGACTGGTGCTGATGTAAAGCGCTCTACCTTCAGGTCAAGTTCGCACCATATAAAACTCTTGGGGGGAAAAAAGGCTAAGCACATATTACTACGTGGTTCAACATTAGGGTACAGGTCAGTGAAATGGTTTGCTTCACAGTAAGTGGTACGGTTAGGTGAGGGAAATGTGTGTGTTATCGTAGGGTAAGGATATAAGGTTCAAGTTCAAATAATCTTTATTTGGTCAGCAGTATGACCATAAAAGCACATTAGAAACAAGTACAAACAGATCACACAAATCAGTGTCACAAATTTCAGGTACCAAAATGTACATCATCATTAACCTTCAGCATCGTCATAGCTAGATAGAGATATATGGTTTAATGTCGTTTTATGGCAATGGAGTTGGAACTAGGTCAAGAGTTAGAAATAAGGATAAGGTGGGGGCTGGTATAGGGTTGAGTTAGGGGTACGGTTTGGTTATGCCTTAAACTAGGGTTACAGATTTTGACAGGGAATAGATTAAGACAGGGGTGGGGTTGGGTTACCACTAGGATTTGGTTAGGATGACATTTTGACTATAGAGACAGTGAGTGATGGAGACAGGTTTAGGTTCAGGCATAGGTAGGGTTATGGCAAACACAAGGAGATGATGGACGGAGCGCTGAAACTGCGCAGAAGCTCACCCGTGCCACAGATCTGGGTGTAATCCATCATCGTTCTTTAGCTCACTTCGCCATCTCAGTTCAGACCCAGCCATATGTAAATCAGTCTTGACCCTGTTCCTCATTGGAACAGCCGAGCACGAACTGCCATGTCAGGTCTTCCCTGGACTGGAAACAAGCATCCTAGGACTGGTTTAGGGTTATGTCTTGGACTAGCGTTCGAGATTTTGATAGGGACTGGATGGAGATAGGAATGTGTTTGGTTTAGGATTATGGCACGGGCTAGGGTTCGATATTGTGATGGATACAGGGTTCGATTAGGGCACAGCTAAGGTTATGCCTTGGACCAGGGTTAGAAATATTGATATGGAATGGATAGGGTTAGATTAGGGATAGTGCTTGGTTAGTACTAGGGTTCTATTATGATTAAGTGGTGGAATGGGGTTAGGGATAGGGTTAGTGGGATTACACAGGTTAGGAGTGCAGATAGTGTTGGATTTGGAATAGGGCTGAGGTAGGGATAGGGTTGAATTAAGATTTCACATTGAACCAGGGTTAGAGGGTGTGTTTTAAGGTACCTCACAAGAGGGGTTCTTAGCCTTGTGACATGAATCATTACTGAAATATGGTGACACCGGCCTAAGCATTTTCGATGATTTGAACCGCAAAACAATAGGCAAAAAATACACAAAGAAGCACTCATTTAACGATAAACAATTGTTCAGATACTTTATTTAATTCACAAATAAATATTTTTTTAATGAAAATTTTAATGGGAAGGTTCAAGTTTTTCTAAATTAAATTAAGGGCAATCATCATCCATACTATATTCTGTTTATGCACTTACGCAGCTCCCACAAAACATCCTGAGGATACTGGCTTCATGTTTAGTCTTCAAGTTCAAATTCCTTCATACTTAAAATTTCTACCTATGCTTTTGCCTTCTTTCATTTATAAATACTTAATCTGGTTATTATTTTTACCAGGGCCGGTCCTAGGCATGGGCGGTATGGGCAGCTGCCCAGGGCCTCGCGCTCCGGGGGCCCCGCCACCGGCCCAGCAGAGTAGATCGCAGAGCAGGGCCTGACATGAAAATGCGAGAAAGCGTTGTGCGCAATCACCGTGCACGCACGCATGCACCACCACCAAGCTTAGTGGAGTTGGTGCAGTGTGCGGGCGGCATATCGGTTTGATGTGGGTCCCAGGGCCATCAATCTGGTAGCGCACGAAAGCGCTACCAATTACGGCCCTGGACATCATTTTGGCCAGCCCCCGCGCGCTGTGTGGCTAAAATGCAGTGACGCAGCACGCACGCGCTCCCTGGCCTGTACAGTCTATTCTTCAGCCAGGAGTGGAGTCGGGAGTAGGTTGGCTGGGCCGCGTTGGCGTAACGTCTTCAGACAGATGGTAAGTCAAGGCCATTGCCACTTTGTTAAGGAAACGGAAGAAACGCCCTACGAAGTTGCCGTACACTACAGTCTCTTTCTGTGCACCTTACAGCAGTGACTGCAATTGCATCTACAGAGAACTACGTAGACGACTGCACATACTTAGTGCAGATAATACACTAATGTGTTTAATTCAATAAGCACTGCCAGTGCTTAATTTGAGCTGGTGGTTTCCGGTGCTAATTTGCACTTCTTGCAGATGGAGAATTGCACGTCTCAGCCTTGCGGACCCCGAAGGAGTTTCCCCTGGTACTAGATTTGTTGAAGGGAAAGAACGGGCAGGATTGCAGCCAGTTTGGTTTTAACTTTTTTGTTACAAGAAGTGGGATCTTGCGCACTTTTTGTCACAAAGAGCTATACTCCTTCTTTTGAAGTCGGAGTCTCTAGTCTAGATTCAGGCAGTCAGTGGAGAGCATGAAGAGAGGGGAGGTGAAGGAGCGGTCTTGCGCTGCCTTCTGGGTTGTCTGGAACTTCTTAATCACTTGGACAGATGCTCCACACGTGCACGGTGGGTGTAGTTCAGATGCAACAGTACTACTCTGATGATGACTTTTACTTTCTGTTAAATTCTTCGGTTATATTGGACCGAGTGAAATAATGGACATAAATGAGCAGGAAAATCTCAGATTACCAATTGTGGGACTGGATTGCATCACCTCTGTGTAAACCTTATAGGAGTGCCCAACAATAAACGTGATTCGGTTTCAGCATGGACATGATTAGGCTCGAAAAAAACTATTTATCTGCCACCTCGTGGGACCTTTAGTGGTATAACGTGTGACGTTATCCAATTTGGGAGTCAGTGAGGTTTTTTGTAGGGGGTAAAAGAGTTATTTGGTTAATCTGAAAGGGTCATGGACTGCACAGGGGGGCCTGGCACCCTTAAATCAGTTTATGTACATACCATGTGTGTGAAGTGCTTGTTAATTTTCACTATGGGAGAATCTCCTAACACGAGACACACAATCCGGGCCTCCACCCATGGTGCTTTAATTAAACCACCTATATTTTGTTGTTGCATACCTCAAAGCAGCATCCGTTTACATCTTAAAATAAGAAAAAAGGAAGCCCGGCTGCAAAGAAATAGGCGACAAGTCTGGTAACATCTCTGTGTGCGGTGATAGGAGTGACAAGGTGTTTCTATTTAACATCGTAAACTTTGCTACTACCTTATAGCACAATTTCCACCTCCTCCCGCCCTGCTTTAATTAAACAGCGTATATTTTGGTGTGTATTATGCACGTAAACATTTTTTTGGGGGAAAACATTGTTGTATTAAGTTACAAAAGATATAAAATTATTTAAGCAGCTAACAAATACACTGCCCTTTAAAAACCAGAGCATTCCGCAAGAGCTCCTCCTTTAGCAGCGTTTTGTGTTCACCTTTACCTACTGACATTATAAATAACAAACCTTATATTTATTTGTTGGTTTTAAAAACAAATACATAAAAGACATTGCCATTTTCAATACCAATAAATTTAAACTTTGCAAATGCAAAACCTATTGCATTGCAAATGCTTGTTTGGATTGCCACTACTTTTTGTCCATGTTACTGATATCCACATTAGTTTGCTTCAGTGATGCCAAATACCTAACATTATTAGTCCTGCAAAGTCACTTTCTGTGATGTCACTTCTTGCGACGCAATTTGCAATTAGAGGGGCCTCACATCTTCCCTTTCGCCCAGGGCCTCAGAAGGCCTAGGACCGGCTCTGATTTTTACTTTGTAAGCAGTAGCGGGCCTCCAGAGTAGGCTTCGCGTGCCCAGAGGGATCCCGAACCTCAGGTAACGAACCACTGCCATGCACAATGGATTAGTACCTTTAAAAACAATGTAAATGACTGGCAAACTTGATTTTCGAACGTATGAACTAATTGCGTATTCCATCAACTACATTAGTTTTCAACTGTATGTTTCTCACATTTTGATACAAACTTTTGGCTTGCCTGACTTCAACTTTAAAACAGTCAACAAATAAACTTTTGGAATGCCCAGATTGTAGTCTACAGAAGCAGGACATGTTTTGGAAGTTACAATTGGGTAGATCAGGCAACTATTCATTCAATTGACCCGTAAAAATATTCTGTGGCTGATTTATTAAAACCAGTTATTAAATCCTGTATTTGTGTACGTGCCTCACTATCCAATTCTCGTTAAAACAGGCTGTGGCAATGCCAAATGCTGCTACGCCATCTCATGTAGATAGCTGGTGCCCCCTGCTGAACGCAGATAACATTGCACTTAATTGCACTGAACACTAATATTTGACTACGATTCTGCCTGCTTGCTTGGAACTGAACATTTCCACTGTTGCCTCCAAGTGCTGTAGCTTACAAAGGCCTAACTTTGTGTCTATATTATCCGTTACAAAAATCGCAGAGCACAATAAATGTTCTTTTTCAAAAACTACCGCCACGCCCTGCTTTCCGTTATAGGAAGAGAGAGAAAGCTGTCATTTATATGCATGGATGTTAGATAAACAAACACACGACCGGTCTGGAACGACTTTCAAACCTTTACATGTAGCAATGAAACTCTCCTGTCAGCCTCCTTAATTTCATGAAGTTACTGGCTCGACCTCTAGACAGGTAAACATGGTTGTGTTACTGTTTATGCATGCAATTCAAGACCACAACTCGTTACCAAGTGCACTTCCTGACAAAGACGCGGTAGAAGCATGAACTCTAGCCCTGAGTACCCTTTTACGGTATAGATTTTCTTAAATTAATTTGCAAACTAGCTTCGGCTTTCAAAACGGCGCCTGCCTCAGGAACACAGCTCTTCTAAATTCTCTGTTAACGCCGCCTTTCCATATTCACAAAGTGTATTATACTGCAGTGTGCGTCACAAGACCAGTGCAGGCAGACCGTATGGAAAAGGGACGGTGAGGAAATATACTGAATGAATTTAGATGGAGTTCTTATTCAGTTAGAGTTTGTCATTTTTAAAGAGACTGCTCATTGGAAAAAAAAGTTTGATTTTGTTTCACTTGTTTTTTTAAAAAAAATGTTTTAAACCAAAACAATCCAAAATGCAACTTGATGTGATTCTGTTTTTGTTACGTGAAGGTGCATTTTAAAGTGGGCACGCGTACCACAACTGATGGGGACACTAAGCCTACAGTTTTGGTCCACTGGGGTTTAAGAAGGGAGGGGCCAAGCTTTTACTTCATGTCAGAACTGCTGGGTGTCTTCAAGGCTAGAGACGTCATTAGGCAGCGCATTCCACAGTCGTCACTAAAAACGCAGATATTGCAAGAAGCATGTAAGCTGGTGATGCAAGTGCGCACTTCCGGTGGTTCGTTGAGGAAAAAGTTTCGTACTGCAGGTGGTCTGGAGGGGCTCTCCCAAAGCTGGCTTTTGCGCTGGTGGTGCCCAGGATAACAATCACTTTACTGCCCCCACGCCGGCCTCCTCGGATTCTCTCACTGCCACCGGGTAAAAGTGCCTCTCATCTCTCCAATCATAAGATATAGCTAAACACAGCGCCCCTCCCCTGAGGTCAGGCCCCCCCCTCAACATCAGCGCCCAGCGCGGCCGCATCAGTCGCACTGCCCTAAAGCCATACCTGGACCCTGCCAACGGGTCTTAGCAAGCAGCCAGTCAGCCACATTTTGCATGCACTGGTCACCTGTCCAGTAAATCGTCTTAGAGAAGTCAATACTATTGAAATAATTAGACTGGAAGGATATAGGCTTGCAGTATAAAGCAGACATTTTTTCTGATGTTTTCAGGTGGAAAAAGCCCGAGCTAACCAGGTGTGTCTGATTCCCAGTACTGTGCCAGGCATGCAGGATTGACCAAATCAATAGATTCTCAGGAGGAATCATTGAAGCAACGCTGATTGGGTTTAAGAAGAGATTCTCCAACCGAGACAAGGCACTGGGAAATTAACATGGTGTCAAGCTGGGCCTGGGCATCCAGACGACTTCACCTAGACCACTGCGGCGATCAATGAAATTTGATTGGTAACTAATATTAAGGCTGGTCTGCACACTAAATACATTAATTTTTTTGACATACGACTAAACACTCCTGAAGAAGATCGAGTCTTTTTGAACAAGATGATTAATATCACAGTGTATGCCTAAAGTCGAAAACTGGAGTGGCATGGTGAGCAAAAAAACGATGGATTTAGACCCGGATCTCTGTACTGGGGTGAATGTATGATATTGTTCTGCATTATGTCCATCAATTGTTGCTTTTGCATTTCTCACCCAGAGTGGGAAGGGTATGCCCAGACGTGGGTCCCATGCACTCCATGCGACTGGAGTCAAGCTATCCTGGCTGAAGAGGGGTGAAAACCGAAACCGGTCCTAGGATGCTTATTTCCAGGCCAGGGAGGACCTGGCCTGGCAGTTCCGGCTGGACTGTTCCCATTGGGCACAGGGTCTAGACTGATTTGCATATGGCTGGGTTCAAACTGGAATTCAACGGTGAGCAAAAAAACGATGAATTTAGGCCAAGATCTCTGTGCTGGGGTGAATGTATGATCTTGTTCTGCATTCTGTTCATAAAAGGTTTCTTTTTTCACTTTAAAGAGGGGTGAGAGATCCTCTTGCAGGCAGGTGCAGTGAGTGCCTGCACCCACCTGCAAGGGGATGTCTGGGGGTAGTCCAGAAGACCCCTTTCACCCCCTCCTGAGGGCTGCCATCAGGGGGAGGACTAACAGTGCGTCACCTTTTTGTGGCACACTGTCAGTGTTCCTCCTGATGGCTTCTTTGCCTTTGAACCTGCGTCTATAATACGGCGCTTCGGAGGAAAAGAGATTACCTCATTTGCATGGGGGCCACACCCCCATGCAAAAGAGGGAACGCCCCCTGGTAAGAACACTGGTGCTATATGTGCACCAGCGCTATCTGTATTACAGAAGTGGCAGGACAAGGTTCTGTGGCCTCTTCTGTAATACCCAAGAGCCCCGGGACGAGTAAAGCAGGCGCAAATGCCTGTTGTGCCAAGAGGCACTTTGTATAATAAGGCCTGAGTAAGACAAATGATGCCTGGGGTGCCAATCATGCTGCTGATTGGCGATGGATGTAAACTTTCCCCACAGTATGGTCTTTTGTTATCATCCTGAAGAGGTGTAAAATGCTGTATGGCTCTTAAAAGTAAACACAAGGAAAGTGCCACCAACTCTCTCAAGTTCCACAATTGATACCTCCCAGCACGAAGCCACAGTTCTTGTGTTTTAAGAGAACCCAAAGTTGTTTCACACCCACGACTGTTGGTATCTGGTGTTGGAACCACTGATGGGGAGGGGGAAAATGAGGTCGCCTTGGGACATCACAATTGTAATGCCGTCTGTCCATTATTGTAATTGGAATCACAAAGCTCCTGGATGCCGGTTTCCAATGATGAAGAAAACATCGAATAATGCTTGGACTGTTCCAAAGTTGTGGATTTAGCTTTGAACAAATTAATTTAGCCTGTATTTGCATATGAAGTAACAGCTCAAAGCAATCATTATCGGCCTGATAACCCGTAGACAATGCTTAAGAGTCATTAACAATTGGGAAGCAAAACTGGCCACTCTAGTTGTCCAGTTCAATTCTCTAAATCTTTTATTGAGAGCAGGATTCACTGAGTTGTCTAGAGGGTTATGGACACAAATATACTCAGAGACCACCTAAGACTTCCCAGCCAGATTGACCAACATAGGATCCAGGGTAACCGAAGCAGAGAGATCAATTCACCTCTGAGCACCTCTGGTGGAGAAGTGTGGCTCACTGGTTAGAGGAAGCATACCATTAAGCAGAGGTCAGACCCGGGACCAGGGTTCAATTCCTGACGCGGCAGGGTCTTGAGCCCAACTCTCCACGGACTCGATAATTCTCGCTTCGGTGCCCACTCTAATCACGGGTTGTCAGTATGCAGCTCTGGGCATTAAGCTTGCTTAATCTCCACAACGGCCCCCCCGCGGCGGGATGCCTGGCCTTAACCCGTACTGGGCATCCCCAAGGTGATCTCACAGGGAAAAGCCAGGACGGGCTCCCAATGCAAGCGCCGAGATGCCCTAGGGTAAGTCGAGCGCTATATAAGAACACACATACATACATACATAGATATAGTTGTCAGAAATCAAGGCCTCTAACCTAGACAAAGGACCATTGGAAGAAGTCTATCGTTGTGCATATTGCGCACTGTGGTAGATCCTCCTCAAGTCTGAGATGTGCAAAGCCGCAGAAGTGCAAGGACCAGTTGCTGAATCTTTTGCATGATGGAAATGACATTTTGTGAGGTTGTTATTCATGTTCCTGGCGGGAAGGCATTGAAGGAAACTTTGATTAGACATGCAACAGTGCAGTACCTTTTTGGGCAATGCAGCAGGTCTTGACTTGTGTGGTCTCTTTAAACTTAAGTCAACCTAGAACTTTTGCAGCAGGTGAGATGTGGTCAAGAAGTTTGAGTCTTAATACGGACAATGCAGTAAAATTCAGGGGTTCCTTCTCGGTTATTCCAATACTTCAGTATGTTACTTTTTCCAGTGCAATCCATGCCAGTAGAAGAATGAGTGCTGCTTTCTTGAGGCTCCCTAATGTGCTGAGTAACTCCAGTACAATTTAGTCCATCCAGGGCTGAAAGAAGCCAAGTGTCCCCTAGTCACTGAGGGACTTCCCTGCATTCCTTGTGACGAGTTCAGCCTGGGACACAGAGACGAAGCTTTGATCACAGACCTATTCAGTTACTGCAGAGATGGAGCAGGGCCCACAAGGTCAACACTGACTGCTGGGGAGGAGTTATTGTACCTGCAGAGTCGAAGTTGTGACTACTGCAGGCCTGACCTGTGACTTCAGAGCCAGAGGTGTGACCACTGGACCAATACAGTGACCGCAGAGATGAGCTCTGACCACAGGGCCACATCAGAGCAGAGACCACTGCAGTCCTGAGCTGTGCCTGAAGAGCCAGAGCGGTCACCATCGGACCAGCGATGCGACTGCAGAGATAGGGCAGTGTTCGTTGCAGGTCTGAACCACGACTGCAGAAACTGAGCTCTGACGCTGCAGGCTTGATCTTTCACTGCAGAGCAGGATATGTGACCGCAGGGCCAATGCTGTGTCTCAGAGCTTAGCGCCAACTGGAAAGCCGGAGTTGGCATTACAGACCCAATGCTGATACCGCAGAGATGCCGCTGTGATCAGGAGTCTGAAACACGACCCCCTGGGTTCAGCTGTTACCAAAGCTGAAACTGTAATGAGCAAATAAGAGCTGAGAACACCATGGAGGAAATGTGACTCCGGGACAAAGTTTTGACATAGGATTAAAACTGTGACTACAAGGTCAAAGCTACGACCACAGGCTAGAACAGTAGCCTGGATCACAGTCTGCAGCTGAGTGAACAAGGCCATAGCTGTGACCACAGAGCCAAAACTGTCACCTCCAGGACTAAGCGGTGATTGCAGAAAGGAGAAGGAGATATGACCTGTAGGTTACAACTGTGGTCACAGGCCTGACGTATGGACTGCAGCCCTGAACGGAGACCAATGACGTTAAAAGGGTGTCAAGGACCCTAATGCAAATAACATAAATGGGGCATCCTTACCCAGTTCAGGGCCTGACAGTCAGTTGGTCGGGCGACCCCACAAGCATAGGAGCCCCATGCAGTCCAGAATTTAACACACATTCCCCGTTAAACATTTGTATTCTAGTGAGTGGATGTGTAGGCAGGGCCCAGGGCACTGCTTTGCCCATGGGCATATAATGCGGTGTAGATGGCCCTGCGCCCTTACCCCAAGTTGAGCAGTAAAATTAAGTCATAATTAGGTAAAGGGGACCCACACCCTTGGGCCTCGATGCCACTGAACCTGCTGCACTATTGATAGCTATGCTTCGGACCACGCATTATCTGCGGAAGCAGACACAAAAAACAGACTGTCTAGAAGGTCTAAATGAACCTTTATGAGCCCAGGCAGGGACGGGGCTAAAGGATTCCCAGGGGAGAAAGGTTGGGTCAAACTTGTTGTAGCGGGGAGCCTACGCCACATGATCCAGCTGTGTGATGAACCAGCCATAGTGCTCTTTTGCCTTTCTTAGAGACTATAGTATAGACAAATGCTCTTCGGGTGTTAACTGTGGCCCCGCTCTTCAGTAGGAGAGGTATATACCCATTCATCTAAAGGAGATTAATGGAAGTCCGATTTAGTTAGGGAGGAGACCAAACGACTTAAAAAAAAAGAAATCACTGTGTGCCGAGAACTACCCCAAAGGCACAGATACTACTCCTTCCCCTCCCCCCACTCTCTCTCGTCTCCTCAAAACACATTAAAAAATATAAAAGCTTGAGAAGGCTGCCTCCGATATTCTGGAGTGTTTCCACACCCTTTAATTGACATCGACTGTTCACTCTGTCCAGTGATCTCCCGCTGTCTTCCCTGCACCCTGTGATATCAGCTCCTCGCCAGGCGACCGCATGAAGTTAGGCGAAATTGCCATACACATCTGGGCGCCATGAACAACAGCAAGAAAATAATAAAACATTCGAAAATAATTATTTGAAAATGTATTTCAAGAAATTAAAATGTAGATGTTTACAGTTGCTGAAAAAATACATCTAACTGGTGCGTAATTTATGCATCCATTTTGGTGCACGCAAGCTATACAAATCGGTCACACCGCAGCTATTCCAGGTTATTGCCCCTAGATGGCGCTGTCTCCCTTTAAGTGTGAGGAGTCAACTCGGGTCTCTTGTCACTAGAAACGCCGACGAGAGGAAGCATTTTGTCTTTAAAAGCCCAGGCTATTTCAAGGTCTGAGCAGTAACGATGAAATAATCAATATCCAGGAAGGTGCTAGCCTTTCTATTATTTATAGGAAAACGAGAGTGGATTTTCTTTTCCTCACAGAATAGTCAGCATTTAAAACTCTTGTAAGTGCCTAAAAGTCCGGTTTCACTGTCTCAAGTCTCCTCACAAATACACAGATTTTCAATTTTTTAATGTTGCTGCCCGTTCAGACACCCGACTAATTTTCAGTATCCGAGAAGTCCAAGACCCCCCGCTGAAAAATCACAACGGGGGCCACGGGGAATATCTGCAGCAAAGCATCCTTCGTTGTTCATTAATTAGGAACACACTGTACACAGTACACTTTTACACCCGGCGGTTCAAAGAAGCATTTCCTGTCATTCATGCACAGTACACCATTGTGATCAGGTTTCATCCAAAATGAAGAATGTGGGTATTATGCACACGAGCAGTAGGTCACTTACTGACATGTATTTGTACTTGTATAGCGCACAGCTACCCGCAGTGGGTTTCCCGGCGCTTGCTTAGGGAACCCGTACTGGTATTCCCCTGTGAGATAACCGCGGAAGGGTATTCACAAGGTGAAAGCCAGGCTTCCCGCCGCGAGGGGCCGTTGTGGAGATTAAGCAAGCTATTGCCCAGAGTCGCAGAGTGTGAACCCGTGAGTCGAGAAGGCACCGGAGCGAGAATTATCGAGTCCGTGGAATTTTTGAGCCCAAGACCCGCTGAGGCATGGATTTGAACCCTGGTCCAGGGCCGATCTCAGCTTCCGGGTCTGCCGCCTCTAACCCCTGAGCCACACTTCTCCACATGGAGAGGTGTGGCTCACTGCACTGGTTAGAGGCGGCAGACCCGGAAGCAGAGGACGGCCGGGACAATTCCCGACGCGGCAGGGTCGTGAACCAGGGTCAGTGGACTCGATAATTCTCGCCTTGGTTCCTACTCAAACCAGGGATCACACTCGGCAACTCTGGGCTTTAGCTTGCCTCATCTCCACAACGGCCCCATCAACGCCGGGGATGCCTGGTTTCACCTTGGAGATACCCAGGAGGGAACATCTCACAGGGAAAGCCAGGACGGGTTCCCCAGTGGTCTATAGTGCCAGGACGCCTCCGGGTAGCAGTGTGCTTTACAAGACACACACATTTACATTTACATTTACATGGTCAAACTTCTGCTTGATACGGACTGGGCTAAAGTATTGGACTATCCCCATAAAGTATCCAGGGGCTGCCATTTTAAGTATATTGAATTTAATATTCTGAACTGGGTCTACCTTACACCTGCTTGAATTAACAAAATATACCTGCGAGCCGCAGCTGCATGTGCTCGTTGTATGCAATTAGATGCCGATTTGCCTCTTCTGCTTTGGTCTTGCCCCACACTCCTTTCATACTGCCAGAGAGTTCTCGATGTGCTGTTGACCACGATGGGCCATTCCCCTGAAGTGGTCTTCTTGGGCGTATTCCCCTACCCTAAGTTTGAGAAACCCTAAACTAAGTTCCTTGACCTGGCTCTTCTAGCAAACGTAATATCACACTGCACTGGAAGGATTCACTTCCTCCGACTATCGTAAATTGGACCAAGGTCTCGCTCTCTTGGTTTCGATCCGAGAGCATCGTGTTAAAAAGAGACGAACGAGAAGGTCTCAGAAAATATTTTATTTTGCAGAAGTGGGATATTTTGGTGGAGGGCTTTTAAAGACTGCACCAAGGAGGATACCCCCCCTGTAAACCACCCAGACACATACACTCAGATTCTAGTTGTTCTTGCCACATCTAGGCACCTACACAAGCTGGTCCGGACTGCCTGATGCGGGCACATGGCAATCCCCCGGTGCGCCGCAAGGGTGGGGGCCGGTTTTGGGCCCAGGGGGGCGTTTTTGTTACAGGGCCGTTTTTGTAGCATAGCTGCAAAAGCAGCCCTGCAACAAAATCGGCCGAAAACCGGCCCGATAAAGAGCTCGGTCGCACCCCCAGGGGGCCGGCCGACCACTTTGCCAGGGCCGGTTTTGGTGCTCAGTGCGGCCCAGTACACAAGGCAGTTGTCTAGGGCACCTATTTCTGACACACTGTCATTTCCCCACTAAAGCACCTTCTTCTAAGCACCACAGGGTTCATTGCTCTTCATCCCTATGCTGATGGGTAAGGCAGCGGCAACTGGGCAAGGGGCTGTGGAGGGACCGTTTATTATGGATTAGTTTGTAACACTGAAAAGTTTAACAAATTGTGTGCTAACTCTTCATAAATTTATGTAGCACAGCACTGTTCTTCTGCAAATGTACGATTGAATCTGTTGCTACATACTTGGCTGCTAGCCTGCTACGTAACCTCTATCGGCATAAAGCATTAAAATCTTTTTAAAAAATGAATGGTGTTTCAATTTAGAATACTGCATCACAACATTGTATTGACCTTTATACAAAGTGAAAGTTTCTAAACATGAACCTTAAAAGATTCATTAACCCGCCCTCTTGACAACAGTACAAGTGAACAAAGTGAACCAATTGTCTGGTTTCCCTTACATCATGAACAATATCATTGTAATAGATGGAGGAAAATTACAGGCTAATAAAGCGTACAAGTGAGATTTTTGTACACAGTACGTCTCGAACTGAACTACTTGAAAGTATTCTAAAATGTCACTCTCAAGTAAAATAGACACAAAGTAAATTGGTTTGACTTGGATCACACTATTTAGTCATGCAGGAAATCTGGTATTTGAACCCGGTCACACAGTGCAGTAAAAGCCAGTGAATAGGTTAATTTATTTTTCGCAATCCCCTTTAAAACCAGAAGACCGTGTTTTTGTAAAATTCTGTAGGATGAATAGCACACTGTTAAACAGATCACAGGCTAATTTGGCACAATATCTAAAAAGGAAAGAGTTAAATAATGAAGGAAAGGTAAGGCAGGGCACCATATGCTAATATCACTAACTTTTTCAGGCATTATATAGCTATTCAATGCAGTTGTCAAAGTGCATTAAAAAACGTACGAATACTGCAGCTGGGACAGGGTCAGTGAGCATGGAGGCGGAATCAAAGGTGAGGCTAAAAAGAACAAAATATTCTGTAACCATTTTGTTGATCTTTCACCATCAAGTACCTACATAAAAACACACTTTAAATGAAAAAAAAATGAAAGTTAAACTAAAAAGTGGAAATGCACTATTTTATGTTATGAAACCTCTAATGGTTAATGTGATCACTCCAGATGTCTATGTGTGCAATCAATGGCCCATAGAATGAAATCCTGTTTGGTGCAGTAGGGAAAGTGACTTGTGTATTTTTAGTTCTATGAGGTCCCTAATAGCACTTTGAAAGTGCAAGTCATGTTTTTAAACATGCATTATACACTAGGCTGCCACAAAATGCGCATATAAATTTAGGTTAAAGATACAAAAGGCTTCTAAAGTATAGATTTTAACAATATGCAGATTATACTCAGTGCAATTTTTGTTATAGCTGTCCCTTCGAAGCAGCACTCCACAGCTCAGCTTGGAACACTTTTACAGTACTCGGTCAAAACCAAAATATCTTTGCCATCAGTAAGCTTCAAGTGACTCCATCAATGAATGCTCGCAAGCAGCCTTTAAATTAGCAGATTTACCAGTTAGGCACATATGCCTTTCTTTCGGGAAGCAGACACTCGGGCAGGATGGCATGCTTCTTCTTGGTCTGCCCCTCTCTCTGCATCACAGCACAAGACACTCTCTGTCTTCCACTCTAGCTGGTGAATCGGAATTGTCGCAATTAACTTTTGCCCTTTAGCTGAAAGGCTAATTATATAGACAAATGCCATCCCATCCATTAAACCATCTCCCACGGAAAACGGACATTAGGGCTAAATTACGGCCAGTCCGTGGAAATTACGGGTGGGTGGTCACCCGAAGAGTCACCGTTACACAAGAAGAAGGGGATACGATAGATTTGATATGGAGGGGTAGAGAAGAGAGCAGAGTTAGAAAAGGAACAGTACCTCTCGCTAACCACGACACACCATAGAATGCTTACTGCACTACCAATTTTAGTATAACAAGCATTAGCAAAGGTTAGCGGTCTGCCTTTCAGCTTTGTCAATGTTTGCAATAGTTTTCGTAACATTTGATGTGGAAGGAGCTTTCTTGCCCTCTGTAATATACATTTTTTTTAGGCCAAAAGCAAAAATCTCTTTTTGGTCTCAAAAACCACACATTGCCACAGTGATCCCTGTAACTGAAGGGAACTACCTTTGGTGTGGAAGTGCTCCTTGTGCAAGAGCAGAATGCCATCAATCACATACATGAAGTTAACTAATAAGTGAAGTGGGCTAGCCCACTGCCCCAACCTGTATGCCATAGTGGAGGAAGAAAAATAGAAATGACAACAACAGACCAATAGATGAAGAGGGCTCAATGGACGTCCCGTTATTAATACATGTATCAGACATATCATTTTAGTCAAATCTGAAGGTCTTAGCTAAAGCCAAACCAACCCACAATTACAAAATTTGCAATCTAAGGCTACAAAGGAAGTTACAGATGAGGAAGTTCCAGGAGGTGAGGATCTCCGCAAAATAACATTTAGCCACAACCAACACTCCTCTGCAGGCAGGAGTACTGCAAGCAGAGACCAAGGGCATGAGGGTGCACTGGGCTGACAATGTTGGTTTTGACACCAACTTTACATAAATGAGCAAGAGACTATGAAAGCTGCATGTCAGACCGTTGGAGGGAACATAAGTGGCAGACGCCCCATAGATGTCGGAGGGCCTCCTGATTGACAGCCGCTACTGCTCCACGAATATGAAGGGCAAATGGTAGAATACAGGGATGCTGAAAGCAAAGGAGGCTGCCTGCACCCGGCAATAAGTCTGTGGTTAAGAAAGTACATGTGATGAGTTTGTATGGCAGAGATGGTGTTTTTGGTCATTTGATGTCCCTGTGGTGCAAGAGAGAAGTTGGAGTCCACGATCATTGCCCAGTCCTCACTTTCATCAGAGTGTGAGTTGGCGGGTGGGTGAAACCCATCTTCCTGAAGAAGGCTGGAAGCCGGGTAACACTTTGTCAGGTTTCACAAACCGGAATCTCAGTTTTTGCCAAGTTAGGTGGCTGTGTAGGAACCACAGGACTATTGCTTCCTGGCAGTGCCTTTGCATTCTATAATGCAACCACAGTGAAAGCAGAAGTGCCTTGAAGCATTGAACTGCATTAAACCACTCCAGTCATGTGTATACGTTACTATGCTAGGTCCATCTTTCGCCCAAAATGTGAGACTATGCAGTCATTCACAGGCCCATGGTCTGGTGCACGGAATCACATTTCACCGGGCGTGCCAACTCACACAGTGCCACCATGTTAGACAAGATCAGCTCTCTTCTCATGGTTACTGGTGAAGAGCGGATGTTGCAAAGTGCGTGCGGGGTGAGGTGGAAACCCCAACACAATGTAAGTTTAAACAGGCTCCTCACCCACGCACACAAGTCTCTCCACGACCTGGGCCCCAAGTACCTCAACGACCGCCTGACCTTCTACACGCCCACCCGTCAGCTACGTTCCACTAGCCTCGCCCTCGCATCCGAAGAGCCACCGCTGGAGGCAGATACTTCTCCTACCTGGCGGCCAAGATATGGAACTCCCTCCCCATCCACCTTCGGCGGACCCAGGACCATCTCGCCTTCAGGAGACAACTAAAGACCTGGCTGTTCGAGCAATAGCGGACCCCCTCCCCCTAGCGCCTTGAGACCCTTCCGGGTGAGTAGTGCGCTATACAAATGGCTTGATTGATTGATTGATTGAACCTACTATAATAGAGGCTTTCCACCCGTGAAGTCCTTTACGGGTTTTGTATTCTTCCCAGGAGAAAGAAGGCATGCTCACTGTTTTTTTGTTGTTGTTTTTTTTTAACAGGGTAGGAGCAGTTTCTTGGGCCATGACTAGCTGTAACCCCGGCCCCTCTCTAAGCCACGCCCCTTCAATGGCCCCTCCACTGCTCTGTAGGCAGTGAAGAGCTGTAAGCTCCACCCCGTTTCTAAACCCCACCCCTCTTAAAGAGTGAAAGTTTTCTAAGATGAGCAGATCTGCTTCACAATGGTCACGAGGACACTGTGTGAGACACTCTTCACCGGAGCCCTGTCTCCTAAAAACTGACATCAACCGGAGCTTCAAAAAGAGCCCACTTAAAATACAACAAAAAGGAGACGTTTATGTCCAAAAGAAAAATGCGGGCATAACAAAACACTCATAATAGAGGCAATTTCCTTAGCGTTCCCGGATTAAAAAGATAGCTGCACAGTGCACACAGGCAAGAAGAAATTATCTTATATTTTGCTAGCATCATAAAAAAATTAATTTGAAGCCTGCCAATTGACGAGCTGCATTCTCCTCTAATGGCAAGTAAAGGTCACCCGGACGAACAGGCATCGATTTTCTCTTCAGAATCCGATCTAATGTATTCCCGGCAAGAGGCGGGGCGGAAATATGCAAGTGCAGCATCTGTAACCAAGACAACGAAGAGAACGGAAGACATTATTAGCCAGCCTCCATCTTCAATCACTGCAGGACGTTTAGAAACGCTAAAATATTTAAGAGGAGAAAGTCGTAAAGCGATGGATGGGTCTGGGAAACGTGCATCTAAGCAGTGCATTCAGTACTCATAAATACCGCGATGATAACATAGTTTCAGCCTGCACTTTCACAACAAACATTTGAATATTTTAAAAACTGAAAATAACCTTCGTTTTTTTTTTTGCTTCAGGGGGACGCAGGTCAATCGAGGTAGAAAAGTGAATACTTCTTAAAGTAAAGTTTTGTAACCCATTTCATTGTTTTGGAAGACACAGTGCTATCTTGGGCTGTAGTTTTAAAGAAAAATATACTTTTTTGCATTAAAAGCGGTGAAGTTAAGGTTTACCAAGTGGAACACAAAATAAAGTGTTTGCCTGAATCAAGTTATTATATAGCAGAACAGGCCTTGGATACAAATCTACTGAGGTCTCAACAAACCTGGCAGTTACCTGGACATCTAAGAGGTGTCATGGGCCATCTTGCATATAATCTCCCCCAGCCCCCAAGGTTTTTCGGACGAGTCACGCTTGGCGAAGGGGGACAGGTAGAAAGGATAGATCGCCATGGGAGTGGGGCTTAGGTAGCCTTTGGCAGCTGGAGAGCGGAGGATTGGTCTTTCACTCCAGCAAAATGTGCAGATTAGGAGTTCTCCTGTCGGATAGGTCAGGCTTTGTCAGATAGGGGAGTTTAAAGTGTGGGAAACCGCACCAAGGTGAGGGAAACCCTGTGTGCACTGCTCGGGCCATGATAGAGACCATGCCCAACTGGTGGTCTATGAACAGGCATTGGGGGTGGTGGCAGAGTCCCAACAAGTGGGCCGTCAGTTGGGTAGCTGCCGCGGTATTAGCATTTTAGCACCACGCATGTCAGGAAGTAGGAGCTGGCAGGTACCAGGAGTAGTATTGGATCACGTTTTTAGGTCGAAGCCTACTAGACAGCACTTTTGTCTGGTTTGCTAAAGACATCTTAGGGACATTCATAAAGCTTCCTTGGGACTGCATTCCGCACATTGCTTACCACTGGCTTTAAGGTTTGTAACTTGCATTTTCTGGCTTTCTATTGGCTGGCTTTGTTTTAGACTATGCAGCTTCAGTTCGTCCCTCCCAAAGAGCAAAGCCTTTTCACACTACCTCTTCTTGTACTCTTCCACGAGTGCTCCTTTCTGTAAACAGGCCTGTCAATCTTGGTCTTACCTTGTCACATATGGTGTGCATTGAATGATAGAGGTGAAATGTCAAGCTCTATCTTCTGAGGGCACTTGGTGTTTACTTTTCTTTCTCGGACTTCAAGGTGAGAAGATTTATGTGGTAATCTTGCTCTATACTGGGGTTAGGAAAGGTTTTTTTTCTAGCACATAACATTTAATTGAACTGTGCAAGTATTTCAGAGTATATCAGAATTAGGAAAGCACAAATGAAGCAATTTGTTTGTGAATTGTGAACTGTGTTGGAAATAAATACTTCTAATATGAACAAAACAAGTCAGTTCACTAGGTGATTTCCACACATTATCGTTTGGGCGCTGTATACTTTTATCAGTAAAACTGTATGTTTGTGCAAATGTAATGGTCATTTCAATTGAAATCGTGCTGCCAGTAATAGCAGTGTGCTACCACACCATGCATACTCCACTCCACTGCATTCTACACAACTCCATACCACTGCATTCTGCACCACTGCACTCTGCGCTACTTTCACTTTGAGTCCCTCTACTCTACTCTGCATCACTCTAATCTATGCCAATACACTCAACATCGCTCTTTTCTACACCACTGCATTCTACACTATTCCAGTCTAGGTAACTCCACTCTACTCTGAACAACCCTACTCTACACAACTCCACGCCTATGCAAACTATGCTAATACACTGTACGCCAATACACTAATCTGTACCACTCCACTCTATACCCCTGCTCTCTACAGCAATCCCCTGTACGCCACTCTAATCTACTCTGCACTCTACACCACTTTACTTGATGCTATTACACTCTACAGCACTGCACTCTACCCTGGACCACTCTACGCCACTCAACTCCACTCTAAACCACTGTATTCTACATCACTGCATTCTACTCTACACCACTGTAGTCTACGACACTGCTCTCTACGCCAATGCACCCTATGACACTCTACAACAGTGCACTCTCCACCAATGAACGCTACGCCACTCTTCTATTGTAAAGAGGTGTGCCTTCGAGCATTTCCTGAATCTGGTATAGGCACGGTCACTCTCAGGTGGCTGGGTAGAGGATTATATAGGGAGAAACCCTGGTGGCAAATGAAAAACCTCTGAATCCTGATCTTTGACTAGTTTGGGAGTCAGCGATCCTGAGATTTTGGGTCAGATGGTATGGCACAAATAGGCTAGAGATGTATTTTAGAGTTTGGGCATGTAAGCCTTGTGAACGGCCTTGTTATCATTTGAGAGGGCGCTGAAGGAGGTCCTTTCTTTCTTTCAGCAGCAGTCAGAAAGCAGCATCAGAATGTGTAACAATTAGCAAACTCGGTCATGAGCATTTGTACGCCCCCAATCTTTAAAAGGAGGGAGAGAAAATGTAGGAGTGGAAATTAACCTTGGAAGTAATGCACTGAGGAGAAAGGTTATCATAGTTTGTCAAAAGCAAGGAAATGTATGCTTTCCTAGTGACTGAAACGCTTAATAACAATTACAGTTCTATGAATGAACTCGGAAGAGGCATACTTTCTTTTGCATGTTGACTATTCACTCTGTCCTATTAGAGAAAGTGATGTAAGAAAAACAGCCAAGTTATAATCATGTTTACATAAAAACTTAATGCTGCAATAGACTAATATTTAACACATTTATCAGTAAATGGGTATCAAGTTGGCACTAGAAGATTGATACATCAGTTTGCTGGTTAAAAAACACTAGCCAGAGTAATGGCAATAGCAGAAAAATTCGAATCAAGCCAAGATTTTTACAAAGCAATTCAGTCATCCTAACTTCATCTGATCAGCAAGGAGCAAAATTAGGCCCTTCTTTATGTGACTGAAGAAACACAGGCCTAATCCTTGCCACCTTGCTACCACAGCGGCCAGCAGTAAAGATCTCTCCAAGAACTGGGTTGGCTGTGCTGGACAATGGTGGGACGGACGGTGATGAATATCAGTATGGCTGTGCAAACACCTCCAGACCAATATTCCTGTTGTGCCTGGAGCAACCCTCATCTGCCAGAAATCCCAGGGCACTCTAGAATTACAGGGATTACTCAGTGCACTGTGGTCAAAGATACAATGGTACCTTCCCTGGGGTTTGCAAACAAGTCCCCAGCAAAAGGGAAATCTCTGGGATCTCCCTCCAGTTGGAAAGTGCTTACGTGCACCAACCAGGGAAAGTAATCCATGGTCCCTTGGGGTGATAGAGCTATTTCTGCAATCCAGTGGCTAAATGAATCAAACGATATTGCCTGACCTCTGGGGAGGGAGAGGCAGAAATGACCAAAGTGGCGCTACTTGCAGACCCTACCGTCACCCCACCGACACCCTTCTTTCCCACAAGCAAATGTGAAAATCAGCCAGCAAGTACCACCCCTCAATTCTTGCAGGGCAGATGTTTAGAAGACTGCTGGTGGGAGACATTGCTGTGTAATTGGAGGCATTCACATTTGTTCCATGCCTTGTAACTGGCAGTGAGAGGACAAACCTTGGTGCTAGGAAGCTACCTTTGCAAAGGTTTCACAAAGACCATATGGGGCAATTCTGAGAGATGTGGGGGTAATCTTTGGAGGTGGCTTTTGGGAGGTGCAAAGTTAGGGAGGAGAACGTGGCTTAGAATGTGGGATTGCTAGAGGCATGTATTTTGCCAAAAATGGTCTACTGCTTAGCGGCCAAGATTATTAATGAACATCAGTTCTGGTCAGAAACATTAGCTATGAAAGGTCAACATGTTACTGAAATCGAAGTTGTTCAGTAGTGAGTCATGGCTAACGATGTCAACATGTGACCTGGTAATGAATATGTAAAAAAAAAAAAAAAGAAACGTGCCCAGGCAGTAAACTAAGATTCGAAGTGACTACCGGGAGCTAAGGGTCTACTACATTAGTACAGACATAGTGACTGTGCTAATATCCGACCATGATTAGTCTATTAATATGTCATTAAAGATTGGTTCTGTTCCCAAAATATTGAAGAAAAGTTGAGTCACCCGCAATGTTGGAGAAGGACATCGAATTCAGAGGAATGCAGTAAATCTCGTTTGATCCCAAACGTCCTGCTGTTAATGAAAATTCTGGAAATGACTCCCCAAACTAGTTAAAAAATTATTAAAGGTTGACACAGTTCTTGCACAATGGCATTCTTGGTTCGAAAACAGTAGTGGCACATATGCTTTTCCTCTTGAAATGTGTAATAATGCAGTAATGTTGGTAAAGGAAACCCTTGTTACTGTTGTGAGATTTTATGGCAACTTTTTCCACCGTAAACCTCCACCTTCTTCTGCAGGCTCTGATAGGCCTTTATTCCAACAGACATTACCCAGGGGGGCTGAAGCCATTAGAGGTTGGTTTTTTAAGGTTGGCGGCTGCTGCCTGTACCGCTACAGGGTTTGTGATAGTAGGCTAAAGGAGAGAACGAGAGAGAGAGAGACAGAGAGACAGAGAGGGAGAAAGACTAGACAGAACAAGATCAGTAAAAAAGGCAAGGTGGAGGGGGCTAGTTTGAGCATTGATAAGATGGGTCATCAAAACTGGTTCTATACCTAAACTCCCAAGAAAAAAATAACTTGTTACATTGAACAAAAATGATTAAAAAACACCTAATGAACATGATATTAGATGTCAATCTCAAAAACGAGGAAACTAAAATAGTGGCAACAAAAATATTTACTAAAAAAGGTAATATTAAAACAAATTTTGAGGAAACCTCAGTAGTTTCCCTAAAACAATTAAAACCATTGCCCCTAAAAAACATGTCTAAAGATTTAAAATAAGTAGGGGGAATTGGCACTATAAAACCCTTAATAAAAATACAACTACTGACAGATTTTTACACATGGACGGGAATTTTGTCATAGTCACAGGGTTGACCATATCCACACATTCAGCTGTTAAAAATTGATTGGAAAAAACACTCCAAGCAAGCGTTATCTAAAAAAAGTACGAAACGACAATACAAGAATAAATGTATTGAACATTTTAACAGCGCCAATTAAATCCTTGTCCCAAAAGATCATTTTCAGCATAAATCGACAGCGAAGAAACCAAACAATGTTAAAGATTACTTTAAAAAGAAAACACAACTAAAATATTATAACATGCAGTATTTATTTTAATATTTTAGTTTCATTATTTCTATTATGTTATTTTTTATTGCATAGTCTACTGGATGTTCCAAATCCACACATCGTTTTCCACAAACAATTATCAAGTGTGCTGACCTCTGTACAAAAGCCAAAAAGTCTGGGACCTGCTGCACCAAACACACACAAAGGGAAGATTATCATTAAAGCAGGAAGGGCCACTTCAATGCAGTCGGCACCTTAGAGAGCCACTTCAAATTAATATGGAAGCCCAAGGAATTCCAAGTCATCAGTAGTTTAACCACAATAAATGACATTTTACCTTCATTGCAACTCGCTAATGAATCAGTAGCTGGTTATATTTGGTGAATTGTTCGGTAGTCACGCAAGCCGCTCAGTCTATTATTGATTTGGTTCTATATAGCACCCACAAGGCCCTTGAAGCAGCACAGCACTATACATAAATTAGGAGACACCAAAGGGATATAGGAGAATGGGATAATACAGCATAGCAAAAAGCTGAAGATTCTATGCAACAACTTAAAAGTTTAGTTTTTTAGACATTAGGCTTGTTACGCCACCGTTCCTTAGAACCAAAGTGGCTGATTGGTGTTTCTTCCTTCATGCTACCCAGCTTTATAATGATTTACGAGATTCTAACACACACTACACTTCTAACACACACCACCACACACATTATATACACACACACATATATATATATATATATATATATATATATATATATATTACATACATATATATATACATATATATGTATGTGAGCATACATATGTCACATATATAAACATATGATGTATGTGTATATATATATATATATATATATATATATATATATATATATATATATATATATATATATATATATATATATATATATATATATATATGCTGCAAGAGCTCGCCTCCGTCTCTACACGAGACCAACAGCCACACACAAGCAAAGACGAGGTAGACCCGATTTTCGTGCTCCTTCTTTTTATTTTAGCTCAAAAGTGCAACCATGCCAGCCACGACGCGTTTCGGCAGATCCCTGCCTTGATCATCATATATATATATATATACAGCAAACTCCCAACTGCTCTGGACGCAGTTAAAGCGGGCGCAGACCTCCAAAGCGATCCCTCGAGTTAAAACAGATGAGCCAGCGCAACAAAGTTTTCAGTTGTAGCAGTGCATTTAATCAGCAGCAGCAAATAGTGCAGAGCAAGTGCCCTCCATGACGCGTTTCGCCCCGCGGACGGGGCTTGGTCACTATATATATATATATATATATATAGGTGTACTTATAGAGCGCGATCCTGTCACCCGAAGGGCATCCTGGCGCTTGAACTTCGGACAATCACACTTTTCACTGCTCAGACATTTCTAGGAAAGAGATGCGTTTTTAAGGCTTTCCTGAACGGGAAATAATCCCTGAGGCTTCTCAAGGAGAGTGGCAGGGAGTTCCAAAGTTTGGCCGCTGCAACACTAAATGAGCGGCCACCCATCCTGACTCTCTGAAACCTTCGCTCCAAAGTGCCCACCTGGCAAGCAGCACTCAGACAACAGCATCGAAGGTTAAACCTTTATTAGGTATGGGCAGAGTCCCGCTAGCTGCATCCATGCAGCCCTTGATTACCATCCGCCTGACGCCTGATGATATATATCCATACTAATATAATAAAGAGAGAGTCCAAGCCTTTGAGGCGGGTAATCTCAGGAACCACAGCACCAATCACAACACCCAATACAGAGTTGAAAAGGGCAGTTGCAGCAGAAGGACATAGGCTATGCAGACGCCCACCATATACATTTAAAAGGTAAAAGAACCGTGCCAGCAAAGTAGTCCCTTGTGGGCGTGTCTGCATTGTGCTGTGGGTGTGTGCTGAGGGAGTGACAAACGCTGGGGGCGTGTGGTAGGTTCCGCCCTTCATGCCATGTCTCATATTGTGTGCTAATCCCACCCTGCTTCCTTTAAATACCCCTGCACCCCATAATCATAACCCACCCCTACTCCTTAAAATACCCCAACACCCTTAAACACTAACCCATCTTAACCCTATAAATATACCCTGTACCCCAAAACCCAAACCTATCTCTAAACCCTAAAAATACCCCGGTACCCCAAAACCCAAACCTAGCCCTGAACCCTATAAATACCCCTGAACCTCAAAACCCAAACCTACCACTGAACCCTAAAAAAAACCCTGTACCCCAAAATCCAAACCTAGCCCTGAACCCTAAAAATACCACTGTACCCCAAAACCCAAACCTACCCCTGGACCCTAAAATACCCATGTACCCCCAAACCTAGCCCTGAACCCTTAAAATACCCATGTACCCCAAAACCCAAACCTACCCTTGAACCCTAAAAATACCCCTGTACCCCAAAACCCAAACCTAGCCCTGAACCCTTAAAATACCCATGTACCCCAAAACCCAAACCTACCCCTGAACCCTAAAAATACCCCTATACCCCAAAACCCAAACCTAGCCCTGAACCCTAAAACTACCCCTGTACCCCAAAACCCATACCTATTCCTAAACCCTAAAACTACCCCTGTACCCTATAACCCAAAACTATATCTGAACCCATAAAAGACCCAAACACCCCAAAACATATACCTCAGTACCCAAAACATATACCCCTATACCCATACTTACCTTATCCTAACATTAAAAAAAACATGCTTTGACCATTTATGCATTTACAACGAATTTCGTTGTAAATGTATGCGTGGTAAAAGCATATAAAATGTAATGCCATGCGTTATAATGGCATTGCGGAGTCATGGTACTTTCGTAATGAAAGTATGCGGAGTGATGGTATGCGGAAAGAAAGTTGCGGAATAATGGGTGTTTACCCTCCCCCGGTAAGTACATTGGTGGCACGGCGGCCCACATCTCCAGCAACATACTCATATTTTTTCACCACCCATTTGAAAAATGCACAGGTCTCTCTCATTGATGGCCAGCACCGACATACACTTTTAGACACACCTCCCGCCACAAGTTCTAGAATTGCGAACTTTAGAGCTGGGGAGCTACATTCGAATCTCGGCATCAGCTCAATATCCTGTGATTCCAGGCAAATCGCTTTGTCTCCCCGTGCCTACCACAAATGAATGTGTTCTTCTGTAATGTAAATTGTGCTCATGCCATGTTGTCGAGTTCGCGCTATATAATATTGCAAGGAAAAATAAAGTAGGGAAACTCGAGTTCACACACTACTGAACGCGCACTCTTAAATGCATCAGCAGTGCACTGTGAATCGGAGCGTTTCACAGGCCGGTCACAGATAAGAAATGCTATCAAAACGAAATCCTACAAAACAATATACTACTGGCTGGCAGCAATTCATACCCGGACAACGTTGGGACGGGCTGCTAGTATATATATATATATATATATATATATATATATATATATATATATATATATATATATATATATATATATATATATATATATATATATATATAAATAAATCTCACTTTGATTGTCAACTCATCAAAGTGGATATTAGAGGCAGCGAAAGCGCTCGTTTTTCGATTAAAGTTAATCCACAGTTCTGCGCAAATGGCCTTCTGATTTATAGACCTCCTGGTGCAGACGTTCCCTTCACTAATTCACTTCTTCAATATCTGGACACTAATGTTATCAAAACGGCTAACTTCCCGATCATAGGCGATCTTAACTTACATCTCGATAGGGTCATCGAGCCTAAATTGGCCACTTTTTTAGCGGATCTTGCGGCTTTCGAACTCAATCAACTTGTTAGTGGCCCTACCCACAGAGCAGGACACCTGTCTTGATCCCATTTTCTCCAACATCATCAGTGGATCCACAGACCTGCCTATCCCCATGACCTGGACAGATCACCATTTAGTAATTCTGTCTATCTCCTGTAACTCGAGCCCTGCAGCAGCGCCCACTCCATTAGTTCAGAAACGGCCATGGAGAAAACTTCACCTTGAAGACTTGCATGATCTCCTGGTACTAAATCCCCTACTCCCGAGTGAAGACCTGGATGTAGGTTATGACCAGTTCTGCCTCTGGATCACCCAGGCACTTGACATCCTAATTCCTGCCAGATGGACCAAGGCCCGCACCCACACAGCTAGTCCTTGGTATAACTCTGAACTAGCTACTCTGAAAAAGGAATGTAAGAAGGCAGAGAGGTGCTGGAGGAAAAACTATGACGCCAACCTTAAACAGGATTATGTCCTGCTCCAAAAAACTTATCACCGTAAGGTCTGCAGAACAAGAGCGGCATATTATGCCAGTGAAATCAGCAATAGCTCCAATACTTCGAAATCTGTATTTAAAATTCTGAAAGACCTCACTGCTAAAAAAACCGTCAATACTACTATCACTTCGCCCGACCTTTGCAATAACATGGCTAATTTCTTCACTGATAAGATCAAGAAAATATACGACACTTTCCCAAAATGCCCACAGTCATCGGTCATCATTGATCCTACCAGGCCCTCTCTCACCTCCCTTTCGACACTTGAACGAGAGAGTTTTTTAAAAATCTGCAGAAAGATTAAATCTGGATCTCCGGCAGACCCCTTAAAACCGGACACTTTCTGTGAAGCCCACGAACTTATCACAGAACACATCCGAGACATCATCAATCTGTCACTCTCCACCGCCAGTGTTCCTTCCAAATGGAAGCAGGCCTGGGTTTCCCCCATCTTAAAAAAACCCACCTTAGACCCTTCGCTCCCGGAGAACTTCAGGCCCATCTCCTTGCTCCCCTGGCCTGCCAAAATCATCGAGGCACACGTCAACAACATCCTGTCCGACTTCCTCCTTACCAACAACATTCTGGATGACTCCCAACACGGGTTTAGAGCTGGTCACAGCACCGAGACAGCCTTGCTCAGTGTCTCAGAGGACCTCCGTTCCATTCTTGACACCGGCGGTACAGCAGCACTGGTCCTGTTGGACCTCAGTGCTGCCTTCGATACGGTGTCACACGAGGTCCTCTAGACGAGATTGGAGGAAATTGGAGTTACAGGGGTAGCCTTGGGATGGTTCAGAGACTTCCTGTCTAACAGGTCTTTTAGAGTCTCTACCCCTCCTTACATCTCGTAAGAGCATAGCATTGGACAGGGAGTGCCGCAGGGCTCTTCCCTTAGCCCTACCCTGTTCAATGTCTATGTCCACCCTTTGGCGGAGGTGGCTAGAAGGAATGGACTTGCACTGGTATCCTATGCAGACGATACCCAGTTGGTGGTGGCTTTGAATAACAACAGTGGTCTGGAAGCCCATCACTTTAAACAGACACTCACTGACATCACCAACTGGATGACGGCGAATTTCCTCCAATTAAACGCCGGAAAAACTGAGATTCTGCTCCTGGGGAAAAACACCTCGTCCTGGGGAGACAACTGGTGGCCTGACATCTTAGGCCCACCCCCCAAGCCTAAGGATTGCGTCAAAAATCTGGGAGTATGGGTGGACTCGGCCTTAAAGTTCACCATCCACACTAAAAAAGTGGCTGCCACGTGCTTTGGCACTCTACGTAACATCAGGCCCATTCTGAAGTTCTTTGACTGCCGCACCCGCCAGCTCATTGTTCAGGCGACGATCCTTTCTAGACTGGACTATGCCAGCTCTCTCCTATTGGGAGCGAATCTGGCTGAAACCACCAGATTGCAGAGAGTCCAGAATGCGGCAGCCAGGGCACTGGTTGGTCTCCCTCGCCATTCTTCCGTATCTGGAGCCTTGAAAAAATTGCATTGGCTCCCGGTGGGCAAAAGGATTCAGTTCAAGGCTTTATGTTTAGCCTTCAAAATCCTTAAAACCGCCTCTCCCCCATGCTGAGCCCCCTCCTGTCTGAGTACACACCTAGAAGATCGCTCCGCTCAGAGGGGCAACATCTTGCGACCATCCCTCGCACTAGACTGGCCAGAGTAGGCGGCCGATCCTTCAGTTTCTTGGCTGCCAAGTTATGGAACAGTCTGCCCGAAGCCATCCGGGGGATTCAGGACCTCTTAGCCTTCAGAAAGGCCGTCAAAACTCATCTTTTTCAATAATCTGTCATTCACCTGTGCTACCTTCTCTCTGCATTTTGTCTGCTCGCAGCGCCGGGACGCCCCTTGGCTGGGGCAGCCGTGCGCTATACAAATCTCCATAACATTAGCATATACATATATATATATACATATATCGCAGTTTCCGTATCGGCCGACACAAAACTACAATCCCAGTAGTAAAGAAGATACGGACACGGACCTCAATTCAGTGCTTTACTTTATTTTCGGTGCTCAAGCGTCACGACGCGTTTCGGTCCCGCCTTGGACCTTGATCACATGTGAATGAAAAAGGAACTCAAAGAGAGCATATGAGTGAAGTTTAATACCTCCAACAGCGACTGAGATCATAGACAGGGTCTTGTAGCCTCCACAAACAGGACCACAATGATTTAAGGTGAGGCGGTATGATTGGCAAGGGGAAGATGCAAGCACTGTAAGTGAGGTCAATAGCCGCTAGGCTCAGGAGATAGTATTTATAAAGGGCCTGCATTGAATGTGAAAGAATTTAGAAGAAGTCTGTGAAGGGGGTATGAAAACAACTCTGGGATATTGAGCACAATAAGCAACTCAAAGCTTCACTAAAGAGAAATGTATTCAGTAAATTCTGGTGAAGTTCTCTGTGGTATTATTGCTTCAATCAATCAATCAATTGCAAGCGCGCTACTCACCTGTGAGGGGCTCAAGGCACGGGGGTGGGGAGGAGTAAGCAGCTCTGTTCAGCCGAAGAGTCAGGTCTTGAGTGTCTTCCTGAAGATGTCTAGGGAGGGGGCGCATCTGATGTTGATCGGGAGCTCATTCCAGGTCTTGAACGCAATGTAGGAGAAGGTTTTTCCACCTGTTCTAGCTCTGTGGATGCACGGGGTTTCGGCGGGGGCGAGGTCGGCAGAACGGAGGTTTCTCTTGGGTACTTGGAAGGAGAATCTCTCATTGAGGTATTGGGGTCCAATGTTGTGGAAGCATTTGTAGGCGTGGGTGAGTATCTTGAAAGTGACACTTCTCAACAGGGAGCCAGTGGAAGTTCCGTAGGTGTTGGGTGGTGTGTTAGTGTCGAGGAATGCCCCTTCTCCACAAAACTTCTCCAAGGCCTCAGGAACAAACGTGCAAGTGCAGAGAGGGGAGACCCGATAGAGAGTTGTGCAAATCTCTCTTCTTAATCAGAATTTGTATCTTCCACCATTCATGGTCAGAGTATTGAATCTTCACTAAGAAACAGTCTCCTGCAAGATGGAATTGATCAGTTTTTCGTTACAGGCATGTCTAGTCTTATTCTTTGTTGAGACTTGTGAGCCTCTCCTAAAATAATTTTCCATCTCCTGCCCTGTCTAGGTCTATACTGCTCATGTGATAAAGCCCACCTCCTTCCAGTCAGCCTTGTCATTACTAATGTCGATACATCATGCAGAGTGTCATATTTTATTGTTTACGAAACACTTTTCGGCCAGAACCCAATGTATTATTTTTGTGCTACACTATGCCAAAGGCCAATCTCTAGAGAGGGACATTCTTGGATGTATGCCAGCAGTGATCCAGCGCCATAGAATGTTTTCAATAAAAATGAATTGCTAGCCGACCATTTTACACTGATGACGTGTGAGAGAGCCTTTACGCACTTTCAGATCCCACCACAATGAGAATATTCTCCAGCGTATAATTACCCTCATTTGCAACACCTTTCATCAGGAGGCCAACACACTCTCTGGCAAAGCACAAAACAGATATAATTCAAAATCATTCATCACGTAAAGCCTCCCTTAATAGAACTGGAATTTTCTCAAAGGCAACATTTTAATTCCAAAATGACTAATTATAAAAAGTCATATTAAGTCAGACTCCTTTTGCACCTCCTTGCTTACTGCTTCAGCAAAATATTATGCTGCACATTTCAAACCCTTATAAATCAAATAAAGTATACGTGCAAGAATGGTCTATTTTCCCATCCTTTAGAAATTCTGTTAGGCTAGATGTTGTCCCTTAACGTTCGGAGTTGTTCAAGGCATTTGATAATTTGCACAAAATAATGTATGTTGCTGGCAAGAAGACTGCAGCATTTTGTACCTGGGGCTTTTATTCTTTTACGTGTAGGAAAAAGTTTACTCAGCCCATATTTCCTAAACTTAGCTCTTGATTTCTGTGTGAACAGCGCATGCTTAGAAGTAGATGGCTAGCCTTCCAAAAAGTTATACAACTGGAGAATTCGTTTTGAAATGTGCAGTGCACTCCTGTACCACCCACTTGTGCAAATATTGAAGCGCTTAACAGCTGGACCAGAGGAGCCTTTCTTGCAAGATATTGACCGTCTGAATATAAATATATATATATATATATATATATATATATATATATATATATATATATATATATATATATATATATATATATATATATATATATATGATTTTGGGGGGAGGGAGGAGGGGAGTTTCTTGAAGATTTGTCAAACGGAGCCAACGTTATTTGCAATCCCCCCAAAAAAATTCCTATGGAAATGTGGTTCTAACTAGAACTACCCACTGGGATATATACCTTGTCACATCTTTTTTTTAATTTTATAACTAGAGCTGGTCACATTAAGGACAATTCCAACTGTTCCAAAGACAAACTGTGCAAACCACCAGACGTGTGTGGCAATAACAGGGAGAGGTTACAGCGAAATAACCAGATTTGCAAATGACATCAACCAGGATGTTCTTTTGGTTAGCCAAGTGCAGCTTTTCAATGTAACTTAAGGAATGCATTCCTAGACAGCAGGTGTGCCATCCACGCAAGGCTTTGGCGTAAAGTCTTTACCACACGAGGCGGTGCAGAAAACAAAACTCCGAGAAGCGTATAACAAAGGCAGGTGCCAAGTGATGTCATGGAATGGGAACATGTGTTAGCACAACTGAGGAATTCGGGGACTTCAGTGGCGAGGCTGGCAGTGTGTCAGCTGGCGCCACAGCTGTCCCTGACGGCGGGGACTAGTTAGCACCCAACAACATAGGTCACATTCACAGCATTGCTGACACCCCTCACAGGCCTGAGGTATTTACACACTTGTTCAAGCTCCACAAGACACTTCGCAGACACAACCGACCGAACTACACCCGGACCCATAAATAGCACACCACACTTAATTTAAAGAATCTGAGAAAATAAAGATTAAGACCCTGTGAGCACGTTGCTTCAAGTTACAGGACCAAGGTGTATGTCTAGCTTAACGCTGTATTTTCTACCCATATAATGCTATCAAATATGCATCACAATATAGTGGAGAAAAACAGAGTTAAGCATGTTTGTTCATCACCAAGATATACACAATTTGTGGTATAACAAACACATGAAAAGATGTCACCAATGTCACCTATGCATACTACATTTTCCACATCCAATTTATTGCAGGGCTCAGAAGAGCATCCGAGGGTGCATCATTGTATTATTAAAGGCTGATTTATTTTCTTTTTACTTTGCCGTGTTACTCTTTGGTTTACATCTGCAGCACTTCTTCAGGAATTAGATTTGTGTGTTTAAGAATGTTTAAGGAACACGGCTGAAATGTGAGATTTGTTCTGGCTTTCAGGAAGGTCAGTGGGCGCCAGCCTCTCTCGGCCGTTCATCTGCAGCCACCCACACAGAACGTGGTCCAGCTGCGGCCCAGGCAGGCTAAAAGGGCCTCATTCCTGCCACCTCAGAACGGCATTCTGTCCTCCCTTCAATAATGCCCAGATACCCACTGGCATTGGGTACGTCATGCGTTATCCGGTTCATGCAACTAAACTCTTATCATGTGCTCTTAAAGAGACTAAAAGAGCACAAGTCACTTCCACAAGAGAGCATCATTCGAGACATTCATTAATCAAAGTTTCAGAGGTGCAGCTGTGACCTGAACCTTAAGAGCACAGGTGGCGCGGATGGCTTACTCCAAAAAGAGTCAAATGTGTGTGAAGAATTGTAAGGCACTAGAGAACGTTTACAGGTGGCAACATCCACTGAAGAAGGCAGTACTTCCGTAGTAAAAAAAACCTGGTTGTTTATGTCATGTTGGGTGAATTTATTTTTTAGAATGACTCCCTATGAAAGTCGCCATCTTAAGAGTCTCATACCCAAGTGTGAAGGCACTTTACCAAACATTTACTTTTTTCGTGTAGCGTAAAGATGAATTTGTCTGGTGCCTAAAGGCAGCGTGAAAACTCCTTGGCTCGAAGGAGTCGACGCATGATCCGTACTCCATGCTGCCAACCAGCGGCATAGCATGGGATGCCAGTGCCTGCGGCAAGGCAAGTAGCCTCCCACTTTTCTTTTTAAATTTTGCAGCCTTAAGAATTTTTGCCCTCCGGGCAACCGTCACTGTGGCCCCGCTCACGCTACTGCTGCCAATGCAGGGGTCACGACTGAACCTGGACCGATTTACTGTTAATTTCTGTCTGTCCTGCTCTAGACTTAAAAGCTCAACAGTCAGTCTAGGATTTCCTCAGCTACATTGTGTTGGTACTAAGATATCAATGCAGTGTGCCACATGCAGGCTTCGCATTGCTCTGCTGTTGCTCAAGAGCAGCAGATTTGGACTCATCAGGAAATATATTCACAAACAATACCTCTGTGGCATCTACAGCAGAGAGGGGGTGCCATCAGACTGCAGATTCTAAGATATTAACATTAACAATGTTGGTTTCTCCCAGCTTGTTGGCTCATTACCAGTTCAACCAGACAAACTCATCCTTGACTCCATAACCTGGATCCCAGCACACATCAAAATGTGTCCTTATTTAAAAAGTAAAACACACATTTCTATAATATAAATATGTACTTGATGATGCGCTCAAATGGCGGTTGCTAAAACCCAATTGAATGGGAGCCATATTTTTAGGTCTGCCATTAGCCACACCATTTTGTGTGTAATATTATAATATATATATATATATAATATATCTTTATCGCACACTCCTCCAACATCGGAAGAAAATGGATGGACACTCAAGAAAGTTAGCAGAAATATAATGTATTGCTGCAGAAAGCTTTCTGCAGCAATAAATTATATTTCTGCTTACTTTCCTGAGTGTCCGTCCATTTTCTTCTGATGTTGGAGGAGTGTGCGATAAGGAATTTTGGGGAACCAGTAACCCGGGACGAACTGCCCCGTTGACAGCCTCTGCTTGCACCGGGTTCTGTGATTATATATATATATATATATATATATATATATATATATATATATATATATATATATATATACACACACACATACACACACACACATGCGCACACACACACATACACTATATCTACTTGCATACATGAACCATCAGCCTACTCTCTCCATTCATTGGTCTACTTCAATGTCATTCATAGTTTGCTTCCTCCAACCATAGCACACAGCATGAGACACAAGGTAAACTCACATAAGCCAATGGCTTCCCCGACTCTGAGCGGCAGAATTCTTCTATTGCACAATGTGAACAATAAGTAGTCCGCTGCAGTGCCCAGGACTACTGGTGCAATATGAACTTTGACATTAAAAAAATATTTGTTTTATTTTAATAAAGCTGGTTTTACTTGGGCAAGAGAACAGCAGCTCCCATTCGCTGCTACCAGGCTATTAGCATATCACCTGTCTTGATACAAAAACACATTTACAAACAAAATAAGCAATGAAAAAGTCAGAAATCAGCAGCCAGTGCCAGGCGTATTAGCACTGCCAATGCTGCTGATTTGTATACTTTTCCATTTAGTTGGACGACCAGTGTTTGTTTCCATCGCTTCTGCTGCTGGTTAAGGGGGATGCACATTTGCTTCCTGGAGCAGTTCCTGCAGCCTTTGTTTGCTGTTGCACATTGTCATGTCCCAGAGGAAAGATTGCTTTATTGCCTACAAGTCTTGTTGCCAAAAACTTCTTATGTTGTAGTTGTTTCCTCTAAAGGTCGTCCCTGGGTTAAACCTTAAAACATCTGATAAATGCAATGATTCCTTTGCAAAAGGAGAATAAAATGTTTATGTAATCAAGGAAACTACAAATACCAAAGGATGGTCTTAGGTCAGAGATTGGCGTTATGTTTAGGCTTGGACCCACCTCAGCATTTGTGACAAACACAATGATAGTTGTGTGTGTTACTCTATGCAAATGATGGAGTGTTGTGGAGATTCCACCAAGCTCCAAGTCCTCAATGCAAATTCACGTTCTGGAGTGCCATGGCCAATGGTCCTGACTCGCCACAACACAGCAAATCACTTCTGCTTGCATTGGTTGGTAAACCAGTTAATAGGTGAAAATTCCAGTTGGTCAGTTACACATAGTTTAACGTGGCAAAGCTTTTTTGACATTAGATAAAAGATTTCGAGTTGATAACAGTAGGATAATCCCACAGGTGAGTTAAAAGTTCACAATGAAATGAACAGATGTCCAGAGACACAAATAACCATTTCCAAGAAGTAACTGGAATGAGCTATAATTTTCGTCACTCTAGTTTAGTCGAATTCAAAAAACACGTCTGACAAAAAGTGAAGCCAACAGATGCCATCTGGATGTGAAATTTCCAAATGGCTTATGAGTTTGACAAGGTCCCAGTGAAAACAGAAGTTCGGGAACATGCGCATCCCTTTAAGGAAAGAAGCCGTGTATTTTGGACGACGTTATCTTATTGGTACCCAGCAGAAACTATTGTGTGATTTTGAGTGGACATATACTTATCCAAAGGACTTCTGGTGGGATATGTATTTGTTATGAATAACAACCTCACACCCTGCAGTGGTTGTGCGGGCTGAACAAAGAATCAAGAGTGAGGTAGCAGGTGTGATTCTGCAATTAACAAAATCCTGTCACACTCCTTCCGGTAAATTTCCTATTCCCTAGTCCACATTCCTACCCTTCCTATGGCATATCAGTCTCCAAAGCAATGGTTACCTTTCCTCCAGATTCATCAGCCAAAGCTCATTGTGGCTTTTACCATGCATTTTGGAAAAAATACAAACATGTTAACTGATGGCATGCAAGCAGGAATGGCGTAAGACGTTTTAGCATTTGTTGCAAAATAGCGTTTTGACAAATGGAGCACACACCAAGTGCATGGAAAAATAGCAATATTTTGAGGGCTTTGGTTGTAATTTGGCTGTCCTAATGGGTGGCACCCTAATGCTGCTGCATTTTAGGATGGGCCAGCACTGTAAATTAGAACCACCAGGCCCATGTGATTTGTCCATTTCTTATTTGTTCAGATGCCACATTGTCCCCAGCTTTAACTTGCTGTACTCAGTACTGAGGGTCTCCGGCGTTTGTACCAGACAGGTTTTTAATCAACTTATTGTTCCTTCAAGAAGACTTACTCGATGTTTTAAATTCAAAATGCTCTCATGGTAACCAGTTGCTTACCCTACAGTTACTGACTGGGTCTAGTCTCCTGTGAGACGTGCCCACTGGACCAAGCAGACTGTCAAGAAGCGGCATGCTGCAGCATAAGAGGCACAAGACCCAGCCACAACAGTGGTCTTGTCCTTTGACAAAATTAGATCTGACGCTGATACTCTTTTATCATACAAAATAGCTCGGAGGATGAGGTGACCATGGCACAAATGTGGGTAGCATACACGTCAAAGGTATGAATGCCAGCAACGCCAACTCAGCATTTCATCATTCCACAGCCAAAAGAAAAGGAGTAGCATTGAATTGGAACAAGAAACACTTGTTATTCAAATTGTAAGATGCAACTCAGTTGAAAGTTGGTGCAACATGAATAGCCTATACCATAGGGCACACTCAGGAATTGGATGTAATGCCTGGAGGGAGGCAACTCATAACAAACACAATAAAAGTTTCGAAGCAACAAATGACAGCAAACGAGTTTTAGAATTTGGGTCTTTACTCCTCGTTTTTCGCTGTCCTTAACCTCTCAATTTACGACAAATAGAATCTAAGAATTTCCCAACTAAGGGCAAAATACTGGCTTCTGGAGGTTTGTGAGGGGCTACATTCACCCCCTCAAGGTGACCTGCCCTACCAGGACTTTTGCTTTTTTGCGCGTTGGCAGGGCAGCAATTTTTTAAGACCTGTGACAAATCATGCTGAGAAAGGCCCATGATTTCACAATATGACACTACTCAAACATTTCAGACCAGACACTTCTCTAAACACGGAACTAAGTAGGGCGGCAGCAAGGGGTTCAGAGATGACGGGGTGACTGCAACGGCGCCGGTGGGATCCCACCACCCAATCAGCTAAATGTGAAAGCACCTAGACCCTCCTCGCACAAGAGGCTTCTGGGAGACAACTGTTGAAGCAGTATCCCAGGTAACAACATAAGCAGGTACCGCAACCCTCCCACTCTGGATCCAGAGGGCCGCCATGTACAGCCGTCAATGGCGTCCAGAAACCCATCATTGTCCAGGGCCCAGCAATATGTAGGCAACAGTCCTAACACGTATGTCCAACTTCGAAAGTAAAGGTCTTAAAATTAAGTACTTACATAATCCATTTGTGCAAAGATCCCACTGGTTACCTCCGCATGCAAACTGCCTAACTTGACCTCATGCTCAAGATCGAAAAAAAATCCAGAATGCTAAATTCTAATTCTTTAAAAACTGCATTTTAAGTGGAAAGCTAAAATGGAATAACAGTAGGGCTCTTTTCTCATTTTGTTAATTGCCATACGGCCAGGTCCGCAGGCTTACTTCAATTCGAAATGCACTTGGCACCTGCAGGCGAGCCTGCCCTTGGAAAGAGTGCATTTAATTAAAGAGCAGGCCCAAAAACAAGCCCTTTCCTCCGTGTTTCGTGCGGTGCCCTCCCCTAAACTCCAGGCATCCAAGTCGCTCTCTCGCCGAGGTCTGAAGACATGCAAAAAAGTAAACACGCATTCCCTGGTAGTACAAATGAATACTTCACATGGGAAAATCAAAAGAACAGCTTTGAGGGCCATGCCCTGCCATGCTAACAATTTCCATCTCTCACCACCAGCTGTTGGTAGCCTCGCATGCCCCACATTCCAGCTACCAGAGTCTTCGGAGGGAGACAGGAGACAGCCTACGCCTACGCACTCCGCCAGGCGCAAGGATGAACCAATCAGAAACTCCCCCTGACGCAAGACGTCTTCAGGCCTCGCGCACGCTTTATATTAAAGCCCGTTGCGCACGTGAGAGAGCCTGGGGTGTGGGGGCGTGCGAGTTGCTGCCAGTGGAAGAGTGGGAGGAAAAGCTGAAATTAATTCAAAATCGAGCTTCTGAAGCGAGTGGTACCGCAGCTCTCCAGGCAACAGCTTATATTTAAAGTGTACATTAGTACATTAGAGATCGTACTGTTTGCATTAAGACCTATATTTCTGTTCTCAAGCTACCAAAGCATATGACCTTCGTACATTTAACACCAGAGGCCACACAAGAATAATGAGGGTTGTCATCTATTATAAGGAATAAAAAAAACTCTACATTAAAGACAATGTACTTCAGACTATGTTAGAAATATTGCTTAAAAATGAGTTTTTAAACACGTAATAAGAAACAGTCCAGCCCCCCTCCCTGATAAAAATGCTATTTTTGAACTAGGAAGCAAGCCAGTTTTTGTGTACCCTATATGTGGCCTAGATTCTTATATTCGTATTGCTGGAGAAACATTCCATGTTATTAAATTAAACATGAGTGGTTTTTGTACAGAACACATCCTGAACTCACACATTTGAAAGCGCTCCCATATGTGATAATGAACAAAAAAAAAGCGGCTTGATGAACTAAAGCATGGGTGCTCACAAACTTTCTCTCGGGGGCCAAATTTACAGTGTGGTTTGTGTCCGAGGGCTGCACCGGTGGGGGCGGGGTCAGTGGGGGAGGGGGTGGGGCTAGAGCAACAAAAAAAAAAACTGACCATGAGGTTGATCACAGGTCCCTGCAGCGGACGCCTTCGTCCACTGAGCCACCAGACCCGGCATACACACACATCTCTCTGTCTCTCTCTCTCTTTGTCTCCCTTCATCTCTCTCTCCCTCCCTCCCTCTACCTCTCTCTCCCTCTGTCTCTCTGCCTCCCTCTGTCTTACTCACTCTGATTGTCTCACTCCCTCCCTCTGTCTCACTCACTCTGACTGTCTCACTCCCTCTGTCTCACTCACTCTGACTGTCTCACTCTCTCTGTCTTTCTCCCTCTCTCTCTCTGTTTCCCTCTCCGTTTCCCTCTCAATCACTCTGTTTCCCTCTCCCTCACTCTGTTTCCCTCTCCCTCTCTCTCCTTCCCTCTCCCTCCTTTCCTCTGTCTCCCTCTCCCTCCTTTCCTCTGTCTCCCTCTCTCTCCTTCCCCCTCCCTCACTCTGAGGTCTCCCTCACTCTGAGGTCTCCCTCGCTCTCCCTCTGTCTGCCTCGGTCTCCCTCCCTCGCTCTCCCTCGCTCTACCTCGCGCTCCCTCTGTCTGCCTCCGTCTCCCTCCCTCACTCTCCCTCGCTCTCCCTCTGCCTGACTCTGTCTCCCTCCCTTTCCTTCCCTCTACCTCCCTCCCTCCCTCTTCCTCTGTCACCCTCTTCATTTTACCCTGCCTGTGTGTGCCCGGGCTGAGACAGCTTCCGGGCGCACACACACACCCGCACCCCAGCACTTCACAGGTCTTTAAAAGACCATTCACATGTTAATGAGGTTTTGTTCACCTCTTAGCGGCCCTGCAGCCCCACTCGGACTATGGCAGGAATCACCTGGCCCTCACAAAGCAGCAGAGTCTCAGAGTCGCGCTGCCGGGGTGTTTACGGACACTCTTAAAAAAAAAAAAAGTAAAACACAGGTATGATGTCTGCACGGTCCGCGGGCCGCAAGGGAAAGCTTGCCGGGCCGCTGGAGGCCCGCGGGCCGTACTAGGAGTACCCGTGAACTAAAGTATGTGCCTTGGATCCCACAATATGGCCAAGTATGGAAGTCGGGATTGATCCCAGATTTTCCAGCAACAAACTGAGCAAATTCAAGCACTGGATGGGCGTCTCTGACAAAGGTAAATGCGTTTTTCTTAATTCTTAGAAGAGGAGATCAGAGCATGGGTGAGGGACGGAATATTTTATTTTTGGTAATTTCACATAGCGCGTATCTTGCTCAAGGATATAAAAGCACTTCACAATAGACAAAGACAGAACTCTTTTCTTTTTCTCCGTACACATTTGCGGTGATTCACAGGATGCTGCCCTAAGGTTCTTATTCAAATATGGTCCCCCACGTTAAATGGTCAGCACCCGTAGGCACTAAACCACAATGCTTCCTGTGAAAGCTCGGCTTGTTTTTGGGCTTGAGTTTCCAAGAGGACTTTGAGCTGAGCCAGAGCCAGGCCTCAAGGTAGCACTTGGCTTGAGCTTACAGTGGCTCAACTACCTCCATACCAAACCCGACCGGACACGCGCCACTGCATGGCAAGCAGCTGAGCCTTTTTATGTTACTTAACCATGCCAAGATAACTTTCAGTACCAGCTTCAAAAAGCTTATGCAATAGTTATATTAAATAAACATCACACCACCTGGAAAAGATGTGATATGGTGAGGCACGTGTCTCAAGACAAACTGGGCTCCTACTCCCATTGGAAGTACACATTAAAAGGTATTCGTGATGGAGTGGTGAATATGGGTGAGTGCTGGAGGAGTGGAAGCATTACAGTATAAAAAAGAGAATGACTGGGAATTAATAAAAAGGGAGGTTGAGAGATGGCGGTGCTCATGTTATAACCAAATACCCTCAATTGCAATTCAGAGCTCGATGAATTAAAACAGGTTCTTTACCTGTAGCATCTATAGGATCACAGTGTTCCTTAGACACTATTAATATTCTTATAGTTCACTGATGGGTTATTTAATCTCAGATACAATTAAATAATCGGTTGAAGGGACTTGAGGTTCCATAAAAAATGTGATCCAAATTTTCTGCAAATGCTATCTGCGGAGAATGGCCACAAGTAAGGCTACGTGCGTCCAGAGCGGTCTGGCCGCTCAGTCTTGAAATTGTAGCCAGACCAGGCCTGGTGATGGCCGCTCAACCCCCACGTGAGCCCGCGCCTGGAACTCGGTCTCCTCTCTGAATGCACCCAGCCCCACAGCTGCATCGCCTTTCTACCTCAAACGCGTTGTGTTTGCCAAGATTCTATTTGCACTGGCGGTCATCCAAAGTGTTACTGTTATGAACTATTACTTAAAACTGAAGCAAGGGGAGCATCTATCCAGCAAGGCCTCCCAATTGGTTACAGATGACGGAGGTTTACCAAAGGTACAATCCCCAGCCTTTTCAGTTTATTTTACCATTCATCGGTTTTCTGAACATTCAATTAGAAAACTATAAAGGTCGCCTTCAACAGCAGAGAAAATAAAGAATAAGCAATAACTTTCTCCCTAGATTAAAATGTACGGTTGAGAAACAGTCAAAGTATACTTCATTAAATTGTCTCATTATAGTCAAGAAAGCCGCAAGCGTGCCGCTAGCTCTCATCGCGCCCATGTCCACCACTGACCAAGCAGCGATCGATCTAGAGTCAGCTGGGAATTCATATTGAATGACGCACTGATTTTCCTTTATAGACAAAAAGCTTCTATGCAGCACCCTTGAAAAGGAGTGACATCCCTCCCACTGGAGTTTATGGGGAGGGATGTCACTCCTTATTTCAAGGGATGTGACAAGTCAAAATGCCACCATCACGCAAGGGGCACAAGGTAAATATCTGCTTTCACTCCGAGCTGTGAGTGAAGACTAGATGGTGCCCAGTGAAAGGAGCAGAGTTTCTCTGTGCCGTAGGGAGGGTGCTGAAACTGAACAGGATGCACACTCACAAACACCACGTCTACCTCTACTACCGTGCTTTACTCCTCATCCAGAGCGTCCAAAGACACACCAGTGCCTGCCACAAAACTTACAAAATACCTGCGGTGGCAAAGGCAATATTTCTGCTGTCGGTCTCTCACTTTTTTGTTTTGCCAACGCAGGTTTTGTTATGCCAAAGGTTTTGTAAAACTTTATTGTTGGGGGACCCGAGGGGCCCTACCAAAAAAAAAAAAAAAAAAACGGCAGAAAGCAAAACAATTTTTGGGTTTTAATAAGGGACACATTGCCATAGTAGTTCCTGGCACTTAAGGGAACTCCTTTGTGTGCAGATGTGTTCCTTGTGCAAGACCAGATTGCGATCACTCGTAATGAAGGCAGCCAATGGAGGAAGTGGACTGATACACTCTCCCATGCTGTATGCTGTAGTGGGCGAAACAATACGTGAACGGCACAATCTCCATACCAAAGTCTAAAAAGGCCAGCAAGGCTATAAGCCTATGTATAATTACATTATATACATATAATTTTAGTAAACTCAGTAGGACTTGGTCCGTGCCAGACCTAAAAAGTATTTGGAAAGCAAACCAAATCTACAGCAAATAAGCATTTTTTTAAGTGTAGTTAGGTTTCAAAATTGTCTAATCGTGTCCCAATCGTGATTGTTGCAATCTGATGTGACCTCAAAACGATTAGTACAGGGGCACTTTAGAAACAGATAATTAAACTCATTACATTCCTCAGTGGGTGTCGGCGCCTGGTTCTAAGATGGAGTCCCGGTCTGCTGTCGGGTGACAAAAAAATCGCTACACAATGTGACCCAATTTGTGGCATCATTGACAAACCATCTCCCCCTGGCCTCGGTTCTCGCATTGAGAATTGGACTACTACATTGGACTGACTGCTCTGGTCAGCAGGTCATCTCAAGCTGGACCCACGCTGCCGCGGCAGTCTGCTTGCTCTGCTCCTCATTGTGCGTGACTCAGGCGGCCTTCTAAACACTGCATGAAGGGCACCAGCTGTCCATGGTATGCAGAATCTTTGCACAAAGTGGCCTTGCTCTGGAATGCCCTGTGCATTTCTCTTATCCAGTTCTTCTAAAATCCTTGTGCTGGGGAACATAGACCCTTCTGAAGACAAGATTGTAGAAACTGCGGTCAAAGAAGCGGGGGGTGGAGGATGGTTAGACACAAAATTAGAGTTTAAAACACTTGGAGTGATTTAACTTATTTTCCCAGTGGAGCAGCACTGTGCTCTAGAATACTTAGAACGGGCTCCTGATGCGGCAAGGCAACTTCAAGGTGTTTTCACGATTGTACGGCGGTAATTTAGTAGATAGAGGAGGTATATCAAGCCCGAGTGAGTCTAAGACCTGCAATCACAGTCGTTTAGGGTATCCAGACCAAGGGAACCAGTTATCTATAAAAATGCTAATATACTGTCTGGGGGGCTCTCACCTTGTTTGACACATGCATTACTATTACATAAATCTCGACTGGCCTTTCCCATAACTGTTAAAAATGTGCTGGTCATTATATACTTGTTTCTTTTGCATTATATACAACATCATAACTTGATGGGTTGCGCGCCATTAACAGGAGGGTGTTAGGAGTCTGCAATACCAGCAGGGGACAGGTTTGCACTCGCCAGACAGGCTCAGCATTTCGTCTTTAAAGTTCATACAATGAGTGCCACCAACCGGATGTGACCGTAGCCCCTAAAATTTACAGCTTTATGAAGCTGAAAGCCTCTATCGATAAGAGCAGTATAAATAAGTATTATCAGGGCTCATGTGAAACAATCCCTCCTGCTACCAATCGGTGTTCAACAGGCCTAATGGATAGAGTGAGATGTTCCTGAGCAGCGTTCATGGCTTCCACCTCAGTAGGACTCCTTGGTGAGATACTGAGTTAGGGTCAACACTTGACAAACAGCGGCGCCATTTCAAAGCAGTGCACGCCTTATACTTCTCCATTGGAATCCCTGCACTATCAAAAAAATGTGCATTTCTATTGCCACATCTGGCCACCACATTTAGAATTGTGCCGTGGGACTAAAGAGAAAGGAATAAAAACCGGCTTTTACCAGTCAAATGTTATATACATTAACAGGCTTCGGGGCACAGGACTGCCAGTGCTCAACATTTATGAAGAATGAAACGAACACCTGCAAAATGGCTAATCCTGACCCATCTGCTAAGGTGCCATTTATAATGGTCTCTCTCACACGAGCGACATCTGAGATGTGATCGAGCACAACAGATTAGTCCTATTTCTGTGTCTCTAGGCAGGGGCAGGCTGTTGAAGGGTCGGCCAGAAAGAGGCTAGATCTATTGATGGGGCAGTGCTGCATGCTACAGCAGCCATCATTGCTTGAAAGTATCTCTTTGGCTCTGTTATATTGTATTCTTGCTTATGGTCACGCCTAGAATTTAGGACAAATGTTACTGTTCAAATTAAAACAAATCTGCTACATCTGGCCAATTAAAGAACCACTAATTTTCATGCAAGGTCTCTAAAGAAGGCGGGAGGGCACAATATGGCGGTCTACAAGAGACAAATACAAATGTAAGATTTAAATCTGTGACTGGATTTGGGTGATTTTGTGTTTTAATTATTCATGGCATGCAGAAGCGATTCGCAGTGAAAATCAGCCATTGTTACTGGATCTACTTCCCCCTTTAACTATGCAAGTATGTATTAGCAAAGCCTAAATACCTTGTCTAGAAGACCAACTAGAAAAGCTAGTAGCCCAAAACCACTTGAAAAATAAAATAAAACATAAGCGGACCTTCAACAGATTTTTATAAATTTTAAATTCTGTGCAAATCATTTCTCAGAAAAGCTACCAATTCTCTGCCTTACTGATTTCTTTCTTATGACATGCTTATTTGTAAATATTCCTCCTTATCCACTCCATTATCTGATGCAGATAACAAACTATCTGATTTCTTGATCTCCTCAGGGCTCAAATCAAATGCATCTAATTGGAAGAATACATCCTTAACATCAATACACACTTGGTGGTCTTGGATCACTTTTACCTGTCGCAGTGCCCTTTTAGCTCTTAAGAGTGTTATTTCTAATCCCCCATCTTCTCTATTATTTTGGAAACAAGTTGATGAGTATATTGCATTGTAGTCATAATATTAATTACTAATATCTACAGATTGTTGCATCATTAATACTTTCATTTTTATGCATTGAGTAATTTTTGTTCTGTTTCTTTTCATTTCATTTTCATATTACCTGTATATTAACTCCTTTTTTATCTACTATTCTTAAGGTACAATAACAATTGAATATATGTATATTTTGACCCCCAACTGAATATGTACTATTTCAGTATTCTTTTTGGTATTGTCACTTTCACTTTAATACTCAATAGAATATTTTGAATTGAAAAGAATAGGTTCTGGTGTTAGCAGTGCTTTGAATGGGCCGGTACTCACCGGTACTGAGTACCGGCACTTCTTAAATTTATCGCTCTGAGTACCGGCACTTCTCTACTGCCCGAGGAGAGTACCGGTACTCATGGAAAGGTAGGCTTAGTGGCTGTGAGTGCTGGCACGGTGGCGAGCAGGAGTGAGACGTGTCTCTGGGAGCAAAGGCACTGCTTCTGTCTCCCGATCTGAGCCCCTGCTGAGCTATTCAGCAGGGCTCATCTGAATAATGTCCGGTGCTCGCCGTCACGCTGTGCTGGACAGAGCAGGGTCGAGATTCGTTTTACAGTGTGCGCGTTGAATTTTCAAAGCTCCGTGCTGGGTAACACTTAATACATAGCTAGACATTATCAGGAGCGGATTCTCACAATTCCCGTACTGTCTCTGGATCAGAGGGTTAATGCCCAGACGATGCGATCGAAGTGGCCCCTGGAGCGCTAATCTAACTGCTTTCTGCACGAGGCACCTACCTTCCTAACGCCACATGCCTCAGTTACCCGGTCTGTGTATAGAAGGCTTTCTTATATGCCAAACAAGCTCAAAACTAGCACCGCCAGCCCATTGTTTCCACACATTCCTAACACATAACACTCTCCTAGATCTCTTAGATGCGCCTGGCTCCCTTCTTGCTATGTCACACTGTGGTCACCGCCCGTGCTGTGGCAGGGTGTTTCATTTTCTGCCTGCCAGCCGAGCCCAGAGCACCCAGGAATTCCCCTGCTGCATGGAGTTGAAGGAGGAAGCCGGAGTTCGAGACTCGATCACCTGCTCACCTCCTCCTGACCGCGACATGATGGGCTATTGCTGTGCCCAGCCCAGAGCCCAACTTCTGCCCCACACTCACCGCCAGCCCAGTGCTACCTTTTCTCTAAACTAGCAGTTTTGCTGATTTATTAGTAGTGCCAAGTGTTTAACATCCCTGCTTGACAGTGACACTACGAAGCAGCACCCTTTATTTTCTCAGCATAGTTAGACTTGATAAGTCAGGTGATTATAGTTCCTGTTGGATAGAGGTCAGAGTTTTCTCCACTGGCACTTTTCACTTTGACCATTAAGTAGCGTAGAGGGTTAATATGCCTCCTTCAAAAAAAGCATACTGTATTGTACTTGATTGTATGTGGATAGCTCAGTGGGTTGCTGCTTTTGTCACAGAGATCCCTTTGTTACATGTGGTTTGGCCACACCTGAAGCCGAGGTTGGGGCGGAGGGTGCTGATTTTTTAAAGAATTTGAATAGCTTCAAAAGCACCTACTGCAGAGTTTGACTTCCTTGTTGCTTAAATGAGTGTGATTTCTGATATTTGTCTATTTCTATTGACTTCATACCATGATTATACTCGCAAGAAAGTGCCACTCTAAATGTTGCACATCTAGTTGTTGCCTGACTCTCGTAAATCCACTGAAACTATGAAAATGTCCCACATAGGCAATCTGAAACATTAGCAGCTAGACTCAAATGGATGTTTTTCAGATATTTATATGATTCCCTCGTCTTCCTTGCTTAATTTTGCTAGCGAGAAAGAAAGTGTCACTCATAATCGTTGAAATGGCACTCACAATTACAATGAAAATATGAAAATGTCACACATAGTAATCTGAAACCTTGGCAGCGCTGCGGTCCACTGAGGCCCTGTGCTGTCAACCACATTCACACCATCCTCTGCATTTGCACAAACATAGGAATCATGCAGTCCCCTGGTAGTGGCAATTAAAAAAGCCACGATGAAGAGTATGACATGGCTTTTAACACACCGGAGTCTTTTGTGTGTCTGCTTATGTTTGTGTATTTGCCTGCATTTTTATGCTTGTTTTTTGTAAGAAAAATGGGTGGCACTTTGTGTGTACATGTCTGCTCGGTGACAAAGGTTCATAAATAACGTCGTATGGAGGGTTGGTGGGTGAGTGAGTGGATAGATGAGTAAGCAAGGGTGGATGTATGAATGGATGGATGAGTGGATGCACCGGTGAAAGAGGGTGGATGATTGGATAAAAGGGTGGATATAGGTGGATAAGTGAAAGATTGGATGGGTGAATGAAAGGGAGTGGGGATAGATGAAAAGGTGGATGATGGAGGAATGATAGGAGGAATTAAGTGAAAGGGTGGATGGAATGAAAGGGTGGATGGATAGATGAGAGAAAGGATTGATGGATGAGTGAAAGGGTGGATAAAGAGATGGATGAGTGAAAGGATGAATGGATAGGTTTAAAGATGGATGGATAGGTTTGGATATGAAGGGTGGATAGACAGAATGGTGAAAAACTGAATGATAGATGAAAAACTGAATAGACAGAATGTAAAGGGTAAATGGTGGACATCAGCAGGTAAATGGTAGATGAATGGATAGATCGATGGAAGAGACAAGAAATATCTTCTGGGGAGGGTCATGATGATTTGCTTCATTTGCTTAGTACCATAAGAGCTTTGGTTCGTAGTGGAGGTATTTTCAGAATCTTCCTACTCACATGCTCAAAAATATATAGTATTGCGCCAAACAGCATTTAACAGTATGGCATTAAGAAGGTGTAACTATTGCAAATAAAAGGAAATGTTTACATATTATAGCATTTCTCTTTCATTTTGTGTAATGTTAACCTGCTTTGTTTATATACACACATGTATCATGTGTTTTGTTGTGTGGTGCAACGGCTATAGAAGTCGTTAAGTATCATCATGTCTTGCCCTTAGCCCCGCCCCTGGCCCCGCCCACTAACTACACCGCTAGCTCATGTTAATGAGTACCTGCACTTATTTTTTCCCATTTAAAGCACTGGGTGTTAGGGTCATTCTGATTAGCTGGAGTGGGCAGCCCACTCCTCTCTGGTTTTCTTTTCTGCAGTCTAGGGAAGTACGGGAAACCTATATATGGAAGATGGTTTTCTGTGTTTCTGCCACAAATCTGCTTATTTCTTTAGGTTTCTCAGAGAGGATTTTGGTGCTTTTTTATCCCGATTTCCCGTTTACAGGCAGACTAAAAAACAATCTTGTTTGCTTTTCCAAAATCTTTTCAATCTGTGTCTGCAGAAGAAGTCAGAAAACATAAGCCAAGGCGGTTTTGTAAATAATAACCTATAGGCTTGTACTTGCACAATTGATGATGGACATTGTTACTTTTCATAGATTTTTCTTCAATTTGTATATTATCTTTGTTTTATGGACAGCGTTCCAGTACACTTATATTTTACTACTACTAGCACAGGAAAGGCAAGATCTAAATTCCAGTCCGCTAATAACAGGCCGAGAAAAGTCAACTTGGTTATTTTGTTTTGAAGCGACAGGGCCTTCCTTATAACGTTTCACTTGTGTGCACACCTCCAGGCAATGCGAGCCATGGATCCAAAAACACAAGGCTCTGTGTATGGCGGCACAGATGGCCTGCAAGGAAAGAGAAATGTTTATACCAGAATAACTGCAGCAACAACAAATTACGGATTTACTGTCTACTTTCAAACGTCTCTGAAGTTTGTTATTTTTTCGTCTGTGTTTAATAAACCAAGAGCGACACAAAGCAGAGCAGGGCTGGCAAGCTCAAGAAGAAGGGGGACAGGGAAAAACAATCAACCACTGGTGCAAATAAAGCCCAGGCGGGGTCACACCCGAGAGTAACACAAGCATGCTGTCACACTGCGCAGCGGAGCACCAGCCAGGCCGACAGCATGAGAGGGAGTCTGTGTCACTTTAATGCAAGTAAACTTAAAACATGAACGGTATTACAAGCTACAAAGTACACGTTATGTATGTGTAAATGCATATTGGAAGATACTGACGAGGCTAAGATTGTCTTAGCTGCATCTCAATTATATATGAAAGATGTCCATGCATAAAAGAAATGTAATACACATCTAAACTTAAAAACAGTCAATATAAAAAGACACCGTTCTGTAACTTTCTCAGGACATACAAGCACTTCACATACAAACCCGCCCCATTTCAAAACCAGACTCCTCTATTGTTCAGCGACACCATTAGAATTACACATTCCATTCCACTCCAATCCAATCCAATCCAATCCACCCCAGCCCACTCCAATCCAATCCACCCCACTCCATGCCACTGCACTTTACGACACTCTATTACAGGAGTACCAAACTCCCCTCTACTCCACGACACTCTACATCTACATCCCCATCTCCACTCTACGGCATACTACTCCTCTCTATGACACTCTACTTCCCCTACTCGTCTCGACAACAATCTGCGCCACTTACTTTTAGCCATGCTGAACAGCAGCCACACTGGTGTATAACATGGCTAACATATGGCCAAAGACAATAGCTCTTGCATAGGTGAGACCTATTGGGTTTGCCAATGCTTATTTCAAGTCTTGAGTACAAGCCCCTCGACTTGGGAATGCGCTGTTCTACGTTGCATTACACACTGAAAAAGCATGGTATGGTCCAGGGCTGCAAACCCTGTATAATCTGAGCGAAAAGAGGCACATGCAAACACTTCCCCCAGGTCCAGGTGTGGACGGGTCTGGTCTGTCGGACCTTTCTTTCCAGTGGGCATGGTTAAGCCGCCCCAACTACCAGTCAGTTGCCCAGTCAGTGTCCCCCAAAGGGAAGCTCGAGGCCTTCTAGGCACTCGAGCACAATGTTCGAATGCAGTTTTCTTCAATGTTGCTGGGTGGTTTTGGCTTAGAGATGCAATGCTTCACAACATAAAATGTTAACTTTGTAAAAAACATGTTGTGTACACACCTAGCAAGTAATAAATACACAAAATACCTATTGAACCAGAGGAAGGTTAGGAAACCGCAGTGTTCTTACTCCTTAAATTCGCATACACATACCAAGGGCTGTCCTCTTACTGAAAAGGAAAATGATCCTGTGCCATAGGTGGGCTCAATATTATATTACATGTTGCAGTATACATAAAAGGACATGGACCTCTCAATACACTTGGAGGCGTGCTTCAAGTTAGGAGTCAGCTCCCGACCTATTTTATAAAGGATTTTGGATATATTTTGCCCTAAACGGACCACTAGACATCTAAAAGTTTATCCAGTAGTACCAATTCCAAAGTTTTTTTCTTTAAGTTATTCACTACAAGATTAAAACAAAAGGGATGGGATGGAAATAGTTTACGAAAGCACACCTATCCCTATACTATGGTCGACATGTTTCGGTCCAAAATCGTAGTGCCAAATGGTCAAGGGGTATTCTTCAGGACCCTTCAATTGTACCCTCAATGTGTAATGGTGACAGACATATGGGGAACTCTGGCACTGTCATCCCACACCTCTGTGTATATAGAGGAGCTCTGAGGTGACTGTCTGAATTCGCCATCTGCCTAGCACAAATAAGATTGCATTATTTTGAAAGAATAAAAAACATGGAGAGTGCTCTATAAGTACTAATACTATACAGTAGTGACATCCCACAAACTGAGGTAGATAAAGGGCCATTGTGCAGTGTCTGATAAAACTCCAATGCACTTATCTACTGAACCTAGCAAAAGACAACAGCACACTCAGTGGAGGGAAATGGCGCAAGAGAAAATGTGTGCTGACCATGCAGTAAAAGGACAGTTATGCAAAATTTGACATGAGCATTAAAGGTGTAGCGCAAGATACCCCGTTACCGACTGCTTCAAGAAGACGAACAGATCTTCTGGTAAGAAAGTGAAGGGAAGATGGGGCAGGGACCAAAAGATAAGCCAGGTACGCTAGACAGTACTCAGGTGTGGCTGGGCCTATATTCCGACTGGAGGGAGCGGTAACTCTGCGATGAAGTCTTAATTTAGATTTGTCTGAGTTACAAAAGGTTCAGGGAAGATGATGGGCCACAAATCTCTGGTCAGAAAACAAGGTCTGATAATAAAGAAAAAGTTGGGGAATTAATAATAAAAGGCACAACCAGACAGGACGGCAAGGGTGAAAAGACAAGCACAGAGAGAGCTATCCAAATATTAATGTCCACAAATGGTTAAAGATCCTGGCACTCAACTTCCTGGAGTCTGCCGTCACAGCTCCAAAACAATCCAAATAGTCAACAAGATAGAAGAAGTGCCGATATTGTTCCAATAATGTCTCAGGTTCAAATATTGATTACCAGAGTTCTTTATTTCTATTTCCAGCAAAATTAGCAACAAAAGTTCCAAAATGTAATCAATGATTCAACAGCAATCCGATCAATACAGCCAATACAGCCGACGCGTTTCTTCCAGAATGGACGTCATCAGGGCTGCAAGAGTGAATATTAAAAAAAAAAAAGAACACTGTCAGTGGACCATCAATAACAAAAATAACTGCATAGTAATACAATATATATTCCATATTAACAAGAAAATGCATACAATTATACACACTTGCCTATTGAACATGCTAATTTGACTTTTATATACTACTGCAAACAAGTGATTATATCAAAATATAGAGGCCTACCTCTTTAATCAACTGTATATGAGCCACATGAGTAGCTGACAATTACATGTGTCTTCAAAAAGGCTCCAAATTGACGGACTACGGTCTCCCCCTTCCACAAAAGTTTAAGATGTGTATATATCCGAGTCATGAAATAAAAAACAACAAGAAAAATCCTATTAGATCTATATCTGTTGAGATGACATTCCAGATCTCTGGTTCACCAAATTATGATTAAACTTAAACATTTAATCATTAAAAAGGCCTTGTTTATGCACCCACCCCTGTATAGCGCTCACAACTATATGTATTGTAAAGCAAAACAACCTCAAATGCGCCTACCTTCAAACAAGAAATGAATGGAAAAGTACAAGGGAGGACCGCAGTGTGTTCCAGACTAAGACTATTCGGAAAAAAAGGGGGTCTCATGATACAAAAATGAGAAAAAGATACTCAATCTAATTCAGATATTCGGGTTATCTAATATTGTATCTATATCTCCAAAATTTGTAGCTTAACCTAATTTTTAAAAGTTATTATCAATAGTCTAACAAATAATCTACTTTTCCCATTCATTTGTTGTTTGAAGGTAGGCGCATTTGAGGTTGTTTTGCTTTACAACACATATAGTTGTGAGCGCTACACCGGGGTAGGTGCATAAACAAGGCCTTTTTAATGATTAAATGTTTAAGTTTAATCATAATTTGGTGAACCAGAGATCTGGAATGTCATCTCAACAGATATAGATCTATTAGGATTTTTCTTGTTGTTTTTTATTTCATGACTCAGATATATACACATCTTAAACTTTTTTGGAAGGGGGAGACCATAGTCCGTCAATTTGGAGCCTTTTTGAAGACAAATGTAATTTTCAGCTACTCATGTGACTCATATACCGTTGATTGAAGAGGTAGGTCTCTATGTTTTGATATAATCACTTGTTTGCAGTAGTATATAAAGGTCAAAGTAGCATGTTCAATGGGCAGGTGTGTATAAATTGTATGCATTTTCCTGTTAATATGGAATATATATTGTATTACTATGCAGTTATTTTTGTTATTGATGATCCACTGACAGTGTTCTTTTTTTTTAATATTCACTCTTGCAGCCCTGATGAGGTCCATTCTGGACGAAACGTGTCAGCTGTATTGATTGGATTGATGTTGAATCATTGATTACATTTTGGAACTTTCGTTGCTAATTTTGTTGGAAATCTGCTAGAAATAAAGAACTTTGGTAATCAATATTTGAACCTGAGACATTATTGGAACAATATCGGCACTCCTATCTTGTTGACGAAATAATAAAAGGGTTGGTGGTGGAACAATGGCACATGGCAAGGCTTATTCACCATTAATCATATCCTAAACAACTGATTGTGTGAGGCTGCAGTGCACAACAGGATTCTTCTGATCTCTGTGTTATTAGAGTGTGGATAAAGAAATACCAGGTGCCGATATGTGAAGTACAAGAAGGTACAGCTCGCTGAGATTGTAGTTTGATGGTCAGAGTTCTTGGGATAAGCGCCATCTTGGTGTTCAGCATCTTGCACTTTGAGAACTTCAGCACCTTCCTAAAATGGCCTCAGAATCGGGTCATCCAAAACACCAACAGAGCGATTTTCTTAGCTGTCAATGGAGAAACTCGACAGAGGAGAATGCCTGACGCGTATCAGCAGGTGGACGGCAGCTTTGACATTCCTTTAGCCCCACAGACGAAAGAGGGCACTTTCAAGGGCACTGAACTGGATTTAGTAAATGTTTCCCTTGGGTTAAAGCCGTGAAGATTTATGAACTAACTGAATGTGCAGACGTTCTAGTTGAGAAAGCTGCAGTGGCTGCAAGACCATTTGAACTTTGCACGGAGGCCGATGATGGGAGGCCTGACATTTTGTAGTGACTGGAGTTCAGTGGCAGGACAAGGTAATCTCTCGAGATAGGGAGAAGTGTGTGTAGTTTTTAGGGCTTTTTTAAACTGTAGGAGCAGGTGGTTTTGGGTGTGTTTTAGCGAAGCAGGTGCCATGCAGAGGAAAAGACCGAAAAGTGAAGAAAGAAATGACATGTTCTTCACATTTATTGAAAAAGTTCCTTTGGTGGTGCTAGTGGTGCTTTGAGGCAGACATTTGGTGACAAGAAAGTTAATTTCTTTGTTGCAGAGTTAGGGTGGCAAATAGGTTGGTGGCACTAGAGGATAGTGTTAAGGCTGTTAAGAATATACAAATGGTGGCGCTGTCTCCACGACCTTATAAAGCTACTGTGAACTGTGTAAATTCTATTCACACTCATAGAAGTTGCAGATTTTGCCTTAATGCTCATCTCATATCTGGTGTTCCTATAATAAGGAAGATGTACACAACTGCAAATATGAATCTGCCCAAGTGTATTAGGTTACATTCAGTTGCATGCCTTTTTGTTGCCCACATTTGCCCTTCATTGACCTCCCATATTAATGAGGTCAGATGTCAGGTCGCCTTTATTGAACCAGAACCCGGGGTTGAATCTACCTACTCCCCATCCTTCTGCTGGGACCGCTCAGTGGATACTTTGAAATGTATGGATCCATGGAGAACTGAAAATGCGAAATACTCATATACATCACCCTGAAGATAAAGGTGTGGAACATCTGTTCTATCCCTTAAACCATCCTCAACTTAGTGATGTCACAGGAGGTGAAGTTTCATTCAATTTTACGATTCTTTGGAGCAGGTCTTGCACAAACCTTTAGATTGTTACACTACAGGCCAAATTAAAGAAAAGATAAGACACACAGGATACTGTATTTCCCTGTACTAGGTTTGGCAATTTTGTCAGATGTTATATTTGAATTCCTCTGTACAAATAGGGTGATAAAATCATCAATGGTAATCTCCACTACTGAAGCGGTCACACCGACCCGTTACTAGGTTAAGTCATTTTCATCCTCATCTTCCTCCTGCCTTCAAAGATGCACCATGTCCTGGGGTAATAGGACACAACCCACTCACTGCAATACAAGTACACAAAAAGTTACACCAGGCCTGCAGTCTCATGGCCTGAAATATTTACAACAAGGGGTGGTGAGGGACAGAGTCTCTGAATTAAGCAGAAAGCTCTCACCCAGTCAAGAGATCAGGGCTAGATCCAACACCGTTTTTTAGCTCACTGCACCATCCCAGTTTCAGAACCTGGCTGTATGCAAATTAGTCTGTTCCTGTCCCAGTGCATGTCTCCTTTCTGGTGAAGAATTGGCTTGGTAGTTTAGTCTGCCCTGTTCCCATGATGCACTGGGCCAGGGACAGACTGATTTGCATATAGCCAGGTTCTGAGCTGGGATGGGGCAGTGAGATAAATAACGGTGATGGATCAAGCCCTGATCTTTGGACTGGGTAAGAGTGGTCTGTTTAACTCAGACACTCTGTTCATCACCACCCCCTTTTCTAAATCGTTTTTGGCCACTATAGGTGTGGCAGGGTATACTCAGACATGAGTCCCTTTCTCACTGCTCCATCAGGATTCAAGCAAGCCGGGCCGAAGAAGGCTGAAATGCCAGAAACCGGTCCCCGGTAGCTTGTCTCCTTTCTGGTGAAGAATTGGCTTGGTAGTTTAGTCTGCCCTATTCCCATGATGCACTGGGCCAGGGACAGACTGATTTGCATATAGCCAGGTTCTGAGCTGGGATGGGGCAGTGAGATAAATAACGGTGATGGATCAAGCCCTGATCTTTGGACTGGGTAAGAGTGGTCTGTTTAACTCAGACACTCTGTTCATCACCACCCCCTTTTCTAAATCGTTTTTGGCCACTATAGGTGTGGCAGGGTATACTCAGACATGAGTCCCTTTCTCACTGCTCCATCAGGATTCAAGCAAGCCGGGCCGAAGAAGGCTGAAATGCCAGAAACCGGTCCCCGGTAGCTTGTCTCCTTTCTGGTGAAGAATTGGCTTGGTAGTTTAGTCTGTCCTGTTCCCATGATGCACTGGGCCAGGGACAGACTGATTTGCATATAGCCAGGTTCTGAGCTGGGATGGGGCAGTGAGATAAATAACGGTGATGGATCAAGCCCTGATCTTTGGACTGGGTAAGAGTGGTCTGTTTAACTCAGACACTCTGTTCATCACCACCCCCTTTTCTAAATCGTCTCATGGCCTGAGTCACAAAGGTAACTTGCACACCATTGAGTACGTTTACACTTTTGAGTAAGTTAACTATTTTTCGGTATTCACACACTGCGCCTTTGTAGTAATTTACACTTTTGCAGTAATTTTCAATTTGTAGTGAGTCCAGCACTGCACATGGCCAACCACTGGCACCGCAACACCCTCTCATAGAATATAATAGAACTAGGCACTTACTACAAAGGTGTCATTTACTAAAGAAGTACAGTTTGTGAATACCGAAAAGTAGCAAACGTACTCAAAAGAGTTAGTTACTACAAAAGTGCAGTTTGTAAATACCACTTCGTTGTAAGTTTTTATAGTACCACAAAAAGTACACCAAAGTGCAGTTTGTGAATCAGGCCCTAAATGATTAGCTAAATTCGCAATGCAAACAAGAAGAAGTACAAGCCAACCCTTCCGAGCAATATCCGAGGTGGAAAGCAGCAGTAATAGAACTTCAGAGTAACACCTGGGCTATTATCAAAATGCCACATATGGGTTCCCTTAAAGGGTAATCAGAACTAGTAAGTAACTTTACTAAAACGCCGATCCAAGCTTTCTGCACTGATTGGACCAACTGTATGCAATAAGCTTGCAGGCTGCACAGGCATCCTACACACCGTGTGAAGCCAATAATACTTTCTGCACTCCGAGGAGGAGATAAGGAAATTCCAGTCTGGCCATCCTTTACGAGGAGATAAGATTATGGAAGCTTCCAGGGCCTGGAATGCCTGAGAGCACATAAGTCTGGCTTATCTGCACCCCACGCTTGTCTCTTACTCATTTCCTTAGTTGGGTTCCATAGCTTACCAAGGCTTACCCTGTCCAGATCCTGCTTAGACCCAATACTGCGCACGTGCGGAAGCTGGGTCGCCAAAGTTGTAGATTCAATATGTTGCAATAAAAAAATGAATACGGAGTATAAACCAAAATAGGTAAATATTGAAGCAGCATGCGCTACGGAGCCCTCCTATTCGGCTAAATGTAATAAACAGAGTTGGGGATTCAATGTGAACTCAATGGCGCAGCGTGTTAAACACTGGGCCGACAGGCTGGTGTAGATTCCATTTACCTTTCACAGGTAATAATGGAAATGTGGGTAGAAGCAGCTAGCAGTTCTAGACGAGGCAGCGGGGGTTAATCGGTGGCTGCTGAATGCATGTGAGAGCAGGGGCGGCCTTAGGCATGTGCAAGCTGTGCACCTGCACAGGGCCACCAAACCCCAGGGGCCACCACGCCATTATATATCCTTAATATAATAATCCTCTGGTGATGGATACATATTTGCGTGGTGGCCTCCGGCTCTGTTCCACTTCCAAACACCCTGACCCCCGCTTTTCACTGGCCCCCGCGCTCCGCCCCGCCCGTACCCCTTCTTCCGGGGCCCCCTACCAACGCTCCCTGCCCAGGGCCGCCATGAGCCTAGAGCCGCCCCTGGTGAGAGGGGTGTCGTCACCTGATGCCGTTGTGTGGTAAGTTGAAAGGTTATACCTTATAACCTGAGTCGGATACGTTTGCTTGCAAATCTCCAAAGAGGAGCTGTCCTAAAGGCTAGAGCTGCTGACTTTGGGACAGCGGACCGACTTCCGCTCCACATTCTCCAAAACACCTAATCTCCCAGTGCCTAAAAAGGAGTGATATTCACTTGTAAAATGCCCTAATGCACTCGGACCAAGTTCGTGCTGTGTAAAATTGCAACAACAAAAAACATGTAAAAAGCGTAAATGTTGCTGTGAAAACGTACATACCCGGTACTTATCCCACGATTCTGAAGCAAAATCCCCAGTTAACAACTGAATGCGCAGAGTCATAAGGTAGGTGATAATCATTGCAATTGTAAATATATTTATATAGCTCTTACAACCCCTGCCGAGGCATTGAAGTGCTTTTTCAGCGAGCAGCACGCCGCGCCAAAACCCAAGATTAGTAGTTAGTAGGTTAGAAAAAAAATAATGTTTTTTTTTAGTTGAACATTGTGTGTAACACCCCTGTACCTGGGAGATGGCAGGCCCTTCTGTGCTGTGAATACTTAATGGAAGGAGGCGGCATCCAGACCGCAGCTTGGGTTGCACACAGCATGGTCCTTAGCTGTTACTCCGGTATACAAGGTAGTTATGTCGTTGTAGGTAGAGCAACACTCACTGCACAGCAGGGCGGATCCATCTTTTACCTGGAACCATGGAGTGGGAGCCGCTGTGACAGGAAGGAGGTTGGCCTCTATTACTGTTAGATGCCTTGTAAATGGTTGGTTTTCCCTTCAGTCCTTTCCAATTGGCCTGCGCTGGACAAAAGGCATGTTACTGGGCACACTCTTAAGCATGGCACAGAAATGCTATTAAGTGTGCATGTTGCATTGCAGGAATGCAATAAACACTGGCAAAGCCAATAGATCTGGCCTTTGCAAGAATGGATTTTTTAAAATTATTTTGCAAGAACATATTATCGAAATTTAAAGTAAAAAAAAATAATAGTTAATTAAAAAAAATTAAAGGAGTGACTGACCCATCAACAATAGAACCGAAATGCACTGCTTTTTAGGCAGACACACACATGAGATCAGGCAAAATGCTATCATTCAGAGTGCAAGTGGTTGAAGTAAGTTGCCCCACTGTCTCATGCAGTATGCTGGGGTTGGTGAAAGCAAAATGTGAACTACACCTCAACAGCCCAATGGATGAGGAGAGCTGACCCAGAACCCTCCCAAGTATGCATTTCTATTTATGATTGTTGTAATGCATGAAGCTGGAGAAATAACTAACACCATTAATAACAATGGGGTTACCCAGTAAAGAACAGAACCTGGGGATTAGAACAGTAAACGAACAATGGTTCTGCTACTTTCAATCATGGAAAAAGGCAAAAACAACTTTCTATCAAATCAAGGCCCCTATCGTGGCATGCTCATTGAATGGAACATGAAAATCAATTACAAAAAAGAAAAAGAAGAAACGTTCTCCCTATTATTTCTGAGACATTTAATATTTATAATAAAGTTTGATAGTGTATACACACACATAATATAGACAACATATTATTGATAACATAAATAGGTCACATCACATTACAAACATAAGTGTAAACATTACATAAATATGCACTTCACAACACATTACAATGTATACATATAAAAGTGATAATGTACAACATCAAGTTCTTCAGATCACGTCCTATTCTTAATTTAGATCATATGTCAAATCATCAGGATTGAATTGTTCCGTCACTTATTAGACATTGATTAGGACGTTTTAATAAACATGTTGACGTTTCGACCCCTCTTTATGTCGCAAAAACTTGATTTGTCAATCTGGGGTCTTCATTAGGACTACATAAAAGTGTGTGCAACCGATTTAATGCGATGTAGAGTCCTCAATAATCAATAAATCAAATGCTGGTAACCGTAAAGGAAATCCAACTTCATTCACCTAAATGGAACCAGCCGGGGTCACGAAGACTGCCACCTCAAGCCAAAACAGATGTAATATTCCCCACCTCGAGCTTCAACCGATCCCCGCCATCTCGAACGTCTGACGTGCGACATGGCGGGGATTGTTTGAAGCTTGAGGCGGCAGCGTTTGCGCCCCCGATCAGCTTGATTGGCATTTTGTGGAAATCAAAGTGGGAAATATTACATCCGTTTTGGCTTGAGGTGGCAGTCTTTGTGCCCCCGGCTGGTTCGTTTGCTCTTACGCCACGAATACAGAGTTGGAGTATAACCACATTTTTATGGTAATTAAGGTGCCAGATTGATTGTTTGCATGGACTACACAATGTACCCAGGAGGGTCCTATAAGAAGATATACAGGGTGTTGAGGCTTAGACAACCCTAGAGACAGTGATTATTACGCTTTAGTATATAGAGCCTGACGGCCTGATCATGCATCCTGTTGTGTAATTGGAGTGTTGATACAAATACTGAGAAAGCATAAGGTGAATGAAGTTGGATTTCCTTTACGGTTACCAGCATTTGATTTATTGATTATTGAGGACGCTACATCGCATTAAATCGGTTGCACACACTTTTATGTAGTCCTGATGAAGACCCCAGATTAACAAATCAAGTTTTTGCGACATAAAGAGGTGTTGCAACGTCGACGTGTTTATTAAAATGTCCTAATCAATGTTCTAATAAGTGACTGAACGATTTAATCCTGATGATTTGACATGTGATCTAAATTAAGAATAGGACGTGATCTGAAGAACTTGATGTATATTATCACTTTTATATGTATATATTGTAATGTGTTGTGAAGTGCATATTTATGTAATGTTTACACTTATCTTTGTGATGTAATTGTGATCTATTTATGTTATCAATAATATGTTGTCTATATTGTGTGTGTGTACACTATCAAACTTTATTATAAATATTAATTGTCTCAGAAATAATAGGGAGAACTTTTCTTCTTTTTTGTAATTGATTTTCATGTTCCATTCAATGCCACTATAGGGGCCTTGATTTGATATAAATTTGTTTTTGCTTTTTTCCATGATTGAAAGTAGCAGAAGCATTGTTCGTTTACTGGTGAAATAGCTAAAGCTGCTCTAGGCTAGACCTAACAAGTAAATGTGCGACGTAAGAGTTAAACCAGAAGCTTATCTTAAAATAACATTTGAACCCTGTGCTTTTAAGCGAGGCTTGTGTAACAAAGGTGTGATTTAATTTAAGGGGAAAACACTGAAATCCGACGAAGGTCCATTTAAATCCTTGAAACATTATCTCTTGGTTGCTGCATTATGGCAGAAATCAGTCCCGTAATACCACAACAAAGGTGAATGCGCCTATCTTTTAGAAGGCGAAAGGAAAAGCAGGCCTGATCTCGCTCGAGCTCCCTAAAAGGTTTTGATGGTAAACACAACTGAAAGGAGGCAGGCTTTTGTGCTTTCTTTGAATGAAAGGAAGGTGGAAAGCAGAGATTACTGCTAAGATGTCTATAGAAGAGAACCGTTGCACTCTGAAATAGTGAAAGCGGCAAAGTGTGCATGTATCAGGGCTGTAAGCTCCATTGGTGCAGCAGGTGCAGTTGCACCAGGACAAGAAGCCATGAACATTTGCAATCACACACTATTTATATAATATTTCTTTACGATTAAGCACTTTTAGATCAACTGTTCAACGAGGTTCAAATGTCACGAATCGCTCGCTCCGAACAGAGTAGTTTCAGACTTCTCCAGGCCTGGCCTTCGGCCGACGTCAGACGCAGAACGTGCTACAAGCGCGGTAGGTCGGTTTCCGGAATGCGTAGTGACGCTCTCCCCACGGCGCTGCGTGTCCTTCAGGTGGCTGCTGACAGTGTGCTAGTGACGAAGTGGAACCAAAATACCGGCGTATTCCGGTCCTTAACGGCCAAGTTCTAACAGGAACCCGCCATGGAACTTGGCACGAGCAGAACCTTTGTAATCCCAGTGACTTTGAGCAGTAGGTATTACCCGACCTGCCGTTGGGAAAGTTTTAGCCAGGCATGCATTGTCCCATATTGAAATATTTATGCAAGCAGTTTTCCTAAAGCGGTAACGTGGCCAAAGGGTGCGACAGAGTTTCAACTAAAAGGACAAAAAAGCCGTAGTGGAAACTAACAGTACAATAAGCGCGGAGTGACACAGAACAGACTAGTTAAGAGACAAAATAATGGAAATGGAAGGTCAAAGGAAAGTTAAACAAGAAATATATATACCTTTCCAATGAGCAGGTGATAGGAACGTGCTCGAATGGCCATCAATGTCTTTTTCGAAAAGGGAACGGTTGCATAGTACAAAGCAAACAACAATAAACATGGAATGGTACAGATTAATTTAAAAATGAAACTAAAAACACATTTGAGGATGGGCAGGGATATATATTTTTCTATGGGTAGGTGCTGGAACCTTCAGTAGGGGAGGCAATGTAATAAAACATAATAGCAAGTAGGAACCATCCAGATTGGTAAGGATAGAGAGAGGTTGTATGAGAACTTCAATTTTGGACACAAGAGAAAGAGAAGATCAGAAAGCAAGGGAAATCCACTGTTGAGGGAACAGGTGACGTGGGCTGAAAGTTAGGTGCAGTGTGGTGAAAAAGTTATGAATGTCAGAGTTCGAAAAGACATGCCTGAGAAGAAGTGTCTTTGGAAGGCTAGCAGTTTAATGTACTTGCATCAGGCACGCCGAGCCCCCATTGTACCATCACAAAGAATACATGTGCATAGCACATTGCATTTTACGTGCGGGATAGTCACTTGTGCTGCTCACAAGGCAGTCTGTAACTAGCGGTACGGGGCTTCAGATGAACCTTACAAAGCAGGAAAATTAGACTTTAGAAGGACCAGAGAACATGACAGCAATGACACACACAAATCCATATTCTAACAGTGTTATTGACTTTGGAGTTAATGCAGTAATGCTAGTTTTTGCCCCATGTGTTCATAAACACAGGGCGTGGTCTAGATCCTTTACTAGGATTATTAATTTACTGCCTAGTCCACATTACCAATGCTTTCATCACAACTTAAAACAATGGCACAAATTCTACAGAAAATAGTGCAGGGCTAATTAGCATATGCAGTGATGTCACACGCAGCGTTGTCACCAGAGGTGATGCAACATTCCTATGAAAAACCTAATGGAAAAGGAAACAAGGCTTCTTTACAGATAAACCAGAGATAGTCTTTGGTTTGTTAGAAAGCAACTATAGGTATGTAATGTAATGTTATATATATATATATATATATATATATATATCTATACTACTATTATAAAGAGAGAACACAAACCTTTTGGCTAGGTAAACTCGGGAACCACAGCACCAATCCACACACCCAATACATTGTTGTAATCCTCAGGGTGTGCAGATGGACATAGGCTATAGAAAATACAAATAAAACGTAAATTTAAAAATATAACTTAAAAAAAAAAGTAGTGCCCTGAAAGTAGCACCGGCCGCGACGCTGGCGGCCACGACGTAGCGCTGGCCGCAACGTACGTGATGACGAGGAGGAGCGGCGGTGAAGTGAGGAGCGGCGGCTCAGGTAAGGCTCTGGGACACGGGACGGGAGGGAGCCGGTGCGGGAGGTTGGCCCGGAACAACTGCGGTAAGGCTCAGGGTCTGGGGGCATCATTTCCGGCTTGCGTGCACTCCCGCCCCGGCCCGCCACGACATTGTCCGGGACACAGACAATGTCGTGGCGGGCAGGGGCGGGAGTGCACGCAAGCCTGAAATGCTTCCCCCAGCCCCCTTCTGACCCGGGCAACGCTGGGGCGGGCTGCTAATATATATATATATATATATATATATATATTTTGATATCTAAACCCAACATACACTACAACACGTCTGTAAACGCAAAAAAGTCAATGTCACGGACAAATAACATCTACATGTTAGCATTATGCATGCATGAGTAAACATTTAATCATTTGTAGAAAGCAAAACCAAAATATTACAAACCTAAACTGACATTAAAGAGAAGAAAGTAATCCAGGCAAAAAAAATGGGCCCACAGCTGACTGGTTGCCTAATGACATCTACCGCCCCCGTTTCAATTTTACACTTAAAAGGGATATCCTCCCTGTGCAGATCAGGACCACGTGTGTTCAACCACACTGCATACATGCTGGCAGGGCGAACATGCGCAATCAGGATGTTGTGCCGGTGCGTGAGGATTTCCAAGCTTTATAAACGTATAAAGTCCTGATTCCAACATTAAAAAAACACCCACAATGCAGTGCTGAAATGCTCCTTGCTGAAGGCGCAGTGGTGAGGATGCAGGCCCAGGAAAGGCATTTCCTCAAGAATCGCTGCTGCCTCAGGCAGAGTCGGGGAGGAATTTCCTCTGGAAAGCTGTATTCAGAACCTCTCATGAAAAGCAGTGACTTTTTGGTCGCACGAGAAAATCGAATAACATATGAATAATGTGTCCCTTTGGGATAGCAAATTATTTGTTAGTAGCGCACAGAGTAAAGAAAATGACCTTTACTCAGATGCCACTTCCTCTCCAAACCCTCCACTTAATATTGTAATTGCATTCGCACAAAAGGACGAGCGCACGGGGACGTCGCCAACACGATGACATTAAAGGGAAATGCTTCCCGCGTCCCAACAGCCAGGAAAAGCAGAGAATTTCTTTGGTGACACCTGCCAGCCCAAACAAACAATGTTTACATGTCTCTAGTTCTGAGAACTGTCGGGAGCAAGAACTAAATAGCATATAAGGACATCACAGGAAGTGAAGTCACACAAACTCTGACTCAGTGACAACACGAGGAGTGATATTAGTAAAATGCTAAAAACAAAAACAAAAAAAAAACAATATTGCTAAAGTAGACTTCTGGCTAACAAAATTGTATGTCCAATACAACTTCTTACTTCAATAGAAAAGGATTGTGTAGGAGGGTTCCCGCTGTGGCGGGATTGCTTCTGTAATATAGTGGGAAATGCCCTGGCACTAGGACCTGCCCGTCCAAGTTATCCCGTGGGATCGAGGGCGGAAAAGGTGGAGCCCGGGATGGTATGAGGGCAGATAGTAAGTGGGCAGTACAGGAGTAACAGGAGAATAAATGAGCTCCTTTAAAATAACCTAGTGTCCGCGTGGTTTGTGGCCGCTGGACACTACAGCTGGCGACGAGGGTGGCCACAACTCGCCCTGTGCACATCAACTGGCACTGCCCTTTTGGTGTCCCGCGTCTCTACGAGCTGTCGTGAGAGTGCGAGGAGCGCCGGCGACTCATCTGCATATCGCGGGTCGGGAGCCTACCCCGGCCGCGTTCGGCACGGCATATCGCGGTCCGGGAGCCCACCCCGGCCACATTCGTCCTGGCGGAGTGTGCGGGGATTCTGAGAGCCCTCCCCGACTCGGAGGTGTGTGGAGGACCCGCGCCGTGCACCACGTTGACGCGTGCTGGGAGCCCAACCCAGTCGTGTGTGCTGGACAACGCGATCTGGGAGCCCACCCCAGTCGCATGCTACCAAGACCAATGTACCTGTGGTGAGTGCTCCGTTTGGCTTCCCGGTTGCTGGGGAGGTCCCGGTGGCTGGAGAACTTCGGTGGGTGCGAGGAGGGCCAAGTCTCACGAGGCGTGAGAGTTCGTGGTGGCCATTTTAAAGTCAGGTGCCTGCACCAATCCCCTACGAGCAAGTCACAGTGGCCATTTTGGAGTCAGGCGAAGTGCTTGAAATTCATCAAACCTTGGCTAATCCAATTCGAAAAACAACCAAAGTTAATTTGGAGTGTGTTTCTGCCAGAAAATACGTGTGTTTGCCGCCTAATTCATGTATGTGTGAGGCTCATGCATATGGAACTGATCAGTGGGAGTACATCAAGTGACATTTTGGGAATAATTCTGTGCTTTGTCCCACGCCTGTTGCTCCGATGTGCTGCAGTGTGGCAGCTAGTTGAGGGCTGTCGTCCCTTTCAGTGGACATAGTTGGAAGAAGTCTACTTCACTACATTACAATGTCTACAACCCCACCACCTCAAGCGGGTCCGGCGCTAGCCAATGCTGGTCACATGGGGGTGTTGGGAGTATTGTTCCTGCGTCCACCCGAACCTTTGGTCCTCGAAACAGGAGGTATGGGTCTTCTATGGAAGGAGTGGCTTGAAGACTTTAAAGACTTCATGAAGGGGTCGCACGTGACTGAAGCAGGACAACAGTTGATAGCGTTACGTAATCTGATAGGGAAAGACGTTGGGCAAATCATAAAGGAATTACCTGCGGCAACTGTGTCATCCTACGCTGATGTGTGTGAGGCACTGAATCGGAAATTTCTGCATAAAAGAAACATTGATTACGAGAGATACACGTTTAACCTAGCGGCTCAAGAGAAAGAAGAGCTCATGTGCGTTTTCATCACATGCCTTAGATGGCTGGCTCGATACTGCGAGTTTGACTCTTTCTCGACATAAGAGGCTCTTCGCCTGAGAATTATTGAAGGGTGCCAGTCCGAGTCGCTGCTTAGGAGACTACTAAAGAAGAGTTATTTGCTCGATGAAATTGAAGACAGGGGTCCATGATCAGGCCGAAGAACATGCTAAGAAAATGGAAGCAGGGCGGAGTGAAAAACGGGAACAAGCATTCAGGCTCCAGTCTCGTAATACACGCACGCATTCACCCATGAAACCAAGGTCTTCCAAGTCCAAAACCCAACATCAATATGCGGGCCCGCGGCATCGCAGTTCGAGCAGAACTAACAAGCGACATGAACGTTAACTCAAGTGCTATTGGTGTGGATATGACTTTCCTCACACGGGCGCTTGCCCTGCGCTGGGTCAAAAATGCAGGAAGTGTGGAAGAGAAAATCACTTTGAGAATGTATGCAGCTCGCTGGGGAAAGAAAGACAACGAGATCGTGGAAGACAGTCTAGACCGATGGGCAATCGGCATCATAATATAGTGGGAAATGCCCTGGCACTAGGACCTGCCCGTCCAAGTTATCCCGTGGGATCGAGGGCGGAAAAGGTGGAGCCTGGGATGGTATGAGGGCAGATAGTAAGTGGGCAGTACAGGAGTAACAGGAGAATAAATGAGCTCCTTTAAAATAACCTAGTATCTGCGTGGTTTGTGGCCCCTGGACACTAGAGTTTCCAGGGGCTGTTGTGCACAAAGCATAGCTCTTAACAGAGTCCTACTGAAGTTCAGCTATCAACCTCTCTCACAATTTGTAACATTTTTCCCTATGTGAGTGGGAGCTCAACCCACGCTCCAAATGAGCAAGTTTCACTCACAATGCGTGAGACTTGAGGTTTCTGAGCAGCTGGCTTGGGCTCTGCTCTCCTCTAAGCACAAGCTAGGGCATATCCGGGTTCAGTTCTGCCAGAGGGGGGCATGGGACAATTACGTGTGTTGCAAGCTGCAGCTGACCCTCATTTCTTCTGAAGGTACATCGGGGCAACCCAGGGTCACAGAATGCCACGCAAACCTTGGCGGAGTAACAAGGCCACCCTAATTCACGAAGTTGAAAATGGCACAAGAATGGGACATATTACTGCAAATGTGTAGTCCTCAGGAAGGGTGTGGTGCAGGGGGGTGTGTGTGTGTGGGGGGGGGGAATTGGGGGGTAGCACAAGGAAAAACCTATAACTCGATGTTGGCTTTAATTACTCAGTATATCACGGGTGCAGCAGCTCAAGAATAAAATGGGGCCGCAGCTCCACTTATAAATTTTTTTTTTTCAAATCAAGCACCAAATGTGGATGTATTATGAATAATATTGGTATTCCTGGTTTCTCTGGCTTGGTGTTAAGGATGCGTGTCAGCTATCAAAACTTAGAGGGCACTGAATCCCTTGATCATCCGTGAGTTAATCATACCAACCAGTATGTCATTATGACTAATGCATTAGCAACAGTTGTTCTCTACCAAAAATGTGCATAGTTTGCTTCATGATGCATACAATTTAGCATCACTAACATGATTTCCAATGCTCAGGGTGGAAATGATAATCCCCAGTACATTAACACGGGCACATTTTCACAGTTTAACACTATTAAGCCAGTCCTTTTTAGGTCAAGCCTGGACAGTGCATGCGCTGCTCTGCGAGGCATACTGTATTCCGGTATGAGCTTGAAGCTTCGCCCATTTTCCGCCCATCTTTTAAATTGGCTCCTGTTACGGTCCTTTCAAAATGGTTACTTTTGATTCATGATTATGCTTAGTAGTCCCTCCTTAGTACCGCCTTGTCTACATTTGTAACCACCCATGAGGACTGTCCATTTGTAAACACCCATGAGGACTTGTGTTGTTACTCTGTATGCTTTATTTAGTCTGTGAGCACTTTTTTGTTGAATGATTTCTCCTATTCCACTCATGACATGCTTTCCGGTAACGCAGCACAACGCCCACTTATATATTTTTTTAGTAATGGCAGACGCGTCATATTTACAAAACCAGCTTGTTTAGTAATAGCGGCTGCATCATATTTATAAAAACAGCTTGCACCTTTTCGACATTAACATTCTTTGGCAGCGTGGTCTGCTTTAACCATAGCGGCCACACTTTTCTTCATTTACGTTGCCAGCACGGTTCCCTTTGACTATAGAGGCCACATTCCTTTATTTATGTCACCAACGCAGACTGCTTTAACTATAGCGGCTGCGCTCCTTTCTTTATTTACCTTGCCATCGCGGTCCACTTAGAATATAGAGGCCACCATCTTTTCTTTATATCAGAGTACTAGCCAATGGGTGCCACACGCCTGAAGTGAGGAGGCACTCATTTTACACATCAAGGGGTCGGGCCACAATTGGCTAGTACTCCACACTATGCAGGGAAGTCATTGAGCCTTTTCATCGACCACTTTACATAAGCACTGGTTTCAATGCACAATGTAACATTATTTTTTTGTCAGCTTTTCCATCACTCATCTCCACGATCTCCCGTACAGTGCCAAACACCATCTCACCCCTCCTACTTGCCCACCCCACCACCCGTACGAGGGCAAGACCTCTTTCCGTTTTATATTTATTTCCCACGCCTGTTTACTAGGTCTCACCTGGCGTTAGCAGCGTGTATGTGCTGCTCTCGCCATGTGAGGGCCTTTTACGATCGATTTAGCCAAAGCTGAACATGCACGTGTACGGATGGACAAACATTGCTGATCTCGCCATTGCCACAAAGCTAAACATGCACGCGTACGTACAGACAGTTGTCAGTCAGACGCCATCTTGTTTTGTTTGTGCCAATAGCTTTCACACGCGCGCACTTGGCGGTGTGCTTTTAATTAGCGCGGCCTAAGCGTGTTATTGGGCATCTCTAGACAAGAAATATCACCACAGCCAAGCACACTGTTGACCCTGAACTGTCGGTCTCTCTTGGAGAAGGCGTCCCTTCGCCTTCACACATGCCCCTCTTCAGCAGTCTCAATCACCACAGGTGCCTAGAGTTGGATTGGCTCAGAGCGCCTGCTCCCTGACCCAGCCTACCCTGCAACCAGTCTCATGCACTGTCAGCCTAATCTGTCGTATCTCTGCTCTCTAGCCTATGGCATGCCTTCTGTACAGTCTCTTTCTACCGATCCCCTCTGTACAACTACCATGCCTTTGGTGCAGTCCCTTTCTACTGATCCTCTCTACTCTACCATGCCTTCGGGCCGTCTCTTTCTACAGATCCCCTCTGTGTACTCTACCATGCCTTCGGTGCCATCTCTTTCTATCCCTCTACCCCTCAGCATACTTTCCGTGCAGTCTTTCTACTAATCTCACTTTACAATCTGCCTCCCTTGCAGTTTCGTTCTCCCCTGAATACGCCATCTCCCGGCCCCACCCACAGCCCTGAAGTCTCGTCCCCACCCATGCCCCTGAAGTCTCGGCCCCGCCCAAGCCGAGCTTGCAGTAATGCTTCAAGGCATGCCCCCACCACGCCTCTCTGCCCCGTGGCTGTCCCTATCTAGGTCTTGTACTGTTGCCTGCCCCACCCCGCATAACTATCCCACAGTATTACCCCCTCCTCCTCCACGGGCTGTTCTGCAGTCTCTTTCCCCTCCATTTGGCCTTCCGTCTCTACCTTATAGTAGTCTGTCTCCCTTACTAGTTTTCTATCATGCCGTCAGTCTGCTCAAGCCTATATCGTTAGTGCAGCTGGTGCAGCGGCACCAGGAGTCTGAGTGGCACTGCGCGTCAAGTGCTGTGCCGCCGCTGCCAGTGCACTCTGTACCGTGTGCTCTCCCAGGACCTCGGTGCACCCTGCACGTCTCTCCCCCTGCCGCTCGGTCGCTCTGCCGCCGTCTCTACCCCCCTTACAGTCCGCATGGAGAGGCGCCTCGCTCCCGGCTCCGAGGAGCGCCTCTCCCGTGCACCTGTTACCAGCACTTTCAGGGCGGACCAGTGGTAGCGTCCCCTTGTGGTACTCCAGGCGCTTCTGAGAGGTTCTGTGTGCTACTCCTACAGCCCGCCCACAGGCGGCGCCTATAGGCTGCGGAGTCCACTACACCCATGACGTCACAGCTTTAAAAAAATGCTGAGGAGTGGTGTGGCAGGGATAAGAGGGACGTTTGTGACAGGGTGATAGAGACAGGCTGGAGGGGTCTGGGCGGAGAGCAGGAGGCTGGTGAGGGAGAAATGCATGCGAGGAAGGCCATGGAGTGGGAGTGAGGGAGGCGGGAGGGTAAAGATGGAGGAGATGTGCGATGAGGAAGAGGCATCAGAGAAAGGAATAAGAGTGAGGGGATAGGGTAAGAGGCTGATAGTGTGAAATGAGACGGAGAGAAACAGAGAGCAAGATAGAAGGATGAGAGGCGAAGAATGAAGGTGGAGAGGGAAAGGGAAGCAGATGGAGAGAGGTAGACAAAAGATAGGGTGAGAGAAGAAACAAGGAGTGAACATGCAATAGGTCTCGCCTTTTATTAAGTTTAAGCTATTTACTTTGCTCTACAATACCATTAGCAAAGCAAATGGCATTAACTTGGCGAGACATATTGAATTTTCAAAGCTTGTTTTTTCCAGCTTTATACAAAGCGATCTCCACCGCTTTACATAAGCAATGGATTCATTATACACAGTAACATTCTTTTTTTGTCAGCTTGCCATACAAATGACAAAAGCGCTGTGCAACTTTAATCACTCGGCTGCATAAAAAAACATTTGCAATGCAATCGGTCTGGCATTTGCGAGAGTTTGTGCTATTGGCATTGTAAATGACAAGGCCCTTTATTTATGTGTTAGCTTACAAAACAGATGAATAAAAGGCATAGTCATTTACAATGCCAATAGCTTAAACTCTCACAAATGGAAGACCTATTGCATTGCAAATACTTGTTTTTTTATTTTTTATTAATCGGCACAGTGAAGCTTTAGCACTAGTTATTGAATCACAATCACTCCTGCTTTGCAGCAAGGATCAAAGATGCACCACGCGCTTACATCCTGCCTCTGCATCATGCCGCAGTGCTTTAGCATGGCACGCTGACCCTCTTCTATGCATATTGTGTTGCAGTCACACGGGGTAGGGACCGCAGAGACGACACTGTCTGCGGAATATCACAGGAGCAGGCAGTAGTGCTCCGCTCAAACCCCCGTCAGCCGCCTTTACCCACCACCCTTCCACCCCAATAAATGTCCCTTCTTCCCTTTCACTCAACCAAGCAGTCCATCACACATAACACAGAGGCACCTTCCTCTCACAAAAAGCTGTCAAATTGTGGTGACGTTAGCCCAGCCACAAGGCCTCCAGCTCATACCTGCACCACTGCAGCGCAGGCCTGATTCCAGTACCAGGAAGAAGTCATGCAGAATTGGGCAGCACTGGCAGAGGCGTTTTAGGGTATGGGCAAAGTGGGCAACCTACCAGGGCCACCACCTTTCAAAGGGTCTCTGGGAAAGGGAACTTCCCTCCCTATTAGACCTCGGTCTATTCTATTTCACCCTCTAAACAGCTCTTTCTCTCTGCTTCGATGCACCTCTGATTCTCACTCTCTCTCATTCTTTCTCTGTCTCGACACTAAGAATTTTTGGGTGTAGGGCAAGACATATTTCAACTGGTTTTTGTGACCCTGTTAAAGTTTAACACATATATATATATTTTTAATTCTGGGCGTCAATGGATTCCTGAACATCAATAGGTAAGGCGGGTAGATCACAAAGCGATAGCATATATTGCAAATAAAAGATGGCTTTTTAAAGAAGGACCCAGAGAGCTTATCTATGTTCTTGCAATCACCTTAGGGGAGTCACCTTCACTCAGACATATTCGACTCCCTTCCGGCTAAGTAGCTTAGTTATATGCCCCAAAACTTTTGGGGTGGTTCCGAGGGGGGAGTAGCTCACTATAGTTACAATTTAACATTTAATTCAGTATTTTTTTGGCACCATGCCTTCTTGAATCAACAGAAATAGGTAATAAAATGTACATTTGTTTCATACAGGGCCGCTAAATATCCGTTGTCCAAGGCCCCAAAATCCTTAACATGCCACTGGGCAGCAGTGGTGGAGATGAGGCAGACCCAGGTGAAGGAGTGGTGCAGCATCCACCGGGATGAAGGTGGAACTCATGAATACAAGATTAGCATCAGCGGTGCACCCAGGATGTCTGCTGCCGGGCAGTGCTGCAACACTATTGTCTGGACAGCCTTTGTTATGTCCATCACCTCCCTGACAGTTTCCATTATGCAGAGTTAGTACTTCCGGCCCATTTTCTGCTGGCTGACTTGCAGCATGCATTATCAACAGATCAATTTCCAATATGACCAGTCAACACAGTACGTCAGGTTTCAATTATGCCCCATTAGAAGTTCGTGGACAGTTTCCATTATGCCTAAGTGAAGACTGTCACGGTTTCCCAGGATTCACAGTTAGGCAACCATGGCTGGTCCCGGTAATGCTCAACGAGCACGCAGTGGCCAATTTCCATCCAGCCCACTTCACAAACCGTTGCCATTTTCCATTATGTTCACTTAGCACACTAACAACCAGTTGTCATTCAGCAAAAAATATAGGCACATTCTGGCAAGTTACCATAGTCCCCAATGCTCACAGACAGCATGGCTACTTTTGATTGCGCCTCCACAATGCACAATGCATAGTTTTCTTTAAATCAAATGAGTATTATCATGACTAGAGTCATTAGCTCTAGTTAGCACACCAAGGCCCATTTCCACAAGGCTCAGTTAGCACATCAGTCCCAGTTTCCATAATCAAGTTACCTCATTACACCCAGTTTCCACTAAACCAAACTAGTGCTGCATGGACAGTTTTGGTCATGTTCATTCACAAAATCCAGGAAACTGACAATGATGTTCAATTAAAATATAAAGTGGTCAATTATCACATACATCTACGTTTCCACAACACAGTCTGTTCCCATTTTTCTACTTTAGCACTCCATGGTCCATTTCCATAGCGCCCAATTATTGTTTTATACCCAGTTAAAAAAAAAATCTAGTCATTATAGAATACCCAGTTTCCATTATGCCCTCTTTCCATTATGTCCAGTTTACACATTATCTTGCTAGGATGCACACTAGCACACCGTGGCTAGCCTCCAGTACTACCATTTTGACATAATTGAGGTTTTCCATAATGCCCCGTAGGGCATTCCATTTAGCATGTCAACACCAGCTCCCCCACCTCCACGTGGTAGGTCGAGGAATGTTTCTAGGAGGCTCCTCAAGGTTTTAAGTGTCCAAGTTGCCAGCTAGAGCAAGCTGATCATCGCATAATTTCTAGTTTCCACATCTTGGTCATTTTCCACTATGCTGAACTACCACATTGCGAACACTTTTCATTAAGAGCGGTTAATATACAATGGACAGTCTTTATTATACGTAATGAACACACCATGATGCCCACTTAGATAATCACAACAGTTCTCATTATGCCTGGATGATGCATCATCTGGACAGTTTCCATTACACCCACAAACCACTTCATGGCCAGTTTCCTTTGAGTCAGGTTCTACCATGGCACGTCACAGCCACGATTTAGGATGACCAGTGACCTCACTGCAGACTTCTTTAGACCTAAAGAGTCTCCCTCACCTCGAGGTATATAAGCCACACCATGAGGTTCCCTACACACATGTAGAGTCCTCCACGGCTGCAAAGGGCCCCCTCCCATTTGAGCCGGTGCCACAGATACCTGGCCTGCGGTACATGCACAATGCAACCTAGGTCCTGTGCAATGGACACGGCCAACTCTGCTTCAATGCATGCTCATTTACTAACAACCTATGCACTCAACAGCTGCAGCAACTGTGCGCAGAGTTCAATCACTTTTGTTGCACACCGCACAAATCGGGGTTATAGACATTCTTGACCGGGCATATAGCTCCTGCGCAGGCCACCAGCGGCATGTACAGAAATACGGCTTTCAGCACCTCGAAACTGACAAACGCACCCCACTAAATCCACTTCTTCACCAAACTGAACCAGCCTTGGAGCCGGACTAGGAACCAAGAGCAGCCCTGGTAAAATTGTCCAAACCAGCCCTGTTCCCTTCCTCCTCTCTCTCGGACTGTCTCTCTTTTCCGTCTATCCATCCATTCTGCCTCTCTCCTGTCTTTTCTCCCTCTCTTATCTCAGTGTCTCTCTCTCTTTCGCTCTCCTGAAGCTCCTGCTGTACCTCGTGCTGTATTAAACTTGGGGAGCTGGAGAAAATGACAGGGGCACCAGAAGGGACCCTGGACCTCCAAACACCAGACTTCAAAGGCACCAGCCGACCGGGGAAGGGCACAATGGGAACAAGCATTGGAAATGCAATAGGTCTCGCAGCATTAGAGTTAGTGCTTTTAGAATTGTTTATGGGTTTTTTTGTAAATCTTTAGCATTTTTGTTTCCTGTAGCCAATGCTAAAGAATTAAAAAAAAAAAAGCCATAAACATTTCTAAAAGCTCTAACTCAAATGCAAAGGCGACCCTGATTTGCTGGTCATTCCCCTTTTGTTCACCATCTGTCCTAGCAGACTTCAGAATATTTAATACGTCCGGTTTTCAGACGACTGAACACAGGAAGCAAGTTACATGTGTTACGATACTTACTTAATTGGTTAGCTGTCCTCAACCGAAAACTATTTAATTAGCACAGAAGGTGATGTGAGCATATAATGACCCCTTAGTGCCTCATTGTTTGTATATTCCATGTTGATTGCACTGTTAATTAAGCATTTCCATGTCGCTCACGGATGCAAATAGTAGTCCTATTTCTATGTTTGTGAGAAGTCCTCGGTTTTGGTTTAAAAAAATTCAAGTCGCCCTTTAAGTGCCTGCCGTTGGTTGCAGTTTCGCTTTCTAAATTATCACAGTATTCAAGTCCGAGGTGCTCGAGAACTACTAGCAAATAACATAATAGTGAGTAAATCGCCGTTAATTGCGAAAAGTGCTAATTTGCGACTGGCAGCGATAGCTGTCCGATTTGGCGAAATTATGCTCTTAAAATGAAGCATCATGTTAGAAGAAAAAAAAAATCCTATAACACGATAAATCATTGTGAATTATTTAACTCCCCAAAATCTTGTTTAAAATAATTAACATAGTTGTTAAGGTGGTTTGAAAAGCACCGTTTTAAATGTGACTAAATGGACATTTCAACTCTGAGACAATGACGCGGTTAAAACGCACAACCTAGTGTTTAATAATACAATAAGCAGAAACGGGAAGTGTAACTCCAGCGCACAATCACACAACCAGTCTCGCTGCAATCCGGAAGAAGTCCACTATGACACAATGGGTGAACGACAGCTACTGCAATGACCCCTGAGGCCGAGATGAGGGCCAAGTATTCCAGCTGAGCTGGCTTGAACTATCACAGTACGATGAAAATACATACTTGATTTGACAAATACTGCTTGTAACTAAACGAGAACTAGAAAATTGATGTAGGCAAAGTATTATATACCCGCCGTTGGCGTGGAACGCACAGCATCTTGTTTTTTGCCAAATGTATTTTTACTTTAAATTCTTGTTTGTATAGAGGTAACATGGGTCCGTCCAATGTGCCCCTCCCCCTCTCGACGCCGCCTATAACCTCGAAAATGTAGTCTGTTGGAAAGGGGGGGGGGGGTCGGAGAAAAGAGGTAGTATCAGGTTTGGGATAAGCACGAAACAGATTTTTTGTTTAATTCAAACAATCTAGAGAAAGAAAACAAAAACAGACCAAATGAAAGAACGGCGATTTTTTTAGATCGCGGATCGAGGGCTTGTTTATTGTTTGAGGTCACAACGAATAATAAACTCTGATTACTGTAGGTGGTTTACTTGAGACGCAATGCAAAATATTTTGCGAGCATAATTAATACGTAAAGCCCACCCGTGGCGCGTCATTTAATTTTTGGTAATGAAAATAAATGCAGGTTCGGCTAGGCCACGGAGGAAGCGGGGTTGAAAAGCGGGAGAAGTGAAGAAAACAAACTATTAAAAGGGGTATACTGTAAAAGAATAAAAAGGTGTCGCATCGCAAGAAGGGAGGGGGTCGGGACGTCTGTATTTTATCGGTTCTTATTGTTGAGTGGGCCTCAGGCATGGCCGGCCGGCCGGCCGGCCGGCCGGCCGTGAAAGCCTTTGATGCGGCAGGGGAAATGCGAGACGGCGGGGAGGGGGCGGAGCGGGTAAACAAAGACGGACGTGCACGCGCTTTTAAGCTCAATGCGCATGCGCATTGAGCTTAAAAGTCACGGGCACTGCAAGGAATCGCCACGATTCCTTGCAGTGCGGATAAAGAGTGGATAAGTGCCAATACTCTCGCTTGCTCGATGCGCATGCGCATCGACAGGCGAGACCTAAAAATGGCCAATCCGACCCTGATCTGAATCCGGTTTGAGATCGAAACGTTTAGAGAGTCATACCACAGATTGCCAAAAAGGGGCTGCGATGCCCTAATAACGATAGATATATTGTGCGCTACACTAGTGGTAATTAACAATAATATAATTAAACAAATGTAGAAATCTTTAAAAAGTGGAAGCGTGTTAAATCTGCCTGAATAAACCTTTAAATTAAAATGCATAACCCGTTATCTTCAACAAAAACACAAGACAATGAAGATATAAAAAACAGAAAACTCACTTACAGCCATAGTAATGCCCAGCGATGGACTCGAGCCTCCGGAAATTGAAAACATGCCCCATTGTGCCTGAAATGGACCCGCCCCATAACATCCTCACGCTACTAGGCTACTTTATGTGTAATCACAGAACACAATAGTGCTATTGTTTCAACATAGTCTTGTTCCTGGAGGTGATTTTTATGTCAATATGCACGGCGGTACACATCGAGCACCACCTCCCCTTTTTGTCATTTTTGTAATGAAGTTACTCATCCATTTCTTATTTAACCCATTACACAATATTATTTCCCTTCGACAATGTACAGTCCCTCGATGTACTGGATTCAATGAAGTGGGTGCACCAGTTTTTTAGGGTTCGCCTTCCCAGTGCATTTACCGTGGCACTGTGCATGTGGGCAACGTCACTCTGGCCCATCCTCCCCCAGACAGAAGCTCATCTGTGTTAGGTACGTTTGTGATACACTGTGTGTGCTTCCTGTATCAAGCAATGGTAACTATAAGCTTCACAGGGACACTGCAAGGATTTCAACCTACAAGCACTGGTCACTGAAGCTGGCTGTCTGCAACTCAAACATGCCTATTCCGACACCACCTGCACCGAGGAGACATTCTCCAAGCCCTGCACCCAACCAGAGGATAGCTATCATGACATGGTTTCTGAGGCACAACTGACTGGATTTGGCCAGCGCTCCCTCCGTGCTGGGATGTGGCCAGCCGGGCCCTCTCCGTGCTGGGACGTGGCCAGGGATCCGTGCTGGGACGTGGCCAGGGCTCCGTGCTGGGACTTGGCCAGGGTTCCCTCCGTGCTGGGACTTGGCCAGGGTTCCCTCCGTGCTGGGACTTGGCCAGGGTTCCCTCCGTGCTGGGACTTGGCCAGGGTTCCCTCCGTGCTGGGACTTGGCCAGGGTTCCCTCCGTGCTGGGACTTGGCCAGGGTTCCCTCCGTGCTGGGACTTGGCCAGGGTTCCCTCCGTGCTGGGACTTGGCCAGGGTTCCCTCCGTGCTGGGACTTGGCCAGGGCTCCCTCCGTGCTGGGACTTGGCCAGGGTTCCCTCCGTGCTGGGACTTGGCCAGGGTTCCCTCCGTGCTGGGACTTGGCCAGGGCTCCCTCCGTGCTGGGACTTGGCCAGGGTTCCCTCCGTGCTGGGACTTGGCCAGGGCTCCCTCCGTGCTGGGACTTGGCCAGGGCTCCCTCCGTGCTGGGACTTGGCCAGGGCTCCCTCCGTGCTGGGACTTGGCCAGGGCTCCCTCCGTGCTGGGACTTGGCCAGGGCTCCCTCCGTGCTGGGACTTGGCCAGGGTTCCCTCCGTGCTGGGACTTGGCCAGGGTTCCCTCCGTGCTGGGACTTGGCCAGGGTTCCCTCCGTGCTGGGACTTGGCCAGGGTTCCCTCCGTGCTGGGACTTGGCCAGGGTTCCCTCCGTGCTGGGACTTGGCCAGGGTTCCCTCCGTGCTGGGACTTGGCCAGGGTTCCCTCCGTGCTGGGACTTGGCCAGGGTTCCCTCCGTGCTGGGACTTGGCCAGGGTTCCCTCCGTGCTGGGACTTGGCCAGGGTTCCCTCCGTGCTGGGACTTGGCCAGGGTTCCCTCCGTGCTGGGACTTGGCCAGGGTTCCCTCCGTGCTGGGACTTGGCCAGGGTTCCCTCCGTGCTGGGACTTGGCCAGGGTTCCCTCCGTGCTGGGACTTGGCCAGGGTTCCCTCCGTGCTGGGACTTGGCCAGGGTTCCCTCCGTGCTGGGACTTGGCCAGGGTTCCCTCCGTGCTGGGACTTGGCCAGGGTTCCCTCCGTGCTGGGACTTGGCCAGGGTTCCCTCCGTGCTGGGACTTGGCCAGGGTTCCCTCCGTGCTGGGACTTGGCCAGGGTTCCCTCCGTGCTGGGACTTGGCCAGGGTTCCCTCCGTGCTGGGACTTGGCCAGGGTTCCCTCCGTGCTGGGACTTGGCCAGGGTTCCCTCCGTGCTGGGACTTGGCCAGGGTTCCCTCCGTGCTGGGACTTGGCCAGGGTTCCCTCCGTGCTGGGACTTGGCCAGGGTTCCCTCCGTGCTGGGACTTGGCCAGGGTTCCCTCCGTGCTGGGACTTGGCCAGGGTTCCCTCCGTGCTGGGACTTGGCCAGGGTTCCCTCCGTGCTGGGACTTGGCCAGGGTTCCCTCCGTGCTGGGACTTGGCCAGGGTTCCCTCCGTGCTGGGACTTGGCCAGGGTTCCCTCCGTGCTGGGACTTGGCCAGGGTTCCCTCCGTGCTGGGACTTGGCCAGGGTTCCCTCCGTGCTGGGACTTGGCCAGGGCTCCCTCCGTGCTGGGACTTGGCCAGGGCTCCCTCCGTGCTGGGACTTGGCCAGGGCTCCGTGCTGGGACTTGGCCAGGGCTCCGTGCTGGGACGTGGCCAGGGCTCCGTGCTGGGACTTGGCCAGGGCTCCATGCTGGGACGTGGCCAGGGCTCCGTGCTGGGACGTGGCCAGGGCTCCGTGCTGGGACGTGGCCAGGGCTCCGTGCTGGGACGTGGCCAGGGCTCCGTGCTAGGACGTGGCCAGGGCTCCGTGCTAGGACGTGGCCAGGGCTCCGTGCTTGGACTTGGCCAGGGCTCCGTGCTTGGACTTGGCCAGGGCTCCGTGCTTGGACTTGGCCAGGGCTCCTTGCTAGGACTTGGCCAGGGCTCCTTGCTAGGACTTGGCCAGGGCTCCGTGCTAGGACTTGGCCAGGGCTCCGTGCTAGGACTTGGCCAGGGCTCCGTGCTAGGACGTGGCCAGGGATCCATCCATGCTAGGACTTGGCCAGGGCTCCATGCTAGGACTTGGCCAGGGCTCTCTTGGTTGTATATCAGTTACTGAAGAACCACAGCAGCCCTAACTAATAAGAACCACAGCAGCCCTAACTAATTTTGCTAGAAAGCTGGGGAAGAGAGCACCCTTGGAAATGTTAAAGATTTACAGAGCCAAATGCCTTTCTGTGGCTCTGTATGGAGCGGGCCTTTGGGGGTTTGTTGCACTCGACAGTATTCAACGGGTGGAAAACACGTTTCTCAGATATTTACTTGGTGTACCTGGTAGCACGGGCACTCTTGCCTGCCACATTGAGCTAGGCCTCTCATACATCACGGACCTAGCAAGAATTGAACCATTGTTATTGTGGCACAGGATATGGACCTCAGAAAAAACAATTTTCACCCAACAAATCCTTTCCGATTGTATAAAAATGGATGACGCTACTAAATCAAGGTGGCTACGATATGTAGCAAGATTTTTTCGAGATTTGGGCTGGTCCCAGTACTATTCTAATCCTTCTCTAATTAGTGAGGTACCGAGAAAGGTTCTAAAAAAGAAATGTTTGGCTCACCTAGAGGCTCTAAGACTAACTAATGAAATTATGAAACCTTCTGTTACTCATGCCCTCCTTATACAACCAGAACCTTCAATACAACCATACCTCACCTACAATACCACGAGTTACGAACGACATCTCCTTGTAAGGTTTAGGATGAATTCATTTCATAGATTGGTTACACACCCTACAAGAAACAATTGGGCAAAAGCACTTCCCCCCTGTCCATGTGATGGTCACTCGCTGCAAACTACTTCCCATATTTTATTTTTTTGTATATTTTACTATAACCTTAGAAAAAAATGGCTTGTACCTTTTCTAAGGACTACTGGTTTTAAACAATATCGGCCAGCATTGTTGTTTTTACAATTGCTACAAGGTGAACGTTTGGTTTTCCTAGTGGCAAACTTTCTTAAATCTGTTGTTCGCCATCGCTTAACCCTTGAGCAATCACTAGAACAAACTGAAACCCTAATTTTATAGATTTAACAAATAATGCTTAGATATTTAAGTTCAATTTGCAGGTTGCCAATCAAATTATATTTTTTAGCTTGTAAATAATGTATTTTAAATGTATAAATAATGTTTAATTGATAATTTATATTTATGAAACATGTATATTTGTAATGTATGCTTTTATGGTTTACAACCAAAATCGAATAAAGCAATATTGAACTTGAACAGTTACTGAATAAAGCACAGATCTGCATGATGATTTCCTTTTCGGACTGTGGTTAGCCTATCCTCGCGGGTCTGTGTGCCACACAAAGTATTTTTATTATAGAATTGGCAGAAAGCACATAGAACACCAACATCGGTTGCACTAAATCAGTGTTATCAGTGTGGCTATAACGTGTGTGTCGCAGTTCGTTACCTATGTTGGATTTAGCAAAGGTTCGCCGACTTATTGCACAAAGCATGCAGCAGATGGGCCATTCCAGTTTAGAGAGCTAAAAAAACCCGACGTGGTGGGGAGGCCCTGCAGATAAACCACAAAACATCCCATTTATCCACAGCCAAAGCGTCACATCTGCAACTTCAACAAAACCATGTTCACGGAAGTAAGGAAGGAGCCGCGAGATTCCAGACACTGACACTTAATGAATGCGCCGAAATCTTGAAGGGAATTCAGAACCTTTCGAGCAGGCTTTGAGGCTCCGTACTGGGCCAACACTCCTCTCGTGCCGTAATCCCAGCGCGCACTGCTGCCAACAATCCTGCCCTGGGCAGGCCCGGGATAGTCAAAGGTTGAAACAGAACCAGCTGCGTGGAGCAACAGCGCCGGGAGGCTCTCGGCACATCCATCGTGCCACAGGCCTCAAACTCAGCCAGGCCGGCAATGCGCCCACCCTCCGGCCTCCCTGGCCTCGCAGCGCACTGACACAGAGCCCAAGTAGGGAACAGCTCGAGAGCAGCTGTAGAAACAGCTCCGAGTGTGCCCTCTCCATAAATCACACTCTGGAAGAGAGCACGTGGACCGCGCTCTGTGCCCTCACCTGTTGGCTCCGAAGTAGGCGTGGCGAATCACCCGGCCAGGCAGGCGGCACGGCAGGGGCCTTCTGGGCTCAGAGAAACAATGGGAGGGCAGGGTATTTTATGACTCTGGGTCCAGGACATCCGGAGAGGGTTTGCAAGAGCCACCAACAGCTTCACAGTGCGCTCACAACGTGCAAGTCGCAGACCTTCACCCCCCCACATCAACAGTCCCGTCCTCAAGATGTGGGAGAGGCACTCAAATTGTCTGGTATTACCAAGAATTCGTGTTTAATCAAGCAAAACACCACTAGCCAATGAATGGCAGTCATATGAGAGTTAGAATAAATGCAAGGAAACAAGAAAGGCACCACACAGACCCTACAGCAAGTGTCTCCTGAGATCAATTTACCAAAATATATGTAGCTCAGATTCCTCAGTCCAGTGATAAACAGTACACAACTGTATTGTGGCCTCTGGATTCTTTCTATACACATCTACCGCAGGGGCACGCACTTGGTGCCTACAATTCTTCATCCCCACCAAGGGTTCTTGGGAGAAACAATCTCATCAAAATAAACATATACACACGTTCACCTCTGACTAGGGGAGGTATAGAAAATACACAGAGTTCGATCCATAGTATACAACTCCAGGGCACCGCAAACGCACCATCCCTGCAGGGGTACCTGTGGCCTGACCAGCCTCCAAGCGATGCCCTCTCTTAAGGCAGCCCATGGTTGAGCTGAAAGGTCCTGGACCACCAGCAGACCATTACCCCTCCAGCCAGCCCATGCCGTCAAGATCATTGCCCAGTCAAGGGGTCAAAACCAGCCAATGCGTCCAATTTGTAGGGTAGAACTGTTCATCAACGTTCAAATGTCTGCCACAGGGCACTGAGGTCACTGCCTGTCTGAATTTCAGGGATATAGCCCCCATGATTGCTTGCATGAAGACTTACTGGCCCATAAAAGATAGGTGCACACAGTCACTATGTAACAGCTCCTACCTCCTAAACTGGAGAAAGTTATGCCCAATAGTACACGTCGAAGACCGTGGGAGTGATTGACTTCTTATTTGAGTCATTAACAGCTTTAACAGGTAAGTTGTTTGGCCAACTGACCACAATATGACATCTGACCAAAATTCTGATGTTCCCAGAAGCATCCTTTTGACTTTCGAGAGTGACGCAAAAAATACATTCAGAAGTACCTGACTCCCTAGAAGGACTAGCCATTACCCCTCCCCCGCACATGTAGACTGGAATATCCAGTGAACCGAGAATCCAATGCCTTATGCAGGTGGCCGAAAAGGTGCTCCAACCCAACCACAGCCTCCCCCATTGCCAACCCGTTGATGTGTAACTCCAGCAGCCACTTGTTCACTCTCCGTCATGGATCTGAGGAACTGCTCAGGAACTGATCCCTCCCTTTCAGCTGAACCAGCTCTGCTATGTTTCAAATGCCAGTCCTGCTGATAGCCCCATCTGCAGTAGCTCAGAACCAATCTTCTCTCATGGACACTGCTAACTCTCTTAAATGAAAGCCATATCATACATGGAGATATGCATATCCCACAACCAGGGCTGCTACTGGTCTCAGTATTGGTGCACCAATAGGAAACAGTGCACCTTTGCTGGAAGTACCAATGTGCCGGGATTATGAGCTGCACTCCTTCAGTCCTGGACTTGCCCCATATCGATGCTCACCTCTTGAAGGCTCAACTGGTGGTATATCTGGAGCTAAAGCTGAGTTTCTACATTGAGTTGGTATAGGAAAGTCATACCTCTGCTCCCAGCTAAAGCCCATAATATCCCACAGGGAAGAATAGGCAGGGGACTTACTGGTCTACATTGGTGGCGAGGCACCCAGTCAAATCGTCCCTCCATTTGCGCACAGTGTCCTGAAAATTAACACGGTCATTCAGACCAGGGCCACGGGAATTATGCAGAAGAGGGCCATATTATGTGGCAGGGTTGAGTAAATTATGTGGCAAGAAAAGGCAAACTGTGTGGAATAATGCAGCACATTATGTCGTAGTATTACTTAATTTTGTCATTTTATTCTTGTGAACACTGTCTGTGCATTGGTTGAACCCCCTTAATACTAGTTAAACATCCAAATATAGCAATAAGCAACATAAAAGTTGACCAGCCAACCTTTGCATAGGGCCTTCAACTGCACGGCAGCAGGAGTTGCTGCATTTTTAGTAACTTTTGAACTGTTTGAGCAGAAGTTTTGATATTATGTGGCAAATGCGGTAAATCTATAATTATGTAAAAATGCTGCAGCCATACAATCTCATAGTTCCACTGGTCCTGATTACACCGGAGTCATTTGTACTCCGCGTGAGGGACCCAAACCCGTCATATTACAATGGGTTTGTCTTTTCGCTTTGCCAACTCTTGAGACTTTTCTGGTCATAAAACTGTGGTAACTCAACTCTCCATTACTTTATAATAGCCAAATCTTTAAGAAATGCTATACCGCTTACGAGCAATGGGTTCGACCCTGACTGATACAAATCTCTGACTTGCCAATAAAGGCATGGCTGCGCCAATTACTTTATTTAACAGGTGTTGTACCCCATGGTACGCAAAATGCCCCATCGATAAGTATAAATGTGAAGTCACTGAGACCTTCAAAACCTATATCGCTAGCTTACTTTCGTGAAGTCTAATATGAGCCCTACAAGGCTGATCACAATGTTGCAGCTTCCTCAATGCAGCAAACTTTTGATGTGAGGATGCACTGAAAAAGGTATGCCCTGATAAGTACAGACTACCCTCCCCGACTGGTCTCGGTCTCAAACCAGGTGCCACCACAGAACACCGGTGATCAAGCCTGCGCTTTGTAAAAACCCATGTCTTCCCTATGGCGGCCACAATGTCTTTGCGAGGCAGTAGTGAGGTACCTCACATTTGCATGACATATTTGCTTCCAAGCTCTGAGGTAATTTGAGGGTTGCTGAGACCTGCCAAATTGACAAACATGACGTCTACGGACCTCTTCCTTCGCAGGAACTGGATGCTGCAACTCCCTTGACCAATCCTGTCGCTGCTCAACCAGCACGATAGCCGCGCCCTGATTGGAGGGAGCAGCCTCTGGAGGCCTGCACTTGCTCTAACCCAGCTGTCTTAGGACAGCTGGGTTAGACATAGTTAAAATGCGCATGAGTAACCGGCCTCCTCCCTGCTGATGTCACACAGCAGGCTCGCCCCATCCTGACGTTCTGTTCAGGTAGATGAAAAATAAAATGGTAATAAATTACCATTTTTTTTTTTCATCTCCGGGGCTTTGGGCGGGCTTTTAAGTGGAGCGAGGCTCTTCCGCTGGAACGAAGGAGCCGGCCCTGCTTAGTAGATGGCGCCGGCACATTCGGGCATGGCTGCCAACACTGCTGCTGGTTGACTTTGCCCCTACTGTTACTGCCCGAGGGATTGGAGGATCATGCTGGGTGGGTCTCAGGAGCCCAGGCTGAATGTCTTTCAGCCACATCACTTTTCTGACTCTTCCGGCTAGCCGTTAGACTCGTCCCGGACATGAGGCAGACGCAGGACTGACGGTTGACGCTATGAGATATGAGAGCACAATACTATCTGCCTTGGACATCTAATACAAGCAGGCGTTCGCGGAACACTCTGAATATCAATCCATGGGATCTAAAAACGAATAAACAAGAAACATATAATTATCAAGCCTTTTCTGAGAATAGAAAAACAAGTGCTTGCATGAATCGCGGCGTATAGGAAGAGCCGTGTGCCAACAGTAGGATAGTCTAAGACTACCAGATACCAGATCAGAACTGGTGGATCAACTAAAGGGTATCTCAGGTGGCCTCATAGAAGGTGGTCTTGTAAATAATTCTCCCACCAAAACACACGTAGACTGGAGTGAACAGGATCCCAACCCAAAACACAACGGTTGAAAAAAAAGAGTGTTTCCCGTTGCACATGGACAGTGATTGTAAAAGGTGATTGGGATAAGTATGAATATGAAAATTGAGTGAAAGTACATGTGCAAGGGGAGAGTGTTGCTTGAAACACATGGGGGTACGAGTATGATTATGACAATGGCAAGTGGTATTGGTTTCCTTCAAATATTTGTCTCTGCATAGAAATATGTCTCTTTGTCACTTGTATGTTTTTTGGCATAAGGGTTCATTTCTGAATATGAGGTGAAAAGTATTGATCAAAGAACCATTTATTTTTTTATAAAATTGAATTGTGTTGTATATATTGTATGTATTTAAACTATGTTTTATGTATAATCAAATTACAATTTGTAAACTGTATAAAGTAAGAAAAGAAACTCATGAAATTAAAACAAATTAAATAGATTGACACAAAGACTACATGTATTATCTTATAGGGAAACACATATAGGACCAGCTGTAGGAGCTATTCACAGCCTGTAGGAAGCAATACAGGTCGTGTGGAACGATGTTTGTCAATGTATTGTCTTGTCCCCCCACCCACCCCCCGTCCCAGAACTTACATAGTGTACTTTCAGGGGGCACCTTTTACTTTATATAGAGTACCAGCCACATCACTCCATCCCACTGACATGCACCTCCGTGTACCGAAGATGAGAACCGAGAAAAACAATACCCACTGTGGTTATTTGCGTTACACCATTACCGTTTATTAGAATTACATGTATTGCCTCTTCGCTTATTGAATATACCTGCACATGTGCTGTATGGATTGCAATTCTCTCAAAATACACCAAGGCCCCCTGAACCACTCAGGCCACAATACTCTATGCAGTACCGCTAAACAATCAAAGTGCTGCCTCGTGCATAATGACCCTAGCCGCTTTAAAAGGGCATAGTCTGCCAGGGCCCAAATTAAATAAACTACTCTTAACTTAATATGGCCACTATACAGTGACGCAGCCATGATGTCATGGGCCCTGGTGCAAGTAAAGGGCACCCCCGGATGCCGTTTGAGTTGTAAGATACAGCAATAATCAGGATACAATGCCTCCGTGCCCCAGTGTCCCAGCACCTGCTGCCCCAATGGGAACTATCCCCTGCACTGTAAACTCTCATGCAACGCGCCCGTCGGGCCAAGGTTCTGACCGAGAGGCTGATCATGAACTCACCCTGCTATCTGGGAGCAAAAACTAGTGTTGCATGCTGCCTGAAAGTCTATAGCCTGTTCAAAAGTTAGCAAATCCTTCTGGAAAGATGTATGCAGCACGCGATCACGCGATCTTCTGATTGGCTATCCACCTCCATTAGTTGCCACATAGACAGCGAGGCGTAGGTGACCTATTTTCCTCAGATTTATTCAGCTACCGACCCAAACTCAAAATGTCAGCATGCGAGGATTTGTTTTCATTCATACAGGTCTCCCTACAGGAAGTTACTGTAGCCATACAGCAGAGCATGGGGGCAAATCTCTGGGGCCAGATGGTGTTCCCCTAGACATGATCAAATGCAATCTGAACCACTGGGCCCCTTTGTTGACCAACGTTTTCAATAGTTTAAGTTACTCCACCACACCCAGCTCCTGGATGAGCCATGTTATTGTCCCGATTTTCAAAAGAGGGGACTATTCCAAAACCCACTGCTATTGACCCATTTTATAGATCGATATCCCTCCTAAAATTCTTGGGCAGGTCCTTTCCAATAGGATACGAGACTGGGTCATGGACAACAACATCTTAAACACTTGTCAATACGGCTTTCATACCGGTATTGGCACAGTAGAGCAATGCTTAATTTGAATGTAGTCATCAGTAAATACACAGTGGCAAGGCATACCGCACTACATCTAGCATTCACGGACTTGTCCATGGCTTTTGACTGCGTAAATCAGTCTAAGCTAAGGCAACTCCTCCTTGAGATGGGATGTGGCAATTGTGCATTCATTAGTTTCATTGCACACAAACACAAAAGCCAGGGTCAGGTTTGGCCAAAATGGTGAGGTGTCGGATGAAATCCGTATTGGGCGCAGAGTCCGCCAAGGACGTATGTGTGCTTGCCCCATTGCTATTTATCCTATACATTAACAAGCTCATCACTCAGTTAACCCTGAGCACTTCCGATGTTCCAAAGATAAATGGTGTTCACCTCCCGGCACTACTCTATGGGGACAATATTGTTTTAATGGCGCATACACCTAACGCCCTGCACATACTAGTCCACTGTTTTGTGCACATAATGACTAACCTCGACTAGTTAACAAACTTTCCTAAATCATTTAAAATGACATGTAGCCCATAGGGGACTCAACTTTCAAGCTTTTCAGTTATCCAAAATTCTTTATTAAGCACAAGCACTTTTTTTCTTATTTGGGCGTTATGTTTTGCTCATCAGGTTCCAGTGGTGGCTCCTCCGCAATGACGGAGAAGCGTTGTCCCACTGCCTTTGAGCAGTGTAAAGGGAAGGAAACATAAAATGATAATAACTTTGAGCTATTATCATTTTATGTTTCCTTTGCAGGTGGGTGGGCAGGGCAGGGCTGCTCTGCTCACAGAACAGGGGAGGAGTGGTTTGCCCACTCCTAAGTGCGCAATGACTGTTTGGTCGGCCCTCTCGGGCTGCCCAAACTAGTCATGCGTACTTTCCCCGTTCTCCATGCAGGCTGCATTACAGCCTACATGGAGAACAAGCCCAGGCCCCCATTCCCTGGTTAAGCGTCGTACCAGGACTCTCAAAACCAATCACACGCCACCACGATGCCCGTATGGATGCTAACTTCTAAATACAGGACACTTTGCCTCTCTATGTGAAACTTTTTGGAAGTATACTGACAACTTTCGCTAATAATTGAAGAAACTACTCTTTCTCTCAAAAATTCGAATTTCTTTGCTTATAATTCAACATCACTGACAAACATACATAGTTCTTTAAACTTGTTCATCGATATACCATCAGCCCTGAAGAAGTCCCTGGAAGAGACGAAACGCGTTGGCGGTCTCAAAAGTAAAAAAAAAAAAAAAAAAAAAAGCAGCAGAATAAAGAATTGAAATCAATACAACATCGACTCATCCTTGGACTAATCTCCTCTGAATGATTATTATATCATTGAAATACTGTTGTATAAAAGTGTGCTGGGCTATTGTGTGTATACAATGATACATTGCAGTGTTGTGATTGTTCTGGGGAGCCTGGCTGTTCTTTCTGTCCCACGAGGAGAGCAGGAGCAAGGAGTAGAGATGCAGACCCGGCGGCAAGGTAAGTGTAAATGTTTTTTTTCTTTGCTCAACTTCACGCCCCCGTTCCCCCTCACACACCCACCACCCGCTAGTCATGCAGGCCACTTCGGTCAGGTTCATGGGGCCCACACATCTCACACTGATGGGCAAAGTTATCCAGAGCGGTTGGATCACTCCTTAAACTCCCATGTCCTTCAGGTGGAAGGGCATTGCCCTGCCCCCCATGTTGGAGATACATGCCACCCAGTGCGTTCTGATAGCTTCTTACAGGGCCAGAATCTGGGGTGCTACCGAATGCATGGCCTTACAGAGAGAAGAAAATTGTTTTTCCAGGAAGATCTTGTCTACCCCATATCTACTTCCCAATTCATCTGCCATAAGGAGCTGGGTCTAACTTATTTGAGTGACCTCATTTGCCCCAGAACCCCTCCACCCCCCATTGTGGGTATTCATTTGGCAGACAGAACAAGTGTCACTAGCCAGAGATATAATTACCGACTGTCTGGCCTATGACAAGGGCCTATCTTGCCCGTGGCTGGCGCACGTTAAAAAAATCATTTGAGAGGATTGGCTTCTCACGCAGCCCTCAGCAAAAATCACGTGCTGGCACTGTTACTAGCCCTGTCACAAGCGGATAGGATAAGGGCCGAGTCCTTTAAACCAACTGTTGCAAGTTACCTGTGTCTTTAAGCCCTGAGGTCGCTCCCGCTAGCTATTTATGGGAGATTAGAGGGAATTTGGAGCGCTCCTTGTTATTTCGCTTCAGAGCTGATACGATTAAATACTTACTCAGTTTCTCTCTTGTGTATCAGCGCGAACTTGACTCTAAAGTATGTCCACGTAAGGATGTCTCCAATCAGTTAATGTTACAGTTTCTTTTTTTCCTGCGACTTCTATAAAAACACACACGAAAAATGTCCCACCTCCTTTCATGAGGCTCAGAAACCTACAGCACTGTATTCCAGCTTACCATTATCTCCAACAATTATCAGATGAAGAGCAAGTATTTGTGTAAGCTTAATTCTCCGAGAAGCTGTACGTTCACGGGGCACGATGCACTTTGATTAAACCTAATTGTATGTGCTTTTTAACCACTCCTTTAAAAGACTTGAAACAAAAAACAATTGACTGATGGTGACGTGTTTTTTTTTTTTACATTTTAATCGGCCTTTGTATTTTATGAAAATCTGGAAGCATAGTTGAACTGGCATTTCAGTCTGTCTATTAATGTATTTTTTGTGTGCTTTTATGGTTGTTTTCTCAACCGAATAAAGGTTATTGGTTGATTGAGTTCCCGAAGGAGAGAAACATTTCCCTGAAGTTGGCTATGCTGTGCTACCACTGACAGTAAGATTCTCCCACAGCCCTCAACAGTCACATATAGGCAATCCCCAAGAATCTGAGTGAATGTCACCTCTGACTGCTGAGCCTGTGCTTCTCGGAAGGCTGACCGCATCAGGAGAGCCTGAGATGACCTGAATCACTAATTGCCCTGAATAAATTGCACAATGTGATGAGTACTACAGAACATTAAAGTTGCTACACAACCAGAAATATAAAAATGCAGACATTTTCTTTTTATATCAGAAAACAATACCACGTGAAGTACTGTACATCAGGGACAATACCCCAAAGTATGTTCTGCAGCCAGTCAACAAAGGGATACGCCCACATATCGGGCTTTACAGCTTGTATAAGAGGCAAAAAAGATCAGACTTCAGTCAGTGTACGAGGCAGCAGGGCCTACAGCGGTCAGACTTTCCAGTCCATGTACAAGGCTGGCGCCCATAGTGACCCGACTCTGCAGCCAACGTAGCGGGCACAGAGGCCGACTCTGCAGTCTATGTATGAGGCAGGGGCCAACGTAAATCTCTTATGATGTTGTCCAAATATCCCTTATTGCTAAAATGCTTACGAGTCCTAATATTTCATACATACAGAATTTCAAACACGATCATGCACCAACACCCATAGAATAGAGAAAGACATCAATCTGTTAATCCTTTCTGTGCCAGAGGCGGGTGAGGTTTCCTGTTCGGTCAGCAGCTCGCTAGATCCTGTTGGTGCTGGTGCATGGTCGTTCTTAGTTGGTGGAGCAATTTGTCTGGATAATCCTGATAACGAATGAGACTCCTCCAGGCTATCTAGTGACGTGACCAATAGTGGATGAAGTTTTTAAAATCTTGTAAGCATGAAATATTGGCCATCAGGAACTTTGGTGAACAACAGAGGAGATGTATGTGTTACTGATAAAAAAAATGTGGGTCTAAATGCATCATGCATATCCTACTGGATAATACTTAGTAATCTGTGCTCAAAGCAGAGGGGCACAGTGGCCATACTCTGTAAACAGTGAGTGAGGCAAGAGGGACCACAGTGGCCAGACTTTTCAGTCAATGCATCAGGCATGAGCCCGTGTGTGAGATGGGGGGATGCAGCAGTGGCTAGTCTGTGTACAAGGAAGGAGTCCACGGTGGCCAGACTCTGCAGTCCTTGTAAGAGGCACAGGGGCCCATGGTGGCCAGACTCTGCAGGCCGTGCAGGATAGAGAGGGGCTCACAGCGGCAAGACTGTTACCAGGATTCCACTTACTACTATACTACTCAAACTCAGAAACAAGACTGGAGCCCTCAGTGGCCAGGCTCTGCAATAGAGAGACCCACACTGACCAGACTCTGCTGTCCAAGTATGAGACAGGGGGAGCCGGACTCTGCAGTGTATGAGGCAGGGTGGCCACAGTGGCGAGACTCCGTGGTCCATGTACGAGGAAGGAGCCCACAGCGCATGGACTCTGCAGCCAGTGTACCAGGCAGAAGGGTCAACAATGCCCAGACTTTGCAGTTCGTGTACGAGGTTGGGGTCCACAGTGGTCAGACTCGACAGCCAGTGTACAAGGAAGAGGGGGCACAGGGTCAGATTCTGCAGCCGGTGTATTAGTAAGTTTGCTCTCAGGGGCCAGCTTAGCTGCAAACACAACAGGTTTAGCCCCTGTCTGCCAGGAATGAGAGCTCGGAAGAGCAGGAATCTACGGCAGCCTAAAAGGAGATGTTGTTCCAAACTATATGTATTAAGGGCAGGAGGTAGCTATTGGACTACTACCTCACAGCCAATAGGGAGCAGGCTGATGTCCACCATCATACAGTGATGCAATACAGGATGAGGATGTGGCATAACAACCAGAACTTCCAAGTTTGGAACTAGGGAACCAGGTTCAGGTCTTGGTGTCGGCTCAACATCCTGTGATTCTGGGCAAATCACTTAATTTCCCTGTACCTAAAAAACAAAAATGAATTTGGCCTTGTGTAATGTAACTGGTGTCCATGTAAAGCGCTCCAATACCTTTGGGTCGAATTTGCGACACATAAAACTCCAACAACAACAAAAATCCCATACCTCCACTTTATCTTTGATGAAAAGACTCAATTTGTCAAATGAACTTCAAACTAAACTACAGGGTACAATGGAATCTTTTTACCTACATTAATTCCAGTTGACACTCAACAAGTCAAATCTCACATGGGACATACGCTCACATTCTATGACTAACACATAGGAGGAATCCTAGAACATGTGCGTAAAGGAACCAACACATTTAGGTGTGGTAAACAATATATAAAACTGTAAAAATTATTTAAACACCTTTTGCTGCCGTAATGTACTCAGCTCAAGCAACAGGAGGAGAAACATTCTATAATTAGTCCCATAATGCTGTGGTCCTGTGAGCAGTATCATTTTAGTGCCAACATCCACTAGCAGAGATGGGAAACTGGTCTGGGATCAGAAATCAGTCCACCCTGAGACAGACCAGCTGAGGGGCAATGTCTTCAGGAGACCGAGGTCACGCCCCCTGTGGTGGCTGTGTGTGTGTTTTAGCTTTCCTCGCATTATAATGTTTCTTTAACGGCTTTGCTGTAGATTCACCATAAACTGGTTTAACAGCACCAGCAGGCAGAAAGCGTGGTTTCAGTTAACTGGGAAAAGAGCACGCGCTCCCTTTCCTAAATTATGAAATTACTTCACAAAAAGAATGTTGTATATGATGGGCACAATTAGTCAGAAGCTTCTCAAATAAGTAACATAGGATCTGACTTAAATGTACGCCGATAATAAAAAACACAACATGAAAAGTTTCTCAGACCCTTAAAAACAGCCAACCTACAATTATATCGCTAAATCAACAGGGCGCCTAATCAGTCAGGCCGTCAGATCATATTTCAACCACAGGAGACAGGGGAGGAAAGGGATTTCGACGGAATTCCATATCTTTGGTCCCTTTACACATGATTACTCGCCCCCCAACCCCCTTCCCGCCACAACCCACTTAATTTGAAGTGAGGTTTGGTTTTTAGGACCACCCCAGCTGCCTGAACCAACACAGAGAGAATCATCTCACAGGGAGAACCCTTCCCCTGCTCCCACATGGTTACCAGATGCTCACGAGGGTCCTGAACTTTGCATCAACACGAGACACGCGCTTGAAAACTTTACAAGAACATCCGCGGACTATTATTTCACGAATTCGCACAGGGAGTGAAAGGGTGTGACGCCACACATCTTCTGTGGAAAAATACCGGATTTAAGAAATGCGCCTTTCCTTTCCTTCCTGAAAGCAACTGGTCACGCAGCAGTGGCCTTTGGTGGCAACAGCGCCCAATAACGCGTTAATGTTTGCACAAGCACACACCGCTCAGCACTCCTGCTGCATTCCAGCCTGGGTACAAATGGCCGCTTAATCAGCCCAACACCCCCACCCCACCCCTACTCGCGCGTGGACAGGAGGCTCAACGCTGCACAGAGGGTTTTTTTCTGCTGAGCAGACCGGTACATACCATCCAAATAACAAGAAAACGCAAATTTCATACAAAAAATTGTATGTTTTTATTTGGAAGTTGTATATAGCACTACGTGTGGAGTAACCAAACCCAAACGTCTAAGGGTCATGACCTCTAAACAATATCCCACCCTTGCAACCATCAAGTCGATGACCTAGTCAAGGGTTTCACTGACTAGATCTGTTTTAAGGAGTTTCCCCAATAGGAAAGGGGGAGGGAAGGAGTTGGGGGGGGGGGGGGGGGGAGAGGGGTTGGGGGAGGGAGGGGTAAGGCGAAAATGACTAGCAATTATGGTAATTAGCTGGCAAGTAACTGCAATGCAGCCTATCTGATGTACCCCTTGCAGCATGCCTCCCTTATACAGGCTGCCTTAATTCAACTCGGGGGACCATCCTCCAGAAAGTGGGCAGGAGGAAGTGACAAGAGCAACAATCATGTCCAAACGGCACCTCTGACAACGCACACCAGCAGAAACCCATGCTGACATAAGGTACGGAGATGGCACATGACATGATAACAAGCAGCCCTCCTCTACTGGGCTCAACATTTGTGCCCCTGGTTGAAAGACTACATGCCTCCAAGGCCTTCCTTAGCGTTTCCTCTCCTTTCCTTGCTGAAATCTCATCTTTTCTATAGATATACACTACTTTGGGTAGCAGACAAGCAACTAGAAATACTCTCAGTGCCAGTACACTTTACATAAGTGCTTAACTTTTTAAATATGTTTATTCTTAGAAGACCTTATAGAAGCAATTTGGGTAATCTATGTTTTTTTCTGCAATGTCCAAGTCACGGATCCGCATCTTTTTATTTTGGCTCTACCTGTATTGTGTAATCCTGGAACACAGATGAAAAGGCCTCTATTGGGCCTTTCATTCCGGTCACCCGTTAGCTTGTGTTAAGGGGATTTTTAGAACGCACATACAACCCAAGGAAGGGCATCTTGGTATTGTAGTAGAGATTAGATGGACCGGAGTGTTGCAAAAGCATGTGCAATTAGAAGAGACACATGATCTGGTGGAGCGAAGTTTAAGAAGAAGTTTGTTCTACTGTTTCGTGGCCCGGTACGAGAAAGATGTGCTTTTGAGAATGCTAGATGGATCCAGGGGGATGTGTGGTAGAAAGAGGGAGGACAACCAAAGCCTTCTAGAGATGTTTAGAAATGACACTCTGCTATTAAGGTAGCTGGCACCAACATAGTGGAGGCCTTTGCGGGTGGGACATAAAAGTTTAAAAACTGCACATTCATGTCCAGGGAGGCAACTGAGATTTTGAAGCTCGTTAGACATGGAGGCTGAAGCTGGTACCAACCAGTATGGCCGCTGCATTCTGTACGATTTGAAGTTTCTTCATTAATGATCAGAGGTGCCAATATAGAGTGCGCTCCCCAAGTCCAGTCTGCTATTTAATGAAAGCCTGCGCGATGGACGGTGTGAAAAAGCAGCCAGAGAAAGTTTATCAGTTTCAAAAACAAAACAAAAAATAGGAGGCTGCTATTGTTGAGATCTGATTGGCTATGGAAAGTTGGTTATCAATTATGAGATCCAGGTTTCTGGATCAAGGCGTTGGCAAGAGAACAGGGCCTAGTTTGTTGGGGCACCAGCCTCTGGACCAGTGAGCAGTGTTCCTCCAAAACAAAACTACTTCGGTCTTCTCTCCATTTAATTTTAAGCAATTATCTTGCAGCCAGTCTGAAATATCATGCATGCAAGCATTGACGTTCAATTGTGCAGTGCGGAGGTCCTCTGAAATAGAGACGATTATCTGTGTATCATCATGGGCGTATGCAAGACGACCTTGAAGCCTTCGGGTCGGTTTATAGCAGCAAGAGGGACTACGTATTGAACAAGGCCGCATTGAGCCCTTGGAGACTCCACATGGGACTTCAGTATAGTGTGACTGGACAGGATCAATGCAGGGATGCAAGACAAATGCTGCAGTGATGTACTCACTGGGGCCAAGTACAACTAGCCTTTCAATGCCGTGGCCCGAATGAACGGTCGCCAGAGGGGGGGGTCGCCTGCTAGACAATTGTACGGCGTGATGAAAACCCCTGCCGTGTCCGCCCATGCTGCGCTGAAATTTAGCGCTAGTTGTACTTGGCCCCAGTAAATTACTGAGTGTGCCTATACGGTTAAAGCCGTGAGTAACTTATTACATTTTTAATTTTTCACACTAATATCCTCACGGTTGGGTGCGCCTTAGTGGGTGCACACCGCCGGAGGATCACACTGATGGTCCTGACGAATGCTGAGCGATTGGCTCTGATAGCTGAAACATGTTGACCGACCAAATTTACATAGGACTAAGGGTTTCCAAATAACGAAACCTATCTATAAGTCCAAATATCACCTGTTGTTAACCAATGCGGATTGGACTATTAATAAAGTAGTTGACAGTCACAACTACGCATTTTTAAAACTTTTTTGCACTCACTTAGCACTATTTGGTTTGTTCACCACATCAACACACAAAAGAACCAGCTCCGCTGTAAACAGGCGTTGAAGCACACTGGAAGGACACTAGGTCCTTCCAGTGGGAACCCAATGATGAAGCATGTCACCACTAGGTTGGTGAGTGAGGGTTCTTTTTACAATTAACTTCTATGTGTTTTTTCACCAGGTTCCACGTTTTCCCCTAATAGGAGTTTTCACTTGAGGCGTCATACTTTTTTTCACTCTTTTGTTGTTTATTATCATTGATACTAGGGGTAAAAGAGTGAATATTTATACCCTGACTCTCCTGTTGTTTGAACCTCTAGACAAAGTATGGCCATGGGTCATTGGAGAGCCTGACCTGATGGGGAGTATAATGGTGATTTGCTGTCAAAATTGACAGGTAAAAGAAGATAGTGTTGCCCCGATACCACTCCCACCAGAGACAGAGGAGGAAGAGGAAAGGCAGATCATTTAGGGCTGGCTGAGAGTCGAATTTAGAGTAGATGTTGGAGATTTTAGACAGAAAGTAATCTGCTAAAGAGGTGCAGAGTTCAGCAGAAGCAAAATCGTCTGAGCACAGACAGGTCCTCGTATGAGATAATTAATTTACAATGGTAAAAATTCTCTCAGCTGAATTAAGTCTTTCTTCAATGCAGGCAACAAATGCAGTGCGTCTGGTAGTGTGAAGATTTTCTAAGTGTAGAATTTTAAGTGACTCTGTCCAGTTCTAAGCAGTAACGCCTCCTGTTACACTCTAACTGCTTGCAGCATTGTTTGTAAACTTTGAGGTTCTCAGTATATCAAGTCATGGGTGGGGTTCTGTGTGCGGAGGACAGCATTTGAAGAGAGGCAAAGTGGTCAGGACATTTGTTAGTCAGTCATTAAGGGGGGGGGGAGCTTCTATAGTTGTGTCAGTGGTGGGAGACATTTGCAGAGCAGACTCTAGGTGGTCCTTTGTGACTAGACTCCAAGGTCCAAGTTCCTTCAGTGAAAGGGAAGATGTGGGGTTAGCAGGGGGTTGCAGAAAGAGAATACTGAAGCCTAGAATATAGTGGTCTGCTCAGGTCAGAGGAACATTTGACTCCAGGCTGACAAGATTGGCACTAGCGAAAATGGGGTCAAGAAGTTACCCAGCATTGTGGGTATGGCTTATCACTACATGGGTGTGGCCAATGGTATTAAAGTTCTCTATCAAGTGGCAGACCTTTGTTCCTGGGCGTTCATTATTATGCAGATTTAAATTACCGAAAACCAGGAAGTTATTGTATTTCATGGCAAGAGTGGAAGCAAGTTTGGTAAATTTAGTGCTGACGTATTGGGCGGGAGAGTGGTAGATAAAGAGTGCCTGCAAGGATAGGGGAGCTGAAAATAGTACGTTTAAACATTATATATTTTAGTCTTTCCTTGGTTTAGGAGGGCAGGATGGGTAGTTTGGTGAATAATAGCAATTAAGCTGCCAATCCTGTGGTGTCTGTCTTGGTTGGTGATCTGGAATCCTGGAGGAATGGCTAAGGTTGAGTCCATGTTGGTGGTTGGATGGAGCCCAGTCTCAGACATGAATAATACATCCAGACCTTCAGAGCTCAGCATGTCACAGATTTCAATTGACTGTTTGGTGAGGAACTGGGCGTCACTGTACATAGCAACTGAGGTCATTGTGAATAACGTGAATTACATTTTTGGGGGGATGGGAAGGAAAATGAGGATTGGGACTAGGCATATATGAGAAGGGGCCTACAGTGTGGGGATGGGCACCCTTTGAGGGGCTACGAGACTATGTGCTGTGGGAGAAGTGGCCATACGTGCAGCTGGTAGGGTCAGGACCTCCGAGTCGAGGCTCTAAAGTGTAGGTTATCCTTCGCGGGAAGTCTAGAAGGTTTTTCCACTTTTCCCATTTTAAAATCTTCTCTAGGAGACATTGGTCTGTTTTCTCTTGTCCTGCTTTCTGAGATTGAGCAAAACTTCCACTACGCAGGACCTAAAAACAGCCAAATGCCGTGTTTGTCATCCTGAGTTTTTTCCATTGACTAGTACTGCACCAGGTCACGTACGTCACCACCAGGCAATTCTGAAATAATGACCAGCACTGTATACAGCGTCTTTTAGACCCAGCATGGCCAATGTGAAAGTAAGGCTCACAGCACAAAGAGTGACTGACTCCATCACACATTCCGTGGGAACATTTAGCTGAAGCAAGTCGTACGATCCAACGCCACCAAAGCAGTGGAAAGAAGAGGTATCAGAACTAGAACTATATAGGCCCGGACAGCTTGCTTCAGAGGGGTGTTCAACACTTGCCCATCACAAACACTGCTGGGCACATGGCTTCTCCGTCGAAGTGTGTGACCCTGAGCAAATGCCTTAAACTCTAGGTCTCATTTGCTCTATAACCTGGGAGCACTTACAAACACTGTAAACACCAAAGCAAAAAAAATACGATTGGGACACTTGGTCGAGCAGTACATGTACTACAGCTGTTGTTGCATTGGATGAGAGGCAGATGGTGCACAAGATGGGACGAGGAAAATGTGTGATAGAGATGACCCAAGGTGTCGGAGAAGGAGAGCACAGTCTTGCTATTTAAGGAAGCACCAGTCTTGAGAAGTTGTTGGGTGGGCTGCGAGGTGGTGGAAATTGAGAAACATTCCAACAAGTCAGTCCCAGGACACTTATCCGCTGCACAAATGGCAGCAAATCTGTTATGCTACAGCTACACCTAGTTCAGGGGTGTCCATCGTAGGCTCCAGAGGGCCAGATCCATACCAAATTGTCAAAGCATCCACATAGAATAAATGTATATAGAGTGAATCTAAATGGAGATCATGTATGTAGTGGTTATACTGAAAACCCGGCATGGATCCAGCCCACTGGACCCAAGTTGTACGGCCTGGCCTACTTGATGTCGCAAAGGACCATTCAGCTAACACTCTACTGTCAGCAGGCGACTCATAAAACAGGATACATTATACCTTACTTTAAACAATTACTCTTGCAAATGTATACACAGTAGTGCTCCGCTTCCCTGGCTGAACTGTAGCACTCCGCCCAGCCCCTCAACGCTTATTTCAGATGTTGTTTCCTTGCACAGCACTGAACGGAGAGGTGGGTTTGTGCCATGGGACATATTGATGGCAGCTGCCTAGGTCGCCTTCAAGAAGTGCATCTGTTTCCAAAATGGCGGTGGTGAATTAGAGTTCGAGTTCTTCTGGCCACTAATGTTTCCAGAACCCTCAATGAATGAGTGAATTTATTATCTTTCTGTACCTCCAAATTGCCATTTTATCAAACCCATAAAAACTTAGAATAACTTCTCTTTTATAGTTGGTCGCCTAATCTACTTCTCTTTCAGAGATTCTCCCTAATCTATTGGTGAGGTTTTAAAAGTCAGTAGGTTCTTCCTGACACAGAATATACAAACTTCTACATAAATTAAAAAAATCTCCCAGCTCTTTATGTCACACAAACCTCTGCATTTGCTGAACTCTGCCAATCTGTACCGTTTTCTCAACAAGGAATCTACTGTTTTGTCAACATGGAATCTACTTTCAATTTCTGTTTTCTTCATTTCTTGGAATCTACTACAATTTGTACTACTTTCTTAACAATGAAATGCACTTTCAGTTTGTGTTTTCTTCATTTCTTGGCACATAAACATTCATAATATTCTTTTCCATTACATGGGCCTGTCAGCACCATTTCTGCAATGAGAACTATCAATCCATCCTTTATATTACCAAATTTAGGATCTGTTTACATATACATAGTGCTCAAGCAAAGACAGCTATGGTAGGGCGTGGCACCCAGTCTTTTGATGAAAGTCTGGTTTCTTTTTCAGAAAAATATAAAGAATTTACAGGGTGCAGCCAACAAGTTTTTATTCATAAAAGTAGGATTGGTAGTTCTGCCCGACATCAGCGGGTATGTGAAAAATAAACAAAATTCCTTATACATGAAATTATCAAACAGATTATAAACTGTACCGCTGACTTTGAATTTCTTTGTACAACATATTAATAATTCAAGACTTCCAAGAAAAAAAAATCAAAGGCACAAAATAATTGCCACCAGCACCTTAATACATGAGAAGTGTAACCAAAAATGTAAATAAATAAAAATAAAACAATAAGATAAAAGTAGTGTCCTCAACCCAACATAACAAAACCAACACACTTTTAACGTTACTTGCAACTCCCCAAATGTACCACTGTGGTCACTTCCGGCCGGAAAGCAAGGTGATAACATATCTGATCTAGATGACACAAAATGGGAAAGAAAGGATGGATAAAGGTAATTTTTGAAGACGATGGAGAGCAGAACTATTTGGCTAACTTTTCGGAATGAGATTATGTTCTGGATTCTGTTTTTTTTGTTGTTTTTTTAACCTAAGTACACCCTGAGGCCAACAATTCTACTGGCAGATACAGTGTTCCATACACCAAGAAACGTGGATGGTGAATAAGAATATTAGTATTCCTGCATGCATGTCTCACTTTGTATTAGACCAGAAGGAGGCGGAAAGAGTCAGACGACTGATGATATAAAGCATCTGCGATTGAACCTCCAAATGCACTGCTACGAGCTAAGGATATGCTGCATATCAATGGTGCTTTAGTTCAACCCTCACAGGGTTAGCTCTCTCACATTAAAAACATGCCTTCATTCTGTCACAACCTCCTATGATCATCTGAAAACCCAAAACACAGTACAAAATGCAAAACAACCACCACGTCTGCGGAAAGTGGAGGTTTTTGATTTTTAGGTATAACAAACAAGTAGAATTTCAAGACAAAATGCGTTAAGAACATCTTATTTATATTAAAAAGACAGGAGCAATGATATCAACACCCAGAGAACATAAATGTCCAGAGCAACAAAGTCAGATCACAACAGGTATGATGGCCAGAAGATCTCTTCAATTCACAGTAGAAGGGCGCACATGGGTACCAATTGTCTGGGATACACTCGTTTTGACTGAGAAGATGAAGATTTCAATGGAGCAAGAGCTTTTTCTGCTGACAGTGACTTTTTGCGGTCCAGTTTTTATGGAAAAGCTAAGGAAGATCACAACAATTTCACGCTTTCCCCATCGTTCGTCTTACCAGAAGGACGAAAAGCAGTTCCATAAATGCAGGGGCTCTTCCTTTAAAATTCGGTCTAAAAACCTTCTAAAGCAACAAACAAAAAAATGGCTGCACCACTCCTTCAGCTTTTGTTTCAAGTTGTATTTCTGCATCCACAAGTCCCAACAAATCCCAGACACCGCTGCAAATATGGCTTTCTTAAGGTCTCCTGGCCATGGGATCCACAGGCAGCCATTTTGAAAAGCTCTCCCATTTTCAGGATAGATCCTTAGCTTACCCTGAATTCCTCAGTGACCCCACGCTATTGATAAAAGGTCAATTCTCAATTTGCAGCACATGCCTTTCGCCCAATTAGTAATTCCTCTGGAGAGTGCTGTGCAACTTTGAAATTCCAATTGCTTACCATCTTGTTCAGCACCTTCTTGCATTTCATGCACAGCACTAATGCCACACTTTCCATCATATTTTAGTAAACTTGTTAAAATTGTGCATTATGTATAAAGAAGTATTGATCCATCCTGTAGAGTGCTGAACGCGTGGTTTATCGAATAGGTGTTGGAGAAGGCTTCCTGTCTGGTGCTTTGGAAAAGTCTTCTCACTTAGGTTTTCGAGGTGCCTTTGCTATATGCTCACAGGCTTGGTTGCAGAGCTCTGTTTGAACACAACTCCAAGGGATGAAAATTGTTACATTACTGGAAGTTCCAGAGGGTACGTTTTTGGAGCCAACCAATTTGCTTCCTCCAACACAAAATACCATTTGGAATGTTACTCACTGCTGGTGATCCCTTGAACAAACACAACAATAAGTCGGTTCAAGGCAAAGCATTGGCACTTAACAAGGGTTATAGGTGTGATCGATGCAGTGACATCAATATCAACAAGTGTGGACCGCTCCCAAGACGCTATTCTGACATCCACCTTAAATCTGTGAGATGAACCAAACTAATCAATAGAGATTGTGAGCGCCTTTTCCACACAATACTGGGGAGGGCCAAAATAAGCAGCCTACTTCAAGGCATATCAACCACAACAGTGAAGAGAAAGAATGGTGACCATGTACCATAAAAAGCAGAGTCCATAACCAGGACTCTTAGCTGACAATACAACACCAGGAAGTCAAGGTCCTGATAGGTCTATAAACAAGAGACACACATTCAGGTACACAGCATCTTAAATGTTGTTTCAAGAGCATTTTGTCATTCATATTTAAAAGGTACCCTTTTGAAGGACTAAGAATTGTTCAAATCATTATTTTCACACCATTAAACTTAAAACAAGCACTGGCAAAGTAAATAGGTCTGGTTTGCATTGTCAGCCAAGGACTAAAACATAAAAAGGTTTGCTACATCGAAAACTTTTTTGTGTGTTTTTACATACAAATTATTCTATTAGATAAATAAATTTAACTGTGAAGACTCAATGTATTTTTGAGATGTAAAATCATACATTCCAATACGTGCACTCTGTAGAATGCGGAATGATACATCAAACAGCCAACACCATGGGGTGAGTGAGTGAAACACCGTGCTAGGCGGAGCATATGCTCACTCTATATTTCAAAGACTTGGTATTAACAGCTATGCTGACAGTTGCGCTGTCACCAGACCCAAAAAGGCGATTCATAGCGCCTACATGCAGTCTTCGCGACCCTGTGAGCACTCCTCTCTTGTAAACAATTAATAGATTTGGGAACTAAAATGGGTTTGAGTTTGTAAATTACACCTTTCCATTACTGAAATGGTTTTGCAAAGTAAGGCCCACAGAGTAAGAGTTCATACATGGCTGAAGACCCCTATGTTTTAGAAAACGTGCTACGTTTTTAACTTGAAAGATATTATCGAGCCAATCACACATCAGAAAACTAGCGCAGCAAGATGTGCTGTTTCTCTAAGGTCGCGACATGCATCCCCGGGACGGCGGAACACATACAGCTCCTTCCCACCACGCTGTGCACTGCAGTTGCTGCATCAACGTCTCCCAGACCTGCTGACACTTCTGCACAGCTGACACCACACTCCAAGGGCAGACTGCAGAGCTGTGCCCGCCAGCGGAGCATCCCACTGCCTGGCGTCAGATACACTCCGCCGAGCAATCACGCCCTCTCAGCTCCTTCAAAGGCTGCACTACTGTTCATAAAAAAAACAACTTTGAAAGGGAGCATTTGGGTACACTGCGCATCACGATTGCAGAGTGCTGGGATAAAAAGTGGTAAACACGCGGACTCGCCCACTCCCCTGAGAGGGGTGTGTGAACGTCTCAGTGTATGCAAAATGGGCGCCGTCCCCGCACAGCCCCATGAACATCCAGTCCTGGCGCGGCCCCTCCCTGGAGGCTGCTGCGCCGCCGCAGGCTGCACTCTACTGACCGCATTAGAGCTGCAGGGCTGCCAGCCGGCCTGCACCGCCCCCTGCATCATGGCAGCAGAGGCCGGGCGCCAGCCAGGGCTGACAGACCCTTGCATAGCTGGCAAGGTGCCCAAGCAGGCCAGCAGCATCCCCTGCAGTAAAGCAGGGCAGGTAGAGACCCCACGAGGCAGACCCGCCCTCAATAATACACCCACCATGGGCCCAAGAAAACACAACCCAGGTACTGCCCCTGCTACCCGTTCCCCGTCACATAATGGGGGTGCCCTGCGCATCTCTATGGTCTCTCCTCATCACTGCATGACATCAGCTCGGTTATGCTGCCACAGCACATCTTCCCAGCATCACACCCTAGACAGGATGCCCTCTGAGAGGCAAACTCGGTCCTGCAGGGGCAACACCCCCCACCTCGCATGTACGCCGTCTGCAGTGCATAGTGCTGCATCCCCACCCGCCGCAGGTCCCCTCTGCTCGTACCTGCTGGGCAGCATCCATCCCACCCAAAGCCCCCCTCGTGCCCTTCCTCGCCTCGCACGAGGCCGCTGCGGCACAGCTGAGACTCTCACGCTGGCACCTGTTTCACAACAAGACGTGTTATACGAGCGCCGACCTGTTGCGGGGTCTCCTCGGCCGCCCCCACTTCCCCGGCACAAACACCCACGAGCAGGCAGCGCGCCCGTGTAAGCGTGCATCAGCAGGCAGAGGGAGGGGAGGCTGCAGCAGGACCACGCCTGTGTGCAGCCGCGCTGCACCGCTCCATCCCTCCCAAGGCCATGATCTCACCAGCAGCAACAACACCACCAGCAGCAGCCCCCTGACAACCCGTGCAGCGTGCGTGGGGGGCGTCGAGAGTGCGCGTGGGGGTCGTCACTCACCCACACTCCCATCACTCTCATATCATATCCCCAAGTGCTCAGCCGCATACAAATGCACTTGGCCAGGATGGATACAGGGCAGAAGCAAACAGTGCAGAGTTCCCTTGAGGGAGGGAGGGGGCTGTGAAAGTGCAGATCAGGGACCCACGCCCCTTCCCCCAGCTCTGACAACAACCTCTTAATCCACCTCTAAATCCTTCCACGGGGTGGGGGGACCCTACGCCTCAACCCTATGTGGATTTTTGCAAACTATCGTCCTCGCCATCCTGATCCTGGGGCGAGCCACACAAATAAATAAATAAATAAATAAACAAGCGAGAAAACATCACCACCTCGGGCCTTCAGCGAGATGTGCGGGCCGCCCCCTCCCACCACAACTGGCCTCCATCCACTCAGGAGTGATGCCAGAGCAGCTCCCTGTCCCCTCTTACCTTGGCGTGCCTGGGGGGTCTCCGGGCCGGCTGGAGGGGAGGATGCGCGCGGGAGCTCGCAGGAGGGCGGCCGCACGGCTCCGGGCAGAGATGAGAATGAAGCTCGGGGTGAGTGGAGGAGGAATCCGCAGCCTGCCGCCGCCCGCTCTCCGGCAACAGCTGCACTGATTCCTGCAGGAGGAGGAGAGGGCGGAGGAGGCTCAGCAGCGACGCCTGCAGGCCGCCGCCCGCACTGCGCCCCCTCCCCTCACCAGCAGAAACGCTGCTGCGCACCAGCCCCCGCACCGGCCGCTGCCCCCACCGAGGGACGGCAGCTGTAAACCATCCAGCCCCTGACAGATAACAGTGACACATCAACCCTGGCAGTGTCCCGCCCTCTCCCTGGGTAGTAAGAGCGCAGCCCAACAGGTCTGTGACAGCGGCCGCTTCAAGCTCTCCACAGCATGCACCATTTGTGTGATAAAAGGATAGCAATTTACCAACCAACAGAAAAAAAATCCGCTTCTATTTCTCGGAAAAGTGCCACTGATCATCACATCTTCAATATACAGATCCCCACGAAAATGAAAAAACTACTGATTAATAGATTTAAGCAGGTTTAATTCTGATTGGCACCCAGATGTTTGCTACTGATAGACCCCTGGGTCGTGCAATCTAGTCTTCTCTGTGGTCGATGAATCTTTGTAGTTGGGTGAGAGGTAAAAGGGAGCTATCAATATCAAAATTTAAATAAACAGTGTAACTCGTTTATTCACACAATAAGGCCAGAACTACTGAGTAAAGTTAAATGGGTTTATTACAAACTCAGAAACAAGCTAATGTAAATTAGTCTCAGAAGCATATTGTAGAAGTAAAAAATTACCAGAATAAGTCATACTCTCCTAATGAAATTCAGTCTTAACAATAAGAAGCATACAAGAAATTCTGTTGCTGTGAGGCAAAAGATGAGGAAAATAATATGGAGATTAAATTGCAGGTTTTGATCCTTCGGCCTAGTCATGAGTAAATCAAAAGGAATCTGGCACGTATGGTCGTACTGACGATCCTGGCTATGCCATGGATAAATGGCTTCTTCCAGGTGGCAACTACAACAGACCATTATACTCCCGGCCTAAACGATACACTTTAACTGGTCCCACTAAACACTGCATGCAAATTTGGCATGACGCCACTGACTCTCTTGGATGGGGACAAAGATTGACATTAGCCACCCCACTTTGCGACTCTGAAAAACTGTATAGTTTGTGGAGATCAAAGGGGTTCGACAGGTGGTACCTTATTGGCATCTCATATATTAAAGACATTTGGGGAGAAGGAGGGGTCAAGTCCTTCACCACGCTTCAGACAGAATACGAGCTGGCAGACACTGAACACTTCCGTTATGCACAGGTCCTACACTCAATCCGGTCTTCTCTACCTAAAGGGACTGTTCCTCCCGAGGCCTTTCCCCTGAAGACAGAATTTTAGATGGCCACCTTCCCGAAAAAACTATTTCCTTAATTTATAATGTATTCATCTATAACATGACGGATTTCCTCTAATTACTGCGGGAGAAATGGATGCGAGATGGGGTTGAAATGGATGATGAGGACTGGCAAATGGCAGTGTCCTCCCCCAGAGTGGTGGCTATTCCAGCGCGCCTTAGGTTGGTACAGCTTAAGATCCTACATAGAATATACATCACAGGGCCCTGTTTGATACACATGGGGAGGTCAGACAATGGGGAATACAAACAGCGCTGTGGTCATATGGGAACATTCATACACATCATTTGGGAGTGTAAGCATGTCAGCTCTTTCTGGCTCACAATACACGACACAATCAACGCAGTGCTACAGGTCTGTCTCTGCCCAGAGGCGCGACGGTGCCTCCTAAATATATGGGAACCCACAGACCTAAACACTCACCAGACACAGTGGGCTACGCTAGGGTTCATGCTGGCAAAAAGAAATGTTGCCCAAGTATGGGGCGCAGATCACTCACCCACACTAGAAGTCTTGGAAAGGGGCATTGATTGGTGCATGTTTAGTGAGAGGATAGTGTACTTGGCCAGGGGATGCTCAAAAAAGTGGTCCCGTGTCTGGGGCCCTTGGAATACTTACCGTGGAGAGATCTGTGTGCCGCCTCGTTGTATTGAACAAGATGACCCCCTCACCCCGTGGCATTCCCCTCTTATGTAATGATATAACACTTTTCCTCCTGGGCTTATTGCAATATACAAACTGGCTGACCTTCTGTACTGTTTACTTGTACCGATGTATGTTTAATAAAAAAGATTAATAAAAAAATATAAAATCTAAAGGAACCTAATTTACCCTATTCTATACTAAATTGGGAAACCATAATTAGTCAGAGAAGCAAGGAAAAGTGTCAGCATAATAGAGACTTCAGTACAAGTGTTCCAAATGTAAGGAATGTACAGCATAAAGCCACACAATGAGAGATGTGGCAACGAGGTCTGTACCTCTTGATGTCCCAAGGTATCTGCTCTCCAACTAACAACATAACTCCAATTAACACACAAAGCATTCAAGGTAACCCACGTCATCATCTCCAGTACATTTTCATCTTCCACTGTAGCAATTGGCAACTTTCTCCTTTTCTCCCACTTCTTCAAATTGGAACATTTGATCGACCTTAAGAATTTGTGAAGGTACTAGAAAGCGACACACAACTAAAATGTCGCCAGAAGAGAAATCAACCAAACAGGGGAAGATATCCCTTTTAAGGACGACTCCCCTTACACACCAAAGGTGTCATGCTTCATCATAGGGGTGCCTCTTCACGTTAGGAACCTAGTCCTGACGCAGGCTACAACCCCCTCTCTAAGAGGGAGGAGCTCAGGGATGTTTTTCAAATTGAGCACGTGGATTGTCCTAAAAACCCTATGTGAGCGTGGTGTGTGGATGAGTGTAAAGTGCAGTGCTAGTGAATGTGAGATAAAACTGCCTATAGAGCTAGCCGGCAAAACCTTTATTTTAGCTACCCTATGACAGGATAAAAAACAACAATAAGCTGATTGATGCTGCTGTCAAGATTCAAGACAGGTACACCAGGAGGATCAACATGTTTCGGCCATCGGTGAACTATCAGAGTGTCTTGGCCTTCGTCAGGATCCAAAGGATTATAACAGCTACTGCAATAAGTGTAAAACCAAAAAAGAAAAACCATTGATGTATACTGAACCAGAAACGAATGTGTTCAGTAGGGTCCACCTTTACAACCAAATGTGGTCTCAAAAGGTACCGCATCTGTCTGGGGCTAATTAGCCAAGGGTACAAATGCTAACCCCACCTGTATTGCGGCGTCGGGTTCCTTATGCGTCTGTCCAGCCGGCTGGACAGGTGGGGTTAGTGTTTGTACCCTTAGCTAATTAGCCCCGGACAGATGCAGTAACTTTTGAGACCACATTTGGTTGGTGGGGCACTACAAGCCATCCAATGCATAAACAATCATTGGCAATAGCAACAGATCTGGCTTGTTACTGAAAGTAAAATAAACACAGGGAGATCACCAGTGAGTCTCCTTCGGGAGAGGCAAGATAATTTTTTAAGGAGAAAGGATATGTTCTCCCAACACTATCAAATACATACACAAAAAGGATATCCTCACCCGCTGTCTTACGTCAGGCCTTTTGGACCGATCACTGCCTGCTTCAGAAATGCAAGTGGACGGAGCCAGAAGGAGTGTGGCCAAAATAGTTAAATGGGTAGCGTGTCACCCTTGACGAATGCGTGGCTACAGGGGCATGCCCTGTTCCTCCTACCATGCCGCTTAATATGTTAACTGCTTAGGGAAAAGAAAGTAATGGTTTCCATTATACACCAGGATAGTATACCTGTTTCTTCTCATGCTTTATATATTTAATGGTTGGACCTTCTGTCCAAAAAAATCAACATAGATAGAGCCACAGAGTATCTGGTACAGGCTTTTGTCTTGATGAAAGCCCAAATACCTCTAGTGGCTCCAATCTATGGACTGAAAGATGTCGACAAGTGAATAGGGTATAGGGTCATTATTCCCCACTGTTACCCACCATATAGTTTTTAACCATACCCGAGTAACCACCAGTAGAAGGGAAACTGAGTTGCTTAAGGTATTTTTATTCTTCATGACCCTAAATGCTAACTATTATTCAAAGTGCTGTCCAAAATATTGTCAAGCCCATCCTGGTTTTTTGGGACCAGAATGAGACCTAATGATGAAGCATGCCAGTATTAGAGTGGGTGAGAGTCTTTAAAATGAAATGTGTAGGAAACATTCATATTGGTGATGTAACATAGAATGTTTAGGGGAAATCTCTGGAGCTGGAAGTTGGTTATAGCTGTGGGCTGCTGGAGGTTGCAGTACTATTAGACAATAAAGAAGATTGAATTTACACATGTATATGTGTAAATTAGTACATATTTTGACGACAAGCGACCAAGCAGGGGGGTTTAAGGGCATGGAGACTGGTAAGGAAAAAGTGAGGGAGGTTATGGAGGAAGGTGTTGTGGAGGTGAAAGAAATGGAAAAACAATGGTCATAATAGGTGGAACACATGGTTTTTGACACTGGAGTGTACTGTAGAGTAGGAGTGTTTGGTAGAGTAGGAGTTGCTGGAAGTAAGAGTTTGGTGAATGAGAGAAAAAATATAATTTGTTATATGTGTGGTAAGTCTGAACATATTAGTTCAAGCCCCATGTGTGGAGTCAGAAATCTTATCTGCAGTAGTTGTGATAGAGGGGGTCATCTAGCTAAGGTTTGTAGAACAAAAAGTAGGCTGCAAGGTTTCAAAATGATAGAGGATGTGTGAGAGGAAATAAAGAACGTGGTGTTGTCAGTGGATCAGGTTGTCGAACCTGTGCTAGAAATAAATACCTATGAGCATGTGAGAAATAATAGTAAGGTACAGCTGGAAAGTACTTAAAAATTAGAGAAACCACACTGTGAAGTAATTTTAGATGGAAGGAGTGTTCGGGTCTTAGTTGATTCTGGTTGTTTATTCACTCTTGTGGGTATGAACACATACAAAGAGTATTTCAAAGGAAATGTGGAAGAGTTACAGGTATTTGATATGAAAGCAGTAGGATACGGTGGTAAAAGGATAGAGATTGTAGGCATGAGATGGATCAATATTGGATTCAATAATAACAAAGTGTGAGGAAGAGTGTATATAACTAAAGAGGGTTCATGTCTTCTAGGTTGGGGACACCAGAAAGATTTAACATTGTTCTAAATCCTAATGCTGATGAAACTGTCATGGTAATAGAAACCGATGTAAAAGAGATTGGGGAAAGGAAAAGTATAGTACAACAATTTCCTCAAGTTTTCTCAGAGAGATGGGGATTGTTGAAAGGCTTTACCCATAGAGTAATCATGAAAGAAAAAGCTGGGCCGCTTATGCAGAAAGTAAGATCTATACTGTACTTGATGAGAGAGCCGTTACAAAAGGAGTTGGATAAGTTGCTTGCTGAAGGAATCATAGAACTGATTGAGTCATCTGAGTGGCTATCTCCAGTGGTAGTGGCTCCAAAGGATGGTGGAAAGATTTGTCTATGTATAGATTTGAGAGAAGTGAATCAGACTATACGGGTGGGCGGGCAGGCACTACCCAATGTTTCTGAAATGTTAAATATGATGGGTTGTGGAAAATGGTTTAGTGTTCTTGATATATCATCAGCATACCATAGGTGATTTTACATGAAGAATCGAGACCATTGACTTCATTCATAACTCCTCTTGGGGCTTTCTGTATCAAAAGATGCCATCTGGACTTGCTTCAGCATTGGCTGTTTTCCAGAGAATGATGCAGGGTATTTTCCATGGTACACAAACAGTCCTATGTTTCCAGGATGATATATTGGTGGTTGGTGGGTCCGAGGGAGAACATGATGAAATGTTAAGTGAAGTTTTATCAAGAATAGAAAAACATACACTGGCCATAATAAAGGAAAAATGTTATTTGAAAAAAGACAAAGTGGATTATTTAGGACATGAGATTTCTGCCATGGGAATTAAGCCAAAGAAGAGCATCGTAAAGGTTACATCCTAAGTGCCCAGGCCTCAGAATAAGGAACAATTAAAGTCTATTTTGGGGCTTGTAGAGTACTGCTCTAAATTCATAATTAATTTTACTGGAAAAGTTGAACCCATATGGATGTTGTTAAAGAATAAGGCTGTGTTTAAATGGGGAGGAGAGTGTGAATGTGCTTTTATTGATGTAAAAGATTCTATCAGTAGGTCACCGTCGCTGTGTCACTTTAATGTAAACAACAAAACAATGGTTAGCACTGCTGCCAGCGATATTGGATTGGGGTCTGTGCTGTACCAGAGGGTGGATGGACAAGAAATATTAATAGGATTTGTGTCCAGGAGATTGCAAGGGGTGGAAAAGTCCTATTCTACCATTGAGAAGGAGGCATTGACATGTTGTTGGGGGACAAACCATTTCTAGTATTATTTGTGGGATTTACCTTTTACAGTCTGTACAGATCACATCCTTTATTGCACATATTTAAATTTGGTAAGGGACTAGAGGGTGGTGTGACACCAAGAATAACTAGATGGTTGTTGTCAGTAATGGATTTTAATTTTGTGGTGGATTATGTGAAAGGAAAGAAGAATGTTGTTGCAGATTGTTTGTCCCAAAGGACCAGGGCGGTGCGTCCATTAGGGCGCGTGGGCGTTGCCCCACCAATTAATTTGAGGCACTCGACTCGGGTTGAATAACAAGGGTTGCCGTCTGTCTCTCACGCACATTAAACCCCAGGCCGCCGGAGGCAGTCAGCTGCAGCTCAGAAGGGGCCGGGGCAGCAGTTCAGTCCAAGTGTCTCTGTCATGAGTCATCATCATGACTCAATATGTATCAGCCAGGTGCCGGGTCGGCGGAGGGCACAGCAAGAGTGTGCAAGTTCTGTTTAGGGCTTAAGGAATTTTGCACCAGCCCGAACATGCGCACTAGGCTGCCCATTAGAAGATCGAGGGTTCTTCCATGCCGCTTGTCTAAAGGGCAGCCTAGTGCGCATGTTCGGGCTGGTAACAAAATTTCTTAAGCCCTAAACAGAACTTGCGCACTACTGCTGATCAAGTGATTCCTGGCGCTGCTGGAGCAGCGTCTAGATTGGCTGAGACCGAGACCTGAAACAATGGCGCTGGCAGTGACAGGAAGCCCTCGCTGCCCCATGTTAGGCGCTCGCTTGCACTCATTCACCCACTCCGTACTTCTCCTCGGTGGTGGGGGCCCAGGGCGCCATGGTGACTTGACGGAGGGTCTCTGCTCAGGATTTGGATGCACCAGTCCCCCTTGGAGCCTTCGGACTCACGCTTACTCGACCTCTTCAGAGAGCTATGCAGTAAGTAAACACACTGCTCATGCGGCGTGCTCAGGCCTGAAGTGAAACCTCTACTGGAGAGTTGGGATAGTTAAATTTCCGTTTAAGGGGAGGAGGCCAGAGGGTAATGAATTGCCTGATACTGTGAGGTACTTTTTTTTGTTTCTACGCTTGGATTTGACCTTTATTGAAAAGCACACTTTCTTTTGATTTTATTTCCTCCTCAGTCCCGACTTGGACCACAGCGCACTTTTTCTTAAACATTCTTGAAACAGCTGCTCTCTAAACGTTACAAAAAAAGTTGACAGCTGTGTTAACTTTAACCATTTAACCAGGAGTAGCTTACTAGCTTTTCCGTTTTGTTTCAAATTCATACAAAGTTGCTGGAGGGCATTGTGAACTGCAGATAATTCAGCTGGTGTTAAAAATTGCATGTTTTAAAGAATGATCAGAATTTTATTTCTCCCTATTCTGTTACGTCAGCACCCTTTGTCTGTATAATATTCAGAGCCTCGCTCTGCCCACTGTGTATTTATTACAGTTTTTAGGTCTCGGCTATAACGCGCTGAAAAGCGCGTTCTCGCCAGAGAACTATTGTTGGCGTCTCAGCAGTCTGAGACAAGACCTGGCCGCGCGCAGCGCTTCCCCATAGGATAACGTTGTGCGCGCGGCCAGGTCTTGTCTCCGCAGCTTCTAATGCAGGCCGGATCGCGACGCGCGCCTGCTGGAATGCAGGGGGAGTCTGCATACCAGCGCGCGGTGCGTGAGCTTGTTTTGCAAGGTGGTCGTCGAAGATTTGGATTTCTCTCTGTACAGCTATGTAACTTCCCAAAACGAGGAAACCAGGGCTTTCTCGGGTGCTGTTAAAAGCTCCCTTCTCCGTTCTGTGGTGTTGTCATTCATATGGCTTTTCTTGGACCCAAGTTGTAAGGTGTTGGGTTCCACTCCTGTACTGGTTAAGGGGTGAGGTAGTTAACGCTAACATAAACATGATGATGATGATGACGGGGAGCGGCAAGCATCCTGAAAGCACCGGGAACCGTCCTCGCAGCTCTGTCTTAAATCGGAGGCTAACATGTTTTTGTTTTCGTAAAGATTAAGATAAACAAGGGAACATAACGTACAGCATGCTTTAAAAGGCATTTGTAAAAGTGGCTTTTACTGCGCGGTTTTCATGACGTGTGCTGGACAGAAAAGCAGTGACAGACAACTGGAAAATGCTTGCAAAGTGTTTTTAAACAAGGCAGTAAAAGCAAGAGGGAACCGCCGCGGGTTTAAAGAGTCCATCTGGCTGTCATCGACTTCAAGGCCCCCTCTGCCTCCAAAGAGAGTCGCACTGACTCTTGCGGGGAATAGCCTTCCCTGGTGATGGACACAGCCCATGGCAAAGTGGCTCATGGCGGGGAGCAAATGGGCCCGAGTAGCAAAGCTACAATTAATCAATGTGTTGTGTTTAGTGCTGCATGCTGGAGCGGCCAGATACCAAGTGCTAACCAATTACAGCTGACTTAAGTGAGACAGGGAGAAGTAAGTGGCCAGATCAGGAATAGATCACACAGGCTGTCAGTGGCATTTGGGACTAAAGCCCGGGAATGCTTCTCTCCACTTCCAAAGCCAGAGCCAAGAGGTAACTCGCCCTCTCCCTTCTCTGCCCGGAGCAGCGCCCAGCTGACAGGACAGGGACTACAGAAGACTTCTGCCCCGGGCAGGACAGACTAGGCCCGCAGGTATCGGCATTCTTTCTGAAAGGTCCAACATTCCTCATAAATCCTTGTTCATTCCTCACTGGACCTTTGACCTGCACATTTCTTTTTTATCGCGTTTTATGTCTTTTCCTCCACTGTGTCGTTTCTGTGTGAAACATGGAGACTTCCTTATTCTCTGGATGACAGGCCTCATGCTGCCGAGTTTTCCTACGATTTTAATGCTAGCATTATTCATCTCAGAAACACAAATGGAAATGTCAAATAAAAGGCTTTCAGTGCCTTAAAGCCAAATGCCAAAGTGGCCCACACAGCAGCATGTAAGAAACATGTTTCAGGTTTGCACTGAGAACTCCAAAGAGGTAGGGGTGACTGCAAAGGAAGAAGGAATGTGCTGGCCGCGGAGCCTATTGCTGTACTTTCCTCGCTCATATAAATCATTAAGTTGCAAATTGTAGTTTGATTGCAAAACTTCCTGAAGTGAAAGATGTGTGCTCGTTTAGTAGATCTGAGCTAAATTCACAAAAAATGTAAATTAAAGATATGCATGCATAAACCTGTTTCCCGATAGGCCGCACTCAAACACATTGCAATTTTTAAAGCATGTATTTTTGGTGTGTCGTCAAATCATTGTGCTGCCAAGGGATTCACTTTTCATTCAACCGCGCTGGGCATACTGGTGCTCGTAGTTTTTCCCCCCTGTTATTTTTTTATGAGTTTACAAGTCCAAACAAACAAAGTGCTGGCTCTTAAAATTCAAGGACTGTCTGAAGGTGTCATGCCCCTCTGACAACCTTAACAACCCCTCCAGTCACCTCTGTCCTTTCTGTGCCCTCTGCCAATCTTAACACCCCCCTCCACTCGCGTGTGTGTGTGGGTGGCACTGTGTGTGTGTGTGGGTGGCTCTGTGTGTGTGTGTGTGGATGGCTCTGTGTGTGTGTGTGCGTGGCTCTGCGTGTATGTGGGTGGCTCTGTGTGTGTGTGGGTGGCTCTGCATGTGTGTGGGTGGCTCAGCGTGTGTGTGGGTGGCTCAGCTGTGTGTGGGTGGCTCTGCGTGTGTGTGGGTGGCTCTGCGTGTGTGTGGGTGCCTCTGCGTGTGTGTGGGTGGCTCTGTGTGTGTGGGGGTGGCTCTGTGTGTGTGGCTCTGCATGTGTGGGGGTGGCTCTGTGTGTGTGGGGGTGGCTCTGTGTGTGTGGGGGTGGCTCTGTGTGTGTGGGGAGGCTGTGTGTGTGTGTGGGGTGACTCTGTGTGTGTGTGTGGCTCTGTGTGTGTATGTGCATGGCTCTGTGTGTGTGGGGGTCGCTGTGTGTGTGTGTGGGGGTCGCTGTGTGTGTGTGTGGGGGGGTCTGTGTGTGTGGGTGGCTCTGTGTCTGTGTGGGTGGCTTTGTGTGTGTGGCTCTGTGTGTGTGTGGGTGGCTCGATGTGAATGACTGTGTGGGTGGCTCTCTGTGTGTGTGTGGGTGGCTTTGTGTGTGTGCTCTCTGTCCGAGTGCAAATGCAATAGGTCTCGCATTTGCGAGCGATTAAGCTATTGGCATTGTAAATGACAATGCCATTTATTTATGTTTTAAAAACAAAAACATAAATAAAAATGTCATGAGCAATGCCAATAGCTCTAATTTTAACAATGCCGAGACCATTGCATTGTAAATGCTTGTTTTGTTCTGCTTGAGTAGCAAGTCTTAATAGATGTTGTCTCTGAACACAAAGCAATAGAGGAGAGAGAAAGGTTAAGTGCGTGTAGGGCATTGCACTGTTTATTACAGAACATGGGGTTTTTCAAATGGTGCTCATTGAGGGCCGGATCCCAAAGTATTTTTGACTGGCCCTGCTTCACGTCTTTGGTGGTAAATTAAGGCAGCCCTTGTTGCAAACCGTATAATAAACACAGGCTTCTAGAGATGTTCATATGTGAAAACAATATTTGTGCACTTAGGTTATGTGGTCGTCGGTCACCTTCCTGCTTTCTCAAATTAGCTTGAAAATGCATCATTTGCACACTCTTTTTTCAAAATTTTCTTGGGGGTTCAAGCTCGCTCGCTACGCTTGCTCGCTACGCTTGCTCGCTACAGTGCTGTACGTGACAATTGTTTTACGCCTCACCACTTTGAAATGTCACCAGCCGCCCCTGCATGACAATAAAGGATGGTTTGTATAATGGGGAAGAAGAAGAACAAAATAGGGTGAATGTTTGTGAGGTAAGTAGATGTGCATTGACTGAAGATGACTGGTGTCAGGCTGTGGCAGAAGATGATGGGTATGGAGAGTTGAAAGATTTGATAACCGGTGGTTGAAATCAGGAGGGTGGGGATAATGAGAGAATGAAACCGTACAGTGTGGTCAAGGATGAATTGAGTGTTTGTGGGTTCAAGGTGCTACGGTGTAATCGTGTGGTTCCCCCAAGCAGTTTGAGGACAAAGTTAATTGATATGGGACATGAAGGATAATTGGGTAGAAGTTTAACCAAGAGAAGGTTGAGACAGTTTTTCTGGTGGCCAGGAAAAGATAGAGAGGTATAGGCTACAGTAAGAGATTGCACTGCATGTGCGAATAGTGATAAGAGCAAAGGAGTCAGGGAACTGTCTTTAAGTTGTAAGGAGTTACCTGAGAAACCTTGGGATCATTTGGCAATAGATTTTATTGGTCCAGTGGAAAAATTAGGAAGACGGGCCCGATTTGTACTTGTCATTGTAGATTCCCACAGTAAATGGTTTGTTGTAAAGACTATGGAACACATAAAAACAGAATCTGTTATGAAAGTCTTAAAAGACATTTTTATGGAGGAAGGAATTCCTACGGTGATTACCACCGACAATGGAGTACAGTTTGTTTTGTCAGAGATGGTAAGATTTTGGAATCATCTAGGCATTAAGCATGAAAGGGTGGCACTGCTCAAGCCCCAGGCGAATGGCTTAGTTGAAAGGGTGAACCATATCATGATGGAAAACATTCAACTTTTCTTGGCTAATGGATTGTCTTGGAGAGATGAGTTGAACAAAATAATATGGGCTCACAAAGTTTCTCCACATTCCATGACATGAGTATCACCCTTTATTGCTCTTAAAGGAATGGAGCCTGCTACTAAAGATTCACCAATATGGTTACAAGATCAGAGATGGGTCTGGGATGATTGGGAAGTCATAAAATTGAGAGTGTGAGAAAAGCAGAGTGTGTGCAAATGAGTGTATAATTACAAAACGGGTGTGAAATCAACCCACTGAAAATGTGGAGAGTGGGTGGTAACAAGGAATGGAGCGACTGTAAAAAAGGGGAGAGTGAGTACTCTCAACCCAGTAGAGTGATTGGGTAAAAACAATGTGGTTGTATTGGAGGGTGGTAAGGAATGGAGTTTTGGTAGTTTGAGCAAAGTGATTGGTCTTGATCAGCCTTGTGATAGTTATATGTTTTACTCTTGAGTCATGTATCAGTTCCACTTTGTATGCTCTGTTGACTTTAAGAGTGAATATTGTAATTTCATACATCAATTGATTCTGTTATGTTTTATTGGTTTTGTAATTTTTGTAAGGAGGAAGATATGTAGGTGTTCTGACCGGGTTTTCTGCCCCTTTTTGAGTGAAGGCGACTTTAGCCTGCTATCATTCTAATAGGAGGATTAGAATCTCAGACCTGGCCTATTTACAAGGTGTTTGACGCAATTCCCTACCCTTTTCTGCACCTTAGGGTTTATAATCTTATGTTAATGAATAGATTCCTTAGTATTAGTATTAATCCGTCCTTTTGTAAGGTTGTTAGTATATTTCTAATGGAGTTATGCTTATTTCGGGCCTTGTAGGCCTCGAACGGGAGAGACTCCATCTTTCTTTCTGCCTCGGCTGCTTGAGATGCTTTTAGGTCAAATGTAATGTTTTATTTATAAGGTGTTGTTCGCTTGGAGAGAACCGGCTCAGGCTGGCCCTTATCAAAGGATTGTATTTTTCTTTGTGTCGAAGACATAACATCAGGCTGGCCGGCTGAGAACGTGTCCTTGGCACGGGGTGGTACAAGAATTTGGTGGGCGGCAGGTTACTGGCCGTAAATTGCCATGCATGAACACGGTTCTATATTAGCGAAAGCTCGGAGAGTTTAGAAGTCAGTCCGTGAGTCAGTTAGTAGACGGCAGCTAGTCGTTGGCATTATTGCAGTTAATCAATTCAAGGCAGACAGTCGCCATTTTGAAGTCCGAGAAAGACCGAGGGCTGATACTCTCTCAGAAAGATTGAAGTTATTTTAGTTTGAGCAGCTGGCGAGCTTTGATACTAAGATCAGAGCATGCAGAATGAAGCAGTTAGCGGAGCGAACAAATACTAGAGCGGCAGAAACTGATTTATAAGATCGAAGCTAGAAGGTGAAGATAGTCCGTGATTGAGAGGAGAGAGGAGTAGTGCAGAACAGCGAGAGTGAAGCAAACGAAGTCGAGAATAAGAAGGAGGTTCCAGTGACTTGGAGGCTCGCAGAGGAGACAGAGCATAGCGGTGCAGACGTGTATCCGTGACTGCAGGGGTGATCCTAAGATGAGCCAAGGCACAGACGAGAAGGGAACCCAGATGACAACTGAGCCCAAACTTCATACTCATAAGGTGACGTCGACCCTTTCTTATTAGCGTGCACACACATTCTAATTCTTTCTTTTGCTTTTCAGGCTATGTGTTATATTGCAGTATTATATTGTTGTTATTGTTTAAATAAAAGGACCCCAGCTCTTAGCGAGCAGCTGTGCAAGTGTTATTATTCATAATAAGGTTAACCTTTCTTCTAGTCAGATGCTGTTATGTGAACGGATGCATCTCCCGTCCAGGTAAATGTTAACTGAGCAAGGGAGTAGAGGAGCACTTGTATTTGATAATAACCTTTGCATATTGTGATTTGGCCATTCTTGTGTGAAAGGATCGACCTGTCTATCTATCACATAACCTATAATATTATATTCCCAGTAGATGTTAGATATATATAGAGAAACTTCCCAACAGAGAGAGAAGGAGCCGAAGGTATTCATAGGACAGTGATCGTCGTTGTGTAGCGGCGTTAATGAGAGCATTGATTGTGGTTAATGTGTATACCCACAGGATTGTGGCTTGAGTGAGCGCTGATTGTGATCAGTGTGTAATGAGATCGCCGCTAGGGAAAGTGGCGTTAATGAGAGCATTGACTGTGGTCAATGTGTATACCCACAGGATTGTGGCTTGCGCGAGCACTGAGTGTGATCAGTGTGTAATGGTAAGTAATCGGAACTGCCTCAGGGTAGTCTAGTCTGGGCCTATGTTGCCGCGAGACTATAAGGTATGAGTGCGGTGTGGAATAATAGTGAGTATTTCTAGTAATCCCTATAGATTTAGTGGTGTTTTTGATGATATAAGCTTGTATATTGCTAATTCCCCATCCTCAGGTAGGTACACAGGTGCCTTTTGTAAGTAGGTCCTGAGGAGGGAGGTGATTACGTTTTGGTTGGGTTTGGTGGTGGTTCGTAAGCTGATTCTACCTGGTCCGAAAAATCCGGTTGTTACAGTAGGAAACATTCCTATTTTTTTTTTAACACACTTTATTGATGACCGCTGTGTAGCATGCACTTCCAAATATATAAGCATTTCAAATACAGTCTGTTTTGTTTTTCTCCCACCTTAGCCATTCCAGTGCATTTATACATAACAATATGGTTGCCCAGATCTCTCAGTATAAGAGAGGCTTACAAAGGGTATTTATAGTCTGATCCCTTCTCCGAACCAATAATGTACATGTAGTGTCGCATCCGTAATTCAAAGTAGTGCATATTTGAAGTCCAATCAGTGACAAAAGGAACCCCCTCACCACTCTCCCATCCCACCCTAACCCCCTCCTGGTAGTAGTACTGCATCTTTGACGATGAAAACAGGGAGTCACCATAAGAGCGTCCTCCCCAAGGGTACCTTGTACAGGGCAGAATCATAGTATCTCTGTTCCACGGGCCGTACATGCACGAATGGACTCACACTCTTTGCTTTACTGTGACGTAGCGTCTTGTGTGGGAACCAGGTCCAGTGTCTCCAGCTCAATCAGCATGACCTTCCAGTGGAGGGAGATGTGTTGTTGCCTCAGCCCCCTCTCCTCCTCCCTCTGGAGGACAACCCCCTCCGCCCTTCCCCATTGGAGCACGTCCGTCTGCCAGACCGTGACGGCCGGGCATCTGGGGGACTTCCACCTCATAGTAATCACCCTAATTGCCAAGATGAGGTCCAGATCCACATAATTTAGCCGCACCTTCTGAACCCTGGAGCGCCTGCGAAGGCCCACCAGGCAAGACAGGGCGTCGTCTGGGACCGGTAGTTGTGTCACTGTGGTTAGGGAGTGTCGCACCCCCTCCCGGTAGCCCAGCAGTCGAGGACAAGACCATGGCATATGGAGAAAGCCCGACTCATCTCCTCTACATCTGGGGCAACAATGGGGGGAGTCAGGGGAACATGCGGTGTATCCGCTTCGGCATAAGGAACGATCTATGCAGCACCATCGTCTGTATGAATGTGAGCCGTGCATTACGTGATACTTTTTTGGGATACTCCAGTACGCTTTTCCATGCGTGGTCTGTAATCTCTGCACCGGAGTTTGTCCCCCATTGTTCCCTAAGGGAGGTAAGAGCGATTGATGCCTGTGCTGATGTTCTGTAAATTACAAATTTGTTCGTGCTCAGCCTCCATTTTGTAGTCGCCGCCATTTTATGTTGCCCTCACTAAGGCAGCGCGGCGAACGCGATGTTTTTGTCATTTCTGCATTTACGTGTCAGGTGGCTTCCTTGCCTATGTTTACTGACGAGTGTCAGGGTCTGGCCGAGTACACTAATTCCTGTCTGAGCTGATTAATCCCCGCCCGGACGATTTGTTGGTTCACACCATTGTTTCCTCTAAGTTATCTTATCTGCTGTCCTTCGCTACATGTCTCATGCATTCTCCTGTTTCACGACTGTCCTTCTACAACATGCAGCTGTGTTTTCTCTACTTGTAAATCGAATTGTGTGGATTCATTTGTAATTTGCTTAAGGGGTCGAGTGACAAACGTAACCGGGAACTTGAGTTGCTTTGGACTTAAAACATTGTCTGTAAAGTTTGCCTATAGCTCATGCTCTTGCGTGATGATATTTTGCATTGTGTTGTACCGTATATAAACCTGTGCGCCACGGAGTTAAGTGGTAGTCTCTTTTGAACCTCGTTATACCAACGACTTCTAAGACCACTGTACTAGCTGCATAAATATCATCTTCTACGCCAGACGAAGAGTCCGTGTCTCTCTTTCTGACAAGGCAGGTGAATCCCGGGGATTTAGGCATACCCTGCACCGCCGGGCCTTAAGGCTGCGGTTCTCCAACTGGCGCCCAATGTGGGGCAACTTCAGTGGTAGCGGTTGAGCCCGAGGGTTGTGAGGAGCCCCGCAAGAAAATTCCGGAGGAAGTGCACCACATGATCGACCCCTGTATGTCGGAAGTGGACCAACTGTCTTTTTCAGCGTGGCTACTCCTTTCCGACGGCTGCTGACAACTGCTGCCCTGACTGCCTTGGACCCTTCAGATGATGTTTGGTAAAGCGAGACGATAGACGGACCTTCGCTGTTGTAGGACGATCCTTAGTTAAGTATTTGGTGGGTCGCTCCCACAAAACTTTGTTTTGTTTTGTTTTTGGGTTTTTATTCAGGTATTGCAATAGCTGAAGCCAAGGGGTAAGTACGTTTGTACTGTTTCGTTGATTTACACCCCTTGTTGTTTGTGAGCAGTCTAGAGAAGTAACGATGCCTGGACTGAGTAAGTTTAAAAGAATTTGTTGCTTAGGTTGTACGAGGGATTCCCAGTTGGAGGAATCATGTCCGATCCCTCCAGTTGGAACTCTCACTTATGTGCTTTATTCGTAACATGGTATTGGCCCCATTACCTTTAACAAGACATGGGTCCGATACACGAAGAATAGTGGAGTTTTGAGTTGGCCCCAGAATGGTAGTTTTGACCCCGCCATACTAGATAATTTAGAAACGATTCTGTTTAGAAGAAAAGCCCGGCTGGCAATATTTGACTCTTTTCGCCTTTGGCGTAAGGAAGCCAAACAGAAAGAAATTAAACAAGCAAAAAAGGATAAGAAAGCACAAGACATGTCAATTATACAGGCTGCTCAGCAGTTTAAAAATAACGAAGTAAACGATGCGAATGAGATACTGGAGAGACAACATCGTATGGCGATAGATAGATGCTATCCGATGTTGCCTGCTTCCTCCCCAGATAAAAGTCAGGAACTAGAAGAAGATTCCCTAATGTCTTGTTTATTGAATTCACCTCCGCCCTATGCCCAAAATCCTAATGCACCTCCATTACCTCCTCCTATCGCTCAACCAGTGGTTGCTCAAATGCCGATTGTTCAGCAACCGGCTCAGCCTACTAATGCTTCTTTACCTGCCTCTGCTCTGTCTTTGCATCCTGTAATTCCGCCCCTACCTCCTCTACCATCGCCCACTCTTCCTCCTCAGTCGGCTACGTTTCAGTCTCCGTTGCCTTCTGCATCTGTAATGCCTCCTATTCTCTTAAGGGATTCTCCTACCTCACATAGGAGAATAGCAGATGCTGTTTTCTCCTCTTCTTGGGTCTTTGAATTTGTCTCCAGTTTTCTCTAGACGACAATCTCTTTGTCAACTTCCTCTTACAGACGAAAAAGTGGTTTTGGGTTCCCTCGCTCGTAAATGGATTGAGCATGGAATGGAATATAGTACAGAAGATATCATGAGCTGTTTCCATCAATGGGTAGAGCCCACGCAAAGATACGTTTTTAATGTTATGTGTCAAACTCTTATTAAAGGTTGGGAAGATATGGAGTTAGATACGGTCCCTTCGGAGCTACTGAAGTTACAAGCTGGTTTCGATAGAGGTTTTATTGTATTGTATGTATTGTATTGTATGTGTACTTATATAGCGCGGTCCTGTCACCCCAAGGGCATCCTGGCGCTTGAAATCAACGTTAACACCACATACGCTGCTCAGACAACCCTGGGGAAAAGATGGGTTTTCAGGGCTTTTCTAAACGGAAAGAAGTCCCTTTGGCTTCTTAGGGACAGTGGCAGGACCGGGAGTTGAAGAAGCGGTGAATAGACTTGTTGCGTTTCGAACAATGTTTCTGTCCTTGTCTTTTTTCGAGACGGATCCTACTAATAAATGAGGTATTAAGAATTATCCAGTGCGTGAAGTTCCTCCTGTATGGAGAGAAGCGGTGCTTGGTCCACCTCCTGTCCCTGCTCATTTCCAGCGTATATGGGTCCACGAACCTTGGAAAAGGTCTGAAGTATTGGCACTTAAACAAACTCTTCCGGGCAGATGTCTGTACCTACCACACAGAGAGAAGTGCGTGCCTTTTTGGGTATCACTTCCTACTGTAGACAATGGATTCCCAATTTTTCACTTTTGGCTAAACCATTGGTGGCACTAACGTTGAAAGATACGCCCCATCCGCTCCCTTGGACGGATGAATGTCAGAAAAGTATTGTGGATCTACGTACTGCTCTGTGTTCTGCGCCAGTGTTGGGTAACCCGGATTATAACAAATCCTTCACACTGTACGTTCACGAGAAGGAAGGTTGCGCATTGTCAGTTTTGACACAGCAATTCGGAGATAAGCAGAGGCCATGTGCTTATTTCTCCGCTACGTTTGACCCATTAGCTAAAGCTTTGCCCAGTTGTCTTAGAGCTACGGCAGCTGCGGCGATTTCTATCAGACAGTCTGCCGGATTAGTGTTGGATAATACACTCATTGTTATGGTTCCACATGCAGTGGATACCTTGCTAAATAGAACAAAAACACAGCACCTCACGAGTGCTCGTTTGTCTGGATACGAGCTGACACTTTTAGCGAGTCATGTGCATATTAAAAGATGTAACACGTTGAATCCAGCTACATTGTTGCCACTCCCAGATGAGAAAGATGCTCAAGAAAAACATGATTGTTTTCTCCGAACGGAAGAAGAAACGAAGGGTAGGATTGATCTAAAGGACACTCCGCTCAAGGACCCGGATGGGATCCTATGGGTGGACGGTTCTTGTTTTAAGCTTCCAAATGGGGAGACTACTTCTGCCTATGCTGTCACTACATTATGCACAATTGTTGAGACTGCACGTATTGGACATAATTCAGCCCAAGCAGCTGAAATAATAGCCTTGACTAGAGCGTGTGTGTTGTCAAAGGGAAAGAGAGTGAATGTGTACACAGATAGCCAGTATGCTTTTGGCGTTGCGCATAGCTTCGGTAAGTTATGGAGGGAGAGAGGATTCTTTACCTCTCACGGGACGAAGATCCAGCATAGTCAGTTAGTAACTGATCTTCTTGAGTCACTTACCTTACCTGCACCGATAGCGATCATAAAGTGCAGCGCACATAAGAAAGTCATAGATGATGCGGGCCGTGGAAATGCGTTTGCAGACGAGGTAGCTAAAACTACAGCAAGAAACATCACTAGCCGAATGTACGTGGCAGGTCCTGCAAATTGGGTTAGGGACATTGGAATGTGTGAAGACACGATTGAGAGTGTGAAAACGATTCAGGGAGAGGCTACTGAGAAGGAATTGAGTACGTGGAAAGAAAGTACGGGAATGTTAGATTCAATGGGTTGTTGGACAGAGTTGTCGGAACATCAGCGATGGTTATTACCAGACGCTTATGTATATTGCCGGTTGTGACCATGGCTCATGGCCCAGCCCACATTAGTGCGAAAGGCATATGTAAGCTCTTGGCTCCTGTGTGGCAGAATGTAGGAATCCCAAAATGTGCAGAGAATGTGGTTAAGCATTGTATTGTTTGTTTAATGCATAACCCAGGAAAAAGTACCCCAACTCCGGCAGGTCATTTTGCTCCCCCGTCATATCCTTTTGAAGTGTTGCAGATCGATTACATTCATATGGATCGCTGCAACAACCTTAAATATGTTCTGGTGGTGGTATGTTCCTTTTCCCGCTGGATAGAGACCTACCCCTTGAAAGATAACACTGCATTGTCCACTGCTAAGTGTTGCTTAAAGAATTCTTCCCCAGATTCGGTTTGCCGCGAGTTGTCTGGAGTGACAACAGAAGTGAATTTGTGGGCCAAAGTATGCAGAAAGTGTGTTCTGGCCTTGGTATTAGACAAAAGTTCCATGCGGCAAACCATCCACAGTCAGCGGGTTTAGTTGAGTGTTATAATGGTACACTCAAGCTTAAACTAGCCAAGATTCAAGCCAGTACGGGCCTTGCCTGGTCAGATGCCTTGCCCCTAGCTCTTTTGTCAACCGGAACTACTGTGCACTCTCGTATGGGACTTAGCCCATATGAAGTGGTTTTTGGACGCCCAGCGAATGTTTGGGGTGTCCCTCGTCCCAAAAGATATTCAGATATACCATATCCTTTGTTGACTGACTATTTGCATGACTTGACAACTAAATTGAGTATTATTCGTCAACAGGTACAAAGTGCTCTGCCGGAGGCCTCCACAGACCCAGGCCACACCATTTTGCCCGGTGACTGGGTCTGCGTCAAAAATTTTCAACGGACTAAGAATTTGGAACCTCGTTGGTCTGCGCCTACGCAAGTTTTGCTCGTCACCCGCACAGCTGTAAAGGTGGTCGGCAAGCGTAACTAGGTGCATGGCGTGCACTGCAAGAAGGTGCCACTGCCATTACCCTTTGACCAGTGGATCCGCAGTGGTGTAAGGGAATCTGAGTCCGCAGCAATTCCTTGTTGTGTGCCCTTCAGTGATGCTCAAATTTATGGAACTCAGTCCGAGAAAGTAGATGACGACATTCTTCAAGCTGCTGTGCCTGAGCATCTTCGAATAGACACTACCAATCCAGAAACTCTGTTCAAGGACCCGGATGGGATCCTATGGGTGGACGGTTCTTGTTTTAAGCTTCCAAATGGGGAGACTACTTCTGCCTATGCTGTCACTACATTATGCACAATTGTTGAGACTGCACGTATTGGACATAATTCAGCCCAAGCAGCTGAAACAACAGCCTTGACTAGAGCGTGTGTGTTGTCAAAGGGAAAGAGAGTGAATGTGTACACAGATAGCCAGTATGCTTTTGGCGTTGCGCATAGCTTCGGTAAGTTATGGAGGGAGAGAGGATTCTTTACCTCTCACGGGACGAAGATCCAGCATAGTCAGTTAGTAACAAAACGAGCAAAACACGCTACAATTTGAGGTCGAGAGTTGACCAAAGGAACTGAACACTTCGAACACTTTTTTTTCCCTTAATTACTTAAAGACATTTTTCTTGGACTCTTTTGCCTTTTTTGTGTGTAATATTTAGCATTAGATGTGCCATCTGTCTCCGTCGCAGGGTCACGGTAGGAGACTCAGACTGTAACCTGGTTTTTGTTCTTTTAGTAAGTGGCTAGTGCCTCAGGATATACAGAAGAAAATAGCTGAGTGATTGAGGAAATTGCCGTGAGCGACATTTTTTTGTAGATAAAGATGGATGGTACAACAACCATAGGTAGGGAAAATAGAAAGCAGGAAATGAGATTGAAGTATTGTAAATTATTGCGTAGTCGATTTGGCGTAACTTTGTGTGTTTTTATGCTGTTGTGTATTTTATTAGCCTGCACAGGTTGGATTGTACATGTTCTGCAGCAGAGAAATGTTGCTAATTCTACAACTTCTTTGCCTTCTCGTCTTTCTGTCTTCTCTCACAAAATGCATGTTCTACCTCCTCATGAACAGATAAGGAGAGCTGAATATATGAATAATATGTTTATTCAGTTGCTACACCAACATCAGTTGGCTATTAATATGACTGACTGTTGGGTGTGCGGACTTATGCCACACAATACACGAAAGGGAATGCCGTATTTGGTTCTTCCTTTCTCATATGAAGGTTCAGCTTGGGCCTATTTGACTATGTTTTCAGCTGCATACCACAACAGACTTAGAAGCCCTGTAAGGACTTCTGGGAATGGATTGGATTTCAGCCACAGCTCCCTGATTAAAGGTATAGTGGTAATGGCCAAGATTATAGAGAAGAGCAAGATTCCGTTAGACGAGAAAAGAGCTTATGACGGATGGAACGTTACCCACTATGTTTCTAGTCTTTGCGACAAACTAAAAAGGGTGAGTCTTCTCCAGTATGGACTGTACCCCATCAAGGTAATTTTTGTCTCCAAGTCAACAGTAAGAAAGCGGATACGAAGCAGAGTTGTTTGTACACCTACATTTTCTCGTCCCCTGATTTTCCTCCATTGGTTCCGTCTCAAGGAACATATTTTGTGTGTAATGACCGAGCTTATACATGGCTCCCTTCCAACTTTTCTGGAACCTGTTATATAGCCTTTCTTCTTCCCCCTACATATACGGCTCCATCAGACCACCATAGAGTTAGACATAGCCGAGGTATATTCGATGCCAAGGACACGGTAGAACAAGAGGGAGGAGACGTCCTTAAAGGATTCCTTCCCTTTTGGGGCCCGATGGTCAACAGCAGAAACATCAGGCAATTGGTTCGTGTGGTTGAGACCACTATTAATGTTACTGCAGGTGCGATAGGTAACATTACAGCAGAGCTTCAGGCTGACCGTCTTATGACGTTACAAAATCGTATTGCGCTAGATGTGATCTTAGCAGACCGAGGAGGCGTCTGTAGATTGATCGGATCTAGCTGCTGCATTTATATTCCAGATGATGCTCCGGCAGTATACCAAGCCATTTCCAAATTGCATACCGTCTCCGAGTCGATTCATCAGGACGAAGGAAATTGGTCTCTTATGGGATGGTTTCGGGGAATACTGTCAACTTGGGGATGGAAGATCTTAACATTCCTTGGGGCAATTTTGGCCATCATATTCTCCTGTTGTCTGAGTGTTCAATGCGGTCCTGCAGTTTGTGGCCTCCTGGCTACTTTATGTGTGTCGCAACCTGTAACACAGAGGACAGAGAATATTAGGATGATGGTGCAGCAACAGCTTGAGGATTTTATCAACATCGATGCTGATTCCGACTCAGATTAGCATGAGTTGATTTGTTCTTGCCTGAGTAATGGCAAAAGGAGGGACTGAGGTTCTGTAAATTACGAATTCGTTCGTGCTCAGCCTCCATTTTGTAATCGCCGCCATTTTATGTTGCCCTCACTCAGGCAGCGCGGCGAACGCGATGTTTTTGTCGTTTCTGCATTTACGTGTCAGGTGGCTTCCTTGCCTATGTTTACTGACGAGTGTCAGGGTCTGGCCGAGTACACTAATTCCTGTCTGAGCTGATTAATCCCCGTCCGAACGATTTGTTGGTTCACACCATTGTTTCCGCTAAGTTATCTTATCTGCTGTCCTTCGCTACATGTCTCATGCATTCTCCTGTTTCACGACTGTCCTTCTACAACATGCAGCTGTGTTTTCTCTACTTGTAAATCAAATTGTGTGGATTCATTTGTAATTTGTTTAAGGGGTCGAGTGACAAACGTAACCGGGAACTTGATTTGCTTTGGACTTAAAACATTGTCTGTAAAGTTTGCCTATAGCTCATGCTCTTGCGTGATTATATTTTGCATTGTATTGTACCGTATATGAACCTGTGCGCCACAGAGTTAAGTGGCAGTCTCCTTTGAACCTCGTTATACCAACGACTTCTAAGACCACTGTACTAGCTGCAGCTAATAAATACCATCTTCTACGCCAGACGAAGAGTCCGTGTCTCTGTTTCTGACAAGGCAGGTGAATCACGGGGATTTAGGCGTACCCTGCGCCACCGGGCCTTAAGGCTGCGGTTCTCCAGTGCCCATACTCCAATGTATAACCAACACACCAGATGTCCCCCAGGTCCCATGTAGTATAGGAGGTGTACAAGGTTGTGCTGCGGGGTTCAGTCCTCTGTGGGGCCCAAGTGGCTCTAATGTAGTGTGTGATAGCGGCATGTAGCAGATAGAGGCGTGGTGGCGCCCCAGTGGCCTGCAAAAAGGAATCATAGTCCATCAGTGTGCCATCTCCGAAAAAAGCTCCTACCTCTTTTATCCCACTGTCCGCCCAAGCCTGGAGTCTAGTCCGTGTGAGTCTCCCCTGTGGTGTGGGCAGGTCTATTAAAGGTATGTTCCCAGCGTATGGGGTTGCCCCAGATGTGTAAGCCAAGGCCTTTTTCCAACAGAGCAGGGCAGTCCGCAGTAGGGGGGGGCAGTCGGGAGGGATCAGGGCCCTAGGCAACAACAGGGTGTGCAGTTCCCCTCTATCTAGCCTCTGCGGTGTGAACCCAATCTCGCATAAGTTCCTCCCTGCAGTCCAATATGACAGCCACTGGAGTTGGCTAGTGTAGTAGTAACCCCGGAAGTGGGGGACCCCAGGCCGCCACTCTGCGTTCCCAGCTGAAGTTTCCGAAGACTTATCCGTCTCCGACCCGCACCCCAGATGAGGGTAGTCAGCATTGTGTCCAACATAGTAAAAATGGGTTGTGGGAGAACTACCAGCAAATTCACAAAATAGTATAGCAAACGAGGTAGCATCACCATCTTTGAGATGGCGACCTGCCCCATTACTGAGAGGGGCAAAGAAGACCAGAATCCCAAACTGGCATGGAGCCCCGTTATTGCCCACTGGATATTACCTTCTATCTGGTTCTCTTGCATTCTATACACATAAATACCGAGGTATTTAAAGGTAGTGGGAGCCACCGAAAATGAGTAAGTGCCAAATTGTAAATGAGTAATGTGTGGTGTTTCTTGGAAAAAGTAACTGGTTGATTTGTCAGGGTTTATAGCCAGACCAGACAGGCGTTAGTAAATATATCCTGGAGGGGGGTCGCATCAGGCGTGAGGTCTCGCAAGTATAAGAGCATGTCGTCTGCATAGATTGATAATAAACACTATCGACGCAGATACCGAGCTGGGCCGCCGATCTTCAAAGAGCCAGGGCCAGCGGTTCTAATGCCAACACAAACAACAAGGGGGACAGAGGGCACCCCTGTCTTGTGCCACGATGAATATTATACGCATAAGAAATGTAGCAGCCCGTACGGGCCCTAGCCGTCGGGGACGTGTACAATAAACTGACCCATTTTAAATATGTGTCTGGAAATCCAAAGCGCCGCAACACCGCAAACATGAAATCCCTTGATAGGCAATCAAACGCCTCCCTGCGGTCTAGTGCAATACACCCAGCGTGGCGGTGGGCCTGTGGGGTAGCCGTCATTACTGCATTCAACCGCCTAGTGTTAAGCGAAGTACTGCGGTTTGGGAGAAAACCGCACTGATCACTGTGATTAATCGCGGGGAGGTGCGGTTCTATACGGTTGGTGAGGGCTTTACTCAATATTTTGTATTCAGTGGCTAGCATAGAGAGGGGTCTATAATTTGACATGTCCAATCCGTCCAGTCCCGGCTTGGATATAGACATGACCAGCGCCTGCATCGTGGAATCCAGTAAGCGGCCCGTCTCCAGAGCCGTCTTATAGACAGTCTCCAGTGTAGGCACCAAGGACTCTGCGTAGGTAAGGTAGAACTCAACAGGGAGTCTGTCCAGACCCAGCGTTTTATTATGATTTAAACCTTTAATCGCGGCACGGATCTCCTGTTGAGTAATAGGACCGTCTATGTTTTTCTGTACTTCCTCCGAAAGGACTGGGAAGGGGAGGTCTTGAAAGAAGTCAGCAACGAGAGAGCTGTCCACCAAGGGGGGAGTTGCATGGAAAGGCGTTATTTATGTAGGCTTGTGTGTGGACTACGTGTCCCGTCGTGGTGTGGATACTAGATATGGTCGGCGTGTCTGGTCTGTCACTAACCATGCAGGCCAACAGGGTACCAGCTCTGTCCACCTCTGCGTGTTTACGCTGAGGATATGCTCTGTAGTCTATAGTCCGCAGCGTCTCCAGAGTTTCTGAGTGGTCTATGTGAGCGGATTGTAGCAGCTCTCTCTTGGAAGGGTCTAACACTGCCTCCCTCTCCAATACGTGTAACCTGCCTTCAATGTCCTGCAGCCTCTGGTGTATTTCTTGTCTAGCTCCCACCAGCTGTCCTATCGTTGCCCCTCTAACCACTACCTTCAGTGCATCCCATTCAATCAGGCGTGACGTTGCAGTGTTCCAATTTTCAGTTAAGCAATTGGTAACAGTGTAGGCGAGTGTCGTGCGAAATGGGGCGTCTTCGAGCAGGTGTGGGTGTAATTTCCAGGTGGGCACCGGGGTAGGTACCATGCCCCATCGAAGGGTGAGCTCCAGGGGACTATGGTCGGAAAAGGACTTAGCTAAGTATGTGGAGCTGTGGACCTTCGCAAGAAGTGAACTTGAACAGAGGAACCTATCAAGTCTAGTGTGGAGGCCATGCCCCGGGGAGTAGAATGAGTATTCCTTGTGTGTCGGGTAGAGACAGCGCCACGCGTCTGACAGTGTCCACCCACCTGCCCATGCGGTGACTTGGTCCGTTATCTTACCAGCGGTTGTACCGTGTAGGAGGGGGTGTGATCTATCCAAGCCAATATCCAGGACTGCATTCCAATCGACTCCCAGCACCCAGGGAATCCCGACCCAGTCAGGCAAAACCCCACTCAGCCTGCTCAGAAAGCGGTCTTGATCAAAATTAGGGGCATAGATACTCCCAAGGACCACTAGGGAACCATCAAGTGTGCCCTTTCACTATTATGTACCATCCCTGATCATCTATCCGGCGTTCAAGTGCAACAAAGGGAACCCCATGCCGTACCCAGATAGTTGCCCCTCTAACGAAAGCTGAATAATTAGTGGAATAGATGGTACCCCTCCATTTTTTCCTCATTTTCTGCGTTTCAGAGTCAGTTAGGTGAGACTCTAGAAGGAATGCTACTTGTGTCTTACGCCTGAGGAGGAATGCCTGTGTGCAGTGTCTTTTCTGTATTGCTCCCAGGCCCCTTACCTTCCATGTCAGCAAGTTGTACGACCCTATTGTGGTGGCAGCCCCCGTCATGGTCCCATGCGGAAGCGGAGTTCAACTCCCTGTGACATTAGCAAGGCAGTACTGACCAGGAGTCCCTTTTCCCCAACATTTAGAACAAAACTCGGCACAACTCCTAAACCGCGCTGGGCCCAACAGTGGTGCACAAATGGTACATAACAAATAACGGTGCATACGCCATGAGGGAGTTAGCCAACCTTACGTCCAAACATGATCTTCGAATGGCCCAAGGCTCAATGGCTCAACGGTACCCTGTCTCCCGTGGGGGGGTGGTAGTGTACTTCAGGGTGGGTGGGGCGCTAGCAGCAGCATAGCAAGAGTAATATTAAATATCTCAAAGACCCCATCAGGCATCTTGGACTCTAGGTGGCACACAATCCTGTGAATATAGTGACAGAGCTTACGGCTAGCATCCCTTATAACGATAACTGTCCCCTCTAGTATACCAGTTCATACAGTGAGCTATCTCTTTAAAGGATACAATAGTCTTTCTGTTGCGGGGTGGGTTCACGCCGTACAGCAAAGTCGGTAGTAGGAGTCCCAGGTACCGGTGCCCCAGCTACTCTCCTTACTCATCAAGCAGGTCGTCTGCTGCTCTCGGGGTGATGGTGGGGAAGAGCATGACACTATGGTCAGAGGCTGATTGTATCGTACTGTCCTCTGAGACTTTAGCAATCTTGTTTGAGTCCTCGCGGAAGGAGCCAGCACCAGCAGCGCCCCCTCCTGGTTCTTCCGCTGCTGTTCTCGTGAGGGTCCCGCTCCGCCCTTCCCTCGGTTAGTGCCCTGTGTTCTTCTAGAGGTCCGCTTAGGGAGCGCTTCGGAATCCTATGAGGAGCCCTCTCCGTGCGGCCAGCTTAGCTAGAACCGATACACATGACCTCCATCCATTTTTCCACGTCCGCCGGGCTTTCGAAGAAGTGAGTCTTCTTTTCGTGTATCACCTTCAGTCGGGCAGGGTATAGGAGGGCGTACTTGAGTTGCGCCGACAGTAGCTTTTTCTTCACCGCCTGATAGGAAGACTTCTGTCTTTGCACCATCACAGTGTAGTTCGGATAAAGAGAGACACAGGAGTTTTCGTACTGGATGAGCGTCTTTTCTCTAGCCTTCTGCGAGAGCATGTTGTGGTCCCTATAATTGAGTATTTTTACAATCAGAGGTCGGGCGGTGCTCCAGGTTTGGGTTGTCCCATCGGTATTCTGTGTGCCCTTTCAACGCAGAAGTAGGGGGAGAGTCCCTCTTGAGCCACATGTTCCCGGAACCATGTTTCCATGAAGTCAGCCGCCCTATTCCCCTCGCTGCGCTCCGGCAGACCAATAACGCAGATGTTGTTGCGTCAGTTTCTGCCCTCCGCATCTTCCACTCGGTCCATGAGCGAGGTAACCTGCTGCTGGAGCCGCTGCAGGGAGGACGAGTGGTCCGCCATCGTAGGAAAGAGGTCGGCCAGGGATTGGTCATGGTCTTTAACTGTGTCAACCAGTTTGGCATGGTCCGCCTTCAGCAGTGTCAGTCCCGTAGTGAGCGTACCCATCTGTAGCTCCATCGCGGTCCTTGAGTCCCGTATCTCCTGCAGGATGAGATCCAGTTTATCTGGCGTACCCCCGGTGTGGTCAGTCAGGGTCTCCCTCGGTGAGGGGGGTCTGCTAGCCTGACCCGACATGATGGAAGGGGGGTCGGCACTCTGTTGTCCCTCCGCCGTCTTAGCCCGGTTTCTCCCCGTTGCCCGACGTCACCACCTGGCCTCCCGGAGGTGATTCTCCAAAGCTGGTCCTATGGAGGTAACAATCACACTCCTAGGATTAATACTGCGCAACTGTACACTTCGGGTATACGCTAGTGGGGGGGGGGTAGCCCCTTCTTCAGAGTGGTCAAGGCCCCAGCCAGGCAGCGGAGCGCAGCGCCAGAGGGTTACAACTCCCTGAGCAGAGTAACTAAATACAGTGGCTCATGGGGCCACCCGAATCGCCATCCGCTCGCCCCCTCTCTGCACAGGTCTCTCCTCGTCCCACTCGTGCCCTCGACAGCGTGCACCAGTCGGGTCTCCGGGCTTCAGTGGGTGTCTCCTAGTCCTCCGCACCTCACTAGAGGGGCTTCCGTCGTGTATGATCTCCGGGGTAACGGGGGAGGGTGATCAGTCAGCCCGGGGCCCCCAAGTCACAGACTGGTCCCGGGCCACTCCTGTAGCATTGAACCGCCAGTCAGTCTCGCCCCCAGTACTGCGCACCCCACCGCCAGCCCGTCTCCACTACAGGGCCGGTAGCTGCTGCAGGCCTTCAGGGCAACAATAGTCACATATTGCCCCAGGCGCGGCTCCGTCCATCTCCGCACCTCTCAACCTATGGGGGGGGTCACACTTGTGGCAGAGCAGAGTCTAGCGGCCTTCAGGTCTGCCGCGTTTAGCCTCAGCGCACAACCTCAGCACCTCGCCACCTCACCTGCTCCGCTTCCCGGCCGCACACCAGCAGGACGTTACTCCTTCGTGGAGCCCACCGCAGCCCAGGAAATTACCCGGGTCTTCAATAACCCCTCTGTACCTCTCAGCGGGGGCGAAAGTCGGGGCAGTGATCCAAGGAAAGGAGCCGCCGCTCGTCGGGTGACATGGAAGCCCGGCCCAGCAGCACCTCCCACCGGCGGACTCTGTAATCCAGCTCCCGGCTCCTTCCGACGTCACAGGACAGGTAGGCCCAAGGTCGTATCAGCCTCCCGGGCACTCCGCAGCAACTGTCGAGCCGCCAACACCACTACCGGGGGCTAAGAACATCCATGCCAGCAAGCCCCCACCAGATGCGGCCGTGGAAACAGCGTATAAAAGCAAGTTCCCCCCGGGAGAGTCCTGAGCTCTACTGAGCCACGACCGCCATTGCCGGCGGTTAGCCACGCCCCCCCGGAAACATTTCTATTGGTGATGTAACATGGAATGTCTGGGGGTAAAGCTCTGGAGCTGGCAGCTGGTTTTAGGTGTGAGCTGCTGGAGGTTACAGAAGTATTAGATAATAAAGAAAATTGAATTTACACCTGTGTAGGTGTAAATTACTACAAAATACTCGTGTTTCTGGAGCAGACAGTGATCAGTCAAAGAGGCCTGACGTTAGACAGTGGGTGAGGATACTCTTTGGTGTACGTATTATTACTGAAAGTACCTCTCCAGTAGCAACAGAGTATATGCACTCAAAAACATCATATATATTCACTATCACTCATCATTGCACTCACACATTCATTCATCCACCCGCTGACTCAATCTTGCATCAACCCACTTAACTACCTATAATAATATCACATAAATTCAACAAGCATATGCTAGAAAATTTAAAAGATCCATAAATGCTTCCATCTAAATGTGGTGGACATATACTTGCAATAAAAAAAGAAAATATAGAAGAGTGCAGCTATCTTGGAATCTTATTGTCCATTTAGTATCATTGTTTAAAAGTTCCAACATAGACGCCATATTTAGAAGCAACATGTGGGCCACTTTGAAACAGTAAAACAATAATGCACTATTTATAATACTGTTACAACATGGCTTCAAAGTAAACACAGAATTAGCCAGTTATAGCTCTGTGGACGAAATCCGCCTTTTCAGCATTGTTACCGTGCATTTTTCATCTTTCTTTGGATTTTGTTTTTGCTGACATTAATACTCTATGGACTGTGATGCTGCTATTCAGTGCCACAGGGCATGTGTTATTTTCTAAAATGGTACTGTCAAAACTGGTTTAACTTTCTTTTAAATTCACGGTAAATGGCACATAAAAAGTACCAGTGGAATAAAAGGCTAATGTTGTATGTGGGCTACAGTGTGCACTTACAACACCCACATATGACACAAATATATGGCTGCAAGGAGCATCACTGTGCTCTGGCTGAACTGTAGTTTAAACACACTACATTGACACATGAAAAGAGAAAGTGCCTTTGTCATGTAGGAAAACCTGTTGCTATTTATGAATTATGGTGGAATCAGATTTTTGATAACTTCAATAGAAAAGTAACTTTGAAAACATGCTTTGTGCTGTTTGAGGCAGAATTGGCTTATAACTGGTTTTGCTGTTCATCTCAACTGCAGAGGCTCAATACAGATTCCTTGCTGAAGTTAACATCCCTGCCCTTCAAAGGACAATCGATTGGCCTTTGGGCGCAAGGAAGCACAGGTGTTATCAACAACTGGCCACTTAGCAGGGATTAGTCATCTGGGATGGTTACAGGAACAACTGGCAGAGCAAAGGACAGCCAAAACACTCTAGATAGCTCGATAAATAACTTATGTAGCTCTGATCTTTCAATCTGTGTGTCATCCACATCATCTTACAGTCAAATTTTATCTGCTTTTGAGGGGGTCGTAGTAACAGTAGGGTCTTTGCTGATGGTGCCAGCAAAAGGGCATGCTGGAAACAATCCAAAATGGTTTGATCATTCTTGCTCCAAAGTTAACAGAGACCTTAAGATGGCCCTAAAAGCTAGACCCAGAGACCCGGCCCGTAGGCTATGCGCGCACAATATAAAAAAAACCTCGCATTATGGAAAAAAGAGGTAAAGGTAAGCACCTGGGAGTCCCTCCTAGATCCCAAAATCTTGGGTAACAGCGCTAGGTTTTGGGAAATCATCAATAAACCCCTGTTTGACGACCCAAGTAATATGGCCCTTGGCACAAATATTCCAGAGGAAGAATGGGTCACTCATTTCAGCGCCATTTTTAAAAGTGATAAGCCACAGACAGAGTATAACTCTATAACTCCTATGGAGAATTTTTTGCAATTTTCAATTAATGAGGTTGAAAAAGGAATTCAAGGCCTAACCTGTAATAAGGCCCCTGGGCCTGATGGCCTTGCCCCAGATCTTTTTAAATCCTGTCCATCACTATGGGCCCCAGTTCTTACCGCTGTAGTTAACGTGGCGGCAGTGTCTGGTTGCCCAAAGTCGTGGGGGACCTCTACTATAGTACCTGTATTTAAAAAAGGTGTTCGCAGCAGTCCACTTTGCTACAGACCAATATCCCTAATTAATTCTGTAGCAAAAGTAGTAGGGGGTGTAATTTTGAATAGATTAACAGCCTGGGCAGATGAAAATAACGTAATTTCCCTAATTCAATATGGCTTCAGGCCTGGTCATTCAAAGATTACCCAGTGTTTGAACCTGTATATGATCATAGGGAAATACACCATGGCCGGGGAAGGTACACTTCATATGGCATTCATGGATCTATGGTCGGCTTTTGACTGTGTAGATCGAGGTAGACTATGGGATGTCATGGCAAAAATGGGTATAGAGCAGAACCTGATTAACTTACTAGCCGATATGCATTCTGACACAAGAGCTAATGTCAGATACACACAAGACTTAAAAGTTTCGAGGGACTTTGGTATACACCGGGGCGTTCGCCAAGGGTGTATTTTAGCCCCATTCCTCTTTAATCTGTACATTAACGATTTAGAAGAGTGTCTCTTAGGCACAGGAGTTGATTACCCCTATGTTGGACGGAAAGGACTGCCGGTACTGCTCTATGCGGACGACGCAGTCCTGATATCCAGGACTGCAACAGGCCTACAAACTTTGTTAAAAGCATTTCATGACTTCGTGAAGTCACGGGACTTGAGTATTAACAACTCAAAATCCTATGTCATGAAGGTAGGCTTGGGGAGTAAAAAGCTAAACTCTTTTAACGTTAATGGGGGAAAAAATCCCCGTGGCTAAGACATTCTCTTATTTGGGTGTCCTTTTTGACCATCAGCTAAACTGGGGACCTGCAGTACAGAGGAAAATGGGAGAGGTAACCAGGGCTAATGCAGCCATACTTGACTTCGCAAGAAAAATGGGCAATAGTCCGGTGGCTGCACTGCTCCAACTCTATCAAGCAAAAAGCATATCTATTGCATGTTATGGGAGTGAGCTATGGGGGTTTACTTCTTCTAGAGGCCTGGAGGTTGCAGAAAATAGCTTTTTAAAACGGGTTTTGAGGGTACCAAGGGGCACAGGTAATTTTTCAGTCCATGAAGAATTGGGAATGCCCTATTTGAGCGACATAATAGCCATAAATCCCATACTTTGTTGGCTAAACTGCTGGAGAAATACTGAAATACCCCTTACCCAACAGATCCTGAAAGAAGCATTAACATGGGAAAATGGATCCAAAGTCCCCTGGCTCAAATATATCAGTAAATGTCTATTTGAACTTGGGCGGCCTGACCTTTTTGCAACCCCAGAGCTTATTACTAAATCTGACGTCATTTTTGTGAAAAAGACCATCACCGCTTCTAGATATTTAGCCCGGGAAGAGGCCGAATTAAAGAAAGACAGTGTCCGGAGACATATGTTATTAAAAACTTGCCTGCAAATGGAACCGTACCTGTCATGGTCTCTGACCGGTTATGATCGCTTTTTGCTCACGAGGTTCCGCCTAGATCTATTCCATCTTTTATTGGCCGTACCAAGGGGGGCCCATCGTGGCCAAGTGTTGCCACCTTGCGGCTGCGACCAAAAGTCTCCGCAAGATCTGGCACACTTTTTATTCATCTGCCCTTTTTATCTTGTACCACGGAAGTTATTTTTAAAACCAATCCTCAAACAATTGAACTTTGCACAAATTCGACCAGCACTTTACTACCTCCAACTACTAAGTTGTGACTGCACTTTATTTGTATGTAGCTTTTTAAAACTTGCAATCAAATTTAGGAAAAGTATGGAGGGATAATTGTGTTGCTGCCGAGAGAAATATTTTTAACCAATATAGTTATTTATATTTATACATTTTTAATGTATATTCTGTATGTGATCTCTTACTTTATGTGATACTCAGCAATATATGAATTTTATGTGTTAACTGTAAATTTATTGAAATGTGCTTTTATGGATGTTACTATGAACATTCGAATAAAGTTCTTTTGACTTGACTTGACTTGAAACTCTAGACTTACCTACCTCTTTTGTCTCTGTAGAGGCCAAATGGTGTTGACAGGATTTGCTTCCAATCATTCACAGGGCTCTCCTAGACCTACACCCCCACCAACCCCATCAGGAGGAAGAATCTGTTTGGATCCCGACAGATGAGCGGATACCTCATTGCTATAGGGGTGTAGTTTGGGAGAGTCAGAGACCTTTCTGGTAGAAGAAGGGATTAGCCATTTTGTATTTAGGGTTTCTGGGAATGTTTACTGTAAAGTGAAGAGGAAGTGCTGTAAAAGGAGGTAGACAACAGGTGAGAAAGTAGGCGATATTTGGAAGAGAAAATACTCCAATCACTGACTAGTGCACAGGATAAGAGTGGCACCTTATCACCTCCCCTTTAGAACATTCCTGAACCAGGGAAGACTACAGCTGAAGATGAAGGGCATATAAGAAAAATAAACCTCAAGGGCTTGTGACTCAAGACACTGGACTTTCCCTCCAAGAGTCAAGTGGTTGACCTCATGTTTATCTGCTAAAGGAATAAAAAAAAACAGAAGGCCCCCTGATGTCTAGAGGGCCCAGCTGACCACTGAGGAATGAACCCTGTAGGAGCTCTGTCTGGAGAAAGACCATATGCCTGGAAGCCTGACCAGAGGACCTAGGCTTTCAGAGCATGAACTGCACTAACCTGAATTCCTGATCTGATCCTAAGGGAGGGAAGTACTTTTCCACTCTTGTCCCTATTTATGGCAAATCATACCCAACAGAGATATGTTGGTTAGCAGTAGACCTGAGGAAAAGAAAATTGGATAAGGGAGAGAAACAGAGATATTGGCTATCACCACTCTGACTCATCGCTGTGCTGGACTTTATTATCTGCTGCAAATGCTGATGTCTGCTGGTTCACAGTGGATATCTAAAGAGACAATTAATATCTTTAGTTCACATTTCTGAATAGAGTACTCTTTCCCAGCTGTAGCAAACGATATACTTCAGGAATATAGCAATGTTCTAAACTCTCTGGGATACTGATGGAACTCTGGCATTCCTGGAACTGAAACAGAAATAGAATCTCAGAAAATGATATGCTTATGTTTTGTTATAATGTCACTCCCTTATTGATAAGGTAACTTTCTCTGTTGTGTGATTACACACTCTCAAGTGATAAGTCGGTTGGCCCTTGTGTTAACTTTTGAATCACCCAAGAAAGGCAGGAAAGAGGTTTGAGACTCTGGAAGACTGTGCAGTGGTGAGCGAGAAAGCTAGAATCACCTTTGATGATTCACATTAATCAAATCATGACTTCCCACCAAACATCTGTAAGCCACAGCCGGGTAACATATTCTACTCCTCTTACCAGCAGCAGTGTTGGGGGAAGTAATCAAGCAGTAGGTTCATGAGCAACAACCATAGTAAAAACTCGGCCTGTCCCCTAGCTCCCTGAAAAATATTCAGGAAATTGTTTTTTGTTGTTGTTGTTTTTGGTCCATTGTCAGTTACCTTGTTACGATAGCCCCAGTATTTTTTCCAACGTCAAGGCTGAAGTAACTTACATTTAAGTTTGACTTTACAAATGAAGGTATTGCTTGGAAGACTCCTTGAATTATTAATGGAAGTCCTTGGCTTTCTAATTATGGGTGATTCAAGCTTATATCTGAGAAGGGATAGGCTTTAGAGAAGGCCCATTTGGGGCTTCTCACTTTAATATGTGGAAATCAATATTTCATCTACTATATTAGTAAGTTCCATCAGTTAATGGTTGAAGCCGTTCGTACAGACAAAGTGCTATCTGCTGACTTTGATCAAGGCCTAAAGGAAAAGTTGCAGATGTCCTCACTTTGACCGTGAATAAACCCACTTCTACCAGAGCACTCATCGATTTGATCCTCCAAATCAAAGCAAAGCCAGAGAGCAGGAAGACGGAGAAGGGAGGGTTTCATCATGTCTGGCATACTCACAACGAGAAAGTTTGAGAGGAAAAATCCCTTAGTGTGGAAGCTATATAGGAAGGAGATTGAAGAAAGATTCTGACCACAGAGGAAAAGTATTGTCCACGGAAAAGGAACTTATGTCTCTATTGTGACAATGCAGAACATTAAATGCAACGGTGTCCTTATCTGTTGAGAAATGACATGTCCCTAGAAGACAGGCCAAAGGCATGCGTAACTAACCTACACAAATCTATCCTTTCAAAGTATTTTTTTTCCAACAAGTGCTAATTATCACTCGAGAAGATGCCATAACCATCCATGCTTTATTTTGAATTTATTGCATCTAATTGTTTTATGGATCATGCTTTCCTGTTGAAAGGCATCAAACCCCTTCTCACCTAAGCAATACCTGAAGACATAAAGAGAATTGAAGGCACCTCACTCAGTCCCTGAGCGGTACAAGAAGAAACCAGACCTCTATTTATGAGTACCTTTTGTGGGCATGTGGAAACAACTTTGTTTCCATGTCTCCAACCTTTCCCACTACACTGGGATCCGTTTGCCTGAGGCTCAGTAATCCTGTGAAAGATTGCAGACTACATGCATTTTGTTTTACACACCTACTCTTTAAAGAAGTGCTATCTAACACCAAGAGTTGCAAACGCTGAAATTGAAATGTTTTACTCTCCAAAGACAGATGCCATCAGAAAGGGAAGGGTCAGAATCAAAGAGAGATCATTTGTCGGCACATATCGACTTTGCTGATGTCTTCATTAAAAGAGAAGCAGGCACTCAGCCTCCTCTTTGAGAACATGATTGTGCCATAGATCTTGTACCCGGAGCAATGATTCAGCACAAATAGTCTACTCATTGACAACTGAAAAAGACAAACAGCTTCATCAATATTAATAAAAAAAACCTAGACAAGGGATTCATACGATTCCATGCCCTTGCTGGGGCCTCCATTTTTGTCATACCTAGTTAGCTGTGTGTTGACTGTTACTGCACTTTGGAGTTGGTACAGTCTCCCTCTCTTCTTATTGTTATTACTTACTTATGCCCGCTACCCCTCCTGGGATATAGGACATCAAACAGGACTCTCCAGTCACCTAAGTCCTGGGCTGTTCTTTCACTTTGACTCCAGGTGTAACCAATCCCCTTGCCGGCAGCCTCTAGGCCTCAGTGCCATGTGTTACTTGGCCTTCCGCTTTTCCTTTTCCTTTTCCCTTGAGGGTTTCAGGTCTGGGCCTTCTAGGTGGAGTTTGATGCAGGCTTGTGTAGGGTGTAACCTATCCAGCCCTAGCATCTTTTCATAATTTCTTCATGAGCAGGGTGTTGGAAAGTCTGCTGCCATAGGTCATTGTTGCTGATGATGTTTGACCAGCAGATTTGGAAGATTTTCCTCATGTAGGTGTTAATGAAGGTCTGGACTGTGTTGGTGGGGGTCACTGTCATCCTCCACGTTTTCGCTCCATAAAGAAGGACCAATTTTACGTTCCTGTTAAAAAGCCTGATCTTCGTGTGCAGTGTTAGGTCCTTGGAGCGCAGATCTTTAGCTGAATGAAGGCAGCCATTGTTTTGCCAGTTCTTGCCTTGACATCGGTGTCTGTACTGTCCCGCTTGTCTAAGATACTGCCCAGGTGGGTGAAGGCCTCAACATTTTCCAGTGCTTCTACTGCAAGAGTGACTGCAGTTTTGCTGCCCGTGTTAGCCTTCAAGATCTTGGTTTTTCCCTAGTAAATGTTGAGGCCAAGTTGTGCTGATGTGGCTGCCACCTTCTTAGGCTTCTCTTGCATCTTCTGATGGGTATGGGACAGTAGGGCCAGGTCGTCTGTAAAGCCGAGCTCATCGAGCTGCATCCAAGGTGTCCATTTGGTCCCATTTCTTCTCTTTGCTGTGGATGTCTTCATGATCCTCATGATCCAGTCTATGGCCAGCAGGAAGAGAAAGGTGAGGGCAAACAAACATGGCGGATTCCGGTCCTCACCAGAAAGGCTTTTGTGAGTTGTTCTTAATGAAGTATAATGCAGATTATTCCCTCGTAAGAGTTCCTGATCATTCTTGTGATGCACACCATAGTAATGTAGGAGTTTTCTAAGCGTCACTTTGTCCACGCTGTCGAATGCCTTCTCATTGTCAATTAAGTTGACATAGCTTGAGGAAATCCATTCCATCAACTTCTTAATGGTGATGCACAGTATTGAAATCTGGTCTGTACAGGATCTATCGCTGCGGAAGCCAGCCTACTGAGCTCGAAACTGAGAATTGACTTGTTACTTCATTCTGTTCAGAATGACTCTGGTGCACACTGCCTGGAGTTGATAAAAGATGTATTCCTCTGTAGTTTGTGCAGTAACTCAGGTCCCCTTTATTGGGGCTCTTGATAAGATATCTCTCCTTACAGTTGTAGTTCAAATAATGGGGTAACCCTGTGTCCCTCAGAACCTGGGTAATATAGACATTTCAAGAAAAAGCGGTTCTGTCGGGTAGACCTATTATTACTTCAAAATACAATATATGAAATACTGAAAAATTATTATTATACTCTCAACACACACAAGGAGAAAAAACAAAACTAGTACTCTTTAAATCCGTGCTCAATCTTTATCAGAATTACTTCATTCCGTTATGAGCTGTTTCTTTGTATCAAATGAAAACAAGTCATGTACAAAATACTGTTTAGTGACATTTGTGCATAGTGAAAAAGTGACTCAGTGCGCAATATATACAATATTAACAGGATATTATATCTAAAATTATTTCTGTAGAAGAGGCCAGAGTTCTATTTGGAACCACAGTTTCATCATTGTTGTGGAAACCGGGTCATTCTGGACCTAAAGATTACGTCGATGTTTCGACCCTTCTGTGCCCCTGTTGGTGGTCTCGGCGGGTCTTTATCAAGACGGAGAAGCGGAGATTATAGGTGCACTGTCTGGAAATGAATGAACAAGGTGTGTGTGAGAGCAGCTGCTAAAAAGAAATGAATCAATTCTAACACAGGGCTGGAGCGTTACTCACCCTGCCAGGCATGGGATTTCTATGCCTGAAGTGCAATGGCACAAAGGATCAATATGATTTAGTCCAATGCCACTGAAAAGAGAGGGAAATTCTGTTAGGGAATGCCCTTAGGTATAATCCCAAATAGCCAATGCATGCTGCAGAACAATGAGGAAACTCGATAGATGTGTTTCTGCAGTGCTGGTTAACTGTGCTGGTACCGCACACCAGGGCACAGAAGGGTCAAAACGTCGACGTAATCTTTAGGTCCAGAATGACCCGGTTTCCACAACGGGTCCACAAAAAAATAGAATGTGATTTCTGTGATTGATAAAGAAATCATGCAAAGACAAGCTTAAAGATCACCTGACATTTCTAGGCGTCCACACCGTGTCTTGCCTCTTGCGGCACTCCGATAGTGCCATTCCCTGATGCGAGTTCTGGAGGGCACACGAGGAGGCAGGTAGCGGCGATCGGTGACGGCCCGCCATTTTGGCTGTCCTGGTCTCTGCCTCGCCGCTCCACAGACCCGCGATCACACCGAGCATGGTCGTGACGCCACCCATCCATCGGCGGCGATCTGGGAGCTGGAGAGTCGATTGCTGCCCCCAACACCGCACTGAGGCACGAAATAGCCCCCGATCGGCAACAATCGCCTGACTCCAAAATGGCGTCCAGTGTTGAAAACGGCCGACGGAGCCGATCCTGAATATCTGGGGGTGTACAGCACCATCGGGACAGAGGTGAGCAGCGGACCACGCGCTTTCAGGGACAAACCTAAAGGGATTTTCTCTCTCTGCAGCAAGGACATAATTAACACACGAGGGTAAACACCCAACCGTTGCTGTGGACTGCCTTTCTCGGACTTGCAGCACTCTTCCTGGACTTTCAGACCTGGACCTCTGTGTTCCCCGCCATTTTCTTTTTATGACTCACTTCTTCTTCTACCTTTCTCCTCCGCCTTTTTAGCGATCTCTGACCTCCCCCTCTCTGTCCTAGTGACCTCTCTATTGTCTCTCCTGATGCCTACTTGTTACTATCTGCTTCCCTCTCTGGTTTGTCTCACTTTCCTGCCCTTCTCTGTCCCTCCCTTGGTGATGTGATTGTATATCCAGTCTTATCCCCTCCCTATGTATATAGAGATAACTCTAATCACTAGTATATGCAGTAGATGTGACTTTTAGAGTATATCCATGTGTATCCCCTCCCTATGTATATAGAGATAACTCTAATCACTAGTATATGCAGCAGATGTGACTTTTAGAGTATATCCATGTGTATCCCCTCCCTATGTATATAGAGATAACTCTAATCACTAGTATATGCAGTAGACCGTTGTGCTCTCTTCCATTGCTATGTGAGTCTTAGAGTATATCCAGGTGTATCCCCTCCCTATGTATATAGAGATAACTCTAATCACTAGTATATGCTGTAGACCGTTGTGCTCTCTTCCATTCCTATGTGACTCATAGAGTATATCCAGTCTTACCCCTTCCCTATGTATATAGAGATAACTCTAATCACTAGTTTATGCAGGAGTCCGCTCTGCTCTCTACCATTCCTATGTGACTCTTAGAGTATATCCATGTGTATCCCCTCCCTAAGTAGGTAGAGATTTCACTAGTATATGCCTAGAGTATATCCATTTGTATCTCCTCCTTGTGTGACTTTATCTCTTGTACATTTGCAATTTTTTTCTGTTTGTACCTTTTTATAACGCATGTAATATGTAATCCTAAGTCCGTTTGTTTTCAACTGGTTCTTACGTAAGTCAAAAATTTGCAAATTCTTTTTGTACCGTCAGTCCTTATGTTTGAAACTGGGTCCTATGTAAAGCGCTCTGACACCTTCGGGTAAAGTTCGCGCTATATAAAATTGCATAAATAAATAAATAAATAAATAAATAAAACCTCACCCCACCTGGCTGCGGCTCAGGAGAAACGGGTGAAGCACCGCTCTGTCCCTTGGTACTTCACTGCCGGCATCCAAGCCGATGCCGGCATTCTATTTTTTGTTTATTAATGTTTGTTTACACGTTCATGCAGTAGCAACAGTAAGATAGGTCCTGAAGAAAGCAAGGACAAATGTGTCCATTTGATTGCTGAAACATGTTGACCTCACATTTCACCTAGGCAGTTATTTTATAAGACTGTTACTGACTATTTTTAATGTTGGAAGAGTGAGTGGCACCAGAATAAACTTTACAGCACTCCCTCATCCAGTTTTAACACACTTTCCTTTTCTTTTTATACATTTTTTTGCACTGCGACATCAGTCACATTGTTGTATCACCATTCTCGCAAAAGAGTAGAAAGACCATATTGAGACCCGTCTGAGCAGATGTGGGCTTTTTCCATCTTTGTCCTCATCTGTGAGGAGCTATCTCATCTTGGTCATGAAGGAATCCCAAATGATGAAGGGCGGTTCCGAGTGGTGACTGATGGGTATCCTCAACTGACCGGTTTGGGGGTTTGAGGTTATACATCTGACGTCTAGTTTAGACACACGGAATAGATATAGTGTTGGTTTTCAGATGGACTATAGGCCTGCCTCTGTTATATTATAACCCAAAGGGGGAGTTCGGCCACTTCCCACCTCATATATACGAGCTGCGCCAGATGGAACCCCAAAGCATAATGCTTCACTTAGGGAAGACCTAGCTTGGCATACTTTTTATGGGCATTCAGTTTGGATATCGCCAGCCTCGACTGAGCAGTGCTCCATATAAAATGCTTGACAAGCCTGTACATGGATCGAAGGAGGGAGGTCGGGACCTGGAAAGGCAACATGTAAACCTGGGGAGGGTAACCATTTAAACCGCCTGGACACACTGCCAGAGTGATAGATTGAGATGCATCCCTTTAACTGAGTCTGTTTCTACTGGGTCTCTGTCATCCTCTCATTCTTGCAGGACTTGAAACGTGTTACTGAGGGTGGCTAGATATTCACTCCATTTCAGTGCATCTTTGAGGAGTGTGGTGTTATATCACTGGTTTTGGTTTGTCGGTTCCATTCCTGCTTTCTTCAGCTTTAGCTTTAGCCTGGCCACAACAAGGTGATGGTCTGATGCCACGCCCACTCCTCTCATCACTCAAACATCCTGAAGGGATCTCAGGAACTTTATGGCAATGCAGACATGGTCAATCTGATTCTCTGTTAAATGGTCTGGTGACATCCATGTTGCCTTATATATTCTTTTGTGTGGGAATACACTACCTCCTATCAACAGATTGTTCAGGGCAAAGAGATCTGGAAGCCTTTCACGAAATCTCATTAATGTCGCCAAGACCTATGACTTCTTTGAACCCAGAGTTGTCACTTTCAATCTTGGCATTGAGGTCCCCTATGTCTCTCTCAAGGCATTTCTCTAGGATGGACTAGAGTCTGTTGTAAAATAGTTTTTCCCCTTTTCTTTGCAGTCATTTGAAGGTACATAGCACTGGATAACACTCATGCTGATACTCGAGTTCTTTTAGTTAGGTCGCTGTGATGATTCTGGGACCGTGGGCTTCTCATACAATCAGAGCTATGTTGGCTGCTGCCACTAGCATCAGTGCTATTCCCTGAACATGTGTGGCGTTCTCTTCCTTGTGTGCAGAATACAGCAGCATTCCTCCCGGAGCCAGTGTTTTCTGTCCGGATTGTGTCCAACTGGTCGATGCCAAATAGGACAAGGTTGTCTTTTTCATCTCTGCTGCCACTTGGCTGTCTTGCCTGCCTCGTACACATTCCTCACTTTTTATGTCCCAATAGTGATGGTCTTGGTCGAAAGCAGGTGGATCGGTTTTGTGGCTTCCTGGGATCTCTGGATTGTACCACAATGTGTAATAGCTCTCGTGAAAGAGACTCCTCTATCCCCAAGGCCAGGATGTCTTTTGGTTGAGGTTTCTGTAGCTAGGATTTTGTTACATGGTGGGGTAGATAGCCCCACAAAACACCCCCTTCTTTTCGCAGTGGGCTTGGGACCGGCTGTGGCAGAGATTTTGTTTTATTAGAAGTAATTGCTCTCCATCTCTGATTCTGCCGAGATCAAAAGTGCCCGTAGTTCAAATTTTAAGAGGAGTTTGGCAGATTTTACTTCAGTGTTATTAGCTGAAGTAAAATCTGCAAAAATGGTGTCAAAATTTGAAGCACGGGGAGCTTATGGTCTCGCCAGAAACAGAGATGGAGAGGAGTGGAAAACCGGATTAAACAACCAGCACCATGAATACGTCTTTATGCCATCTGCTTTATGTAATGCCACAGCAGCTTTTAGAGACTTCTGGCATTCCTTCTTGGTGATGTATGAAGACAATATTCTGATCTATTAGGAGAACACTCAGCAACATTGTTGGCATCAGTAGCGACTGCCGCCAATCTGAGGTGCAGGGGCAGCGTGGGGAAAAAAAAGAAAAATAAAATAAAAAAAATTATATATATTATCCCGCCACTATCCTTTTCAATCAAATTAACAGACTGACATGGTCACTTCTCAAATTCCAAATTCCACTATAATAATTCACCACTAATCCTTTATGGGTCCCAGAGTAGCTTGCTACTCGCCAATAAGGCGTCTCAACACCCCATCAGGGTTACAAGCGCTATATAAATGCAAACCTTTTCCCTTTTCTACCCCTCCCCAACCCTTCTCAATCCAAATAACTGACTAACATATCCACCAATACAATTACTTTCATGTTTCACCTTACTAATTAAACACTAATCCTTATGGATTCCAGAGTAGCGTGCTACTTGCGCTTTCAAAACCCCATCAGGGGTAGCAAGCACTATATAAACACAAACCTCTTTCCCTCTTCTATCCCGCCACCTACCCTTCTCTACCCAAATAACTGAATAACATATCCACTAATCAAATGATGTCATATTTCACTATACTAATTTTCAACACTAATCCTTTATGAGGTTCCGGAGTGGCATGCTACTCGCCAGAAAAGCGCTTCAACATCCATCAGGGGCAACAAGTGCTATATGAATGCAAACCTTTCCTCCCCTTTTATCCCTCCACTATCCTTCTCACTCCAAATAACTGACTAATATCCACCACTGAAATTACTTTCATATTTCACCATACTAATTCACCACAAATCCTTTATGGGATTCCGGAGTAGCGTGCTTCAACACCCCATCAGGGGTAGCAAGCGCTTTATAATTACAAACCTTTTTTCCTCCTCTATCCTTCTGCTATCATTCCAAATCCAAATAACTGACTAACCTATCCACCACTTAAAATGTACTTGCATGTTTCACTATACTAATTCAACACTAATCCTCTATGGGTCCCGGAGTAGCATGCTGCTCGCCGAAAAAGCATTTTGACGCCTCGTCAGGGGTAGTAAGCACTACATAAATACAATTACAATACAATACTGGAGGGTATTTTGAATTTACAAAGAGTGTGTCACGGCGCAGAAACCACTGAAGGGCGAGAATTTTACAAAAGACACTACAGGTCAAAGCCTGCACTAACAATGGAACTTACTAGAAAGGCCCACCAGAGGGCAATACATTTGAAGTAACACAAGTGTCTTTTGTTTCTACGCAGGTGCACCAACAGCCTGTGATCAAGGAGCGAGACAGCTCCGAAACGCGTTAGGCAACTCACTATGTGGATGCCAGAGCCGGTTTGCCTAAATAAAGAATTCAGTGGAATTACCTTGTTGTGGAGTGCGTCTTCATGCAGTGGATTAAACTTTGTGATATATAAATATATATATATATATATCTGCGTGCGATCACCCATGCAGATGCAACTTACCCAGTGGCCAGGCACTTCGAGAGCAAACATGGAAAGGATGCATCCCTACTTAGGTATTTCGCGATAGATTGTGTTCCTCCCCAAAGGAGAGGCGGTGATAGGGAGTCCCTTTTAAGAAAGCTTGAGACTCGCTATATAATCCTTTTAGACACCAAGGCACCGCTTGGCCTTAACACAGGGGAGGACTGCCACACTTATCTTTGAAATTATCTGAGTAGGACATATTGAGCCAGCCACCTAAATCCGTCAGATAATTTGAGTTGATGCATTTTGTACAGTATTGTGTGACTATGAACTGTGGATTGTACATTATGTTTGAATATTCGACATCCCCTTCTCCCTCCATGACTAATAGATAATTTTCTTTCGAATTTTAACATTTCACGCACTTGGTAGCACTTTTTTGCCATCAACTTATGTTGCACAATTAGCATATTTTGCACAAGTATAATGTTTACATCTTAGGCATGGGTACATGCCCACTGGGGCATCATTGCACTCAATTGATCTATGGACTTCAAAACATAACACCTTGATCAAATGTGTTTATTAATTAATTACAATTTGAGTTATATTTTAATATTTATATAACTATTTATAGGCTTTTTAACTTTTATATGAATTTTAATAGTTCATTATTGCCAGTGCCCTGTAAATATACATGTCTTAATTTGTACTGTAATAAGAGTGAACGTTTTACATTGTTCACAACTTTATAATGTATATTGTATTAACATGCATTTGTGATGCTAAATGAGTGACATTTTGTAATAATATACGGGCATTCATGCCGTAATTATTTGTTTCGAGGACTAGAAACATTGAGAGTATTTTTTCTGTTTCTAATACCATGTGATGGCATATTGCACTTTAAAAGGGTGATCAGCCCTCGTGACGTTGTCATGTGATCAAGGCTATCTCTAGCCGAAACGCGTCATGGCGGACTGGTGCTGGGCTAAACACTAAATAAAACATTTGCACCAAACCACGGGTCTTGCTGGTTCCTGAGTTGTCTGATCGGCTGAATGCTGTATGCTGCCTAGGAGCGCCACGTACCTCATATATATATATATATATACTCGCAACAGTTCCAGTAAACAAATGCCAATCCCGCTCACGGGCGGTTCGAGGTAGGGCTCCCGGTCACCCTGTATAAACAAACAAGCGCTCCATTCGTCAAATGACGTACTCGAACGCTGAAACGGTGAAACGCGTTGTTTCCTGCCAGAATAAATCTTTCGTGCACCAGCAACTTCAGCGTTCGAGTACGTAATTTGACGAATGGAGTGCTTGTTTGTATATATATATATATATATCGAAACCAATCCACTTCTCCTTTTGACAGAAGGGGCCGACACAAGCTCGGTGAGGTAAGAGACTTTTAATTGCCAGTTTCTATCAGCGCACAACACAAGTATTTGCAGCAGCGAAACGCTTAGGCAGACGCGTTTCAGGCATTCACCTTTCTTCAGTGCCCATTTCACTTCCGTGTTCACATTGCACCTGGGGGCCTGTTTTAAATATGTGATAGTCCACTCCCATCGGAGTCAGTTGGAACGCCCCTGCTCTTGATTGCAAAAAGCGCAAGTCCCTGATCCTGTCCACTCCGAGTTTTGTAGATACCGCTGCAGGAGCCTATATGCAGTGATTAGGCTCCCGAACACCATGTGGTGCCCCACATCACTAGCCACGGCCACATAACTCGCAGGACAGCTTCACTGGGAGGCATTGTTGGAAAAGTCTTTTAAACACACACCTCGTTCCCAAACCATTCGGGTTCCTCTCTCCCCAACAGTATATATATATATATATATATATATATATATATATATATATATATATATATATATATAGTTTCCCAAATCACTTCCCCCGTCTCACTGTTAGGGCGGTTCCAACAGAGCACAAACTCCACTTTTCTTGCTTGTAATATTTATTTTACACTTCCTTCATGCCATAACGTTTCGGTCACCCTGTGACCTTGTTCATATATCTATATTTATATAGACTAACCTTTCACTGCCAGCCAATGCAATCTTTTAATCCAGCGACGTGCCTGGCTGCTCCTATGCTCCCGGCACTGCAGTCCCTATGAACACAGGCTCCCAGACTCACCACGCAATCCCAGTGCTTCTCTCATGCTATTACTCCCAGCATAAGAGAAGTGATGGGATTGAGAGGAGCAGGCCGGTTTCATGCTCCAGCAGGGACTGGGAGCCTGTTTCCCTGAGCACTGTGGATATCTCCAAGGAACAGCCTGCAGATATCGAAGTGCGCATGTTGGTTTGGCCCTCCTAAAATGGCTGGCCAAACTGACATGCACACTTTCTCTTCCTCCTGCTGCTGATGCTGCCTCATGGCCCTGCCCTAGACTACCCGACTGGAAGTGAAAAATAAAATGACAATAAAATAGTTTTATTGTCATTTTCTTTTTCTTTTGTGTGCTGCATTTTAGCAGTGGGGCAACGCTCCTCCGCCATAACGGAGAAGCCACCCCTGGTTAGCATGCCAAATAGGTGGTCATCTATTTATGGAGTCATTCCTTGTCTGCTAAGTTGGGGAAATTTCTCATTGGTGTCAGAATTCTTGTTTCAGGGCTTTCAAATATCTGAGAATGGGCTTAGAATTTGCAACTCTAAAGTACAAACAACACTGCAATGGCAAAGTCTTACTAATGCCAAAAACATACAAATGTTTTTAGGCTTTAACAATCAACACTTTAGCCAGGATTTGTCCAACATTATTAGGCTGACTACAGCTCTGACTAAGAAGGGAAATATATTTCAGTGGGAAAAGGAACAAGAAATTGCCTTTTCTGCATAGAGGAAGGCTTTCACACCTACTCTCATTCTATAACATCCTGGCATCCAGTTTCTATTCATTATAGAAACTGGTGCTTCTTATGATGCTCCTGTTATGAAATGGGGAGTTTTTTATCCCACAGAAACTCAAAAACAGAAGTTCTACATTCTGTAGCCTATTAATCACAGATGTTGTCTAGTACAGAAAGAAATGATCCTATATATGACAGTGAACCACTGGCAATCAAGAAAGCCATTTCACATTGGTGGCATTAATCAGAAAGAGCTAATTTGCAATCACTGTAAGGACCAAACACAACAATCTATCCTATTTGACAACGATGAAATGTGCTAATTTTCTCCATGCTCAATTGTCTCTCATCTTTTCTGGATTCTACAATATTAGATGTCATCCTGGTAATTGACCTGGTGAGGCGGATTCCTTGTCTAAAAGTCAGAAAAAGAGAAAGTGTCTCTCCCGCTGAGCATATGAACTATAACCAGGGTATCAAAGAATGATTGGGATTTCTTATTGGGGGAGGTTGCTAAAGTCCAACAATCAGTGAAGGGTCCTCAATGGAACATGAAGCTCAAAGACAACTTAATGGGACTTTGCTATATAGGGGTGAGGCCATATACCTCTCGTCTAAGAAATTACAAGATAAAACAATGTGGTGGTGTTATGACTCGCCTGAAACAGGTCAACCAAGAATGATACAACTAATCAGGCATCATTTTTGTGACCAGGGCGGAGTTACACTACCTAGGAGTATGCAAGACAATGTATTGTTTGTGCTCAAATTAAAGCTTCTCACAGGAGACACATTGGGTTACTGCAACCTCTACAATTTCATTCAGGTATTTCAATGGATTTCATTGTAGAATTGCCAAACTCAAAGGGATATACCACTATCCTCGTTGTCATAGACTGTTTCTTGAAACATGGAAACTTAATTCCATTAAAGAAACTACCTAAAGCTTCTGAGTTATTTCTGATTTTTCATTTCATGATCATATATAACTTCATAGCGTTCCTGATACCATCATTACTGATGGTGGCTCCATTAAACGGCTGAATACTGGCCAGAACGTATGACAAATACAGGTATCACTCATTTCAAGTCCACCAGTTATCACCCTCAGAAAGACAAATGGAGAAGATTAACAAGGCAGCTGAATCATAATGTAGGTCCTACTTTTTTAAAAACTTTATTTACCATTTTAGTACAATGAAGAGAAATAGTCATGAGAGGTATCTGTCATTAAATTACAATTGCGATAAATGTCATGGAGCATCGAACGGTATCACAATGACCAACATGAGTAATGACTAGAGATGTCCACATACTAGCAAAGCATAAAAGGAATACAATCCAGAGGGCCCATCCCACCACATTAAGAGCACCCCCCCCCCCCACCACAGCAAGACCACATGTTAGCCCATACCCAGCTGCCTAGAATCAGGTACTATAAGCCAAAATACAAACAAGAAACCCTTTGGGTAGCGTGAAGTGAAAACAATGAATCAGTCAGAAAGAATGAAGTTAAATTACCCAAACCCTGTAGGGACAATGCCCTGTTCCAGTTCGGAATCAGTGGCCCGTCTAGCTTTTTCCACATAGGTCCTGTAGGGACCCCAGATGTCTTTGGGGTGGGAGGAGCCAGGTTAGGAAGCGTGATTGAATATATTTCGATGTTGACGTTTTAATAGGCCAAACTGTTCATCCAGCCTTGTAAAGTGGGAGAGGACCGATGGCCCCAGTGAATAACTATTTCGCGCTTGGCGAACAGCAGGTAGAGAGATGCAAACCTATGGATTATTTTAGGAAAGTTAACCACATACCCCAGTAGGGCCACTTTAGGTGTGGGGACGAGGGACAGCTCGGTCAAGTCTCCCAATGTGCTATGTACCCCCTCCCAGTATGACTGTAGTTTTGGGCAGATCCAAGTGAGGTGTGCAAAATCCGCATGAGCGGCATCGCATTTATGGCAAGTGTGGGGTCTGGACGGGTCCAGTCTGTGGGTCTTGGCAGGGGTGATTTATATCCTGCGTAGTGTAGTAGTTTATGCCTGCTGTTGAGTGACACTTCCTTCTGGACCTCACAGCATCTAGCCCACTGGTCGTCAGTGATGGGGCGGCCCAAATCTTCCTCCCAAAGTTTGGGGATCTTGTCGTCATTAATTGGGATCATTGCAGAGCATGTCTTATATAATTTAGATATGAGGTGAGCCCCACTCTCGTTTTCAATGATGAGCGAGAGCGGTGCGAATGAGTCTGGTTCAATCGGGAAACCAGTAACAGTGCCACGAAGCGCCGAACGAATCTGGCCTAGAACAAAGCTGTCCATAAATGTGACATCATGGAAGCGGGCATCTTCTGTTGTCGGGAAGATGTGGCCATTCGGGTATAAATCACCTAGTTTACAGATGTCGAATTTGGGCAGCGTGCGCTGCACCAGTTTTTCACTGGTGATTGGCAACCAACGGGCGCTGGGGATAGGGAGAGCCGCGAAATACAGCGTTAGCGGCGCCGAGGACGCGTCACAGGCCCAGCTGGTGGTGGAGAGGGTCTGAATATCGTTAGGGTCTCTGAGTATGCCCTTAGGTAGCACAGTGGCTAACTGCTCGGGCAGGACAAAATCAGCCTCTGGGCGGAGAAAGGGAATCCTGGCGTCAGGATGGTACCACGCAAAGGCATAGCTGCATTGGGCTACCAAATAGTACAAGTGGAAATCCGGAACGCCAAACCCTCCCCTTTCGTATTTAGAGTGAGCACCTGCCAGCGCATGCAGGCATGTTTGCCCCCCAAACCAATCTGATAAGGTGGGACCGTAACATTAAAAAGAAACTGTTCGGGAGGGGTATGGGAATATTATTGAAAAGATATAGAAATTTAGGGAGCACAACCATTTTAATAATTGCCACTCTGCCGGCAATTGACTGTGGAAGTTGCAGTCATCTGTCCACTGGGGGCTCGAGGGTGCTGATCGCCCGCCCGTAATTAAGGCGGATACTCTGAGTGGTCTCCAGATTGATGTGTATGCCCAAATACTTGACAGAGTCAGTACACCCCTCGAGGGGGAATTCAAAGTTCCAGGAAGTAGTGTTGGATGTTAAGGGAAAGATAACCGACTTACGCCAGTGGATTCCCAGGCCAGAGTGTTGACCGAATCGGATGATCTCTCTAATGAGAAGCTCCAAATTTACCTGGGGCTCTCTGACGTATTGTTGCGGGGCACATCAGCGCCGATCGCGCAGGCAGACGCTGAGGCAATGGGAAGAACTACATTTCCCATAATCCCCGGCCCATGCAGGACGCCACGCAGGGCTCCACACTCACGTGATGCGGAAGTCCTGAAAAGGCGGAATCGGGGAGAAGACACTGACGATTATTCTCCTGTGTTCCTGCCTAAAGGAGGCCATCTCTGTGAGTGTATTTGGTCTGGTAAGGGTGCCGAGTGAACCGAGCTTCTGCTTTACTGTACTTTGGGACTTTCCTGACTCAACATTTTGTCGGAGTCTTTCTAACGGAGTGTGTGATTTGGATGTTAGGTATTTCCTACATGATTCTCTGCCCACCTTATTGATTCATAGTATACTGGGGCTTCTTCTGGAGAACTCTGGTTCTAAACAGTCCCCTATCCATTCCCTACATTGGCAAACTCTTCCCTGGTTCTCTTGTAGAGTTCATGCGAGGGAGAGGGGTCATGGTTATGCTATACCATAACAATCTACATGTCTTGTACAAACATTGATAAGGTATTTCTGATGTGTGAGTAACGGAACTCCATCCTAGTACCTTTTGGGAATTCTATTTTTGATGACTTATGATTGGTTCTACTGATATTCGCATTGAGCGAGTGACTACTTATAGTTCTACTCATCGTTGGATTGCTGTTTTCTTTTCCTCCACAGGGGTGATACATTATTCGTATATCATTGAGCTATTGGTGTGTTCCTTTCCTTTCACAGGTATACACGTGTATAATAAGATATAGTTTTAGTGATACTGCATAAAGACAGGAATGTGTTAATCTTATTGTTATGTATTTACAGCTGCGCAAGTGTATAGAGAACTATCGCTCAACACCCCTGTCAGCAGGACATTGTTATTTTCCTTCACATGTTAGTGTTAGATGGGGTTGAAGGGAGAGTAACAATTCAGAAGAAGACGCATGAAGATTCTAATCCTCGGCTTCTGTGTGTCTCACTACAGATCTCCATCCCGGCTGTCCCCATCCTTTCCTTCCCCCGCTTAACCACTCTTTAGTCTGTGTTTTGGTTTCAATCCAGACTTGGGGAGGTTGAGAGGTGGACTCACTAGAGCATCGATTCGATCCTGGGGATACGTTCAGGCCTGGGACACGTATAGGATGGTGTTGTCTGTGTAGAGCGAGACCAGGAGAGGGTTGGTGTTGAACTGTAGGCCTCTCTGAAGATGCCTTTCCTAAAAATGACGGATTAAGGGGTCCATAGCCAGGATGAACAATAAAGGGGACAAAGGACAACCCTAAAGGGTGCCGCATGAGAGAGAGAAGGGGCGGGAGAGCGTGCCGTTCAGGCGAAGTCTTGCCATGGGGCGGCAGTATCATAGTGCATTGGTGGCTATGAATCTGACAGGCATTCCCATACGCCGCATAACTGATATGAAGAAAGGCCACTCTAACAAATCAAAAGCCTTCTTGGTGTCCAGTAGGATTGCGGCGGCTGGGACCTCAGGGGTGGTCCTGTGAAGGAACGAAAAAAGCATCCTGAGATTCAGGGAGGTTGATCTTTGGAGGACAAATCCGGACTGGGCTGGCGAGATGATAAATTCCATCAGTTGGGACAGGCAGTTTGCGATTACCTTAGCTAAAATGTTATAATCCAAATTCACAAGGGACAATGGCTTGTAGTACCTGCATAATGATGGGTCTTTGCCGGGCTTAGGGAGAAGTATGACCACCGCCTCACGAAGAGTGGGGGGAAGAATTTGTTTCTTGAGGGCTTCTGCGTACACTTTGATAAGTTTATTTATTTATTTATTTATAAAGTTTTATATAGCGCGAACTTGATCCCGAAGGATATCAGAGCGCTTTACAATCTGAGGCAAACGTAACAAAGTATAGGTAACGCAATTATAAAAATGCCAATAAAAACGTATGTACAAAAAAATAACTAAGCAGGGTGCCAAGCTTCGGACTTTCACAGAACTCATTTCCTGAAGGCTCGACTCTCGCACAATGGCTTTGCATTGTACTGCGGTCCACTCATGGAGGTGTATAGAGGTATTTAATCCTAGCATGTTCCATTTTTAATGAAAGCGAATTTACAGCTTGTTGTTTCCCAGTGTGAAAACTCTTACACCTCTCGGTGCCAAGAGGCCTTAATACGCCTTATAGAACTCCCCTGTAAAGGTGTCCAGCCCAGGGGCAGAGGAGCATCGTAGAGTATCGATGGCACCAAGGACATCAGCCTCAGAGATTGACTCTGCTAAGCAGTCCTGCATGTGTTTTCCAGGTAAACCAAAGCAATCTCCGATAAATAGGCTTCCTGGGCAGAGGGGTCATGCCCCACCCTGGAAGTATAAAGGGATGTAAAAAAGTTAAGAAATACATCACGAATTTCCAGGGTGCCGGAAAGCATCTGGTCCGTGGAAGAGCGGAGCTCAGTAATGTAGGCCCTGCTGTATGGTGACCGAAGCATCTGAGCCCGTACCCGGCCTGGACGCTCGCCTCCGCCATATCGCCTTGTGGTCTGATATTTGCCAAGATAAAGTATCTCACGATCTGCAGTGTCCCTGTACTCAGTAAGAAGGGCCAGACGTTTACCCGCCGCGTCTGTGTCAGGGGTGTGTGTTAAAGTGTTGTCCAGTGCTGTCAGGTCACGCTCCAAATGTGAAAGTGTAGTACGGAGATCCCTGAGCACCCCAGCATGTTTGGCGATGCAAACACCTCTGATGAATGCCTTGAAGCCCTCCCATAGGACCACCCAGGTGTCAACTGCGCCAGTGTTGATTGTGAAGTATTCTTCAATAGCTTTGCGCACTTCTGCATGGAAAAGGTCGTTATTAAGGGCGCGACCTGGGAAGCGCCATTGTAGTTCGAAACCTTCAGGTCGGGGAACCTTAAGAAGCAACTGAACCGGGGAGTGGTCCGAATAAGTTCTCAGAAGAGTCACCAGAGACTGGACCCAGCTGGAGATGCCAGGGGAAACAAACCAATTGTCTATTCTAGTCCAGGTGTTGTGTTGGCCAGCGTAGTGGGTATAGTCGGTGTGGGATGGGTTGCACCTGCACCCAATGTGTAGGAGAGAGAAGTGCTCGGTGCGCACATGGTTTAGTGCCAGGAGAGGCAGTAGTACTGTCCAATGTGAGATTCAGGAGCAAGTTGAAATCCCCCCCCCCCCTCCCCACTAAGAAGAGAATGGGATCTATTTTGGAAAGCTGCGTGTGTAAAGAGTGAAAAAATTCAGTCGGTGTTTGGGGCGTATATGTACACCAGGGCTGAGCTATGACCCATTAGAGGCCCCGTGACAATCAGGCATCTGCCTTCAGTGTCCGTTATGACTGAGTGAGGGTGGAAGGGGACTCTCTTGTGACTTAGGTCCTATTTAATGAACCATCTGAATGAATGGTTCAGCTGGACTGCTCCTGCAGAATTTGCGTACAATAACTCCCAACATAGTTCTTTAGGAACATCCCCTTTTATTGCACCTATGGTATTCATTCCCACATGCTGCCTATATTCATTTCACTCTTCAAAACACCTTCAATTTTGACTTACTGCATCACATACATGGCATCATGAAGACAGTACAGCAACATCCAGTGAAGGCCAAGGCAGATTACAAACGTTATGCTGTCCTAAACTCCCTCCTTCCTCCTTCCTATTATCGCAGGAGCATTTTGTGTGGCTCCGTTAACTTTCTTTCTATTTATGGGTCTCATCTTCAGTTAGATTAGTTCTGCTACTGAAATGGGGGATACACTCAGTTGCACACATTTCCTGAGTTAAGCCTGCTAATAAAGAAACAATGACTTTTCCTCTTAATCTTTTGATGGATGAAATCCCGGAGTTTGACAATATGTCTGTTGTTTGTTTCAAAATATGTCATGGCCAACCAGAGTACCTGGTGGTCTGGAAAGATTGTGAGACTGTGGAAGATTCTGGGAAAGAGCTTCATTAGTGCATGCAACTGGATTGGTACATACATTTCAAAAACATTTTCCTAATATGTCTGGAAGATCTGCAAAGCCTCAAGAGAGGGTTCTGGGGGGATTCTTCAGGGTGTGAGGGAGACAGGGGTACTCTCAGATTCCAGGTCAAAAGCACAGAGTCAAGGGGCCATGGCCAAGGGTTAAGTCTGTTGCCCTTCGTGTTAACCTATGAACCAGCCGATTCAAGCAGGGAAGAGATTAGAGACCATGGAAGACTGGGCAATGATGAGTGAGAAAGCTAGACTGATATCTACCACGGTGGATAGGAATTTCCAGACTGTCAATTTCAATTCCAGATCACTAGTGGTAGAGCAAATTTAAATGCACAGGTCTCTTTGCCCGATGATGATTCTTAGTTGCGTTGGGTCTCAACTTTCATATAGTTCCCCCACCTAATCCAGCATCACACACCGTAGTATTTTACTCTTTTGAGTTCCCTTATGTAGTCCTAACCTTGAAACCCTTTTGAATTGTCCCTGTTTGACTGTGTTACGTCTCATTGGAGCACTTTTGTCTTGTGTCATTCATTGGTTCTCTCACGCCTGGACTTTGCAAATTCCCTCTATTTTGGCTTGCCTCAGTACTTAATGAAACGGCTGCAAATGGTGCAGAACCAGGCAGACAGACTAATATATAAACAGCCAAAATGGTACTCTGCCAGGTCTTTGCTGCTCAAGCTCCACTGGCTCCCCGTGGAGCAACGTGCGGCATTTAAGACCGGGTGCCTCGCTTTCAAGGTACTGCAAGGCAATAGCCCAAAATTCATCATGGCCATGATAAACAAACATGTTTCTCGGCGCAATTTGCGCTCATCTTATCTTCATCTCCTATCTGTTCCGACTATAAAACTCAAACGGGTCGGAGGTTGCAGATTTTCTTACTTGGCACCCACCTTCTGGAATTCTCTTCCGGTAACAATGAGAAGCTCGACAATCTTCTGGGCTTTCGAAAGGCACTCAAGACGTGGCTGTTTGGACTAGCTTACTAATAGGGTCTGATGTAACAATCTAAGCAGGAGCAGCGCCATGAAACCCTGGGGTGACCGTGCACTTTATAAGTAAATGTTAAGATAAGATAAGAAGATAAGAGGTCTCAGTCTCCTGGGAATTCTGGGTGCGCCATCGATATGTAGGTCAATGGCTGTTCTCATGAATGCATCATCTGCCCAAGATTTGGGTATGCCTGCTGAATCTGTTAGGGCTAAATTCTCATTACAACTGACATAATTTAGTAAAGTTTGTGTCGTGTAGTTCCCACTAATCTGTTGGACCTGCACATTTGTGGACAGCATACACTTTGGGTGAGGTGCCTAGACTGATTCCAAGCACCCCTGCAGGATATGTTGGCCTAGAGACCAGCTAGCTCACAGTGCCACTATAAGCCCCCCTAACATAAACCGGGAGCGAATGGTTTCTGGCAACTACTGAGCATAACAATCCTGACCCCTCAGGGATCGTGGTAACAGATCAGAACTCTTTCACTCAGTCACTCGTGCTCAGAAAAATATGCAGAGAATATACAGTGGGACGTTTTCAGTATATTTATTGAACCAACGGTATTCTTGTATAAAATACATGTGCTGCGATAATTAGTAGACAGAAGCAGATCAAAGTGATTACAAGCACCAAAAAATAGTAACTTGCAGATATAGTTCTACCATGGTGCTAAAACAGTGTATATATGCAGGCATATAAAACAAGGTAGTAATCAGGCACACTCCTACTATGCAAAGCTTACTCTGTGTATGTCTAGAGTCTGCGTGGGTGTAGAGCCAAGAAACCCCCCATGGGATGATCCAACCCCATTACCTGGCAGAAGAGAATGTAGGACCCCATCCTGGTCACAAACTGGGCACCCCTCACAGAGATGTCAGACTGGTGCGTGGTGAAGTCTCGGCATGCAGCTGAAGTGCCTCCTCTACTAATCCTCTGAGATGCTTATTATTTATAATAAAAAACATCCATGCAAAGTGCGTATAGATTAGTAATGTTATGGATATGTAGATAGCCCTGTCGCCCCGTGGATGAAGATAGAACGACATTTGTACATTGTGCGTAGAGGCCTTGTACTTTATGTTTGAGACATTGTGATAATGTTATGCGAAGCCAAATGTGTAAACAGAAGTAGTTTCAAAGAAACGAATCCAACATCGTCACGAACGCGAATATGTGCAAAAGGTCACTGCAGTCATGTTATTGTGCAGAAAGAGGACAATGTAAGAAAATGTGCAGCTATGTTACATGGCCCTAACCCAGGCACATAACATCTGCTTACTGGTCCATTCCTCTTTCTCATAATCGTTCAAGATTCGCTCAATACACCACCTGAGAATGAGTTAGTGTATTAACCAAGATTCATGTGTTTGTTTCTTTTATGATACTGTAATACCGAAATAAAGTCTTGATGATGATGAGTCAGTGTACTAGTCCTTAAGCAGACTCTATTCCGCCAGGCTTTGTCAACACTGACCTGTGATGTCAAGTGCTTATCCGGGGTAAGTATTTGTAGTGATGGCTTCAACACTTTCTTGGTTCAACCACTAACAGAAACTTCAGGATCCAGGGCTGACCAGTGAGACAGAAATTACTAAGGAAGTCAATTGCAGGTGCTACGGAATAAATTGAAACTATAAAAATACTCCCAAGGGGCTCAGGTCAACAACAAGATAAGACACTAGGAAAAGAAAGGTGCGGAAATATATGGAGAAAGAATTGCACACAGGTCGAGCGAGCAAGCAATACTCCATGTGCAACTGTGCTGCTTTTGAGTCACATTTTACACTAATCTTCTGGAAGTGAACCTTGGAGGAAACAGGAAGTAATTCCCATCCACGATGCCTTGGTTAACAAAGAAGGAAAACATGGCTGAATCTCAAAAAGAGGGATAGAACCTACAATTAAAAAGTATCTTGAAAGGAAAAGAAAAATGTTTTAGTACCTGTTGCATTACAGAAACACTGCACAAACCTTTAACCCATGCCTTTTCCCTGCACGTGACTTCACAGAGTTGCCACATGTAAGGAAAAGTCAAAACTCGCTCCATAATGCTGTGTGCGGCTCTCAGTAGAGGAAACATGAGCTGTGCACTGGAAGGAAGACACATGAACACCAGAGGTGTAGCTTCAACAGTAAGATTGGGGGGTGGTGAGCTTCAGATTTCCCAACAATCACGCTAGCACATAGATGTCTATTTATCAAATTCTCATGCAGTGCAGTAGCCAAAAATACTGCACTGCGGGAGAAGGAGGGAGCATGAGAGTGCCAAATTTACAGAGATATAGGGGCACATGCATCATTGATTTTTTGCGGTTGCCCCTTTGCGACCTCAATTTTTGCATTTGGGATGCATCATCCCAAATGCAAAAATCGCTATTTAAGTAACCGCAAAATTTGGAATTACTTAAATTGCGATTACATTTTGGGAATCGCAAAGTGTGATTCCCTAAATGCAATGCAACCAAAAAAATGTGATTTCGCTTTTAAGAAACACAAATTTCCATTAACTTAAAGTTGATGGTAATTTGTGAAAACTTTGAAAAATGCAGAAAAGTGCATTTCTCAAAGTTCTATGTTGCACACCGACAAGCCCTTGGGGCATGTGTGTATGCAACATGTTTTTTAATTGCAGGGGTGCATCAGGGTGTTCTTTTGGCACCCTTGCGCCCTTGAAATTGCATGCGCAATTTGCAAGTACCTATTTGGTACTCGCAAATTGCGTATGCAATTCCCATTGATTCCCTTGGGCCTCTAGGCCAATATGAATGAATGAGAAGCCATAATGTAGCAAGTACATTCCATACGTGACATAGCAGACGTAGCCGAGTAGTGTATTTAAGATATTTATTTGAGTCCATATCATCAATGGTAGCAGCCCCACCAGGAGCAGCCTGCCTGCTGCTCAGCCCATCTTCCAACTATCAACACTCACACCAGGCATCCAAGCTTTCCACTCATGTCCATCACACCAACATTCCATACAGACCACTCACAGTGGCTTAGCAGCTAGTAACCAGATTACAGATGACATTATAAACATAACAAGAAGATACTACAATTCCTTATTTGCGAGTCGCAATTTGTGAGTCGCAAATAAGGAATGTGTAGGAATCGTCCACTTTTGTTTGATTCCTACATGCATAAGGAATTGCGATTCCTACATTCATAAGGAACTGCGATTCCTAAATTGCGATTTCTTAAAAATCATAATTTAGCAATCGCAATTCCTAAGTTTGAAACACATGGCCCTAGGTCCTCTCCTCCTGACTCCCTGCCAGCACACAATCAGGACGCCATTTGCCCTGCGCACACCTTTGCACCATAGTGCAAGGGTGTCTTTGTGAGTCTAGCATAGGTTTTGTACTGGAAGGATTCCCTTTCAATACAAACTATTATGCTTAGACACTACCATCCCCTGAGGAAATAGAAAATCTTCATTCTCAGGGGTCTTACTAATATCAATAAAAAACTTGACACAGAAGCTGAAATATGAAAAGACATCTTTATTAAACTTAATTAAGTGAGGCTACGTCACCCAACTGCCTTAGCAATTGAATGAGGCAGTCTGAGGAATACAGATAACAGAGGTCTTATATATGTTTTAGAGTTACATGACTCAGCACAAAAGTAAGGGGCAGTCCTAGCTTATGCAAGCATGCAAAAAACCCAACATACCTTCCCACACAATCTGGAAAACCCAGATCGTAAACAGGTCATAAAAAAGGAACAGAAACAGATGAGAGGTAGGATAAGAGGTGTATATGTGCATACCAAACTTTACAATTTCCTGTTCTTTGATCTCTATCTGACCAGCTGCCTAACAAGGAACTGGCTCAACAAGGTTAGCCTCGGGCAAGGGAGTCAGTTCGGCCAGGTCACACAGAAGCCAGCTAAGGTGTATGTGTCCCTAGAGACTTGTTTGGCCACAGTCATCCTGTAGTCATCAGCCTATGTGAGGGCAATCCACAAAATGGCTGCCGCACACAAAATGGAACCCGAAGGTTCAGGACAAAATCGTCAAATGCACAGTGAATGCATCGGTGTAACATGACGAAAACACTCATGAATACCGCACTCGTCGTTTGCGGTTCACTGATACCAAAATCGTCTAGATACGACGACCTTTATTGAACAGGTTCAGGATTCACGGAATCTCAGACCCTCCTTTTGCCCTTACATAGGCAATAACCTAAACTCATGTCAGTCTGAATCCAGGTCTATATTCATCAGATCATCAAGATGTTGCTGTAGCATCATCCTAGTACTTAGTAACTCTCTCTGGACAGGTCTCCTCGAACATGAAGTAGCACAAAGGCCACATATGGCAGGACAAAATAGGGAATACCTCTATCTGTAGTAGGTGGCATACGATCAAACACCTCAACAATTAGCGATGTTCACTACTAACTGGTGTTGATGCAGAAGCTGTACAAAAGAATTGCTTACGAATTCTGATCTTCTAACCTGCCCATGTTCAGGAAAAGGGTGAAAAGGGTGCAAAGAAGCAGTAGTAGGAAAAGACATAGGTTGGGAAGTGGGTGCAGAACTCAATTGAGTAGAGAAAAACAATCCCACCCATAAATGACAACGTAATGTTTAAAAAGACACTAGAAAACACGTTATTAAGAACATATAGACAACGGGAGAAAGTAGTGACCACTATTACAAATGAAATAATAATTTTTTACAACCCTAAGCAAAAAGCAAATCCTAAAATTATCTAGTAACATTTTTAGGGCTCCTATGCATTTCAGTAATTTTTTGTATGTTCAGGTGAAACAGTGGTGACCCTCATCAATGCTCTGAGGTGAAAAGGGGTACTCTTCCACAGAAAATGGACTTTATTCTGCTTTTACTAAACAGAATAGTACTTTTAAACAATGCCAGCAAAACAATCCGTTTCCTAACACCAAGGGCCCCATTAGGATAGCGGGCGGAAAACCACCCCGCCCGCCATGGATGCGGGAAACAACCGCCCGCCATGGAGGCGGTGCAACCGGCAGACAAATTAGGATCGACCGCCACTAGAGACCGACCGCGGCGGTAGCGGTGAAAATGAAACCGCCCGACGTGTGCGGTGATGACAAAACTCCGACCGCGGCGGTCGGAAAAGCAGCTGGAAATACAACACCGCCCACAGGGAAAGCGGAGACACCGCACAGGAAATTACGATATCCCCGAGGGTGGCGCGGGCGGACCGGCAGGCACCGACCGCCGCGGTCGAAGGCAGGATTGCATGGGAGACATGACGGACAAGCACCAGCAAAGTCACCGCAGCGGACGAACACGAAATCCATCGCGGTCGATGTCAAAGCACCGCAGCGATGCAAAATACTGCATAAACAAAGTAGCCCAGCAACAAATACATACAACACACACACACAGATACAGAAATGGCAAAGAAATACACAATACTACATAACCACACCCACTACACACCTGACAACCACTATCCAATTGGACACACCCACACAGCTGAGTACAAATCCACACCCTCCACTCACCACAATCCTTTGCATCTTCCCAGAACAGAAGGCCACACACCACATCTGAGAGAGGCAAAATCGCACACAACACCCACCATCACCATCAACACCACCATCACACCATCACAATCAAACCCCCAGCACAGAACACACCTCATCACCACACCCTTGCACCCACACACCCCTGCACCCACAAACACCTCAACACCCCCACACCATGACCTCACAAAAAATGCCCAAATTCACAGAGAGTGAGTTGACAGTCATGGTCAACGAGATTGTGAGAGTAGAACCACAACTATTTGGGAACCTAGTCCAACAGACACCATTAGCCACCAGGGCACAAATGTGGGAAAGGATTGTCCAAAGGGTTAATGCAGTTGGGGCCACCCCAAGATCCAAGAAGGAGATCATGAAGCGGTGGCATGATCTCAAGAGGGTTGTCAAGGAGAAGAGGAGCAAGAACTGGACTGTGGCAAACTTGACTGGCAGTGGCCCTCCCGTCCCAATGAAGACATTCACACCATGGGAGGAGAAGGTGCTTGGTATCCTGCTACCTGAGAGTTACACAGGAGTAGCCGGGGGAGTGGAGGCTGGTAAGTACAGACAACCACATTGACTTTTACCTCCTTGCAATACCCAACCACCAATACACTGTCCATCCCTAAACAAGATGTAGCCAGCCATTCTGCTGAGGAGGCCTGTATGGGGCCGGAATGTCAGTACAACAACTCCCACCATAGCCCCTGTCCCACAGCCCAGCATCATGGAGGCCTGCCCCACCCAGGAGAAAGTGTCAGCCATTGCACTGTTTAACAAACAAACTAACAGGTTGGTAGCCATCTGCACTTGGAGGGTGTTTGTGGGTGCGAGGGAGGGAGGGAGGGAGGCCTGTCTCACTACTCCCAGCATGCCCCCTGTCCCACAGCCCAGCAGCATGGAGGCCTGCCCCACCCAGGAGAAAGTGTCAGCCATTGCACTGTGTAACAAACAAACTTACAGGTAGGTAGCCATCTGCACTTGGAGGGTGTTTGTGGGGGTGAGGCCTGTACCACTACTCCCAGCATGCCCCCTGTCCCACAGCCCAGCAGCATGGAGGCCTGCCCCACCCAGGAGAAAGTGTCAGCCATTGCACTGTTTAACAAACAAACTTACAGGTTGGTAGCCATCTGCACTTGGAGGGTGTTTGTGGGTGCGAGGGAGGGAGGGAGGCCTGTCTCACTACTCCCAGCATGCCCCCTTGTCCCACAGCCCAGCAGCATGGAGGCCTGCCCCACCCAGGAGAAAGTGTCAGCCATTGCACTGTTTAACAAACAAACTTACAGGTTGGTAGCCATCTGCACTTGGAGGGTGTTTGTGGGTGCGAGGGAGGGAGGGAGGGAGGCCTGTCTCACTACTCCCAGCATGCCCCTTGTCCCACAGCCCAGCAGCATGGAGGCCTGCCCCACCCAGGAGAAAGTGTCAGCCATTGCACTGTGTAACAAACAAACTTACAGGTAGGTAGCCATCTGCACTTGGAGGGTGTTTGTGGGGGTGAGGCCTGTACCACTACTCCCAGCATGCCCCCTGTCCCACAGCCCAGCAGCATGGAGGCCTGCCCCACCCAGGACAAAAGTGTCAGCCATTGCACTGTTTAACAAACAAACTTACAGGTTGGTAGCCATCTGCACTTGGAGGGTGTTTGTGGGTGCGAGGGAGGGAGGGAGGGAGGCCTGTCTCACTACTCCCAGCATGCCCCCTTGTCCCACAGCCCAGCAGCATGGAGGCCTGCCCCACCCAGGAGAAAGTGTCAGCCATTGCACTGTTTAACAAACAAACTTACAGGTTGGTAGCCATCTGCACTTGGAGGGTGTTTGTGGGTGCGAGGGAGGGAGGGAGGCCTGTACCACTACTCCCAGCATGCCCCTTGTCCCACAGCCCAGCAGCATGGAGGCCTGCCCCACCCAGGAGAAAGTGTCAGCCATTATACCCTGCACGCTCACCTTACAGGTATGTAACTACCGTTTATCTTCATGAAGTGTGTGTGTATTAATCGATTTACTATTGTACAAAATGCATAGACAATCAACCTTTAGGACACCATGATCTAACTATCCACTATGTAATGTAACACGATGTTGCCATGATTTGTACAACTGATGACAGCACAATGCACTAGTGTACAGACAGCTGATGATACACAGATGACACAAACACTGACCACTCCCCATCTACTCCACAGGTGATGAAGAACTCGCTGCTGGGGACAACACCAACGACCCGCAGAGCCAGTCTCCACCTCCGGCACATGGACTCACAGATGCAGACTCCCAGGACAGTATGGACGATGAGCTCCAGCCCGGCACATCCGGTGTTCCACACACCCAGAGGTCCCAGGCCCCCATCCTCCCCACCACCACCTCTGCTGCAACGACAACGCAGCAGACCCCTGCTGTCACAGCCTCTGCCTCCACCGCAACCACCACCGCAGCCACTGCCACCAACACCACCACGACCACCAGTACCACCTCTCGCACCCTCCCTGTCCCTAGGGATGACCAGCCCACACAAACAACTGTGGAGGGCAGGGAGCCAGTGCGTGGCGCACCAGTGGCGAGGGAAGAGGTTCGTGGCAGCAGAGCAGGTGGGAGGGCCAGGGCCAACACCAGACCTCAGGCGGAGTGGACACCATCCCTGGACCACTTCACCAGAGTTGTGGATGCCTATCAAGAGGTCCAGGGACAAAGTGGCCGGTCGGAGGAATTTTTCAGGGAGCTCATCCTGCTGATGAGGTCCATCAATAACCACATGGGACAGATGGTGGACCTCATGGGCCAGCAAGTGGCGTTGCAGAGGGACAGGCCTGTGTCCCAACCATCACCGACATCCCCTCCTGTTGTACAGCAGGATGCCAGTCCACCATCCTCCCCTGCGCCAACAGAGAGGGGCGAGTCCTCTGACGCCGCTGGCCATTCAGCAGGCCCCCCACCGCCAAAAAGATCTAGGGGGCGTCCAAAGAAGAGCCTGGGAGTCTCTGGAAGCCAAGCACCTGCCACACGCCAGTCACGGAGCCAGCCTTGAAGACAACCCTCTCCCCAACTGCATTGACTCTTTTGGACTATCTTTCCCCACATTGCCTTGGCAATGGCACCTGTCTGTTGGACTGGGTCACCACATTCATGTGGTGTCTACTCTTGCATCTCAGCGACCATGACTGTCAACTCACTGCTCATTCCCCACCTTCCTGTAAATATTCACGCACAATTCACATGTCCACCCCGTAAATAAAATACCTTACAATCCAGATTTTGTGTAGTGAATTCTTTAGTGCATAATTTACAATGATGATTATGTCCATGATATGTAAACATGATGTACAGTATGCAGGGCAGGAACACGCTGGAGAACCTAGGGAGACACAACAGAACTACAGTCACTGGTCTCATCGTGGCAACACACACAGATCACTGATCCACAAATATCCTAATTATCACAGGTACCCTACACAGTGTCTATCTGAAATGCTGTAATGCCGTCCATAATACATCTCCGGACGTAACGTCCATTCCAACAATCCCATACATAGGTGACAGAACATGTGGCTATTGGGAACATCTGCGCATAACCATTCATAAGATAAGCTAAGACACTAGACTATGTAGACGTTGTAACTCGTCACACACCTTCAAGTGAAGTAGCGTTGGATTAGCTGCTGCCGTTGGTCAACTCCTTCCTCCTCTCCACTCTCCTCATCACTGGATTCAGGTCCCTGAGCAGGTTGTGGCCTTGGTTCCTCACCGTCATCCAGGAGCAGGGGGACCCCCTTGTGGATGGCCAGGTTGTGTAGCGTACAGCATGCCACAACGATCTTGCACACCTTCCCAGGCGAGTATGCAAGTGCGCCTCCAGTCCTGTCAAGGCACCGGAACCTTGCCTTCAGCAGCCCAAAAGTACGTTCAATTACCCGTCGTGTCCTGCCATGGGCCTCATTGTAGCGGATCTCTGCAGGTGTCTGGGGATTACGGAGTGGGCTCAACAGCCATGGCCTACTGGGATAAGCCGAGTCCCCTGTGGAAAAAAAAATACACATTGCAATGTTGTACGGCCACAGTAAAGGCAGTGACACACAGCACGCGATAGCAGTTGTGTAACTCACCCACAATCCAGGCACGTTCGGGATGCAGATTCTCCATCATCCGTGGCACCATGCTGTTCCTCATGATGAAAGAGTCATGTGCGGAACCGGGATACTTAGCACACACATGTGAAATTGTCATGTCTGCAAGGCACACCACCTGCACATTCATGGAGTGGTAGTGTTTCCGGTTTCGAAAAATGTGCTCCGTCGCCTGCGGTGCCACCAGAGCCACATGGGTGCAATCTATCGCACCGACTACATGTGGGATGTGCCCAAGTGGATAGAAGTCCCCCTTAACGGCAGCCAATTCATGTCCCCGGGGGAAATGGATGTAGCGATTCCGATAGATCATCATGGCCTCGAGTACATCCCTCAGCACCATGCTGAACATGGGCTGCGACATTCCCCCAGCGTTAGCCACGGTCTCCTGGAAGGAACCAGTTGCAAAGAAGTGTAGTGCTGCCATTACCTTGTGGGCGGGTGTGAATGCCGTAGGATAGTGACGGCGAGGCTGCAGGTGGGGCTCCAATAGATCACACAAGATCTTCAATGTCGGTCTGTCCAACCGGAATTTCCTGATGATTGCCTCATTCTCCATGTCCTCAAGCACAATCACCTGACGTAGGAGATCTGGCCTCCTCCTAGTTCAGGATTAAAAACAATAGGTCAATGACAAGCATCATGAGATGGCCATAGCACAAAACATCATTGATGTAATGGGTAAAAAACAATGGCCAGAAAGCTGCATGGCACATCTGGTTACATGGCTGCCCAATAGCTACACACAGAGGGCAGGCCTCTCCAGTGACAATACCCAAGTGACAATAATGTGGATACAATGATTAAACGAGTGACATGCGCAGACATGGAGCTACAAGAGCCACAAATCTAATGTGACTTAACATGTCTGTCATACCCATCTGCCGTACCTGCCAGACCTCAATGCATCATGTACATTGTGGAAGCATTCATCAACACAATGATCACAATAGCAGGGACACTTCTGGTTGTGTGCATGATCAGTTCTGAATGCACAAGTAGGGTGACCAACTGGCATTGGTCCAAATTCAGGACGGTGAGTGTAAAAATTCAGGACAAAGGGTCAAAATTCAGGACACAAATTCAGGATAGGAGGTCAAAATTCAGGACTAAACTTCAGGACAATAGGTACGTTTTACAGACACATCAGAGGTCGCGCAATAGTATATAAGTAAGCCCAGCCATTTCCAAACATATTCAACCATTTGCAAACCTACCCATCATGTATCCTTCCATCTATCATTTCACTCATCCATCCCCTCATCCATCCTTTCACTCATCCTCCATTATCCATCCATCCACCCTTTCACCCTATCCATCTGTACACTTATCCATCCACTCTTCATCCCATCCATCCATTCACTCACCTATTCAGCCATTTACCCTTTCACCAATCCAGCCATCCTTTCACTTACTAATCCTTCCACCCATCCACTCTTTTAGTCATCCATCCATCCTCCCTTTCTCTCTCCATCGACCCTTTCACTTAGCCTTCCATCCATCCATCCAACTACCCATCCATCCATCCATCTACTCATCCACTCATGAATCCATCCATTGCCCCTATCACTCATCCATCTATCATTTCACTCCTTCACACATCTATTCATCCTTTTGTCCATCTACCCTCCCTTTCACTCACTCATCCATCCTTACACCCACCCTTTCACTCATATGTCCATTCATTCACCCTTGCACTTATCAATACATCAATACATCCATCATTTCACTCATCCACCTACCCCCCATCATCCACCCACCCACTCATCCATCCATCCTTTCACCCACCCACTCATCATCCATCCATTCTCTCATCATCCATCCATCCATCCTTTCACCCACCCCCTCATCATCCATCCATCCACCCTTCCCCTCATCATCCATCCGTTCACCCACCCCCTCATCATCCATCCATCCATCCTTCCCCTCATCATCCATCCTTTCCCGTCATCCATCCATCCTTCCCCTCATCCATCCTTCCTTTCATCCATCCTTCCTTTCATCCATCCTTCCCCTCACCCATCCATCCATCCCATCCATTTATCCTGCCCCTCATCCATCCTTCCCCTCCATCCATCATCCTTCCCCTCATCCATCTTTCCCCTCATCAATCATCCAGCTACCCTTCCACCCATACATCCAGCTATTTACATTTTCTCTCCATCCTTCCCCTCACTCATCAATCCATCTATCCTCTCTCATTATCCATTTAGTCAATCTTTCATTCATCCATTCACCCTTTCACTAATTCATCCAGCCATTCACACATCCCTTCACTTACTTACTCGCCCACCTTTCCATATTAATTTTGAGCTGAGCCCTTTTGAGAAGAGGCCCATCAAGAACTTCACCCTCGCTGCAGGGGCCGTTCCAGGACTGGTACAGAAGCCACCCAGGGCAGAGACAGGATCCACCACAGGGGGGGACAAGAGCCATCACAGGAGGGGGTGGACTGGAGCCACAACATGGGGGACAGGAGCAGGAGTCATCACAGGAGAGGGAACGTGATCCACCAGGGTGGGCACAGGGGTGGCCATGCAGTATTCTAGTATCATCTTGGGCTTCTCGCCCCCTCCTGCACAAGCTCCAAAATGCCATCCCCCACTGTGATATACAGTACTCACAGGAGATACTCTAAGAGAACTGATTGTCCTCCATACTTTGTTAATCAGTGTGGGTGCGATTGTGCCATTTCTTTATTGTATTACGTTATGCATGTTTGAAGAACCGAGGTTTGCTTACAAATTAGTGGCAGTAAGTAAGCTCGGTGAAGAGAAGCAGGTGCTGCCTCGGTGTAATCAGGGGTGTAATCTGGCCGAGTCTCGGATGTTTGGGGCCCTGGGTAGAAATGGAATGTGCGAGCCCCCCTCTAAATAGCAGATACAAGACGCATTCAGGGCTGTTTGCATGTGAATGGATGCCCCCTGCTCCTGAACCTGCGCCCCTCCCTCTGTCACCTTCAAGCACCTCTTAACAGCTCATCAAGGGCTGGAGGTGTGAGGGTTGCCATCCCGCTGTGCCTCTACAGTGCTGCTGGGGGTCTGAGCTTTCATGCAGCATCGGAGTCAAGAAGGGAGGTGGGGGAAAGCTGTGCCCGGTTAAAATTACGGACAAATGGCGTCCGTTAAAGAATCCTTCACGGACAACGGACAGACAGCCAAAATTACGGACTGTCCGTGAAATTTACGGACGGTTGGTCACCCTATGCACAAGTCAGGTACGATACAATGCAGTGCCACCAGCCTGGTCAAGGTCTGCACTGACCAACAACACATTAAACCTCACTACATCTATGTAGAGCACCTGACGTCTGTCAATTATCAGCACCCATCAAAAGCCTTACTAAAATGGCACAAACACATGCTAAAGTGGCTCAGACTGAACGTGCGTCCTCCTGTGGATGCAATGGCTCTGTGGCATCGTGTGTACAATGATGTGCCCTACACCATGTAGCTGCATGGCACTTATACATTGTCCATGATTGACATACACAGCAATGTGTACGAAAATGCCAGAACCTAGCGCCAGTCCCTGGCGGTGTGACCCCAGCACCACCATCTACCAGGCCAAGGTAGCCATTGGCACATGGACTGGTGTCCATGCCGCTGGCTAGGCTCCGCCGCATCAGTCGCGGTACCTACCGCCGGTCCCCGGCGGAGCGTCACCGCCATGGTGCATTGCATACAGCCAATGGCATGGGCGTTCAATGTGGCATGATGCAGATTTGAATAATGCGGAAGCGGCGCGCCGCCGCCGCGGAACGCCGCCGCCGCGGAGCCGGTCATTGGATGCTTTTGAATGATGCACCATCGCGGTAGCGCACCCCGGACACCCGCGGTGCGTCACCGCCATGGTGCATTGCATACAGCCAATGGCATGGGTGTTCAATGTGGCATGATGCAGATTTGAATAATGCGGAAGCGGCTCGCCGCCGCCGCGGAGCCGGTCATTGGATGCTTTTGAATGATGCACCATCGCGGTAGCGCACCCCGGACACCCGCGGTGCGTCACCGCCATGGTGCATTGCATACAGCCAATGGCATGGGTGTTCAATGTGGCATGATGCAGATTTGAATAATGCGGAAGCGGCGCGCCGCCGCCGCGGAGCCGGTCATTGGATGCTTATGAATAAGGCTGACCCAGACAACCAATTGTAGCACCTTATCAGCTTCCTAACGACCCCATGGGCCTATAAATCTGTGGGAGTGAGCCACACATTCCCACTGCTCACAGAGCCTGCTGCCTGAGACCCTCTCCTGCTGCTGCCTGGGACCCTCTCCTGCTGCTGCCTGGGACCCTCTCCTGCTGCTGCCTGAGACCATCTCCTGCTGCTGCCTGGGACCCTCTCCTGCTGCTGCCTGGGACCCTCTCCTGCTGCTGCCTGGGACCCTCTCCTGCTGCTGCCTGAGACCCTCTCCTGCTGCTGCCTGGGACCCTCTCCTGCTGCTGCCTGGGACCCTCTCCTGCTGCTGCCTGGGACCCTCTCCTGCTGCTGCCTGGGACCCTCTCCTGCTGCTGCCTGGGACCCTCTCCTGCTGCTGCCTGGGACCCTCTCCTGCTGCTGCCTGGGACCCTCTCCTGCTGCTGCCTGGGACCCTCTCCTGCTGCTGCCTGGGACCCTCTCCTGCTGCTGCCTGGGACCCTCTCCTGCTGCTGCCTGGGACCCTCTCCTGCTGCTGCCTGGGACCCTCTCCTGCTGCTCACAGAGCCTGCTGCCTGGGACACCTCACAACTCACTTCCGCCACAGGTCTGCCATATCCACAGGGATGTCAAGAACAGATAAGATCCGTGCCAGTCCATTCACGAGTGAGGAGCTGGATGTCCTTGTGAACGAGGTGCTGGCACAGTACCCACGGCTGTTTGGTGGCCCCAATGTTGTGGTAAGTCACCATGTAGGGAGCTGTAGGGCAGGGTGGTGTCAGACGTGTATTCATGATGCAGCTGTATGTTATTTTGGATGTGTGGTGCTGACAAACACTGACAGACAAGATGTTTGCAGGTGGTGGGAGTGTGTGTTTTGCATTATGACTCTGTCCTAGGCCAATACTTGTATGTGTGAGTGGGATGTGCTACTTTTTTGGGCAGACATGACCAACGGTTGTTTGCCTTGTAGCTGGTTGGACAGTGTCCGCTTGTGATGTAATTTCAGGGTGCCCCTGTAGTCATAGTCAGTGTGCCCCACAGAGTAGGTTCAGTGGCTGCCCTTCCAAAGTTTGTCCATCAGCCAACTTACATGCTACAGTTGCTGCACACTGATTAGTGGATATGCCACATCAATGCCCTGTACAATTTATGATTTATACAGTGCTGTCGATGCATTTGTGTTGAATCATCATTCTTCAGTGTGATAATCATGGAGACTACGAAGCTCAATGTGTGCATGCATTCACTAATGTTTATGCCATGCAGAGTGGCCTTGTGAGGGTACCCCCAGTTCTGGAGGGAGGGGGGTCACTGTGCGTCCTGATTCAGTGTCTGGCTGCTGTACTGATAGATGCTGACATATGACAATGTGTAAATGTTCATTAGTCCTTCTTTACTCTCATACCTGCAGCTCAAAGTACACCAACGTAAGGCTGTCTGGAGGGCCATAGCAGCAAAGGTGCGAGCCCTGGGGGTATCAAACAGACGACACACACACTGTCACAAGAGGTGGGACGACATCAGCCGGCTGGCTAAGCAAGTGGCAGAGATGAAGTTGGGGATGGTACCACGCACAGGGCGTGTGGCACGCCGCACCATGACTCCGCTGATGGCACGCATACTGGCAGTGACCTATCCAGACCTGGATGCACGTCTGAAGGGGCTTCAGCAGCAAGACAGCGATGGTGAGTATCCGGGGAGGGAGAGTTTGTCTGGGAGTGGATGCATGTGTAGAGTGCCTGTGTCTGCGGTGACACATGTGATGTGCGTGTGCTGCCATGCTGTGATATGTGATGTGAGTGGCAACTGTGATGTGTGTCTGTATGAGGCATTGGCCCACCATGGCCTTACTCTGCAGCTCCTGGCTGCAGTTTTCAGTCCTTGACATATATTTTGTTGTCCACATGGTCACTCTTCTTTGTGATGGTGGGTGTAGTCCCTATTATGCTGTACAGCTGTGTCCACTTAATGAGTGTTACACCATGTCAGTGTACTTTGCATGCACCTGCATGGTAGTGGCCCACACATCTGACAACAATGTGAACCCACATTGGCACATGGTGATTGTAATGGCCTATTTGACAATGTGGCATGTGTAGACAAAACAGGTGTGTGTATTCCCCTCTGGATCCCTTTAGGCTCTGGAAGTGGTGATGTTAGTTGTGGCTACATCATGTCCGTGGGGCAGGTCCATGTGGGCTAGGGGAACACCATCCATGGGCAGGGTGTAGTGCTGTGTGTCATCGACATTGGTCCACTCCTGCCTGTTTGTCCGCATGACAGGCTCAGTTGTGGTGTAACTGGTGTGTAGCAGCACAATGATTTGAGGGTGTGGTGGTTACCATGTAGCTCTAGGCCTCTCATGTGCTGCATTGCTCTGATATCGTGTGACCAGACTATGACACTTATACAACCATGTTTCTGTCACTAATGCAGATTCGGAAGACACCACGGCGGAACATGATCCTGAAAGTGGTGGGGAGACCAGCACGACAGCGGCAGCAGAGCAGGGTGAGACGGAGCAAAGTGACACTGACCACACCAGCGCTACTGAGGGTGACAGGAGTATGCATGAGGAATCTGTGGCTGAGACACAGAGTACCACTTCATCTGATGGCAGGGGGGATGAGTCCCTGTTAGCAGCCACAGGGGATGGGGACTCTGCTGCTGCATCTGACTACCAACGGCCACTGCCCACCCTCCCATCCACTTCCTCTGGGGCTGGCCGTATCCGTGTCACTAAGAGGGGACGTGTGACATTCACACATGGCACCGCAGCACCTGCACCTGTCCCCCCTGCTGCCCTCAGTGCAGAGTGCGTAGAGCTCCTGCGGCAACTTTGCGTGGGCCAGACCGCCCTGCTGAATGCCTTCAGTGCCCACGATTACAAAATAGGGCAGGTTCTGGCATTCATGGAGGGCATACACTCTGACGTGGGTGGCCTACATCGTACACTCCTGTCATTGTCAGGTACAGTGACGTCAGCCCTCCAACATGCCCCCTTTGCAGCTCAGGTGCCTGTGACGTCCACCCAGTCAGTGGCCACATCAGATGACAGTGAGCACTTGGGACATACATCAAGTAAACGTTACAACACTAGGAGCACAGCTCAGACCCAAAGCAAACAATCCCGTCCACAGACTCCATCCCCAAAGAAGGGCAGGGACCCCCCAATATGCACAGACCAGGTGGAGTCACAGAAGAGCAAGGCCAGAACAACATTGTGTCAGACATCAGGCTCACATGCTGCTGAGCCATCACCAGATATTGACTCTGCTATGCCCACAGAGGATGTGTGGGATGTCATGACTACACCTGGGGTGAACACAGGGACACACCCACCTACCACATCAACCCCAGAACAAAGTACATCGAGGCAGGTGGAGGGAAGCCCTGCTGTGACCAGCCCAGTCATTGTGGCAAAGAAGGGCAGTGTAGTGGCCATCCCTGGCAAGAAGGGACAGGAGGGCAGTGTAGTGGCCATCCCTGGCAAGAAGGGACAGGAGGGCAGTGTAGTGGCCATCCCTGGCAAGAAGGGACAGGAGGGCAGTGTAGTGGCCATCCCTGGCAAGAAGGGACAGGAGGGCAGTGTAGTGGCCATCCCTGGCAAGAAGGGACAGGAGGGCAGTGTAGTGGCCATCCCTGGCAAGAAGGGACAGGAGGGCAGTGTAGTGGCCATCCCTGGGGTAAGTGGGAAGGTGGTCACTGTGGGGGGTACACCTTCCAGAGAGGCTAAAGTGGTCCGGAGGCGTAGCCAGCACAAGCGTACTGCAGGATCAAGCACTTCTCCAGAGGGAGTGGCAGTGTCTGCCCCTGAAGTGGAACAGTTGGGGGGTGTGCAGGTGGTGTCAACGCCACTTCCCATCAACCCCATGACAGGGAAGCAAATTCATATTCCAAAGAAGTGGAAGGGCACCCCTCCAACCTCTCCCACCCACACTGTGTCAAGGGCGTGCATGACTCCACCTCCACGTGCCACGGTGCCACCTGGTCCGCACAGCCCTCCACCTTGCAGGCCCTCTGTTATAGCCACACCACATGTCCCTCTGTCACACCAGTCAAGTCGACCTGCAGTCCCTGACACACAGCCAGGTTCCACTCCACATGACAGCCAGGAGTGAGTTGTCAACACCCTCAGACGCCTGTGCCACACATAGGTGTGCTACAGAACACCATTGTTAGCGATGTGGGTGTGTTCCTGGGCCTGTTGCTCTGATGTGCTGTACCCTGCCAAGGACTCTGGGCCTGTTGCTCTGATGTGCTCTCCCCTGCCAAGGACTCTGGGCCTGTTGCTCTGATGTGCTGTACCCTGCCAAGGACTCTGGGCCTGTTGCTCTGATGTGCTGTACCCTGCCCTGCCAAGGACACTGGGCCTGTTGCTCTGATGTGCTCTCCCCTGCCAAGGACTCTGGGCCTGTTGCTCTGATGTGCTGTACCCTGCCAAGGACTCTGGGCCTGTTGCTCTGATGTGCTGTACCCTGCCCTGCCAAGGACACTGGGCCTGTTGCTCTGATGTGCTCTCCCCTGCCAAGGACTCTGGGCCTGTTGCTCTGATGTGCTGTACCCTGCCAAGGACTCTGGGCCTGTTGCTCTGATGTGCTGTACCCTGCCCTGCCAAGGACACTGGGCCTGTTGCTCTGATGTGCTCTCCCCTGCCAAGGACACTGGGCCTGTTGCTCTGATGTGCTCTCCCCTGCCAAGGACTCTGGGCCTGTTGCTCTGATGTGCTGTACCCTGCCCTGCCAAGGACACTGGGCCTGTTGCTCTGATGTGCTCTCCCCTGCCAAGGACTCTGGGCCTGTTGCTCTGATGTGCTGTACCCTGCCCTGCCAAGGACACTGGGCCTGTTGCTCTGATGTGCTCTCCCCTGCCAAGGACTCTGGGCCTGTTGCTCTGATGTGCTGTACCCTGCCCTGCCAAGGACACTGGGCCTGTTGCTCTGATGTGCTCTCCCCTGCCAAGGACTCTGGGCCTGTTGCTCTGATGTGCTGTACCCTGCCAAGGACTCTGGGCCTGTTGCTCTGATGTGCTGTACCCTGCCCTGCCAAGGACACTGGGCCTGTTGCTCTGATGTGCTCTCCCCTGCCAAGGACTCTGGGCCTGTTGCTCTGATGTGCTGTACCCTGCCCTGCCAAGGACACTGGGCCTGTTGCTCTGATGTGCTCTCCCCTGCCAAGGACTCTGGGCCTGTTGCTCTGATGTGCTGTACCCTGCCAAGGACTCTGGGCCTGTTGCTCTGATGTGCTCTCCCCTGCCAAGGACTCTGGGCCTGTTGCTCTGATGTGCTGTACCCTGCCCTGCCAAGGACACTGGGCCTGTTGCTCTGATGTGCTCTCCCCTGCCAAGGACTCTGGGCCTGTTGCTCTGATGTGCTGTACCCTGCCCTGCCAAGGACACTGGGCCTGTTGCTCTGATGTGCTCTCCCCTGCCAAGGACTCTGGGCCTGTTGCTCTGATGTGCTGTACCCTGCCAAGGACTCTGGGCCTGTTGCTCTGATGTGCTCTCCCCTGCCAAGGACACTGGGCCTGTTGCTCTGATGTGCTCTCCCCTGCCAAGGACTCTGGGCCTGTTGCTCTGATGTGCTGTACCCTGCCCTGCCAAGGACTTTGCACTTCCCGATTGTGATTCACCAGTGCATAGTCTATGGCATTTGCACATGATTTTGAGAGTTGCTGTTGTCTACTTATGTTGTGTAGCTACATCTGTGCAATATGTGAATAAATACAGTACATTATGGTGTGTTTTCTCTGTCTCCTTACTGATTAAAGTCATTTTCTTGTTTGACTGAGTTCCATGGTCTATTTTGTACATCACCATTGCAAGGTTGTATGTGGCCATATGATTTTTAGACAGGGGGACAGGTTCTTCAGTCCATTGTGGCCCTGCTGATGTTGTACTCTGTGATGGTTATTTGGCAGGCCATGCAGTTTTCGTGTGGGTGAATTGCTATTGCTGCATACACTGTTCACAGGTCACCTTGGGGGACACTGGCAGCACAGGGTGTGCAGCTGTGCTGTGGTGTAGTAGATGTTTATGATGTGATGAGGTGTGTGTTTCCCATTCTGTGTGCCCTGGCGTGTATGTGTATGGTCGTCTTGTGTTGGCCCTTGGTCCTGGTGGCATGGCTTACATGGCATGTGTGTGGCAGAGGTGTGCAGTGTGAAGGGTGTTAGTTTGTAGTGTATGTATGTGTGCCCCTGTATGGTGTGAGACACACATGTGTCAGGCAGGAGTTGTATGCCTGTTGTATGTTTTGTCTTGCCCTGTGTGGATGTTTGTATTCAATTGTGTGGGCTGTGGGGAGTGCACTGGTGTTGTGTGTCCGTTGTCAGGCAATCCTGCTGTGCCTTTGTCCCTGGTTGTGTGTCGCAGTGTGTGTGTATTGTGCTTGTTGTTACAGTGCTTGTTGATGTGCAAGGGGGTGCACGGGATTGGCACCTGGCCTGTGACTACTTCGGGTGGTGTGCAGTGTTGGTCGGGGTGGTGTGTCGCTGTGATGTTTGGAATGTGTCCATGCCTTGCTGTTGCCCTGCCTTCTGCATTGTGCGCATGTGTTGACCGCGGCGGTGACGTGTCCGTGACCGTGACGTTGCTGCAGGTTGGCCGACGTTGTGTGTTCCGGATGCCGTGGGGTGCCTTGTTCTGAGGTGGGTGATGTGTGGGTGCCCATGTGGATGTGTTGTGCCCCCCAGCAGGATGCCAGTGTTGTGCTTGGGACCTGTGTCGGCATGTGTGTTGTGTGGTGTATATGTGTAGTGACGTACCTGCGGCGGCGTCCGCGGCGGCCCATCTGGCGATAGTGTTGCAGCAGGTACATGACCGGATGCATGTGGAGGGCTGGGTCCATGGGGTTCATGTCGGATCTCGGCGTGCGTGCTCCGCTGTAGACTTTCCGCCTGCTAGAGCTGTGCGGTGTCTCCGGTGCGGTGCGTCAGCTTGTTTGGCCCATCCTAATATGTCGAGCGGGGCGGACGTCATCGACCGCGGCGGAGGGTCTCGATTGGCTGCAGCCGCCGCGGTGGCGGGCGCACCTTGATGGCGGAGCGAGGCGCTCCGCGGCGGACGGGAAATGACCTGTGTTTACATATCCTAATGTGGCGGACGTGATTTCCACTGCTAGCGGGCGGAAAAAGCTGTTTTTCCGCCCCGCCATCGTTTCGGTAGTGCCACCGCCCGCTATCCTAATGGACCCCCAAGTCTATACAATCACACGGAAACCTCTTGTGAAACCAACTACGCCCAGAGTCCGTTCAAAAAGCCTCTCTGGCAAGCTTCTATTGTCCATCAAATCTTCTTTTGTTGTTTTCTTCCGCATGGGCCTCTCCATTCAGGCCTTTTATGATCAGTTGGAGTGCCCTCCTGGCAAACACTCATAGCTCATTCAAAAAGTCTCAATGTCTCAAGGCAGTGCACCAGTATCTCTCCTTTGCGGCAGGCACTACAGGTAGTGTGCTCTCCATTGATCAAGGGCACAGATCATCTCGTGCAGACCCGGGACCATTCTCAGGCTCCAACACTCATCATTTAGTGTCAGAGGACGCTCAGGCTGCTCTTTCATGGGCACCAGAATGTAGTGCCTTTTGTCAATCTTGGATCCGCCGGTGCACTGCACTTCCATTGGAGCAAAGGAAAAGGGGGTGTGTGGCCAAAAACTCAGGCCAAGGGGCTCAAGGGACTGCACACTGTCAGAGGTTAACCAGCACATAACAGGCGCTCTTTTGTACTAAAATTCTGGTTTTGTGGCAAAACCAGCTCCTCCTTCTTTTCTGATGTTGAACGCCTTCTGATGAAGTAAGTGCGATGCTTTAAACAGTTCATTGTATAACAAGGGGACTGCAAACAGGTGGTCTGAGATCTTCAAAGGAGTGGCCACACGCCATGGGACAATTTTGGTCTAGAATACACTGTCATTCTCAAAAAGCAATACAAACATAAAGGCAGTAGGCAAAACAGTGTCTCTAGGCTTTTCAATTGGGTTTCCGTGTTTAGAGCATATCCTCCATCATCTAAGGCAGGGGTCTTCAAACTGTGGGGCGCGACCCCCAGGGGGGCCGTGGAGCGATGCAAAGGGGGTCGCGCCTTCCCATTCACATTTCTGCCCAGGCTAAAGGGCTTTAGCCCTCTCTCTTCCCCCGTCCTGTGTCTCAGCCCTGGTTGCTGAAGTGCAACTCGAACTGCTGGGGGCTCAGTCAGTGGCGTAACACAGCCCCCCGCAGCCCCCATGGGGGGGGCAAGTTCCAGGGGGCCCGCTCAGCACAGTCCAGTGTATGCCCGGGCACCAGAAACCCAAACTGGCTGCATTCTCATGCTAATGCCAGACGCCTCGGTGTGGGGTAATGTCTGAGTACCGGGCGAAGTGCAAATCCGCGCGTGCAGCTTCTCCATCCTGACAAACAATGATGACACTTGACCCCCGACCTCCTCAGGCTGAACAGGACACCCCACCAACAACCTTAAACCGTTTTTCAACTGCAATTCCACATCTCTCATCTACTACTGCTTCCACTGTGTGACCAAATGTCGGAAAAAATATAAAGCAACCACTAGTCAGGTTAAAAGAGCAGATTTAGATGCAAGGTCGCTAATTGACCTTTAGTTAGTCATTTTTTTGCAGGCCAATCAAAACGAACATGAAACTTAATGGAGGAGACTTCGAAGAAATACTATGCAAAGAAGAAAGTAAATAGATACATGCCAGTAAATCATTTAAGTATAGCCTGAATATGGTCGAAGAATAGCATTTTGTTTTAGTTTAAGGAACCTATTTTGATCTGCATCCGGAACAACATTGAGACGACACACCCTTAGTGACAGATTGTTGACTGCGCATCCTCAATACTGAGATTAAGAACTGAATATGCAGAAAGAAAGTATCCATCCCACAATTCTTACATTGAGGACCTGTGAATAAGAAAGGATTATGTGGCTGCCGTTCTCTGGTAGAACACATCTCGTACAATCCAGGTATGATCTCGAGACCGAACATCACCAGTATAATATATCTTGTCTAACAAAGAACTGAATGCGCATAAATTTATACAACTGTAACTTTACTTAATATGCTGCTCGTTCTCATGCTATTAGTCGTTGACTGCTGTAATAGCTTGAATTTAATCCATCTCCCAGCAGAGTGTTTTCTGGAATGCTGTGGTTCAATTGCCTTTCTAAAGTTTATATGCTAATTGTTATTTATTTTTTTATCAGTGGAAACCTATTTGTATCACCATTAAGTATTTTGTTTTCTGCAATTTCATTATTTCAAATTTTTTAATCCCTTTGACTCGCATTCATGCCAGGAATGCGATCTGTGCCACATGCAGCTTTGTTCTGGCACCTCTGCGCTTTGGAAAACCAGGTCCAGGACAGTAAGGATTTGCACAGCTGCACTTGGACGTCTTGAATGATTTGGACGCATTTTCACATTTACTGTGCCTAAATGTCAACATTAAGCAATTTTCAGCTTTTTCACAACTTTTGCTCCTTGTGGCTTTTGCGGAGGTCTCATCAAATTTTTCTTCAGCACAATATCAATCATAGCCTAATCTGCGAAGAAAGTACCTGCTGTCTGAGTCACATGTACTTCACTCACGAATGCGCACTTCAGTTGTCACTTTCTCAGCAATGGTGATTTTCCTACATTTTGGAGTTGAAAGACACTACTTTTTTAAAGGTTTTTAAGGTGGGTTTTGAAGCCCTTGGCTGGTAGTCCGAACCTACTGTGATACACCAGTGCAGGGGACTCACTATGCATGCTAAGGTCATGCACCCGGTCATTGGTGGAGTTGAACTTGCTTCACCCTCTTTATCAAAACTTAATTGGCAATTCATTGTGTCATAATGTGGCCCTTTGCCCGTTCTTGAAGAGATGGTGGCACGCACAAGCCTCTATTGCAGTGTATGCACAAGCCTCTATTGCCAGTGTTTTGGCACAGGCTTCGGGCATTCTCCTTTGCAGCAATGGCAGCCCAAGCTGTGGCCTAGCACAACAAGCCTGTCCTACTACCAGGGTATAGAACTGAGTCCATCTGGAAAGAACCAGAGAAGGTGATGGAGAGAGGGACATTAGCACCGACTGGCACAGGTGCTTTGGACTTCAGTGAGACTCCCTGGGGGTGAGTGCATCTTCTGAGGGCATCTGTGTGACACAGAAGCACTGCCTGGAGTCAGCTGGGAATACTCTCAGTGGGAATAAACTCTGGTTGTAAGCAGGCCCAGACACCCTGGAGGTCCCACCCAGCTGAAGCCCCACTGCAGGCAGAGATCTGCAAGAGGGAGGCAGAGATACCCTGGAGCCCTCACCCAGCTGGAGGCACAGGCCTGCAGGATGGTGGTACAGTGGCATAACACAGGCCCCCGCAGCCCCCGGCGGTGTGGGGGGCTGAGTTACAAGGGGGGTACTCTCATTTGAGAGCTCCTGGTAGAATCCAGAGCGGCCCTCTCAAGTTTTGTTACGCCACTGGGCTCAGCGGGGCAGTGTATGGAGTCTTATCTCCAGCAGGCCCGAGTTTTTCACAGGTCTTTAAAGGCCATTTGCATATTTACATGCCTTTGTTAACTGGTTACAGAGGCTTAGTTTTTTTCCTGGTTCCAGTACTCCCTGTGTCCCAACTCTGCCTATTCCTTCCATTTGTATATTACATTTACTGCTGTGGTGTGAGAATGCATTTCATGAAAAGGAATATAAAGTAGGATTGCCAAAAGAAAAATGCCTGCTGTGTTTTGTTTAAAAAGCCTGCAAAGACCTCCTTTTGACACTAAATAGACTTATAAATAAAAAAGTATGTATGCATTTGTTATGTGACTTTTCTGTCTTTGTTCTCTTTAACTATCAGTCATGGATCAATGAGGCAGCCTTAGAACACAATTAAAAGTGGTTTCTATTTATATTTGCTGTTCGAAGTACACACAGATAGGTGCTAAAAAAATTTGGCCTTAGGTGACAGCTTTTTTTTGTAGCGTCTGGGCCATCAAAATAATGAGCTGGCAACCCTAACCATAGGACTGGAAGTTTGGTGGAGGATCAGCACATTATTTATTTCCTCCAACCTCAATCCCTGAATAATGCCAAAATAGCAATAGTTTAACTGAGATCTGAAACCCTACGCCGCCGTCCATAACATGCTGATTTACTTCAAGTGTCTGGGAATGCACTCTGCATTCAGGCAACTCACTCATTCTCCCCTTCACTTTCATGCTAACCCTGTACTCACAGCAATCACAATGAATGTATGCTACCTCACCCTGCAGTCACACAAGCACACTACTCATCCTGCACTCATGTGACACTTCACTCACCTGTCCCCCTCACTGCTCAATATGCAACTCACTCAAACAAGCCCATCAGTAATCATACATTAATTCGTCCCATTCCAAACTTGCATCCGCACCCAAATTCATACGCCACCTCACTCACCCTGCAGTCACTCCTCTTAATAAAGCAATGCTATCCTAAAATATATGTCATCACATAACATCTTTTACATTTTCTTTCCACACAATTTAGTCAAGCCTGTCGCGTAATTTGGTCCTCACCTGCCTCATAATTCCTCTAGCCCTGCCTACAGGTTTAGAGATTTTTGTCAGGAGGGGGTCCTTACACCTCAAAATGTTGACAGGGGGGTCTCAGCATCCAAAAGTTTGAAGCCCTCTGATCTAAGGGTAGATAACTACACGAGAATTCTATCTAAATAGATGTCTTCATATATGGTGGCATTGTCTAATGGTGCAAACACATTTTTTTCTCAATGATTACATATAGGTGTCCCTAAATTCCTTATCTAGAACACCTCAAAAGAGAGATCACATGATACATTTTATCAGGGACATGTAGATACCTCACTTTAATAATTGGGCATCAGGTGGACTATACAATACAAAAGCTAATGATCAAGATGTGGAAACAAAAGACAAGAACTAGAGAGTCCTGGTATTTCCATTATTTAAAATACATCTGGTCCATCAAAAATTAAAGCAGCAGAAAAAGGAACTAAGAACCAAATTAGAATAGGCATTGAATTTGTCATATTCAAACGTAAGGTGTCTCCTATTGAGGTGGAAAACCTATCTTACTATAATATTGAGTCAGTTAACCAGTCCGTCACTACCCTAACAGTTAGACTGGGACACATCAAAGTAGGCCTAAAGAAAATTCTAAAAAAAGTCTGATCATACAAGTGTGAACCTGAACAATTCACCAACAACAAAAAAAACTGATTAGTGAAAGAAATATGGAAAAGAGAAATGGGACTAGGTCACAGGTAAAATCCCCAATAACTAGGCATGATGCGACATTGGTGAGGGGAGTAGTGACAAAAGAAAAATGTATAGGAAGAACAAGAAATTACTTGGGTGATAGTCAAGCATGTGACACAATACCAAGAGTGTGAGTGATACACAAAAAAATCACAATAGTATAAAAATTTAACTCTACCGCTGGCCGCTACACCATATACAGTAACCTTAGCTAATGTTCCAATTCCTTCTTCAGGGTAAAAAATGAAACCTGGTTTCCTTTATGGTACAAAGCCATACACTACTTAGGAAGCAGAAAAAAACTGAGTAATGTAATATAGAAATTAGGTCACCATGTACAAGAGTCACAGATCTATAATTTTATCCTTACGTCCAATCAGGATACATAATTTTAGGGCTGCCTGTTCCTTTAAGGGAAGAGGGAGCAAGTGACACATTTTGATCCTGTATATCTCTTTTATTTGTTTGAATACTATTTATAGCCAAATTTGACATACACTGGTGAAGTGTTTTCTGTGTCTTGTTCACAAAAATGAAAATATCATATTTGTGAAATTTAGCAAATCAACCCAGCTGTAGTGTAGCGATACACATTGTCATGTATATCCCTTCACAACACAGGTAAACTTGTAATTATATCAAAAACAGCAACATGAAACAAAAACATGCATAACACACATATCAAGCCATCAGATATACTTGCTGTATATCAAGCATCAAGCACAAAAAGGATAGACAAAACAATAACATATGTAAATGAGCAGTGACGCACAATACCATGTCCCAAAACCTAATATTCGGGCCATTCGGGCCTTCTTAATTTGTCAGGTTTAAAATCCTAACCCTCCTTTTTGACAGCAGATCAACAGGTAGTGGAGATTTGGCTGTCAAATGCAACTTACTGTGCGTCACTTCTGACACACAGAACCAGCAGGAACAATTTATAAAAGGATAAAATGCAAGAATACGTCAAATGCACAAACATTTCTTTTCAAAGAAATTACACAAAAACACATCTGTTTTCAACCAACCAAACTCACGTGTCCTGATTTCTTGAAATCACCCAGAACAATCCATGAATGATCTGTAGGAAAAAGCAAAAAAAAAATACACAACACACAAAAGAGGAACATTTTGCATAATCAAACGAATATCAATTATAACTTTTAATCAGAAGACAAAACATAATACATATTAACAGACCCAAAAATAAATTTCCATTACTTAACTGTTACCATCTTGTCAGTCACCTTGCAACATGAAGCCCTTTTTAACTTTTCAAAAGTAAAATCCTTTCACTGATACTCCATGTTAGCCTTGTGCCACAATCTCCACTGTAAAGAATAATTCTTAATTGGCAAATGGTTCTCTATTATTCATGTAGCCTTCAAAATGTCAATCATTTTCTGTCAAATAAAGCAACTAGCAGACATTATTTCTTACAGCAGAAATACAAATGTCATGATGTTGAGATTTTCAAAGAAACCGTTTTTTATATTGTCCCTTTTGAAGTAAGTTCTTTAGTTGTATTGATGTTCTTGTGGAGAAACCAGTAATCCCACCTTTCAGAAGCCTGTTTAGCAAGGTCATTCTGCCTGATTAGCAAGGTCATTCTGCATTCCACAGAGACAAGGCTCGAATTTAAAATATCACAAATGTCAACATGACAGCCTCTTCCATTGTTTACAGGAAAACTAAAGGTAGCATCTTAGCGCAACTTGAGCAGCCTGTTCTCCTAGCCTACAGTGTCTGCTCATTCTGAGGCTGACTAAGACAGAAGGCCTACTACATTTACTGTGAATGATTCACATAACCTAATAACACACATACCAGTTTTTAGAACAAATGCTTGTTGCAATGGTACATATTTCAGCCACCCTAATTGGATCTCACTGTGCCATTTAAAAGTAAACCCAAATGAGGACAACCTGCGAATTTGAATTATACCTAAATGTATGCATTTACTGAGGCCTAATGAACTTTAAAGCTATTTTAAATGGCAAAAATACTTTTTTTAATGGACTATTTTACCCAAATTCGACTTTAATGTTTGGGGCACTTAAAAATAAATATCCTATACTTGTTATACATATTAATCATCCTCATAATGTTCTTTACAAATTAGTGAGATTTTTAAGCAGACATATCCCATGTAAATACTTAGAAAAATGAGTTTTGTGCGCCTGCGCTAAGTAAAAATTCCATATTGCTAATGTCCTCATTATGCAATGTAACACAACTTAAATTAAAGTATATGCTAGGATGTCATAGTATGAGCATTAAGCTTCATAAATAGTGAAAAACGAATTTTGTAGCACTTATTTTTAATAATTATTTTTCAAAATGTATTAATTATTCTTAATAAACCCAATCGTTTTTTATAATTCCACATATAAAAGCGAGCTGCATCCCTTGCCTATCATTTTAGACGCATTCATTTATAAGAGTAAGCACAAAAACCTAACTTAAAACAAGACAGATTTTCACGCCACTTTCTATAAAAGGATTTTCTTATTTAGAGAACCAAGAATGCTTAAAAAAATGCTTAAAGAGAGGAAAACCACAATTGAAATGTCTTCCTGTGATACAAAATAATGAACCTTATTTTTGTAACCTTGTAAAACACTATTCTGAAATGCAAAATTCAAACCGTCATTAACTAACGGCTAAACCCTGGCTAAATAAACATTCCGATGTCATCCATGGCCTTTGAAAAACAACATCTGCTTCCTTAACGGCAGTCAAAGGCCTGCACATCTGAGTACGCTTTCAGTCTTACTGAAAACAGACATTTCAAATTTTAAAATGCGTGTGCAATAAGATGCATTTAAATGTAGCAAAAATGCACATTAGCTGAAGTGTTTGCCTTTTCCATGTAGTACAATGCATGTCGGTACAAAAATGCTATAAATTTGTTTTTCTAAAAAAACACAATTTATTTTTGAGGCCTTTCATATTCCTAGAGAATGCGAATTTTTACTTTGTCTATTTTAAACATTTAACATTTTGCACATATGCGTTTTTGCTTAGTCTATAAATGAAATAGCAACATATAGCGATTTTAGCATGTCGCTGCATTCTCATTTAATTTCCACCTAATATTAATTAATCTAACATTTTACTTAACAGGCTGAAAACATCAAGAAACCCACAACCACATCTTGAGCTCATTTCAGACAGAAACAGAAAGTGTTCAAACATTCAGGACACAGAATACAGCGCTATACGTATTTGTTTCATAAATTGCGTGAACGCTATTCACATACCGAAGTTACACTAATGAGAAAAGCCACATAGACATTTAAACAAACATTGAACCCACAAATCAACACTCAGGACGAAAACACAATACAGCCTACAGACTGTACTTAAACCAAACCATTTGTAAATACTAGCTGTAAGTCATATTTACAAGAAACACTTCTCAATAGTGTTCCAAAAGACTGCAAAAACAGCCCAACAGACTGCCGTATGTGCAGGAAGCCAAAAATACACTTAATTCACTAGCTTAGGCTGGCAGAACACAAAAAATCGGTCTGCATATCTCCATTTATAAAACTGCACAGAACAAAGGATCCTTGTTTTGTATTATGTCATATTTTAATTCCCTGGGGATACAAAATCACCAAGGAAGAAATATGTTTTTAAATCTAACCTATTTAAATATTCCCTTTAGGGGAAGCCGGTTAATCCAAACGTATACAAAGTTGGCCAACACAAATCTCCAAATTTGCTAAGATCAGGCATCTTATAGCTCACTAATCTAGCTTCAAACTTCAAGGGGCTATCTCTATCGATACACTCGTAAATATACAAAACCCTCGGTTTTTGAAAATTGCAATCTTCAAATAAAACTAAGGACCAAGCAAACTAAGCAAAGAACCACAGAACCAAAGAACAAAGGACTGAGAGTGACCCACTTATACTTAACTCTTACTTTTACTAATCAAAACGTTATCCAAATTCTAACTGTCAAGTTCTACATGACCTAACGGTCTTTTATAATACTCACGCCAAAAAGGTTCTCAGTCAGGAGTGACATCATGTGGAGGATCAAAATCAGGAAGATCAGAAATATACTGGGCTGCATAATCAAAGAATCTCCAGAATCCCTGTGCACAGAGTACCTTCTTGGTAGAATCCTGTTCTGTCCTCCTCAGTAGATTTCAGTCTCCTGGCAAGATCACTCCCACAGAAAGTCACTTCTCTGATGAAGACCGCGTTGGCTGCGCCATTTGAGGAAATAGAAAATCTTCATTCTCAGGGGTCTTACTAATATCAATAAAGAACTTGGCACAGAAGCTGAAATATGAAAAGACATCTTTATTAAACTTAATTAAGTGAGGCTACGTCACCCAACTGCCTTAGCAATTGAATGAGGCAGTCTGAGGAATACAGATAACAGAGGTCTTATATATGTTTTAGAGTACATGACTCAGCACAAAAGTAAGGGGCAGTCTTAGCTTATGCAAGCATGCAAAAACCCCAACATATCTTCCCACACAATCTGGACAAACCCAGATCGTAAACAGGTCATAAAAAAGGAACAGAAACAGATGAGAGGTAGGATAAGGGGTGTGTATGTGCATACCAAACTTTACAATCTCCTGTTCTTTGATCTCTATCTGACCAGCTGCCTAACAAGGAACTGGCTCAACAAGTTTAGCCTCGGGCAAGGGAGTCAGTTCGGCCAGGTCACACAGAAGTCAGCTAAGGTGTATGTGTCCCTAGAGACTTGTTTGGCCACAGTCATCCTGTAGTCATCAGCCTATGTGAGGGCAATCCACAAAATGGCTGCCGCACACAAAATGGAACCCGAAGGTTCAGGACAAAATCGTCAAATGCACAGTGAATCCATCGGTGTAACATGACGAAAACACTCATGCATACTGCACTCGTCATTTACGGTTCACTGATACCAAAATCGTCTAGATACGATGACCTTTATTGAACAGGTTCAGGATTCACGGAACCTCACCCCCTTCTGTTCAAAAAGTCTCTGTTGAGCCAGTGGGCGACAAGCTTTTGGAGATTCACCTGTGCACCTGTGAGAGGTACTGAGACCTGTGAGGACTGTGGCAGCATTCTCAGCAACCCCTGATCAAATTTTTGTTTTATCTCTGCTGATGAAGAATAAAATCCAATGCTGCTAAAGATGAGCAGCATTACCTGCATGAACTCTTGTGAAATACTACTACCAATAATCAAGTAAGCGCTAATTGAGAACTGCATTCAGCATAATGTCAAGGAACAAACTGTGCTGTGATGTGAGGCATCCCCATTATGCTTAGACAAACTTTAAAACTTTTCCCACTTTGTATGTGTGCTGTACAGTGCAGCACACATGCAAAGTTGGAAAAGAATGGAGAAATAAAAGCATTTCTCCTTGATAGTGCCTATTTGAAATGGGCGTTATTTTTTTGCGCAAAACTCTGCCTACATTTTTTAGTAAATATGGCTTTGGGTCAAAAATCTTTGGTGGTTGCATCGAAACGCCCATGTACCACCAATGAAATGCCAGCTTGGCGCTATGTAATGCAAAGCAGCTCTATGCACTGCTTTGAATTACTTTCAAGGGGATTTCTAGCCCAAAAAAAGTTTTACGCTAGAAAGTAGATTGGGAAAAAAAAATCTGCGTTGATTTGCGTCTCTTTTGTATCTTAGTAAGTATAGCCCATAATGTTAAGCATTAACAAACGACAAGCAGGGGGCATGAGAGAGGCTTAAGATGCATGAGAGGGGCATGGGCATCCGCAGGGGGGGGGGGGCAAGGAGGGGCGCTTGCCCCCCCCTGGAGCGACTCTACTTGACCCCCCCCTGGAGCGACCCTACTTGCCCCACCATGCCCCCTGCGGACGCCCATGAAAACCGTGACTTCAAGTCGGGGTTCTCACTCTCTTTCCTCTCATTTCTTTTATTTGCTTCCCTGTGAAATGGATCCAAAAAAGAAAGACGCTTTTGCTGGAAATGTAGTATATTTCTGACATTTAAATTCCAAAGTGCAGCATTGGGAATAAAAGGCTAAAAATATGAAAAATAGATAAATAAAGTAAGACAGAGTGGTAGCAAACGGGCCAAACTGATTTTATTCACACTGAAACACATTAGCGCCACTTTTACAGAGTTTGCCAGTGAAGCGCTATTTTAGTTTTCTTGTCTTTGTTTTCCCTGGACTTGGAACTAGTGCACCAATCCTGGAGGTACCAAAATGTGTGGATTGGAAAACAAAATGTGTGCTGCGGCTCTTCGTCCAGGGATGTGGTCTTTTTACCATACTGCTTACGTTTTGTAAGGATATAAGCAATAGCCATTGAAATGGGTCCATTCAGGGCCCTGTAGTCGTGTCCTTAACTTTTCAGGCAAAAGCACTCACTGATTTCTGAAAAGTGAGTGTAAAAGCATTAAGGTAACCATGTTGTTCCTGCTTACATTTCCCATGGTTTGCTAAATTTTGCATTCCCTATAAGTGGTTGCTTCTTCCAGGATGTTGTTCCTTTTTTTTTTGTAGGCCGCATACTGCTCATGTCTAGTGCGTAATTTAAATTGCGCATCCAGGTGTTTATAGCGGGCAACAATTGGGTTGTAGTTGAAAACAGTGGGTGTTTTTTTCAGTGGGGCAGTATGGTGTTCAGTGTTGGAGAGAATGTGGCACTATGGTCAGAGCTGCTGAATTTGGAACTGGGAACCAGGTTCAACCTTAATAACCAGCCCATCAGACCACTCTCCGGCGAGAGCACAATCACATGCTAGACCTTAGAAGGCTTCGCAACAACTTAGAAGTCCTGGTGTCTTCGCACCAGTAGGTGGACCCTAGCATGACAAGTGTAGGTTAACCTTCTAGGCTTATCCACCACTATCCATACTGAAGGTCACCTCCAGTCTTGCGGGCAGGCCTATGAAGCAGCACACCCTAGAACAACAGTCACTGAGGTCACAGGACCCTTGAGAAGGGCCAGCTCTAGGGCGGTGCAACCAGTGTGACCGCACCGGGTGCTGACTTTAGGTGAAGGCATCCTGTTTGCAAGTATAGTATGGTTTTAAAAAACGCTTGCTGCCTCCTTCCTGGCTTCCAGCTATTTTCGGCAACAATAAAAATGTCATGATAACTCTGGTGATTAATGTTCTTCCTAGAGAGAGATCAGAATTTTGTCTATTGGAAGTTTTGACTCATGGAAAGGTAGCTCAGAGGGTCAATGTACCGGCTGCAAAGAACATGCGCCATGCAGATCACAAAGTGCACATAATGTAAATAGGTCAGTAGGCTACTGCTTGTGTCAGAGATCCTTTTGTTACTTGCAGTTTATAAATTAAAATCCTAACTTAGAACAGTGAGCTATTAACTGTCATCTAAGAGCTGCATACAAACTGCAAGGTATAAATTTGAGCGTTATGTTCCTCCCCCCTCCCCCCACCCGTCCCCCAGTCGTTGATTATCCTAATGTCCCAAAAAGTGTTCATTTGGACAGAAATTAATTCTGATTATTAAGGAGAACCCCCAACCATGGTATTACGTTTTAAATTCCGGGTATTGTGCTTCTCCAGACCAATCACTATAAAACTATACGGGCTACTAGTATGGTTGTCATGTGACTCCTACACCTTGTAGTCTTTAGTCCTATGTAACATTTTCTATACAGTGATTTACACACATATTGATTGTCTCTGTGTTATGTGTGTGATGTAAAGTGCACAGGACACCACCAGTTCTATGGCTGGCCCTGCCCTTGAGGCCAGTCTGCCTCACCAAAGGTACCTCCAGTAGCTGCAATTCACCAGGGATTGGCAATGCAGGATTTGCACACAACCAAACTAAGTTCGCAAACTTCACAGTCTCCCTGCTTCATTTTCAAGCACTTTTAACATTATGCAGCAAAAGATGACAACATTATGCGGTAGTGTTTACTAAATTATGCATTAAAAAAAGGCTGCGGCGTAATGCAGTATATTTTCAGATATTTTATTATTTTTACGTGTGTACACATGCTAACAGTCTCTGGAAAGATTTTGCCTTATTAGTACCAGTGTAACATATAAATGCAGCAGTGAGAAAGGTGACCAGTCAACCTTTACAATAGGCCATCCACTCCGCAGCAACACAAGTCACATTTTATATGAACTTTTGATATGTTTGAGCTACAAACAATTTATTAGTTTAAATGGTCAGTTAATGCAGCAGATCTTGCATTATGAGGCAAATATGGGAGAGCCATAATTTTAGAGAAAACATTTGCAAACTAGGATATTTTACCATTCATGTATGAACTGCTGTTGTTGAAAAAAGGTGAAGTGCTGATGACAGAAAAACCATGGCTCGGAGACAAATGGCTTGTGTTTCCACATTTTATCGTATTTGGTACTTTCTGTGATTAGAAGCATATCCCACTTTGTGAATATATTTTAATGTCAATAACTCATTATAACCTTAAATAATCATGTGTATCCATTGGCTGATTAAACTGGGCAGTGAAATGCCAAACAAATACTAAAAATTGGAATGTCTGCGCATTCTAGCCACACCTCTGGCTCCATCCACAGATCCAATCCTTGGGTTATTCCCGCCCTCTGATTCTCCACCCACTGTTCCCCTACTTTTTTTCCCCCACTTCAACCACTGTGTAAGACTCAGCATCCCTGGACCTGTGATGTGGCGCAGCTGCGGGCGCCGCATGTGCCACACATTTACGGTGCCGGGCTTCCGCATAAGGGAGCTGGCCATTATTGTATCCCTAAACGTGCGCACAATGTCAGTTTGACATTGACTACACGTAGAGGGACTCTACGTTTCTTTTAAAATATATAGCTAACATTTGGACCTATACATTTTATATTGCATAAATTAATTGAATGTGTGTAAAATTTAGCAATGCCCGGGGAATTCTAGTAAAGGGACCAGCCACTGTAAAATCACTAGCGTGTGTGATTGCTGCATTATTTATTACTAACTTTGACGTGCTTTAACTTTGGATAAAAGTTATAATGAATTCTAGCACCAAGAAGCCAATATTGGTAAATATGTGTGCTACAAATAATCCCTAACATACACTGTGCATACAGTATATTTAATCTGGTGCTTTAATCATAGGCTGTTTTAAAGTATTCTGATAAAAATCGTATCGTGCTGAAGACAGCCTTGATTGGTGTTGGATCGAGGACCCAGAAGTCTGCACACCTAGCAGACAGATAAAGCACCTGTCAGAAAGTTTCGCGTTTTCCCTATAGGTGGTGTTTGTTGGGACGTGGCAGGGTCAGTTACATGTCCTGGATTCCTAGCATTTTAATTGAGTCTATCCAAGTTCTGCGCCCCGGTGTTTCGCGTGCCCCACCTGGCACACATTATGTCGAAGGATGGTGATGACGTTAACATTTTGCCCCCCCCCCCCCCGAAAAATTTCTGCGGACGCCCATGTCTACGTATAATTTTGATATAATAAATAGGGCTTGGCTTTCGATAAAATTTGAAATACCGAGCCGAAATACTTCCATGACTAAAATTGTTAAGAATAACCTCCAAAGGAAAATGGTTATATGTAGTTAGGTGGTGTGAGACAGAATGTTTTTGCCTGCTACTTTTTAAGCCTGAGAACAAAACGCAAGACCGGGCAGCCAGTTTAAATCTTGGCACAAAAGTTCGGGGAGGGACCCAGAGAGAGGTTCCAGGGAAACAGTGTCCTTCAACAAGTTTAGAAACATTTCCGACGTTACCGAGCTTAAAATAATATTTTTCAAAAACAAAGCAATCTATTGATGCCTTTGTCTCCCTTGCTCCTAATTTTGGGTGGGATTTTTATTTTTGCTTCTTCGTCTGTATTTCAAATGTGTCACAAGGCTTAACCAATGCATTTAGTGCAAAGCCTTTGGCTTTATCTTCGGTTGCAGACAAATGTCATCCCTCATCACAGCCCCATCCAAGGCCTTGAGGCCTCAACCTACCCTTTTTACATGCAGCCTCAGCACAATAGTTCTTCCATCTGTCCTACGCACACATCTTGCCCCATGAAGGTTAAAGACCACGTAGGCCTTGTCTCTTAGGGAAGAAAGATTTAGCTCTTCAAGGAATTTAAAGCAGAAATAAGCTGGCAACCCATGATGATTTTCTAGACAGGCCCAGTTCATATCACTCACTGAGGCTGGATAGAGTTTTTTAAGTTGAGTTCAGGTTTCTACCAAGAGTTCTCATTTTAGATTTGTACAGTGCTTCCGTACTTCAGTGTAACTTTAACATTACTTTCAAACGTGGCACCATTTCATTATAGTAAACCATTTTCTCACAGAACGTTTAAAAGCAGCATGCATACTTACGCAGCATGCGGCAGGCTTGTTTTGCTCACTCTAAAGCATCCAAGCTACCAGTATTATTGCACAGTGTAGTGACGGATTTCTCGTAGATCAACTTGACACACATGAGTTTTTAGCTAAAAGCACAGAGATCCTCCACTCTCCAGAGGTTTACAATAGGTAAAGAAGGCAAAAATATAAGGGATGCAGAAGAGGAAATTTGTATCTCTTACACTATTATTTTTATTTTAAACTAAAAGCAAATCTAATGTAGGAGGAAGTGACATGGGGCTGACTGATTTTATGCATTCAATGAGATTACCATGTGGTGTTATGGTAATTCTTTTGTAGGGTGCAACTTAAAGGTAAGATTGTCTCTTGGCACTCAGGAGAACTTGGCGGACATCCATTGTCAGAATCATCACCCAAAAGGTAGGCTAAGAAACAAAATTGGCCTAATGAAATAAGTGGGTTTTAAGAGAGTGCTTCAAAGAGACTAGGACTTCAAGTATCTTTAACCCCTTCCGTGCGGCTGCGATTTCCCCCGTGTGCGGCCGCCGGACGAACAGGGGTGGGCCGTGATGAACCCCAGCCGTCATCAGCACACGAGCACCGTAGTGCATGACGGCTGGGGTTCGTCACCAGCATGGAAGGGGTTAAGTCCAAGAGGAGCACATTCCAGATCTTAGTGGTACAAATCAAAAAGGCTTGTCCACCCAACTAGATGTAATAGCCCTTCATATCTGGAGGTGATCTTGAAGCAAACTAAGCCTAAAGATTCAAATTAAACCAGAAACCATTGCAAACTCGTTATAGCTACTGACACACGATGAAAGACACAAACTATACCCCCAGATTCATCATGGTCATGTTTTGTGAGTCCTTAATAGCGAATTTTAAGGATTCGCTATTAAAGACTCGCAAAACGGGAAGCATGTAGAAATCGCAATATTTTATGCGATTTCTACTGCTTCCTTATTTGAGATTCGCTAATTGCTAATCGCAAATAAGGAATGGCTTTCCCATTCATTCCTATGGGCCTAAAAGCCCATATGAATGAATGGGGAGTCATTCCTTATTTGCGATAGGCAATTAGCGAATCGCAAATAAGGAAGCAATTTCAAGGGTGCCAGGGTGTCCAAAGGACACCCTGTAGCACCCCTGAAATGGTAATGTACACTGGTGTTGCGCACACACATGTCCAAATACAACTTAGAAAAATGCACTAAAGGGCATTTTTCTAAGTTTTTGCTATTTACCACGTAGTTAGACTTCTCGGTAAATAGCGCCCCCAGATTGCGAATTCGCAATTTTTAAATGGTTCATGAATTGCATTTAAGGAATCTCAAATTGAGATTCCTTAAATGCAATTAATCGCAATTTAGCGATTTCTAGAATTGCGATTTTTGCATTTGGGATGATGAATCCCAAATGCAAAAATAGCGCTCGCAAAGGGCCAGATTCTCAGAATCTGTCCCTTTGCGAGCCGATTTCGGCTTGATGAATATACCTGTATGTCCTGTAGTCTCCGAAGAGTACACTCTAGATGCCTGTCAATCTTTAGATAAGCATTGTTTGAAAACTCAAGTTGAGAAATGTCCACAGCAGTAACAACTTGAACCTTTTGTAGAAAAGTAAAGAATGTAGGAATGTTGTTAGGCAGGTGTAAATAAAAAAACGCACATCCAAAACTTGACCTTTCGTAGAGAACATCTTATGCAAGATTAGACCCAAATTCTCAAATTTAACTGATGGAACAGAAGCGCTACCAAGCCGTTTAGATCAGTTATCCTTTAGCTAGACTTTTAGGAGTGTACCAAATACCATACTTTCTGTCAAGTATGAATTTATTTTTTAGTGATTAGAGCATGTCCATCTGTCACTTGCTAGAAGCTGGGTAGGAAACTAACGTATTCATCGGTTGAAGGCAAACGTTTGACAATTAATGGAGGGTCATCAGCCTAATTACAAAATCGTGGATCACCACAGTAAACTGGGTTAAGATCAACCATGAAAAACATAAAATCTGCTTTCGCAATGCACTGCTATGGAGTGATACACACTGTGGTTTTTGAGAAAATCGCAATACAGACGTGTTGGTCTCTCTATGTGTTTAGACTACTGTTTGTGTTTTGTTATAAATGCCTGAAAACAAAGAAAGAATGTAATGGTCCACCAGTTACGAGAAAGCTGTAGCTCCATGCTGCTTATTATGGGACATTAGAAGCTACCAAATAGTTGCGGCTCTAGCTTCATGCTGCCCTTCAAGGTTATGAGCTACAAAATGGTTGAGGAGGCTTTAGCTCCAGGCTGTTCAACGAGGGGCATTAAGAACCGCAAATGGTTGAGGAGGCTCTAGCTTCATGCTGCTCAAGGAACATTAAAGCTACTAAGAGGGGAAGGGGGCTCCAGCTCATTGCTGATCAGTAAGGGACATAAACAGCAACCACAACGTTGAGTAGGATCTAGCTTAATGCTGCTCATCAAGGGACATTGTAAACTATTAAGTAGTCAATTAGAGACTTTATAATGTTTGCTATTGCAGTTCCTGTGCTCTTTCCCTCTCACCATAATTCTATAAGATGATTGGTAATTAGAGTGAGGACTGTGTTCAAAATGGACTTGGGACTGTGGCATTCTGAAGGAATACTTAAATGAGCTAACCCTGGGAAGCGGAGGTCTCTTTGAAGGCCCAGATTCAGCTGTGAACGATCAAAAAACAGCTTTCGAAGGCTCCTGTCCTTCGGGACAATCCACAGTAGGTTGCTAAATCTTTTTATCTGAGTGAATGACACAGGGTTAGGTTGGAGCTTGTTAAAGAGCAGGAACAGTATTACATATTGCTGTACTTTAGTTGATCATTAAGTGGTTCAACCATATGCAGAGTTTCATTTTGCTATTTGTTGTCTCTACGATACAAGTGAAAACTGAGGGCCGGATTTAACACTATCGGTGCGGCGCATTTTCCCGCTGTGCGCTGAAGATTTAAAAATCCCGTGGTTCATGACGAGCTCAGCTCTTCATGAGCGTACGAGAGGTGTACTTCATGACGAGCTGAGCTCGTCATCAGCTTTGAATGGGTTAAAGATCTAGAGTTTGGGGGGCAGTGCTCCATCCATCAAGATGGTGCCACCCTGAAGGACTGCGGTCCACAATATTTAGATATGATCATGGGCACCTTGATCTCTGTGGTGGTTACTGTCAAGATGCAAAATGTTTGGTGGATGGCCACCATCAGTTTTGATGACCGGACCACCAAACTTAAGCAAACATTCCGTTATCAAAAAACAATAACCCATACACCCAGGGATTTTTCCCTGGGTATGGAGGTCATTATTTCTTTTTCTGAACCTTAGCAACAAATTACATCACATTCTTCACCCTAATTAGGTGGGCTGTGTAACAATCTTCCTCCGATGGCCCCTACCCAGTCAGGCCGCCAGAGGAAGCTCTCTATTGATGGAGCTATCTGCGACTCCACAACGGAATGCTGGCAGTCCTCCCAACCATAAATATAGGCAGATGGACTATTATTTATTTTGACTGTCCAACACACTTTAAATCACCTCCTAAATGAAGTGGGGGATTCTTTATGGGCTTTGAGGCAATGGGTTGAAGCTCAGTGTCTCCAAGCATCCTATCAGGTCTGTCACTCAGTCGTGCTCAGGCATGCTAATTCTGCCTCGCCTCAAAGGGAATAACAAACACAGAAGATCAACAGGCTGGTAGAGCCAGTGACAGACCTCTTGGGTAGAAACCATCTAAGCGACAAACATCCTGAAACCATTGAAGTGAGCTAGATGACCATAATATTACTGTTCCAGCCTAATATTGTTGTGGGCTTTAAATTTGAGATTGTGTTGTTGGATGGTGGCCTCAAACACAGTTTGTCCAGCCTTTAGCTACAGCCACCTTATGCTGACTTTATGTTGATGATGGAGTGGTCTGGAGGTCGTACTAAGAGAATACAAATGCTTGGAAGGAAGGTCTTCCAACTTCTTTATAGTGGATGTGTGACAGAGTCCAAAAAAGGGTATAAAGATAGAATATCGACGGGAAAATATCGACTAGCATTAATATCGTCGTTAGAATATCGAATGTAAAAAATATCGTAGTAGTAAATATCGTTGGAAAAAATATCGTTTTGTGAGAATGACAAAAATATCGTCAATAATAAATATCGATGAACAGAATATCGTTTATTAAAATATCGTTGTTTATAATATCGACAAAAAAATATAAGGTGTTATAAAATTAATAAAAAAATCTGTATTATGTTTTTACAAAAGTAACAAAACTACTACTAGCAATAATATGTGTTAAAAATGTTTTTATATAAAAGAATTGTAAAAGTTCTAGAAGCGGGTTATTGGTATTATAGGGGATAAGGGTGGGTAGTAAATTAAAATTATGTTATAAAAAAAAATAAAAAATAAAAACAAATCAGAAATTAATTAAGAATTCGAAAATTTAATTTGAATTTTCGAATTGTTCACGAAAAAAAAATTGTAATTATATTTTTAAAATTCTAAATAAAATTTTAGGAGCGGGTTTTTGGTATTATAGGGGATAAGGGTGGGTAGTAATTTAAAATTATGTTATAAAAAAATGTAAAAAATAAAAACAAATCAGAAATTAATTAAGAATGTGAAATTTTAATTTGAAATTTCGAATTGTTCACGAAATTACAATAGTAATTAAATTTTAAAATTTCTAAATAAAATTTTAGGAGCGCGTTTTTGGTATTATAGGGGATAAGGGTGGGTTGTAATTTAAAATTATGTTATAAAAATTTTTTAAAAATAAAAAAAATTCAGAAAATAATTAAGAATGCGAAATTGTAATTTGAAATTTCGATTTGTTGACGAAATTAAATTTAAAAATATAATTTTAAATTTCAAAATATAATTTTAGGAGTGTATTTTTGGTATTATAGGGGATTAGGGTGGGTATTAAAGAAAAAATGTAGTGTTAAGAAATAGTATAAAATATTTATAAAGTATAAAATTTTCATGAATTCAAAATTTTACATCCAAATGTAAAATTTTACACGATAATTATTTATTGATATTCTTAAAAAATTATAAATTAATATTGAAGAAGTGAGATTTTGGTATTATAGGGGAATAGGGTTAAAAATATAATTTAGATAGAAAAAATTATATGGTTTACTATCCTGCACATTCCCAGACTTATATTGGATTGGAGTTAGAATATTATTTTATTATGGTTTCCTATCCAGCACTTTCCCTGACTTATGTTGGATTGGAGTTAGAATAGTAATAATATGGTTTACTATCCAGCACTTTACCTGAGTTATGTTATGTTTGGAGTTAGAATAGTAATGTATTATGGTTTACTATCCAGCACTTTCCCTGACTTATGTTGGATTGGAGTTAGAATAGTATTTTATTATGGTTTACTATCCAGCATTCTCCCTGAGTTATGTTGGATTGGAGTTAGAATAGTAATTTATTATGGTTTACTATCCAGCACTTTCTCTGATTTATGTTGGATTGGAGTTAGAATAGTATTTTATTATTGTTTAATATCCAGCATTCTCCCTGAGTTATGTTGGATTGGAGTTAGAATAGTAATTTATTATGGTTTACTATCCAGCACTTTCCCTGACTTATGTTGGATTGGAGTTAGAATAGTATTTTATTATGGTTTACTATCCAGCATTCTCCCTGAGTTATGTTGGATTGGAGTTAGAATAGTAATTTATTATGGTTTACTATCCAGCACTTTCCCTGACTTATGTTGGATTGGAGTTAGAATAGTAATTTATTATGGTTTACTATCCAGCACTTGCCCTGAGTTATGTTATGTTTGGAGTTAGAATAGTAATTTATTATGGTTTACTATCCAGCACTTTCCCTGACTTATGTTGGATTGGAGTTAGAATAGTATTTTATTATGGTTTACTATCCAGCATTCTCCCTGAGTTATGTTGGATTGGAGTTAGAATAGTAATTTATTATGGTTTACTATCCAGCACTTTCCCTTATTTATGTTGGATTGGAGTTAGAATAGTAATTTATTATGGTTTACTATCCAGCATTCTCCCTGAGTTATGTTGGATTGGAGTTAGAATAGTAATTTATTATGGTTTACTATCCAGCATTCTCCCAGAGTTATGTTGGATTGGAGTTAGAATAGTAATTTATTATGGTTTACTATCCAGCACTTTCCCTGACTTATGTTGGATTGGAGTTAGAATAGTAATTAATATGGTTTACTATCCAGCACTTTACCTGAGTTATGTTATGTTTGGAGTTAGAATAGTAATGTATTATGGTTTACTATCCAGCACTTTCCCTGACTTATGTTGGATTGGAGTTAGAATAGTAATTTATTATGGTTTACTATCTAGCACTTTCCCTGAGTTATGTTATGTTTGGAGTTAGAATAGTTAATTATAATTGTTTACTATCCACATTTACCCTGACTTATGTTGGATTGGAGTTAGAATAGTTAATTATTATGGTTTATAATCCTGTATTATCTATTTACTATTTTTAATAAGAATAATGTATGTCATGTTGTGATATTCATTTCAACAATATGAATTAAAAACATTTTTATAACATTTCTAGATATATATGACAAGTTTATAAATTAATAAACAAAAGATTTTTTTTAATTATTTTTATTTATTCATTGTTTAATTTGTTACTGTAAAAATTTTGAACATTTCAAAAAACATTTAACATTATTTTTGGTAACAAATTATATTGCAGTTTTGTACATAAATACAGTTTCAATAATGCAAAAATTAGTATATTAAATTGTAATAATTTTAAATAAAATTTCATATATGATATATTTTTTATGTCATTTTTTTTATCAATATATGTACATAACATAAATTTACATTTTTTAATATCTGAGAAAATTATTTAACAATGAAAAACATTTTTTAGTATACAATAAACAATTAATACATAATTCTATTGAACATATTAATGTATATTTTACAATATTCATATGTTTTTTAACAATAAAAAAAATATTACTAAACATGGAAAATATTATGCTATTTAATACAATTTATTTTTAATCAAAAGGGTATTTAGTCCTATTTTAGTTTTTATTATGCAGACATTTTGTTTTTGGAACTTCACTTTTTACTCTATCAACATCGTTGTTTGGGTCATTTTAGAAAACGGAACCTCGCGGTTGGGAGCTGCTTCTTGTTGGTGAAGGTAAGTTTACATTAATTTTAAAGATATTTAAGTTTATTTTAGTGATAGTTGTAGTGTGTACGTTTCGATATGTGTAGTACTTTACTCTTTATGTGCGAATTACGTGTTATTTAGCGTCGTTATGTAGAACGTACTTTGTGAGGTAGTTCGAACACAAGTAACGTTTAGTGTTGTATTAATGGAAGATTTGAGATGTTTTCATATGTTTTCTATGCTATGTGTAGGCTATGTGTTTTTCGTATATTTTGAGGTTGCGTTTTGTTTCGATTATTTACAGGTCTTCGTTTTGGGGAGCAGATGGATTGTTACGCTTTTTTTTTAAAGCAGGTCCATACTTTTTTCCTTTCCCTGCTTTTTCGGGTTTTCTACTTTTTTACTCGTGATTATTTATCAGCTTTTTAATGATTTCAATTTCGAGAGGATTGCGACGTGGGACTATTATCAAACCGTTGTATTTTTTGCATTTTGTTGGGATTTTTAAACACTATATGGATAGCTGTGGAAAGTATCACCGTGGAATATATTCTACAGCAGCAGAACCGTAAGTAAAAGTGATATTTACTTTTCGGTTGCATTGTGTTATAGTGTACTATTTAGTTAAATGTAATTTTATTATGTCTTGTAATAATATATTATTTATATTTTTACATGACATAATGTAACTAAATTTAACTACATAGGATGTTTTGTTATGCTTTGCTTACTTTTTAGGTATTTATATTTAAAGGATGGATTTAGCTATTAGGTCTAAGTATGCTAGACCTTCTATACTTGGGTACATTCTAGTTTTTTGCTGGAGATATTCGTACATATTTAATGTTTGTTTACTTAGTTTAGGGCCAATTTTAGAAAGGGATTGCTCTATTCTGAGTTCTTGGTAGCTCTGTTCTTTTTTAATGCTTTGGATTAGTTTGTGAAGTGTTGGTTGACTTCTTCCTAAAGTGGATTGGAAGGCATTATGCCATCCTTCAACTGCGTTGTTAGTTTTTGCTTTCTGTGCTATTGTACTAGCATACACATTCCACCATGGAATTTGAAATTTAGGTTGTCTACGGTGGCCTGAACGATGTAATCTTCCAACCCATGTATCTTCAAAATAGTCCAAGAAGGGAGTTCGTTTTTTCTCATTGGTGCGGTAGAAAGGGCTGTCAATTAATAAATTGTAGTAGTTAGCTACTTCTGTTGTTGGTACATATGCCAATGCAATTAACTTTTTTATTTGATAAGCAAAGTGACTGTTTGTAGAATATTCAATGCTCAAAGTAGATTTTTGTAAGTGTCTCCATATACTTTGGTTGTAGTGATAATAACAACCTTGTATTGAGGTATGGGGATATATTTTAAGGATAGCTTGAATCATGGCCATTTCAAAGTCAATTATAATTCTTTGAGGATAGTAATTATCAGTTAATTCTTTGATCGTTGTTAAAAGTTCAACGTAGGTAGTATTTGTTTTGTTTGGCAGCAGAGTATAAATTAGAGGGATATTTGTATCTTGGTATTCACCATGGATGGTGTAAAGTTGATAGAAAGGTTTGGGACAAACTTTAAAAGTCCCGTCCATCATCCATGTTTCACATGATTTCAGTTTTTGCAAATTACTATTAGTAGCAAAAAGTAAAATTCGTTTGTCATGACTGTTGTTGTCATACATTAAGAATTTATCCTCATTATGTGTAATGGTATATTCAGGATATATTTTTATATCCTGAAAACTTTCTGGGGTTGGTGGAGTTGGATCAGAAGCACGTTTAGTTTTTGCAATTAATCTTTTTAAGTTGGGAATAGAAGGTAGCTGTCCTGTCACATGTTCTTACACTTTGCTTAAAACATTCTTCAAAATACTAGTGCTTGTTTCTTGTGATCCTGTACTAGCATCTTTCAATGTTTCCAGTGCTTCTCTAACTTCCACTTCTGTTACATTTGGTGGGTGGTTATGCTCACGTACATTTACCACATTGTTATCAACAGTTGTTGCTCTCCCATAGCATGCACTTGAGTAATATTTGCTACATTTCCAATGGGTCTTATTCGCTTTTATTCTTTCTTGGGTGTAGGTGTAACCAATGTAGCTCAGCATTAGTTTCCCTTTATGCGAAGTAATGAAAGTTGCTCCAGTTGCCATGTCTAAGGTAGATCTGTGGAAATATATATATGTATTTTTATGAACATTGAACACTATTTATAGAGGTGTGTAGAAGTGCAGGAAAAAGTGTGAACATATACTTACAATGTGGCTTCACTGGTAATTCTTTTATTTTTATTTCTCTTTATGAATTTTCTCCTTTTTAAGTTCTGTAGTAGTGTTAAAGAATTATTGAAAGACATAATTTAGTGTAATAGGAGTTAGATTTTACTTTCAGAATAGTTATATATACAGTGATTATACTTACTTGATGTAGTAGAAGATGTTGGTAGTGTAGTTGTAGATAGGCAAATAATTTTGTAGACTCTGTTGAAAAAATAATCATTGTGTTACTAATAGTATTTGGATGATAGTAGCTATTAGCATATGAAGTAAATTGTACATTTACTTAGCAAGTTTAAGTAATTTTTATCAGCTATCTAAGTATAAATGGATAAGGTAGTTTATAACTGTTTTTACATCTAAGTTTCTGGTTGTTGTTGATAAGTTCAACATGTTTTCTTTTCACTCTAAAGAAGAACAGTTTTTAAATTAGGGAGTTTAACTACTTTTTGCTAAGATCGAATGAAAAAAGGAATGGGATTTTACTTACTTGAAGTGTAGTATAACGTTTTGTAGTTGTAGTCGTAGGTTTGTATTCTCTTCTCTCAGCAAGGTAACCGTTTTTCTCCAAGTTTGGGCCAAAAATGGTAAATTACGTTAAGTGTGTAATTGTTTTTATATTAGTGAGTTAATTAATGGTAGCTTTTGATTGGTTCAATTAGTGAAATTTCAAATTCATTGGTTGAGAACATTATTTTGAATTAGAAAACCGTTATTTTCGTAAGAGTTTGTTGCATCACTATGTGTTTGTTAAATTACATAGTAAAAAGTTTTATATGTGTTATTTTGTTTTATATGTAAATAGTTTATATGTAGAAAATAATGCAATGTGTTTCACATTTAGGCCATCGGAGTGTATGATAGTATCAGTAAATGTAAAATTTTTAGACATATATTATTTATTTTTATATAAATAAGTAATAGGAAAAATAAATAATTATATGTGTGAATAGTTTTGTCACGTAAATTAGAAAAAAAAGTGAGTAAAAAAAAGATAATAGTGCATATCGAGTTGGTAATTAAAAGTCGATATTTTTTATATCTTTATATAAGCAGAGAAGTCGTCGATGTTAGTGTAGTCGATATATATGTATAAGGTAATGTTATTTAAAATAAAGTCGATAATGTAGTAGTCGATATTTATGTTGTCGATATTAGTGTGAACGATATTAGGGTTGTCGATAAAAATATGTCGATATTTGTGTCATTCCTTGTTTAAGTATAGGATGACGATATTAAGGTAACCGATATTTTAGTGACGATATTTATTTTTGACGATATTTATGTTAACGATATTCCATCATGGAACCCCAAAAAAGATGACTTGAGCCTTTTTGGTTCTTAAAAACAGTGCTAAAGTAATATTCAGAGATCAGAGTAGACCCTGAGGTAAAGCTAGATCACCTGTTAATGTTTTTGAAAACCAATTGCTAAAGAGATTTTAGAAGTAATTAAGTAATTAACAACACTGTTGGTAGCACCTTTCTCGAACTTGTAGCATCCTGCACTGTCCTCCCTCTTCCCCTTCTGCTACTGCTCATGTAAAGTTACAGGTGAACTGTGTGAGGCAGAAGTAGCTGGGATTAAAGGCCAATGAAGATCACTGGTCCCTTTACCCCATTTCTTTTAAAGGGACTGCATACTTGTTTTGAGATAATTTATATTTTGAGGGGTATGTATGCTGGACCTACAAGCACCCCTTGTCTATTTTCTTTGTGATAGAACAGGTGGTGTAACCAATCTGTGATGCTCTGCACTGAGAGAAAATGTCCATTGGCATAATAAGCCCCTCTGATGGGGACCTCCATAGTAGGCATGAGCGGATTTTGCGGATTGGCAATCCGCGAATTTGCGGATTTGCGAACTCGCAATCCGCAAAATCCGCGAATTCCCGCGAATTTGCGGATTTTTTTTTTTTTGTGTTCGCCCGTGTTTCTGCCAGTTCGCGAGGGTTTTTACAATTTCGCAATTTGCGAACTTACCTGTCGGGTCGCAAGTTTTGCGAACTTGTTGTTTCTACGTGTCCAACCTGTTTGGGACACTCTTCTTCATCACTGCCACTCTCTGTCACCACTGCCACTCTCTGACTACTCATGCCACCCTCTGGCCCACCCATGCCACCCTCTGTTTCATCACCACACCCTCTGGTTGTCCAGTGTACATTATTTTCGGCAAAGCAAAGCACACCTTCCCTGCCTCAAGTGACCTGAATTAATTTGGGGCTGATTAATGTGTCACAGAATATTTTTTTAGCTGGCGCCTGCTTCCTTAGTGCGCCCTGATTAGTGATCTTTTGCACTTGCTAAGTGCTTTCATTGTTGCAAAATTAGTTACAACACCTGCCCTGCCCCAACTGACAATAATGAATTAGGGGCTGATTAATGGATTTTAACTTCCAGCCTGGCTCCTGCTTGTCTCCCTTAGCTGTAATTCATGACCTTTGTGGCATATGTGTAACTATTCTGAGGTTCAGAGCAGGGTCACATAATAGTTTCAACTGGCAACTGAACTCTGGAGGGGCCCCTCAGGAAGCACTACAGGAAATGGCTACTAATGATGTGCCTGAACTTTTGAACCTGGTAAGTAGTTACTTTCAGTTTTGCTTAGATCATATTTCTGCAATTTCGCACTTATTCGCGGGGCGCGAACTCACGCGAACAGTGCGAGCAGTGCGAGCAAAATCCGCTGCTCGCGGATTTGCGGATTTTGCAGGAAATTCGCAAATCTCGCGGATTGCGGATTTCCCGAAAATCCGCAAAATCCGCGAGCGGAACGGATTTTCCGCCCATGCCTACTCCATAGGCGGATGTGGCATGGTGTCAGAAGGAAAGTGGCCCTCTTGCAAACACATTCACTAGCTAACTAGCACTGCAACACGTAGGACAAGGTTTGGTAACTCTCCCCTGACACATATCTTCACAAATTAAGCTTTCTGTCCACTAATTGTTTTCCTTGACTTCAAGCCATCCAACTTAACTTAGGGAAACATTGTAAATGTAAATGTAAATGTGTGTGTCTTGTAAAGCGCACTGCTACCCGGAGGCGTCTGTTATGTTCCTGGAGGTCCGCCCACGGCGCCCCGGGCGTGGGGCGCGCTGGTCATGTGACTCCGGATAATAAAAAGAGGTCTAGCACGTACACAGGCGTTCAGAGAGAGACGCGCAGACCGAGCAACAAAACTTATTCCCAGTGTCCGTCTGAGTTTATTCTAGGGCCACGTGTTAGGCCTAGTCAGAATTAGATGCCCCGGAGTGTAGGTCCCAGAGTGATCTCCCTAGGGCATTCACTTCCCCATCACAGGACACAACAATTGGCGACGAGGGTGGTTGCCGACCCCTCGCTCCGGGTGTGTGTGTGCCCCTTCTGGGGTGAGGCGGCTGCGGGTGCTCCCATTTGCCCGCGGTGCTCGTGCCTTGCTGCCACGCACACCCCCGCACGGCTCGCCTGGAGGATCGACTTTCACCCCTGGCTCTTTGCAGGTGAGCGGCGCTGCCTGGCACTCTCTTGCTGCGCATCGGCGCACGATTGGTCGTGCGAGGCCAGTCCTCTACTGATCCTTCACGCCCGGTGCCGCACCGTGCTCGGTGGCACGTGCGTGAATCGCACCTCGGCACGCCTGGCGAGGCGATCCGGACGGCGCCCGGTCCTGCCCAGCGGCTCGAGGGGACGTGGTGCCGACTCATCCCAGGGCGCCACCCTGCCAACCGATTTTGGAGCGCAAGCCGCACGCCCTCCACTGCGGTTGCCGAGGGAATCTCAGCGGCCCTCATCTGCCCGGCCGGTGGGCATCGTCACGTCTGTGCGAAACCACTGCTCTCTCCGCTCTGGTCGGAGTGCCTCTTCGGATCTCACCTCGGCTGGCCACGGGCCTGTCCAGAGCGTCCTGGGCGATGGCTACCATTCCGCCCATTGAACCGTTTGTGGTGGAGGGTGCGCCCTCCACTCTCGCACCGAAGTGGAAGGAGTGGGTGGACAGGCTCCTAATATTCTTCGAGGCCACCAAAGTCCATAAGGAGCAGAAGCGCGCCATGGTCCTCCATCTTGGTGGCAAGGACATCCACTCCATAGCTCGGACCCTTACGGAGGCAACCCCCAAGACCCATCATACCCTGATCAATGCCCTCAATGCGCACTTTGAGCCAATGGCGAACCAGAATTACGAACGATTCATTTTTCGACAGGCACGGCAACTGCCGGATGAGTCACTGGATGCATATCACTCCAGACTCAAGAAACTAGCACTGACGTGTGGATTCCAGGACGTTACAGAGGAGATCAGGGGCCAGATAATCCAAGGATGCGCCTCTGCAAAGTTGCGCGAGAGAATACTGGAAGAATCGGGGAAGCCTCTACCAGACATCCTCACACTTGGCCGCACAAAGGAGCTGTCCAAGGCCAGGGCAGCCCACATGGAAGCGGCACTACAAGCCAACATGAAAGTGGAACCGGTTAATAAGATACAGGTCCGGACACCGCCCAAATGGCCCAAAAGAACGACAGCCCCTCAGGGTGGTGCATCAGCACAATCATGCGGTTACTGTGGAGGCCCGAGACACCCGGCGCCAGAGTGTCCGGCACGGGGCAAGAGATGCTCAGGATGTGGAAAAATGAACCACTTCGAAAAAGTATGCCGGTCCAAGAGGTTCAGTAAGCCCCGCCAGACGGTGCACACGGTTGCTGAGCACGAGGGTGCTGAAGGGGAGCCCAGCAACAGTGACATGGACGACGACGAGGAGGAGCGATCCGTACACAAGGTGCACATGATCGGCACCGCCACCAGACGCACCAGGACGCTGCCCCAGTGCCCCATCCAGGTGGCTGATCAGGACATCATGGCGACAGTCGACACCGGCGCATCGATAAACCTCATGAGTGCGTCCCTCTACAGTGACATGTCTACCCCTCCAAGTCTCCGTTCCACCCCGATCACAGTATATGCCTACGGTCAAGATGTTCCACTCCGCATCCGTGGAAAGTTCAAAGCGGCAGTCCGACACGGGGACAAGATCACGAGAGCTAACATTTTTGTGTCGGAAGAGGGTCAAGGCATGCTCCTGAGCTGTCGGACGGCAGAAGACCTGGGGGTGGTCACATTCGCATTTGGTGTGCATGAAGAGTCGGTGCAACAGCTGATTATGGACTTTCCAGACCTATTTGAAGGAATTGGGTGTTTCAAGGGCCGTGAAATACATCTGCACGTGGACCCCACCGTACAACCCGTGGCCCTGCGACACTGTCGCATTGCGTTCCACTTGCGACCACTAGTGGAGGAAGAACTGCAGAAGCTGGAAGCAGCTGGAATAATCGAGAAGGTATCAGGCCCCACCCCCTGGGTGTCGCCCATCGTGGTCACGAGGAAACCGAAACAGCCTGGAGCGGTCCGGATCTGCGTGGATATGCGCCTACCCAATGCTGCCATCAAGAGGGAGCGCCATATCACCCCCACGATAGATGACTTAATTGGGGAAATGGCTGGAGCCTGCTGGTTCTCCAAATTGGACCTCCGGGCGGGGTATCACCAACTTGTGCTAGACAAAGAGTCACGGAACATCACAACCTTCTCTACCCACATTGGACTTCGCAGATATACCAGACTTAGCTTTGGGATATCCAGTGCTGCCGAAGTTTTCCAGAACGTCATCCAGGAGCTGATTGCTGGCATACCGGGAGTAATAAATGTCAGCGATGACATCATGGTGCATGCCCGAACAATCCCAGAGCACAATCAACGTTTGGCGCAAGTTTTTCGCAGACTCCGCAGTGCGGGGCTCACACTGCACCGAGACAAGTGCGAATTCTTGCGAACCAAACTGGGGTTCTTCGGGTATGTCTTCTCAGCTGAAGGCGTTAACCCCGATCCTGATAAGGTTAAAGACATCAAGGATGCGCCACCGCCCACGACAGTCACGGAAGTCAGGAGCTTTCTTGGCATGGTAAATTACTGTGGCCGCTTCATCAAGGACTTGGCCAACCTAACTCTCCCCCTGTGTGAACTCACTAAGGACTCCACCCCGTGGAGCTGGGGACCCGAACAGGAGAAGGCATTCCAGGACATCAAGAGCTCGCTCTTCAGCAACACCACGCTGGCGTTCTTTGACCCGCGACACTCTACTCTCATTGCGGTGGATGCCGGACCGGCGGGGTTAGGGGCCGTCCTAATGCAGAGGGCAAGAGACGAGGTAGACTGGTCCCCCGTTGCCTTCGCCAGCCGGTCCCTCACGGACACGGAGCAGAGATACTCGCAAATTGAGAAAGAGGCCATCGCGATCCATTGGGGATGTCGCCACTTCCACTTGTATGTATATGGCAAGCCCTTCACGGTGGTGACAGACCACAAACCGCTGCTGGCTCTGTTCTCAGGAACCTCATCCAAGCCACCACCAAGAATAGAAAAATGGATCTTGCAACTGCAGGAATACAATTGCAATGTCGAGTACCAACCAGGGGCGAAGAATCCGGCGGATTACCTATCACGACATCCTAGGCCCGCAACTCCTGAAGAGATGGATGAGGCAGAAGAGACGGAAGCGTATGTGCAGTGGGTAGTGGTCAGGTCATGCCCGCGTCCCATATCCCTGGAGGATGTCGTGAGCGCCACGGCTCAGGATGCCTGCATACAGCGGGCCAAGGACCTTCTCCGAACTACCAACTGGCAGAAAGCTAAGGAGGGCTGGAAGGTGCTCACCCCTGAGGCTCAGAAGATCATGGACAGTTTGTATCATGTAAGGGCTGAACTTAATGAAGATGCGGCGGGATGCCTCCTGCGAGGGCATCGCCTAGTGATCCCAACGGCTCTCACGGGATGAGTGATCCAACTGGCCCACATAGGGCACCAGGGGATGGTCAAAACGAAGGCCCGGCTGCGAACTAAAGTATGGTTCCCGCTCATGGACGACATGGTGGAGAGCGTGGTGAGATCGTGCGCTGCCTGCCAAGTTACGGGGGACAACCCCCGTGAGGCCCCCATCATCGTGGAGCCCCGTCCACAAGGGCCCTGGGAGCGGGTCAGCATGGACTTCGGCAGTCTCCCGGATGGAAGACACATGCTGGTGATGATAGATGACCACTCCAAATACCCCGAAGTCGAGATCGTAACAAGCACCAGTGCAGACTGCTTCATTCCCAAAATGGAAAAGATTGTTGCCACTCACGGAGCCATGAAGGAACTAAGAACAGACAATGGACCGCCATTTCAGGGTCAGGACTTTGCTGCCTACCTGTCATCTCTGGGGACACGTCACAGGCGCATAACACCTCGGTGGCCTCAAGCCAATGGGGAAGCCGAGAGGTTCATGAGGACATTGAACAAGGTTATCCGTATTGCCCACAACAAAGGACAGTCAGTGGAAATGGCCATCTTTACGTTTCTTCGAAGCTATCGCCAGACCCCGCACTCCACAACTGGGGTGGCCCCAGCACACCTTCTCCTAGGAAGAGTGATAACAGACTCCATCCCTCATCACCCCCAGTGGTCACCTGAGGTGGTAAATGAACAAGTAGTGGCGAGTAAACGAAACTCCACGTTTGAAAAAATCAGCCAGAGACGACGGGCCGTGGCCCCGCATTTCAAAAGAGGAGATGTGGTGCTCATTCGAAATCGTGTCACCAGTGGCAAGTTTAGACTCAATTATGAGAAGCGACCATGGCGAGTCATCGGAGTGAAAGGCACACGCCTCACGGCCATTCGAGGACGAGACAGGGTGACTCGCAATGTGTCTCACTTCAAACTGTATCATCCTGCAGCCCCGGAGTCAGAGCGTCAGCAGGGTGGTGAACAAACCGAAACTGCAACCAGCTTGCCAACTGTCGAATCAACAACTCGTCACGAGGTCAGACAAAGTAACGAGCATCAGGTATAAAAGTGAAGAAGTGGGAGGTGACGCGGAGGCCCTTGAGGAGGCCCCAGATCCGGAGGGGGCAGACAGAGAGGCGCCAAGTCACGAGTTGGAGGTTGGAGCGGAAGTGCTGACTCCCAGGGGGTCGCAACGTCGGCTACGTGACAATCCCACCCCCTCTGGCTGGTTGAGAGACTACTTCACGTAAGACTGTTCCCATTTACGTATGCATGTAGTTGAGCAGAGTGGCCAGCAACGTGGCGCTGCATTTAAAGGACGCTGAAGGTATCGGTCCTAATGTTTCCAAAGATGTGAAAAAGAAATGTTTAAATGTGTTCATGATTAGGTTTTGGTTTTTCCTTATTTTAGGAGGAATGTTATGTTCCTGGAGGTCCGCCCACGGCGCCCCGGGCGTGGGGCGCGCTGGTCATGTGACTCCGGATAATAAAAAGAGGTCTAGCACGTACACAGGCGTTCAGAGAGACGCGCAGACCGAGCAACAAAACGTATTCCCAGTGTCCGTCTGAGTTTATTCTAGGGCCACGTGTTAGGCCTAGTCAGAATTAGATGCCCCGGAGTGTAGGTCCCAGAGTGATCTCCCTAGGGCATTCACTTCCCCATCACAGGACACAACAGCGTCCTGGCGATATACACCGTTGGGGAACCCGTCCTGGCATTCCCTGTGAGATGTTCCCTCCTGGGTATCTCCAAGGTTAAACCAGGCATCCCCGGCGAATGTGGGGGGCCGTTGTGGAGATGAGGCAAGCTAATGCCCAGAGTTCCCGAGTGTAATCCCTGGTTAGAGTAGGCACCGAGGTGAGAATTATCAAGTCCGCTGACCCTGGTTCACGACCCTGCCGCATCGGGAATTGAACCCTGGTCCCGGGCTGTCCTCTGCTTCTGGGTCTGCCGCCTCTAACCAGTGAGCCACACCACTCCACTGAGACCACTGAGAATAACAGTAGTCTAGCACCATTAATGGCAGGAGTGGCGTTGGGGTGCTCCTGCTGTGATTGCTGGACACTACAACAGAGGGTTCACCTCACGCAGTTTTCAGGAGAGACTGCGCTCTGCCTGCTGCTCTCCTCTGCTGTTCTCTCCCTTTCATGCTCCACCCACCCTGGACAGTGTCGTTTGGAGAGTGCAGGGCCTCTCCCTATCTCTTCCTTTTCTTGATTTAGAGTGGGCCCCACTTCTCGTTGCACTAGAGCAGCTTGCGACTGGAATCCCCTGGATATCCTTGATACCCCTTGGAACGCAAATAATACAGTCAGATAATGCTCACCCTAGGAAACCTACCACAGAGGAACAACTGGCCCTCTCCCCTCAATATCCCTACTGGCTTTGTTTATAGCCTCTGGACCAACTTGGCTTTGTCAACCTTTACCCCACAGATTTCCACAGCTATTTCCTTATGAAATTGCCATTTGTCGCTTCCTGATTCAGGAGTACTTGTCCCATCCCATATCCAGTTATATTTAATCCTGTCTGTATCCAGTCCAGAATCTGCTGCCTGTTTTGCAAAATGTCCTTTTCAGAGCTTAAGCTGCTTCTACACCCATTGGCAGTGGCCAATTTGATACCTGTTGTTGTCCGGTGATGGTGGACACCTACGTGTCAACGTAGCTCTCCTCCTGGCCCTTTTTGGCTTCTCTTTTTTCCTTCCCAATCCCTTGGGCACCACCGATGAATGTCGCTACATATTTGCTTCCATGAAATTGAGAATGGACCCACATATTTCCAACGGTCAGAGCCAGTGAGCAAAGGAAGTTCAACAAAGACCTGATTTTCCTCACCTACGCAGCAGTCGATGGAGTCGCGTGCCTAGAGTACCTTTTCTAACCTGGCTCCAGTAAACGTTATTCAGGGTCCTGAAACGCCCAGTCCTCGTGCTTGCTTGCTTCCCTTCCTTCCTTTTCGTAAGCTGTGTATCTTTTTACTAAACTCCCTGGGCCTCATTTATGAGGCCGTGCGTCACTTTTATGATGCCGGTGCGTCACTTTTTGTGACGCACCAGCAGCGTAAAAAAAGTGCCTTGTTGCACCATATTTACAAAGTGACGCATCTAGGTAGATGCGTCACTTTGTAAACCCTTGCGCCACATTATACCTGCGCCAGGTATAATGTTTTGACGCAAGAAAGGGTCATGAAAGTGACGCAGTGAAATCTATGAGATTTCACTGCGCCACTTCTAGGACTCAAATGCATCAATTTTTTTCAATTTGCGTGAGATTGACGCAGGCCCTTCCACATGGGGCTTGCCCCATGCGAAAGGACACATTGCTGGAGTTGCGTCACTTTTGTGACACACTCCAGCAATGCGTCATTTTTGCGCCATACAGATACGTCAGAAATATTGACGTATCTGTAACTCCTTGCGACATGATGCGTCATACTGTAAATATGACGCATCATTGGTGTAGCAAAGAAGTGCGCAATGAAAAGTGACGCATCACTGTTTTCATGCAGCGATGCGTCACTTTTCATAAATGAGGCCCCCTATCTCTTCATAGGAAGGGCTACAAAAAACTGTGTCACACGTTACACATGACCTCGACAGCCACGATATGCGTATAGTTTTCCCCCCTGCAAAATCACTGAAAATCAGCAATACAATACAGAACTAATCAACCCTTCCTGGGATTTTGAACAGGAATAACGTCAGACGCCAGCTGCGTCACTTATTAAGGACGGCCTGCATTGTTTAATGCCAACTCCAAGCCAGGGACTGGCGAAGAGCCTAAATCGTAGTATTTGAAACAGTTCCCAGGTACTGTAATTGGCGCCGAAGTCTTTAGGATTTCATCCTTTCCAGCCTCATTAGAGCACTTCTAAAGCCCGCCGGAGAGCAGGCAGCGGAGCCCGCGCAGGCGAGGACGGGGCCCGCGAGTGAAGTTTGCGCGTCTCCCCCAGAGTTCTCCGACGCTTCGGATGACATCCTGACAGCGCGCGTGCACTCGCCCGCGCAGCCACAGCTCAGACACTTATTAAATCATTTTCTCTCAAATTGAATAATATCTAAAAATAAACGTGGCGCTGCCACCAGTGTTCTCTCCCTGATGTTCTCCTGTCAGGATGCACGCTGTGTTGTTGACTCCAGCCACCCCTGGTCGGCGGCACTCATTCAGATTAACAAAAAAACATACATTTCTCGTTCTATTATGTAGGGCTTGGAAAGGCTGCTCGGACCGACGTAGAAACGGTAAGATATGAAACCGCTGGTCCTGAAGTGAAACAGAAATATGCCTTTTTACCCACAATTTAATTTTATTTAGTTTTATTTAGCTATACTCGCAGTGCATTTTTCTTTAGATAGAGTTTTTTTTATTATTGAGGATAGAACCATGGCACGTGGAAAAGCAAATCTTCACATGACCAGTGTTTTTCAGAAGATGAAGGTTGCCACTCTATTCCGCATCTTTACCATAGTATTTTCTCAATATCTAAGTGAAGGCAAACGCTTTAATGATCTCAACAATGCAAGATTCCCGTACCAGATAATCTTTTCTTATATTTTCGACTTTGTAATACTGAGGAATAGAATTGCTTGAAATCACAGGGTGGCTCATTAATTATTCAAAACAGTAAAATGAGTTCCGGGTTACAAGGCAAGCAGCTTCTGGTGAATGGTTTGGGCAAGGGTGACTCCGTAAGGAGAGACATAGGCATGTACTGGACTTTAAGTGGGATGAAAAGAACGGGGGGGGGGGTCTCAAAGGGGCGTGGCCTATGTAATTAAAGACATGGTTTAAAAACACGCAAGCTAATAACCTGTGATTAGCATAATGTGCCGCCCGACTGGTATTTTGCTATTTCTGTCATTGTATCCTTACATACAATACATCAAGTATCGTTATACCGACTATTGACTTTGTCAATGGTTGTTAGTTGCAATGATAAATAAGCAACTATGGCTTCTTTGTATATAATATTGAAAATGCTTCAGTTCTGACATGATGAGACTGAAAAAACTATAACGAGTCTCTTCAAAGTTACATCAAAGGCAGAGAAGGGTGGGACTGCTGCAAAGTTACGTTTTTTTTTCACCCTAAGGGTGAGGGCAAAAATGGAGAACCTGATAGGCTCCCGTCTCAGCACCTACTTTTTAGAACTGCAGGTGCTGAGCACCGGCAGGACCCGGCCCACTTAAAGCCCTGGGCCTGTGTATGAGTCTCACCTGTCCCTTCTGGACTTGACAGCAAGCCTTTGGCTTTTGGCATGCTGGATGGGCTGGACGTTCTGAGTTCTGGCTTCTTGGCTGGAATGTGAGGAGCCTGGAGTCCAATAGTAGTGGGAAGGGAGCCATGAGATTCATCACTATTTCAGATAGCGTTTATGCATCTGGGGCCCTTCCGCCAGCAGAGTGGTCTGTTGATGGATCACATTATTAGAAGGGCCCTTGGCCTCCAGGAAGCCCCTGGGACAGCAGGGCCTCTGTGAGCTACTAAGCATCAGAACTGAAAGTAAGACTCGCTGCCCACCCTTGCAGTGGTTGGTGACGGCAGGTGGTTGCATGATCTTCTGCAGAGAATTTTGGGGAAAAGGTAAGTGCTGCGCCTTGACGGTGTACAGTTCCCATTGCATAGCTTTTACCTGTGCCTTTTGGGATTGGAGTTTATAACTTTTTCATGAGATAGCATATTGCAGGTTGCAACACTTCCAGGCTTTCTGTCTATTCTGATTTTTGGGACATCCTGCTGGAGTTACGAATATATATGTGGTTCCTTAGGCACACCAATATTGTTCTTTGTTCGATTAATTGTACTCTTTCATGTGCCGAGTAGGTAGGATTTCTGTCCTTGAACCTGCATATATGTATCATGTCGAAGACAATATAATTCCTAGTAGCAATGTTTGGATGGTCAGTCCGAATGCCTTCCATAAGGGTCTTAGATCCTTGATGCTTCAAAACCAATATTAAAATAGTTCATTTCAGGAATATATATATTTTTTAATTTCATTCATTCCCTGCCCTTAAATTGAATCTTTAAACATGAACTTTCTTTCTCAATTGTCCACAATCAGTGCCCGTTGTATTTCAAACTTCTTGTCCTTCTTTAAGAGAAATATATAACCATCTAGAAAAGAACAATGCTCAAATCATGGATCTCATATGTTTTATCTTTTATGCCACCTCAAATCTACCAAAGTGCCTCTATCAGAGGGATTAGACACGCTATAGTAATCACTCCCAAGTGTGATTCAAAAAGGTGAAACTCATGTGTTTGTCAACATGCTTAAACTCTGTCTTTCATGTGGGGCGTAACCAAAAAAAACTCTTTATAAATTGGTTGTATGTCCCAAAAACCATTACCCTCCAATACCGAGAATCCTTAAGTCACTGACTGATATTATGAATCCTTCCACCAAAGTGAAATTTATGGAATTGCAGACTAATATTTCACAATCACCAGTGTACAAAAGCAAATAAACCCAAATGCCAAACAAAATCGCCCGACAAGTGAAACACCTCAGAAACAAGATAACTCTTGTCACCTTGTGCTAAAGGCTTACTCTGTGTACAGGATATAACTACCGAAAATATCCTCTTCTATGTGTATCACTGTCGTCGTGAATACAGTTATGTGTAGAGTGTGTACAGATGGTGGAGGCTCATAAAGAGCCTCAGGTGTGGTAAATGTGTCTCATGTCCTCAACATTGCCAGCGAGCAGCCATCTTAAAGTGGTGTAAAAAACTAACAATCCTGTCAGATTAAGGGGACCTGATTAAGAATTTCCAATCAATGAGACTAGTTCAGTGTAACTTTAGTCAAATAACTCTTAATTCTTTATAAAACCTAGTGCTGAAGTATTCCTAATCGTGTTAAGCAAAAACGTGTTACAAAACAACGTTTTGTCTCCCTTGAAATAGGAAAATATCAAGATTCGATTAAAGTTTTACAGAACAGTTATGCTATGAAAAAACACCATATGAAATAGATACACTATGTCACGCATTATCTCTAGATCTTTAAGATAAAGATAAAGAATACTAGGTTCTGCTAGAGCTAACATAAACAGTTCCATAAGGTTCTATCTTCATTAATTCGCCCCAAAACAAGACATTTCAGTCCCGTTATTGAGCCCTTTCAGTTGTAAAGTGACCAGTCTGCGTATCCAATGTAGTTCCCTTTGCAGGAGTCTCTTACGTATGTTGATGTCAGGACTCTTCAACACTTGCTCTAACACTTCAAATCTCAGTTATTAGTTTGACACATATAATTTAGAGAGATTTAATTTCTTAAATATGGATTTTTTGCATCATGATTTGTGAATCTGTATTCTGCATCTAAGACTATATGGCAAATTCATGCATTTCCCTGTATCATTTTTACTAATACTTTTATAATAAACCCTTTAAAATCCTTTTTTGTACCTAGAGCTCAGTTATTAATGGTCCCAGTTTCTATTTTCACTTACCTCTGCTAAATTAATGCTTGTCTTCATGGGGAGGGTAGATCAAAGAGAGATCCTGGGGCAGAACAGCCTCAGGTAAAAACCAGTGTGTATAAATATTCGGGTTCAGACAATTATTGGGGTTGGGCTCCCACTATTTTGGTAGCAGAGAATGGTTTGCATAAGAGCATCTCCTCTCTATAGATGTTTGCAATTTTTGAGCTTTTAAGGCCCAAATAGAAGGAGAAAAGAATTTTGGAAATGTGCCCCAATTTCGGAGTCGGATCCTCCTGAGAAGTGATTAGCTGTATTGGCTGAGCACTCTTGAGTGAATTTGGAATGTAACTATGAACACTGAGAAAGTGAGTTTGTGAATGTGTCTTGGAAAATGAGTTTGCAATGATGTATTCCTGATTTGTGCTGAGTAGTTTGGATGCACGATGATGGTCGTGGGTTCAGTTGTTGGATTGATGACCCTTTTGTTAATGTATTTTTCATATTTATAATCCATTTAAATATTGTTTTGTTATTCAATTGAATCGAATTGGTAATCAGATTAGTTGAACATCCAAGATCTCAAGCTTTCTGATTACTTGTCTGTTTTGTGGAGTAGACCAAGGCACCACATACACAACTGTAGCGATTCTGTATTAATGATTTACTTTTCAGATTTGAAAGTTTAACTTGAGTTATTGTGCTTACCCTGAATGCACCGTGTGGTGCACATTGACTCAGAGGTAGATTTCTGATGGTCAGAGTTTGCCTAGCAAGAACTTTTGCAAGTTATTGTTTCTGATTTCTCATATTGCTTGTTTTTGAGTTTCTGTTTCTATGGTTTAAGATTGAGTTGTTTTACTTAATATGGATACTTTTATTTCCTTTCTAGGATAAACAGACAACACATTTATTGATTTTAAATGGTTTAATGTGGTTCTGTAATTGTTTTCTTGTTCACAAAGAAGTTGTGCTGTGATTAATTGCTCAGCTAGGGGACTATCCTGGTATTGGTACAACATCACCATAATACTTTGCTTTGATTGTTTTGGTTGCTGGTATACTCGTGTTGTGATAGGTTGACCTTTTTCAGAGTCGCGCTGCTATTGGTTGTTGTTTTTACGTTTGTTTATAGTGTTTAATTGCGATTTTGAAGTAGTTTTGAATTTGTTTAGGTGCAAACATGGCTAATTTATTTGCAAAACTCAAACCAAAGAATGATAAATCTAGTGAGGGTCAGAAATTGGCACCTGAAGGAACACCAGCATATGACAATAGTGTTCAGGTGTTCTACATGCACCTGGATCTGTGAATAGAATAAATACACAACACACAATGAGGCTTTACAATTTCCATTGGTGGGCACCTTTAAAATTAAAAAGCTATATTTTTTAGGGCTAATCATGTATGGTATGGTGCCTAGGACTACACAATTTGAAAGTGGGATTGCTTGGCAGTTGGGAAGGAGAGGGAAAAGAAAGATAAAACCATAAGAAAGGCATTCAGGAATTGCATAGAAAATAAATTAGATCATCAAAAGAAAGGTTCGAGAGAATATGCAATTGAATGTATAAAAATGTTTCCTGCTATAGTTAATGGACAGCAGCCAGATAAAGAGAAAGGGAAAACCAAAAAGGGAAAATGAAGAGTCAGATGATGATGAGCACATATTCCTAAATTAACTGTTAACTATTTGACCTCCTCTGTATACAGATAGAACAGCAGAAGGGGTCGTTAAAGATACAGGAGGTGATACAACAATAGCAAAAAAACACTTACTGGAGTTGTACCAAGTGCTCCGTCAGAAGTTACTGTGACTATGGCAATGCCTAGCACAAGTGGAAGCAGGGTCATTCTTGAATGAACAGTAGTAGTAGAACCATCACTTATAGAAATTAGCATTGGTATTTTAAAAAGAAAAGTTGGTGAAATGCTTCAAAGGAATGTGGACTGAAACAGACTATTGACTTATAATGCTGGTAAAATTAGGTTATGATTAAAGAAGAATTTAGTTGGGCTAATAAAGTGCATGATAAGTTGGAAAAATTAGCCAATGAATTAGAAGTTGACATTGATAAAATGAAAAATGTGAAACTATATTATAAAATGGATTATGCCACATGATGAAATCAATGAAATGGGTCTGTTTATTTAAAGGGTTCATATTAAAGATTTAAGTGAGAAAACCCCTAACTGGAATAATTTGAAGAAATATTGAGACAAATGGAAGAAAGGGACAACGAATACAAATAAAATGAAAGGAATTGAGGGAAAGGAAAGAAATATTGTGAGAGATTCAGAAGTAGGGGCAAAGTCAGTGGCAGAATTCACTCTAAGGGAACTACATGGAGGGAATTTGATGCATATTCCATGGACAAGGGCAGAATTATATGCTGTTACAAACAATCTTCTATAATTGTGAGAATCAGCAAAGTGGTGTGATGAATTACATAAGTTGACAAACATTTCTCAGATGTTATGCACTGATTTAAATACATTGTTTGAGATTGCGGTACCTGGGATCTATGGATAAAATGGAATTCTGTAGTTGGATGGCCAACACAAGAACCAGCACCACCTTGTTCTAATAATATGTAAGCAGTGGAGATAGCAGACAAGTACAAGGCTGTGACTGAGTATCCGAAAAAGCAAAGTCCAGAAATGGATATAAATTGGGAGAAGTTCTTTAGAATGACACTTGAACCTAAAGAGTCAATGCATTCCTATTATGAGAGGTTGATGCATGTTTACAAAAAACAAAGCAGAGTAAATGCAGAAAAGAAAGGCATTAGTGGTTTTGTTTCCACTTTCGTGAATGATTGAGATCATAGGTCAGTAATTATATTCAACAGAGTGAATTGTGGTGGCAGACGAAAGCCGTTGATGAGATCTTGATGTTGCCGAAAAATAGTAGTGACTAGTTTGAGACGAAAGTTATGATCACTCTCTCAAAGAAAACTGAGACAGGGTTGCAGAATCAAATGATTTTAAATATAAATTTCGTGCATAATGGAATGGATGGAATGAAGCAAGGAGGTATAGGAGATGGGATGAATGTGACTGTTGAAATATTGAAAAAGAATATAGCATGTCACTGTTGTGGAAGGATCAGTCACTAGAAAAAAGAATGCAGACATAATCCTAATAGAATTCAGATGAATTTAGAGCAAAATCAGCAGACACAGAGAGGTAATGTGATGTCAAATGTGGAAAAGCCAGGGAAGAACATGCAGAATCCGAAATTATCTTGAATTTCTATGCCAACAGCCCTAGTGTTGCAACAAAAAATGAGAAATGAAATGCCATCTAATGCAAGATTCCAACACAATACTATGATTTTGGATGATGAGATGGTGGGAAGTAGTTTGCAATGACATTGCCCAAGGGGGAGGAGGACTGCTTCCTTGGAGCAATCCTGGCGGTAGACCAGAGTGGCCCATATATTGACGGAGAATTTAATGGCCATCGTGTTTCATTTCTGACTGATATGGGGGCTACCCCATTCTACAGTTAATTCTGTGGAAGTCCCAAACCTACCCCTCTTGTCAACAGAGGTCCAAGTTGTAGGAATCAGCAATAAACACTTTGTTAATCAGGTTACAGCAGATGTTCTAGTTAAAATTGGCCAATTAAAACATAAATATCAGTTTATATTATGTGATTTGAGTCCTATGACTTTACTGGGAAGGGATAATATTTGAAAGATAGCACAACGGATGGTGTAGTGATTGAAACGTAAGATGAGGAGTCAGGTTTTAAACTAAGTTCAGAAGATGAGAGTTGAGTTGTACCCAGTCTGACAAAAGAAGACCTACCTCTGGATTAAAGACATGCTGTCAAAAAGAGGTATAGGAATACACTGGCAAAGAGATTGGACTGATTAAAAAAGGACGACCAGTAAAAATAAAGATTAGCCTCGATGCAATATTTCCTAGGACTAGGCAGTAGAAACGTACAAAAGAGGCAGAGGAAGGAATGAAGTCAGTGATTGAAAAATTGATTGAGCAGGGGATTCTTCGAGACGTGCTTAGTAGTTTTTTCAATTCTTCATTGATGGGAATTAAACAAGTTGAATGGCAAAAAGAGATCTGCAGGATCCTGAAAAAATAAATAAAATTGTTGTCCCTTGTTGTCCGGTGGTACTACATCCAGTAGTAATAATGTTTCAAATGCCATCAGAAGCAGCATGGTATACAATCTTTGCCTCATGCCAAGTGTTCTTTTCAATTCTACTACATGAGAAATCACAGGGCCATATGTAGAAAGCCTAATTGTGCTTGCAAATGCTAACATTCTCAGAATTTAAGCATTTGCGATCGCAATTAGGGCAGTGTGCGATGTAGCACACAAAAACCCACATGCAAAATAAGGAATCACAAAATTTGCGATTCCTTATTTTGCTATTGCATTTAAGGAATCACAAATTGCGATTCCTTAAATGCAATGTAGGAAGCACCCAAGTTGTGCCCATTTTGGCTTAAGGAATCGCAAAATACCACCAACTTCAGTTTGGTGGTATTTTGCGATTCCTTTGAAAAATGCTCTTTTTGGCATTTTTCAAAGTGCCATGTGGGTCACATACATGCCCTTAGGGCATGTATGTGGGCCACATGTGCACACATGTTAATTTCAGGGGTGCAAAAGGGTGTCCTATTGACACCCTTACAACCCCGAAATTGCATTCTCAATTTGGGATTCTCTAATTGAGAATCGCAAATTGGGAATGTCTTCCCATTCATTCCTATGGGCCTACTAGCCCATAGGAATGAATGAGAAGGTTTTGCTAATCCTACCTACATTGCGTTTTGCGATTCTCTAATTGCGATTCCCTAAAAATCGCAATTTGAGAATCTCAAAATACAAATTACCTACATATGGCCCACAGTTCCTATTCACTTTCAGATTACTTTTTTAATTAAGTTCTCGTGTGGTGTAGGACTCTCAAAGTTATACTGAGAGTTCATAATTTCTCAAATACTGAAGGAAGATATAGAAAGTCTAAAGTTGCCATGTAACTCAGTCCTAGTCCAATATCTTGATGACTTTCTAATATTAGCATCCAAAATAAAAGAAGATTGTAACCTAGATATGATTGCCTTGTGGAATCACTTGGCTGAAAATGGGCATAAAGTCTTCCTGACTAAAATGCAGTATTGTGAAAAAGATGCCATTTATCTTGGACGTCATATTGAGAAGAGTGTTAGGAAAGTCACTAAAGAACACGTTTCTGCAATTTTGAAATTGATTTCACTGACCACCCAGAAGGCGGTTTGGATGTTTCTTGGATACCTTTTTCAGTGTCTCTCACACCTGTACTTGATTGCAACACAGTTAGCAGGGTTAACTTGTAGTGCTATACACGATCAGTACCATTTGATAATGAGTGCATGGATGCATTTAAGAAACAGAAAGACTGTTTGTGTCATGCACCCGCATTTGGGATGCCTGATTACAATATGATAATTATTCTATTTTGCCATGATAAAGATGGATGCGGACCTTCAATTCTCACTCAGAAAACATGGAGGACTTATGCGCCCAGTAGTGTGTCTTTCAAGTGTGTTAGATCTAGTGGCTGTAAGTCTTCCAGTTAGTTTGAAGTCGGTTGCGACTGTTTGTTTGGCAATTGAACAAAGTGAGGAAATTGTGATGGGTCATACTTTAATTGTTTATGTCCCTCATTCAGTTGAACTCACAGCACATAATGAACATTATATTGACACGTTATGAGCAAAACATATTTGCAGAAGAGAATATTTCCATTCGAAGATATAATGTCCTAAATCCAGCAACACTGCTTCCAACTTCAGACAAGAATTGTGAAGACAGGGAAGATGAACATGATAGTGATCTAGATCATGATTGCATTGAAGTGGCTAAATTAAGCATTAAACCAAGACCAGACATTAAAGAGATTCCATTGGAACCAGCTGATCTGCCATTATTTGGGGATGGATCTTGTCCGAGAGACCAATATGGAGGATTAAAGCCTGTCTATACAGTGTGCTTTATCATGCCTGGTGTAACTGACAATACGAGAAGGACGGACACGTCGGAGATGGTCACGTACTCGTGAGGAAAGGGCATTTGTACCATAGCACAAGATATGAGAATTTCAATGAGGAATGGACTCATATGGATAATCACTTATGAATGGATAACAAATGGACACAATTTAATTAGTGGATACCGCCAAATAATGTCCAGTTGAGCCAGTCATCTCAGAATACGTGGCTCACAGGAATGGATGCATATCGATACAAAATGACATAATTATAATAGTGGATACCGTTACATAAAATTAAGAGCACTACCGGATATTCATAAGCATAATCACAGGAATTAGGAACTTGCTGTCGGATATTTGGAAAGCCCTGATGAAGTCATGTATGCACTAACAAGTGCATGACGAAACACGTGTTGGCTGCACTTTTGGATCAACTGTATACATTTGTATTGGACTAATTAACTACATGACTGCACTGTTGGATTATTCAAATACAAGAATGAGGCTGCACTTCAGGATCAGCTGTACTATTGGAGTAATTAACAGCATGACCGGACTTCGAAGATATAACGTGTTGGATCTGGTTATACATTGCCTTTGGAAATTTCAAACAAATAGCTAAAAGAAAAAGGATTTATTTTTTCAATTATGAGAGACTGTACCTTTTGGGTTATTGAGTATAAGTATGAAATAATATTCATATTGGCATAAGTAAAGGAAAAACGTGGAATGTGACTAAAAAATGCTGAATGTGACTATAATTTGACCATAATTTCGATAGAATCTGAAGAATTACTGAACGCAGGAAGATTTGTTTTGAATTTTGTATTGTGATTAAGGCTGTCTCTATACTTGATACTTTTTAAACATTACATTCTCACACGCTGTTGAACTGTATATACTTCAAATGAGCTCAGGGAGGAGTTGCATTTTAGTTTGGCAAGTGCCCACGTGGTGGGTATAGTTGGGTTGTTTGGTAACCAACCCTTTTCCCCTTTTGAAGCACATAATATTACTTAGCAACTGATAATCAGGCAAATTGAGGTAGTGCGCCCCCTTATACCTGGTTACCTAAGTTGCGAATTTAGTTTTGCTCTATCAAAGAGACGCTTGAGGATCTGCCTTACAAAATGTTACATAAGCACAAGTGACAGAATTGATTGCCTTAACAAGAGTTTGCTGCTTATCAGAAAATGTTAATCTGACAATCTATATAGAAAGCCATTATGGTTTTGGTGTTATTTATGATTATGGATAACTATGCAAACACAAGGAGATGATGGATGGACCGCTGAAACTTTCCAGACACTCACCCCTAGTCACAGATCTGGGTTGAATCCATCATCATTCTTTAGCTCACTTCGTCACCTCAGTTCAAACCCAGCTTTATGCAAATCAGTCTTGACCCTGTGCCCCATGGGAACTGTCCAGCTGAACTGCCAAGCCAGGTCTTCCCACTTGCTCACTTTGCCACTGGATTCAAGCTAGCCTGGCTGATGAAGGGTGCTACCCAGAAACCGGTCACAGGATGCTAGTTTCCGGTTCAGGGAAGATCATTCATCCGGTTCAGGTCATTCTTCTCCTCCTCCATGAGAACTTGCCTCCATGCTAGTTACTGCGTTTCTCCTTGCCAAACTTCATCTTCTCATACCTTGCTATCTAATGAAAACAAAACCCATCTATGCTACCTAATGAGACTTTGTCCACACCTACAGTGGATAGAAGCAAATACATTCTAGGTTGAAGTTTAAATACAAATTTCATGCTAGGCTTTAAACGTGTACAATGTCGCTAATTTCTAAATAGGACAATTATTTGGTCAAAACATACGGATGAGACAGTATGTTTATTGATTTTAATTACAATTCTTTTTATTATTTTTTAGTTTCAGTTGATCACTTCTGTTTCGATAAGTACTTTTTCAAATTATTGTACAAATTTTAAAATCTGGTGTACACAACAAAAATTGATATATGTTATATCAAAATTCACAACTTGTCTTTACAAAAAATTACATTTTATTCACCATTCAATCCACATTCATTCATCACTCAAACCAGTACAAACAACCACAACAAAACATGAATGATTCAAAGAGTGTTGGAATTGCAATATTCACAACAAAAAGCCAGTATTTGTTTTACAGCACAAATGTGTATATGCAGTTTATATTTGTCTTAATTACTAAATAGTTAAGTTTGGCTTTATAACAAAACAAGTCTACGCGTTTCGAACTCTTGTTATTTCGGAGTACTCATCAGGACCAAAATCTGTAATGGAAGAACAGAGTTTGTTTTAGAATTCTGGGATAGCTACTGCTGCACTGCCTGTTCCCAAAACTACAAGCTTCCTCACCTACCTCGCACTCATCAGAGAATAGCTGGAGTTGTTCTTGTAACACAAGTCTGCAAAAAATGCAGGAAACCAAAAGCAGGGAAAAATTGCACTACTTGAGACCGATTCCTCACCACATTTGTCAACATTCAACCTCCATAACCACTTACTTGTAAGATTCTCTAGTCTGTTGTTGACTGCCTGGCTCGCCGTTTCTAAATAGGGGGCAATAACGTGATTTCATTAGCTCGTTGGTCCTATGGTCAAAACCTTTTTGTTGCAGCGCGTTTCGATTACAAGGTGGCGCTTACCTGAGTGGGCGAGTCAGGCGCGTTGTATCAACTCTTGACGTTTTTTTTTGGTTTGGGTTCTGTAAACAAACAATCGAGTTTGTGGTAGACCAGCGTCTATTTAGGGTGTCCATAGAAATCTTAGAACGGGCGCGTGTGCGTTAAACAACAAGGACTCCTTACTTTTTAGAAGCGGACTCTCGGGTGTCCAAGTCTCCCAGCATCCGAATGCTCGTCTGTTTGCATTCACTTCCAGGTCCGCATAGGATCTTGGGAAGTGTAGTTCCAGTGTTATTTGTAGTCCAAAAGACGCTTCTTTTTTGGTTTTTGAATTATTTGAACTTTATTGGATTAGGTGCTCTCTTTAAGTTGAAGTGGTTTATATTAATGAAACGTCGTTTGTTATTCCTGATCAACGATGCTCGAGGCGGATGGAAAATTTGTGCGAGAATGTATACGATGTGATCTCGTCATCGGATTGTTTAACATAAGTCTTTTTTTGTTCTCTATAGTGACAGCACCAAACAAACGTGCTGTTATGTACAACAGACCTTCTTGCTTACTTAGAGGGGGACACGCTGGTGTCCAAGTTCCACAATGACTTATTTCCAATGGCCTCCTGGGCCACAGTTGGTGGGATCCATGTGTATTGCTCACAGGACACTTTCTTATTGCAACTTTATTGAACTCATTAGCATTGTCATGACCTTCCTAGTGAGGCACGTTTATACCATGTTTCGAAATAGGGTTATTTTGATTTCTCTTTTTTTGGCACCTCATGGAATAATTAGAAATGTGCGCAAAATCTTTTACTCAGAATGTTGGCATGGATCATTTTTGCTAGCCCCTGTGGCAGACAGTCTGGGTGGGTCAGTCATAGAACAATGTGGTTAAAGTTTGGATGATGTTTGGTTGATTCTATCTGGGGGGTCTCTGTGGTTAGAGCTTGAACATTTCTGACAGTTCGTTCAATCCTGTAAATGCCGTATTGAACTTTACTATGAGCATTGCTTCTCTTTTTGTCAGTTTGGCATCTAAATTTCCACCTCTTGCATCATTTTCGACCTTTTAGATTACTGTCCATGTCAAATCAGTATCTTTATGATTTTTTCCTTTCCAGTGGTTTACAAGAGGAGCGCTGATGACATTATTTTTTATTCTTGATTTATGTTGCTGTATCCTCACACGCACTTCCTGATTGGTTTTACCAATGTATAATAAGTTGCATGGGCACAAAATTCCATAAACCACACACCGAGTTTTACAATTGGAGAAAGCTTCATGTTTCCAATTAATTTGGTTGTGTGTGAAAACTTTTCCTTCTTGTGTTGAATCACAACAAGAACAAGTGCCACATTTATGGTGACCTTGGACTGGAGGCAAGCGTAACATGGTACGTAAATCTGGATTTTTGGCTTCTGGTAAGGCTGCCCTCACCAGATGGTTTGAAATGCTGTAGTTGTTTTTGAATGCAAACAGTGGTTCATTCTGAAAGGAAGGGTCCAAATTTTTCAGCAAATGCCAGTTCTGTTTGACCACTTTTTTCAGGGTATTGGAATCAGGGCAGAAGGTGGATACAAATACCATTCTTTCAGTTTCCTTTTTGGATCTTCTCTCCAGTAGACATTCTCTGGGTGTCCACCACGCTCTTTTCATTGATTTTTTTAGCAATTTCTTGGGATATCCGCGTTGTTTGAGATTAACAGTGAGATTTTCCGCATGTCGTAAATATTCTTCCTTCTCCGTACAATTTCGCCGGATACGGAGGTACTGCCCATAAGGCAGGTTCTCCCTCAGACTGCGCGGATGGTTGCTCCCGAAATGTAGGGCTTTGTTTCGATCCGTTGGTTTCTTGTACAGAGTTGTCACTAAACCTCCACTGGAGGGGTACACCTCAACGTCCAGAAATGGCATTTTGTATCTGGAATGATCCAAACTGAATTTGATCGATGGCATTCTGTTGTTTATCCACACATGAACATTTTTTAATTCCTCTTCCGATCCTCTCCACACAAAGAAAATGTCGTCAATAAATTAAATATTCTGTCCATCACCTGTTTTGTTTGCAAATTCCGCCCTAAGTGCGCTGGGGATGCTCAGACGTGGGTCCCAGGCATTCCACACCACTGGAGTCAAGCTAGCCGGGCTGATGAGAGGTGTTACCTCGAAACCGGTCCGGTCCTCGGATGCTTGATTCCGTTCTGGGAAGGACATGGCTTTTGTAGTTCGGACTGGACTGTTCCCATGGGGCACAGGGTCAGAGCTGATTTGCATATCGCCATTGTCTAACCCAGGGTGGTGTGGAGTGCAAAAAAATGATGGATTTGGGCCCAGATCTTCGGACTGGGGTGAATGTGTGACATTGATCCACATTCTGTCCATCACCTGTTTTGTTTGCAAATTCCGCCCTAAGTGCGCTGGGGATGCTCAGACGTGGGTCCCAGACATTCCACACCACTGGAGTCAAGCTAGCCGGGCTGATGAGAGGTGTTACCTCGAAACCGGTCCGGTCCTCGGATGCTTGATTCCGTTCTGGGAAGGACATGGCTTTTGTAGTTCGGACTGGACTGTTCCCATGGGGCACAGGGTCAGAGCTGATTTGCATATCGCCATTGTCTAACCCAGGGTGGTGTGGAGTGCAAAAAAACGATGGATTTGGGCCCAGATCTTTGGACTGGGGTGAATGTGTGACATTGATCCACATTCTGTCCATCACCTGTTTTGTTTTCAATAAAACGAAACCAGTGTGTTATCCATTGTGCAAAGGGGTTGTTGTGATAAACAAATGTTTCTTCATATTTAGCCATAAACAAGATGGCCAATTCCGGGGCAAAAGGGCAACCCATGGCCACCCCTCCTACTTGAAAGAAAAATTCCCCATTAAAATTGAAATAATTTTTCTTGAGGGCAAATTCTGCTAGTTTTTTAATGAATGCGGTTGGTACCCTATGTGGTCTCTCACGCTCCTCCAGATATAGTTCAAGGACATTGATGCCATCATCCTGGGGTATTTGCGTGTAAAGAGATGTGATGTCCATGGTAACCATTAGATCCACATTTTTGTCAAACTCAATGGTCGAGAGTTTATTTATAAAATCAGTTGTGTCCTGTACGTAAGATCTTACCTGAGGGAGAAAAGGCTTAAGAAAAAAATCCACAAATTTTGAAATCGGTTCTAATAAGGAACCACAGCCTGAAACAATCGGGCAGCCTGGGGGTGAGGTTTCATTTTTATGTATTTTGGGTAATACATATAATAAGGGTATTCTCGGGTAGTTGGTTTTTAGAAATTCAAACTCCTTTTTCCCAAGAAATCCTTGTTCAAAGCCGATGTCAAGTATGGCAAATAGTTCATTTTTTAAATCAGATGTTGGATCTTTCTTGATTCTGCGATAACATGTATCATCACTCAGTTGTCTCCGTACTTCTTGCATGTATAATTCTTTGTCCCAGATAACTATTGACCCGCCTTTATCCGCCTGCTTTATGATGACAGAGGTGTCTGCTTTTAAATTAGCCAAGGCTGCTGATTCTGATTTTGAAATATAGTATTTTATCCATTTCTTTTTGTCTTCCATTTGTGTCACAGCAGATAATATCGCTCCTCTGGTAAACCACTGGAAAGAAAAAAATCATAAAGATACTGATTTGACATGGACAGTAAACTCAAAGGTCGAAAATGATGCAAGAGGTGGAAATTTAGATGCCAAACTGACAAAAAGAGAAGCAATGCTCATAGTAAAGTTTAATACGGCATTTACAGGATTGAACGAACTGTCAGAAATGTTCAAGCTCTAACCACAGAGACCCCCCAGATAGAATCAACCAAACATCATCCAAACTTTAACCACATTGTTCTATGACTGACCCACCCAGACTGTCTGCCACAGGGGCTAGCAAAAATGATCCATGCCAACATTCTGAGTAAAAGATTTTGCGCACATTTCTAATTATTCCATGAGGCGACAAAAAAAGACAAACCAAAATAACCCTATTTCGAAACATGGTATAAACGTGCCTCACTCGGAAGGTCATGACAATGCTAATGAGTTCAATAAAGTTGCAATAAGAAAGTGTCCTGTGAGCAATACACACAGATCCCACCAACTGTGGCCCAGGAGGCCATTGGAAATAAGACATCGTGGAACTTGGACACCAGCGTGTCCCCCTCTAAGTAAGCAAGAAGGTCTGTTGTACATAACAGCACGTTCGTTTGGTGCTGTCACTATAGAGATCAAAAAAAGACTTATGTTAAACAATCCGATGACGAGATCACATCGTATACATTCTCGCACAAATTTTCCATCCGCCTCGAGCATCGTTGATCAGGAATAACAAACGACGTTTCATTAATATAAACCACTTCAACTTAAAGAGAGCACCTAATCCAATAAAGTTCAAATAATTCAAAAACCAAAAAAGAAGCGTCTTTTGGACTACAAATAACACCGGAACTACACTCCCCAAGATCCTATGCGGACCAGGAAGTGAATGCAAACAGACGAGCATTCGGATGCCGGGAGACTTGGACACCCGAGAGTCCGCTTCTAAAAAGTAAGGAGTCCTTGTTGTTTAACGCACCGGTGCCCGTTCTAAGATTTCTATGGACACCCTAAATAGACGCTGGTCTAACACAAACTCGATTGTTTGTTTACAGAACCCAAACCAAAAAAAAACGTCAAGAGTTGATACAACGCGCCTGACTCGCCCACTCAGGTAAGCGCCACCTTGTAATCGAAACGCGCTGCAACAAAAAGGTTTTGACCATAGGACCAACGAGCTAATGAAGTCACGTTATTGCCCCCTATTTAGAAATGGCGAGCCAGGCAGTCAACAACAGACTAGAGAATCTTACAAGTAAGTGGTTATGGAGGTTGAATGTTGACAAATGTGGTGAGGAATCGGTCTGAAGTAGTGCAATTTTTCCCTGATTTTGGTTTCCTGCATTTTTTGCAGACTTGTGTTACAAGAACAACTCCAGCTATTCTCTGATGAGTGCGAGGTAGGTGAGGAAGCTTGTAGTTTTGGGAACAGGCAGTGCAGCAGTAGCTATCCCAGAATTCTAAAACAAACTCTGTTCTTCCATTACAGATTTTGGTCCTGATGAGAACTCCGAAATAACGAGAGTTCGAAACGCGTAGACTTGCTTTGTTATAGAGCCAAACTTAACTATTTAGTAATTAAGACAAATATAAACTGCATATACACATTTGTGCTGTAAAACAAATACTGGCTTTTTGTTGTGAATATTGCAATTCCAACACTCTTTGAATCATTCATGTTTTGTTGTGGTTGTTTGTACTGGTTGGAGCGATGAATGAATGTGGATTGAATGGTGAATAAAATGTAATTTTTTGTAAATACAAGTTGTGACTTTTGATATAACATATATCAATTTTTGTTGTGTACACCAGATTTTAAAATTTGTACAATAATTTGAAAAAGTACTTATCGAAACAGAAGTGATCAACTGAAACTAAAAAATAATAAAAAGAATTGTAATTAAAATCAATATACATACTGTCTCATCCGTATGTTTTGACCAAATAATTGTCCTATTTAGAAATTAGCGACATTGGCATTTATTTTTGTTCATTAGTAGCTTGTGGCAAGCTGTGTCGTTGGGAGCCCAGACCCAGTGGTATTGTTCTAATAGGCTTTAAACGTGAGCTTGAACTGAATGGTTCTTGAGACCCACTCTCATGTCATTTTAGCAGTGCACAGGTTACAAATACACGCACATTTCTACACATATACCAAATGCAGCTTCTTAATGCATTTTCTTTTTGAAAACACATTTTATTGGTTTACCACACAACAGTCAGGCATCTTATACTCATTCCCTCAAACCTCAACCAACCCCTCCATAGTAAAAATAGATCTTCACAGGAAACCAAGTATTCCACCATAGTCCAGATTGTGCAGCGAGTAACGTCTATACAATTTTCTCTCAGTTACCATATACTCCTATGCAAGATCTCAATAAACAGTTCTAACCATCAATTTTGCTTACTCCCTACCTAACCCCTCCCCCTCCGTCTCCCTCTCCCCAACCTACCGCCCCCCTCCCCCCTTCCTCCCCCTCCCTTCCCCCTGTCACCGGTGTGTTCTATAGTTCTGCGGATGTGTTACGCATGGAGTGTGTTGGCCTATATGCAGGATTCCCACATTGGGTATTTCAGTGTCCTTCCTGCGCTTAGTCGTTTCGGTCTTGGGCTTCTTGTGTCTGTTGATCCGCCAGGGATTGGTGGATCAACAGAAACATACCCTCGCTGTATCTAATGCTTTCTCATTGTTCATGCGTCGCGCCTACCTAAACCGAATTGCGCCCTCTGCACTAGCCCACTTGAACAACTCTGCTCTCCACCTCTTACTGCTGGGACCCTCACTGGATTTCCAGTGCATTGTTATTTCTCTTTTCTCCAACACCAGACCCATATCCACAAATTTCCTCGTCACTTTTGTTTTGGGGGTATGTGGAAACCAATGTAGTATGCACGTGGCCATGTCAAAGTCTAAGTTGCGCTCCGTAACTAAATTCAAGAGATCTCCCACTTCGCTCCAGTAGTTCCCCAACCTCGGGCCCTCCCACAACATGTGTTCCAACTCCAGCCCTACTCCAGCACACCTAGGACTCACCGGATTATCAATGTTAAAGTATCTCATAATCTTACCAGGCGTCAAATATGCCCTATGTATTATGAAAAAATGTACTAGCTGAAATCGTGCGTTTCTGGTACTTTTCCATGCCCTGCGCAAAATTTGTCCCCGTACAGTTTCTGGAATGGGTTTCCCAATGCCCTCTTCCCAATTTAGGCTTAATGTATCCAGCGGAGCCATTCCCTCATTCCGCTTTCTCGCGTATAGGCACGTAACTGCCTTAAATGTGCCCGCCGCCATTACCACATACTGACACGCCATCGTTGTCGTAGGCTCTGCCAATCCCCCTTTCCAATGCTTTTGTAGTGCCCACACCAGGGCAGCGTGCACCAAGAATCCTCCCCAGGGAGATCATATCGCTCCTGCAGCGCCTGATACGGGAGCAGTGTGCCATCTTCATATAAGTCCCCAAGCACTTGAATCCCCGCCTGTTCCCAGTCCTGTAAGGAGGACCAGTCTCCACCATGGGGCAATGCTGTAGCCATCCCCAGCGGAATTTCAGGGGCATATGAGTGCGAGACACCTGCTTGCCGCTGACTTCCATTCCAACACAGCCGTAGCGTTTTCTCCTCCAAGGAGAGATCCCTGAGGTCCAACAGCTGCTATAGAATAATGAAGGATAGGATATGCCTCGGTATGCCCCTGCCCCTTAGGTCCTCTGGTCCCCTAAACTCCTTTGCCACCGCTTGTGTGAGAATCTGGAGCTGCGCTGCTATGTCGTAGAGTTCAAAATCTGGGACCGCCAGCCCACCCGCCCTTTGCCTTCGGCCTCATCAGTGCCTTTTGTGCTACTCTGCGTCTTCCCGATCCCCAGAGGAACCCCACCACCATGGACTTCAATAACTTGGACAACGAGCATGGTACCCACACTGGTAACGTTCTAAACAAGTACAACAGCCTAGGGTGTGCCACCATTTTCAACAGGGCTATCCTCCCCATCACGGACAACGGCAGAGTACTCCAGAATGCCATACTTCCCTTCAGCGCTTGTATGCACCTCCCTATGTTTCCGTCCAGCATAGCATCGGCTTTGTGATACATGAATACACCAAGATAGGCCAAACAAGATGGTTCCCACCGCATGGCCTGCAGCATCTCAGGCACCGTTCTCCCTGGTTGTACTGGAAACAAGCAAGTCTTAGTCCAATTCACTTTTAAACCGGAAATGCAACCAAAATCTACAAGCAACCGTGTTGCCCCCGTAAGCGCACTCCCCGCGTCCACCAGGAACATCAACAAATCATCCGCATATAGCGAAATATACTGTTGCTCCCCTCTGAACGTCAGGCCCTCATACCATTGTCCCAGCCGGGCGCGCGCTGCAAGAGGTTCTATTGCTAAGGCAAATAACAGCGGGGACAGCGGACAGCCCTGCCGAGTCCCACGAGCCACTGCGTACCAGGGTGATATCATCGTCCCCACTTTCACTCTTGCCACTGCCGATGTATATAACACTGTTGTCCAACCCACAAAGGCGTCTCCCAATCCAAAACACCTATTTTTTTCATAAAGAAAGGGCCATTCCAAGCAATCAAAAGATTTTCTATGTCTACTGACAATATTTTTGCCGTCGGCGAGTCAACGCGGGCGTCCCCCATAACCCTCACCAACCTCCGTATATTCGTGGTGGTGTTTCTAGTTGGGATAAACCCGGCTTGGTCCTCATGGATCAAGCTGGTCATATGCTGCAACAAGCGCGAAGCCAGGATTTTACTTAGAATCGTATAATCCGTGGACAACATTGATAACGGGCGATGTGCAGCCGTACCCATACCTTCCCGTCCCGGCTTTAGCAGTGGGACAATAAGTGCCTCTCGCATTGACAACGGCAAGTGGCCTAGCTCTCGGGCTTCCCCATAGACCTCCAGCAGTTTTGGTGCTAGCAAGTCTCTATACTGTGAATAGAACTCTATTGGTAATCCATCCACCCCTGGGGTCTTATTGTGTGCACTCTATTGGTAATCCATCCACACCTGGGGTCTTATTGCGTGCCATATTCTTGACTGCACTCTGAATGGCCTTGACTGTTATATCTCTACCTAGGTGCTTCGTCTGTTCCTCCTCCAGCCGTGGGAGCTGCAGATTCCCCAAAAAGGAATCGATATCCTCCTCTCCTGCCTCAAACTTACTCTCATATAACGTCTCATAGTACCCCTGAAATCGAGTCATAATCTCTCTCTGCGTGTATACTGTGCCCCCATCCCCTGTCGCCAGTGCCAGTATTGGAGAACCCCGCGGAATCGGGTTAGCCAGCCACGCCAATATTGTGCCCGCTTTATTCCCCTCCGCATGAGTCTTTTCGACATAACTCCTATAATCAAAACAGCGCAATCTTTCTACTTCCGCGGCCACTGCTTCCTTAGCTTCTTCCACTTCCGTTTGCACTTCCGGCCTCTCAGGTCTCGCTTGTTCTGCCAATCTCAATTTAAGTTCTGCTCTGTCTACGTCCTGCAACAGGACCCTCCGCACTCCAGCATATTTGCTAATACAGATTCCCCTTACCACCACCTTAAAGGTATCCCATTCCACTGCTCTGGTAGAAGCTGTGCCCGCATTTTCAGCAAAGTAGTGCATAATCCCTTCCCCCAATTCTCTCTGGAATACTGGGTCCTCTAATGTTTTGGGGCGCAATCTCCAAGTTGGGATGTCAGACCTCTCCCTCGCCCAGTGCATAGTAACCAACAACGGGTTGCGGTCAGACAGTGTCCTAGTAAGGTACTCGGAATGGGTTATAGTGGGCACTACCGTCTTTGAACATAATATTGCGTCCAGCCAAACATGAAGTTTGTGTAGCGCTAAAAAATAAGAGTAGTCTCTGTCCTGCGGGTGGTGCGACCTCCACACATCCACCAAGTTCCACCTGGTCTGCCAGTCCAACCTGTACCTTGATAATTTGTGGACCGGGGAATCCAGCAAGGGAGGGTATGACCTATCTCGAGAGGGATCTGCTATTGAATTGAAGTCTCCCCCCAGCACTATCGGACCTGCCAAATAATGTGCCAACACTCCAGATAACCGATCCAGGAAGCGCGCCTGGTCCACATTTGGTGCATAAATGCTACAAAACGCTACATCTCTGCCATATAAGTGCCCCTCAACTGCCACAAATCTACCCTCAGAGTCTATTGTTTTCCTTGTCACCTGAAAGGGAACCCCCTCCCTGATCCTGACCAGTGCCTCCCTCGCAAATGCTGAAAATGAGGTGCTGAAAACCTGCCCTCTCCACCTGCGCTGCAATGCCAGTCCCTCCACCTTAGTAAGGTGTGTTTCCTGCAGCAACGCTACGTGTACACCTCTCCTAACTAAATATGCGTGAACCTTGTGGCGCCTTGTCATTGTGTGGAGTCCCTGTACATTCCATGTGATGCAACGCAAATCAGATGCCGCCCCCATTGCCATACCACAATCGGTCCTCCCCTCCTTGTAAGAAGCTGAACACATCGGTGAACATCGTGCCCCACCCCTTCCCCAAACCCCTACTCCCCCCCAAGAACAGGACCTAGAACAAAACTGCTAGTCCTCATCCAAACCATTCCAACTCGTAACCCAAACCTAAGCCTATCAGTAGTTACTGTAGGCATGACTTATGGGCTGTGGGGGGAATCTGACGCCAACGGGTGACCCCTTGCGCACAAACACTAACCCCGCCCCCATCCCTCAAACAATCACAGCTAACCCCTCAGGCCCTCTGCACCTCACCATATAACCACTGGATATTTCTCATAGAGATGCCGCCCCACCCCAGTTAAAATCCTTGGAAGCCTCCTCAGGCCCTCCTCTCAAGAGCTTCCCTCACTTAACATAGTAGTAACAAGCAAGTCTTCATCCTTGGCCCTCAACTCCCCCCCCCTTTACTGCAAAGCGGACCATCACTCATCTAAGAGTCCATCCGCCGTTGCTGGGGTAGCCTGAGGCATTTTAACACTCTCCGCCTCCGAAGCCTCAGCATCCGACTGTGCCTTGTCCTTTTCAGAGTCTGTACTCTCAGGTGACTGCAGCACCGGTTCTCCCGACAATGCCAGCACCGCATCCAGCACCTCCTGTCTCTCCATCTCAGTTTGTCCCTGCAATGGCTTCTGTCTATCCTGTCGCTGGCGTCGGAGGCACCGTGATTGTCTCTGGGGGAGGCCCCCACGAGACTCCAGAGGGTGCCGCTCCATGTGGTCCGTGCCAGCTCTGTAATTTTCCAGCCATGCCCATGCGTCTTCCGGAGTGTTATGAAATTGTGTGTTACAATCCAGCATTATTTTTAACTTCACCGGATATAACAGTGCGTACTGAATACCTTCTGACCTCAGTTCTTTTTTAAGGGTCAGGAAGGATGCACGCGACGCTGGATTTCCCACGTGTAATCCGGGAATATCATCACTTTACTGTTGTCAACTTGGTAAGGCCCATCTGTTTGCGCTTTCAGGAGCAAGAGATCCCTGTCCCTGTAGTGTAGCAGCCTAGCCACCACCGGGCGGGGGGGATGCCCCGGAAGCTGTGGTTTAGCCGGTACCCTGTGCGCGCGTTCCAGCATGTAGAAGGGTGATAGCCCCTCCGCCGCCACTACCGTGCGCAGTCATTCTTCCAGATACCGCACCATGTCCGTCCCCTCCACTTTTTCAGGCAGACCCACTACTCGGATGTTATTCCTCCTATTCCGGCTTTCGGCGTCCTCCGCCCTTTTCTCCAATGCCTGTATACGATCCAGTGTGTCCGCTATTTTGTTATCTCATACCTTGTGGGCCGGCGTCACTAACTGCAATGTAACTTCCACTTGTTTCACCCTGTCCACCAGCTTAGAGTGGTCCGCTCTCAGGAGTCCCAGCCCTGACGCCACCTGTGCAATGTCCTGTTGCAGGGCTGTGCGCGAGTCCGCGATCGCCGCGAGTATCGTGTCAAATTGTTGCTGCATTCCAGGATCTTGAGAAGTGCTCGTTTCATCCAGTTCAGCTTGAGACCTCAGCTCGCTACCTGGCGGTTGGTTTCCCGCTCCGGGCTTTCCCCTTGGCTTCTCCATGTCCAGGTCCACTGGAGAGTGATCAGGCGCTAGTGTGCTTGCTACGGTGCCCCGAATCCCAGGAAGTTTATCAATGGCCCAAGTCCTCACGGACCAGTGCAGAAGTCTTGCTCCCCAGGAGGAACTCCCCTCACCTTCACAGATGCACCAATGCCCCGGATATCCGTCTCGGTTGTTCGGGCTGGCCAGAGAGCCCAAGCAGATTCGGACTCACCGCTTCCTGGTCAAATCCAGCAATATGCCACAGGTCTACGAACGAGCGTCTGCCAACGCAAGAGAGCTATGAGACCTGTCACCGCAGGGAATCAGTACTCCACTGTGCTGCTGTCCTCGATGCTCCTCTCCGTGTACTCCTCCACACGTGCCCAGTCATGCGTCGCTCCCCTTGTCCCTTGTCACTACTACTAGAGAGATTACCGTGTCTGCTCTACCTTCCTCTCAGCAGCCTGGAGCCTCAACCGAACCTGTCCACTCAAAGCAGCTCCAGTATCCCACCTGGGCACTCGTCACTCAGTGACTGCTCTTCAGTCTTGCCCCTCACGTTTACCCCAAGGGAATGGATGGTCACAGGGGCTAGGCACGATTCCCTCCCATGCAGGGGGGTCTCCCCCTCCAAAATAGCAGTTCAGTACCGCTGCTCCTTACTGCCGGGATCTCCTCCATCTGCCGGTTCCTTCCCCCCGCCCCCACCACAGCTCGCAGGCCCCGGCTGTCCCCACAGCCCCACGACTGCCTCCGCAGCCCGGGGCCGCAGTTCAGGTCACCCCCCACTCACCTCGGCAGGATTGAGTTCCCCTCCGGGCCGCCACACAGCGTTCAGCAGCCGCTCCCAGCTGTTCCCTGTGCCGCTTTAATGGCGCCTCCTGCAGGGACCAGGGACGCAGGCCCCATGCCTTCTCCACGCACTCGCCGCTTCCCATGGCCTGCGCCCGCTACGCCCGGCCCTCAGATCCAGGATATCCGTGCACTCCACCACACTGGTTAGGCCTCACCACATAGGGCCCAGCAGGGCCAAAGTTCCCACTGTCCGGCCGCACTTCACCCAGCCGCTACTCTTTGTTGCACATCCTGCTGCTAACTGCACCGTCTCCGAGGGTCGAGGCCGCAGGCTCCGCGCTCTCCCCGCTCGCCTGTTTCCATTAGCGGTCCGCCCTCACAGCCCGCACTCGGGTCGCCGGGAGTCTCAGGCATCGATTTTCTTGCGCTCCGTGGCGGGTAGTCCTCCAGCCAGTCCCTCCGAGAGCCAGAGCACCAAACCCTGCCGCACTCCTCCCCTCTGGCAGACAGCTCCTTTCAGCCTTGCGGCAGAGTCACTCGTCTTCTAGCGGGACCGCCGCCATTTTAGGCTCCACCGCTGCCCCCATTCTGAGGTCGAATTATGCCCAAAACACGTGGCTCACGAGCCGATTGTCATCAGGCATGAGCCGGGGCAGGTCCGCACCCCCCTGCCACCCCTAGGTGATCACGGTCAATCCAGGGAGCTGAGTAAATACAGGATATTCTGGAGATGTAAGCGGAGCTCGGCGCTCACGCAGCCAACTCCATCGACCTCCAAGCCACGCCCCTCGCAGCTTCTTAATGCATGAATAAATTGCAAAGAATTACGAAGATATAATTTCAAATGCACCAACTTTGAAATATTTGCTTTTTATACACAGAAATGTTCAGACATTAGTCTACACATACACATTCGGTTTATCAACTTCAAAATGAGACACATCTTAAACGTTAGCTTCTGCTGACACATTGAAATGTAAATATAACACAGAGCTTTATTAGTCACATTCTATGCATACAATTATAAGTCTCATTAATTTTCACGAGGAGTAGTTTAAATATGCAATACTCCATCTTTTCTTCATAACATAAATCACTCAGAATATATTCTAGGGCTGACTACGCATGATTATGACACACTCCTACAGTATCTCAGGATGAGATCAAAATTACACTGCTCCAAGAATGACTCCAGGCACGCTTGCCCTTCTTCTCCCGAGACTCTGTAGGACTCAGTGGCACGCAGTGCGCGCAGGTTACTACCAGCCGTGCAAAATATGGCTGCTGATCTTATTGCTGCTCTCACAAGTCTTCCGGGTGCAGATTAAGGGCCATATGTATCAAGCCTTTTGGGAATCGAAAGGCTGAAATTCGCCGAATTTCGGCCTTTGCGAATCGCAAAAGGCTATTTTGCATGATTTAAAATGTATGAAACATTCGCATCTTAAGGAATCGCAAATACTTGGATTCCTTAATTTGCCATAGCATTTAAGGAATCGCAATTTTGCGATTCCTTAAATGCTATGTATGAAGCTTTTAAGAATTGCGATTTCTTGTAAATATGCACAATTGTGCATTTGTGAGGGTGGCATATGACGCACATACATGCCCATTGGGCATGTATGTGCGCCATATGCACACACATGTAATTTACAGGGGTGCAGCAGGGTGTCCTTGAGACACCCCTGCACCCTTGCAATAATTCTCAAATTGCGATTAGAAAATTGCGAATTCGCAATTTGAGAATTATTTGTAAATCATTCCTATGGGCCTCCTGGCCCATAGGAATGCATTGGAAATTATTCCTTATTTGCGAATTCGCAAAATGCGAATTCGCAATTACGGAAGCTTAAGGAATCGCTAAAAAAAAAACGATTTTCTTCATACATACCATTTTGCGATTCCTAAATAGCGATTCCTTAAAAATCGCTATTTGGGAATCGCAAAACGGAACTATGATACATGTGGCTAAGTATCTCCGACACTACATGAACAACGAATGAGTAAAAGAGGCAAAGATGTTTCTTTTATAATAAGATTACCTAGTACTTCTTGCATGTGTCCCATGGTCATAAAACTCTATTGCATAATCTAGGTCTGAGATGCTTTCTCTAAGCAGTTAAACATCAGAGCAAGACCGGTCTCACGTACATACTAGTATTTGAACATACAAGTTTTTTGACTCAGTTCATGTTTTTGTCGAAGGGAAGGACTGGTGAGCAGAGTGAAAGATATGTATTTTCCTGAAATTTGTGTCAAGGAAGGATCTAATCATTAGAGTGTCATTCACGTAATAGTTCCCTTGCAAGAGAAGGTACCGATGTAGAGTTCCAACCCTGTCTCTACTATACTATGTATTGCGCATGCAACTGGAGGGCCGAGTGTGGCCCTAAGGTATGAGAAAAAATGCCAAGTGATCACTCGGAGGTACCCAGTAAATAGTGTAGGTGACTAGGTGTATTCAGTTATCAGCCTCCAGCGAGCCATACCTCAAGCGGCCTTTCTCCATGCAGCTAGACCTCACAGTGCCAAAAGTAGCCAGCACAAAGCGGAAAAGCAAATTATTTCCAGAAACTGAACAACCAGGAACCCTCTTATTGGCCAAGACTGTCACCAGCACACAGACCCACTGCGCTGCTTTAGTGATCGTTTAATCCTGGGCTTTCGCTAGTGATTCAGCAGAGATAAGCTCCAGGGGCGGCCCGAGGCATGTGCAAGCTGTGCACCTCCACAGGGCCGCCAAACCCGAGGGGCCGCCACGAATTTGTGCCGGTGCTTTCCTGAGCTGGATGAGGGGGGGGGGCTGCTTGCAGGGTCGGCAAGGCGCCTCTGGTAACCCACCGCAGGGTGGAAGGTTTTCAGCTGTGTTTGGCCTTGTTTCAGGGAAGTCAGAGACATTGACGTGTCAAGACCCCGTCCCCGTCGGTGTGCGGTGGGAGAGAAACATCTGCCACCCTCTGGAGTGACGTGATGGCGAGGTTTAGCAGAAGCAATCCTTCAGGACAATTGTTTCATCCTCATCAGGAGTTGTCAGGGCCCACAGTGCAGCTGATGAAGCTACAGCGGCTCGTGGGAGGGTGGAATGTAATCAGCCCCTGACAGCAGATGCAGGGACGTGCACACCACCACTCCGAGATCCACGTGTCCAAACACTGCAAGCAGAAATAATTGTTTTTGGCAAATCACCCTCAGCTCTTCGTCTCCTCATGAGGGACTACACACCTCCCCCTCCCCGCCTCCGCTCCTCGAGCATTTGAAGTGATCAGTTACACAAACCTGTCATGTGCTTATCTAGGTTCCTGATCGATACTGTGACCTTATGCCCCTATTCGGCTATAAATCCATTTATTCCCTATATTGGCATAACCGTTAAAGTGCGATTTTCTGTAAAGTCATCTCTGGCCTCACACGAGCAGAGCCACAGAGCCACATTCCAGCATGACTCTCTGCTACTTCCTTTGCGACCAATTAGTGCAATGACAGAGCAGCAGTCACTATCTGATATTCCTAGATAACACTCCGAGTTCTTCAACAAGATAAAAACTTAGCAAACCTGGAAATCCCCGCTTGCTATGTTTTGATTAGTAATAGAACTCTAATGAGCAACTGATAGCTGCCACTTCCTAGTGACATCTTTAATTGACGTCTTATGTCCAGCAAACTTGCGTCAAACCCGGCACCTGTCAGGTATAAATATTACCAACGTTGCCTTAAGCAATGCGAAGCTGTGAGCTGTGAGAGCGAAGCTAACTGCTGTTGAGCGTTGCCTGTCGCTGCAGCCTGCTATCCTGTGGTGGTGAAGCTACTGATTACCATTATCGCCGCTACAGCGCGACCTATGGTGCAGTACGCTTGAGGAGCCGTGCAGCCGTCCTCTGCGAAGACATCCAGCCCAGCTGCCCGCGGACGCTGTCACCCCTCCTTCCTCCAGACGCGCTGAGAGAAGCCGCTGCCTTTCTCGTGCAGAGAAATCCAGTCCCGGCGCTTCCGGTTTACCCTCGCGGGTGACTGGGATATCGAGAGAGACCCCTGAAGGAGATACCAATCCTCCATAATTCTATTCAGAGGTATGGTGTTGACTAAACCCTTAGACGAGAATTCTTGAAACAAACCTTGGCAAAACCAACTTAACTTAAGCTACTTACTTACTCCCCCTTCTCACGTGTTAGGCTTAGGTCAGGCACACTGGGGTAGGCTTAGTTAGAAGCACCAGTTGAGTATGTTAGCCTAATGTATATATGACTGTATATATGTTTTATTACTTTTAAACCATTGTATGGCTAAGAAACCATATCAATGCTTTTACAGTTCTATTTCGCTATTCTTATCTTACTGTACGTACTTTTTATAATAACAGTTATTGCAATTGTGGCAATACATTTCTCTTGTATGAGAAGAAAGACTGTTCAATAAATGTTAACCTTTATTGATACACGCCCGTCTCTCTATTCTCTACATACTGTGAAAGTAAACTGCACTAGACTGACTGAGTGAAATCTATGTCTATTGTTTCACACGACCCTAGAGATCGACTCTTGATCTGAGGAGCAAAGTTGTCATGTTGCACGGTTGTTGGAAAGCTGAATCCCTTCTTGTCTGTGCCAAGGAAGCTGATCACTTCCTATGCAGAGAAGAAAGTTTCCAGTGACCTCTGAGCTAGTTGGTAACACAACCCAATTAAGTTTAGCATAGTCAGTGGAGGCCTGGAATATAGCCAGTTCCACGTCGATACTACTGTTTATGTTATTCCAATGCGCAGGGCCTAGTGGGAAACTAGGAACTACACTACATGGCGCCCAACGTGGGGCAAGGCGATAAACTAACGTAAGACTTGTAGAGTAACTCAGTCGTGCATATTTCACACCCCTTTCTCCCGTAAATACTCCAATAGACGTCTGGAGTGGGTGAAAGGTTAAAATCCGCCCGACCTTAGTAGGAAGAGATTCCTATGTAAAGCTCTGGTTTATTCAACGTTGAAGGATACAGTGTTCCAAAATATTGTGCATCTAATCTTTGTCTCCTTGGAGACCTACTCTGCAAAACCTGCATTTTTAAAATGACAGACAGTGAAGAAGAAAGGGAAACAGCTAGGCTGGCTTCCATGCTAATAGAGGAGGACTCGAGTCTCCTACAAACAGACCCGGATGCTATAATCATCCCGGTCCAGTTAAGAAGATCTATAACTTTAAAACTTATAGAACATGGACTGCCACCTCAAGGTGGTACAGTAATTTTCGTGATAGAGGCTCACGAGTATCGGCAGACAGAGGTATTCTATTCATGGATAAACTTTCCAGCGGTAAACGCTATAACACAAGAGTTTCACTATTACAAAATAGAGGAACCTCCGGATGAGTACGCCCCTTTCGAGGAGGTTGAAATTCCACTTAAATTTCAAGAGCACCTGCTCTGGTTTAATGGCGCCCTAAAACACAATGATCACATAACCAGGCTCGGTCCACTAGGTAGACCAGGAGCCACGTGGCCGGTTCTAGCCAGCTACACACCACATCCTGACATTGCAAAAATGTCTAAGGAAGAGCTGTTAGTACAGCTAAACACATTAATAAAAATACATAGGCAATTAGTCCAATATGTAATACGGACTGCAACAGTCCAGCCAGCTGTTAATACACCACAGCTGACCCCTCATCAGGGGAACACAAATAAAATTACACCACAGAACATACAGTCATGTCTTGGTAAAACACCCGTAAAACGGGAACAAATTCCTTTCTGGTTAGCCCAGAAAATCACTCAAATAGAGGCAGTATTTCCTGATACTACCCCTATTGAGAAACACAGAATCTTGACCATCTGCCTTCCTATGGGAATCGCACCACACGTGGAGGACTGTGACACTTGGGGTACAGTCTTTGCTTCCATTTACACAAAAACACACGGTGTTCCGTCTATGGCGGTAATACCAGACGTGCTAAAACAAATTCAAAATGAATTCGGTCCAGAACCAGCTTTAAATCTAGGTATGAAATTACTGAAAGATTTCAAGCAGGTCACGGCTATATTATTAGCCAATGTAAAGGGAGAAGCAGCATCTGTGGCGATTCGCCAGAAGTTGAGGGAAACAGATATAAAAGATCCTGTTGAGCTTGCAAAAATCATAGAAAAATGCTATGAAGAATTAGGTAGAGACAGCTTGGGTGGAAAACCAGTAAAGCCCCAACTGCTCGAAAATCCTGAAAAATTATTTATTAAAAATAATTTAAACACTCCTAAAAAGAGCTGGGATGGAAATAAACAATCCACTCCCAAGGAAAAAGTTTTCCAGTCCAGAGGAAGGTCTCCTCGACGGAGGGAGAGAACTCCGACTCGAGAACGCCAGTCTCCCCAACGGGAGCCCTCTGAGAAAAGATATAACCTTAGAAATAGGGATAATATAAAAAGACCTGATAGATATCAAAGTATTGATACACGTCCCTCTCGATCTTTTCCACAGAATTCGGAAAGAAGAGGACGGTCAGACCCAGGAGAGCACACCAAGTCCAAAGACAAGGAACCTGCTCAAAATAAGAAATCTCAATTTCAGAAAAAGAAGGTAGCCAGTATTAGAGTAATCAACCATGCCGAGAATACTGAGGACACAGTTGAAAAACGGGGAGTGGGCATTGACAATGTTGGACAGTGCAGCAGAAATCAGTATAGCGCGCAAGAACTTGATGAGTCATCTGGAAACAGTGGACACGAATGAATACATTCAGGTTGAAACTGCCGACGCCAGACTTAGCGAGCCCCATAAAATATACGAAATAACATTGCGTATAGAGGGTGATAAGACTAGGAAAATTAAGGGTCTATTTTGGGATAAGCTCTCAAAAGGCTATGATATTCTGTTAGCTGAAAAAGATTGGCCCCCGGAGTTTGTCAGGGAGTGCCCTCGTGGCGAAGAGGTAATTATGCCTGCCTTCTCGAATCACATACCGATTCACAAAAAATACACATATGCAAGGAAATGGGCTGTAGCCCAGGCACCTGCATTGTATAAAAATCATGTAGGATGGGATGAGGATTCTCCGCCTCACAAAATCCAACTAAAAAGGGAACCAACTGCCCAACGGCAGTATCCCATAAAGCAAGAAGCTAAAAAACAGGTCAGGGAGATCTTAGATCAACTTGAGTACCAGGGGGTGATTGAAACATGCACCTCTCAAATGAACAATCCTTTGTTTCCTGTCTCCAAGCCAGACAATTCATATCGTCTAGTTTTGGACTACAGACACCTTAATACATGTTGCAAAACTTTTGCAGTACAAAACTCGCATAGTGCAGCCCTAATGAATAATATAGTTAGGAAAAAATATAAGACGACATTAGACATTTCTAATGGTTTCTTTTGTCAAAACATTGCACCAGAAAGCAGATACTTGACCGCTTTCTCCGCATTTGGGTCACAGAAAAAATTCTGTCGACTCCCACAGGGGTTCAAGAATAGCCCAGGACTATTCTCAGCTAGAGTAACAGAGTTACTACAACTCTATGATGATGAAGCATTATCTTACGTAGATGATATTTATCTCACAGATGACGACTTGGATACTCACTTGAAAAGAGTGAACACCATTATACTTGGGTTCGCAGCAGAGGGTTACAAATTCAACTTTAAAAAGTCCCGAATTGCCCATCTGACAGTACTGTTTTTAGGGTACGAATTATCAAGTGAAGGGAAAAGCCTAGCGGACAACTTCTTAGAGAAGTGCGCTGTACTCCAAGCTCCAAAAACGCTGAAGAATTTACAATCCATAGTAGGTTTTCTGAATTTCGGAAGAACTTACATTTTAAATTACGCAGAGAGGGTTAAACCTCTCTACGAACTAATAAAACCTGATTTAAAACAAATCAATTGGACTCAAAAACACACAGAAATTTTGAGATCACTGCAAACAGACATGTTAGCAAAAACTAAATTAGATACACGTGACAACACGATCGATCTTGTAATCCGAGTCATCCCAGGAAGATGCGGATTCACGTACCTAACCTCTAATGAGGGAGAAAAGGTACCAATTTCAATTAAATCTCACTTGTACACACAAGCAGAAAAAACATTCAGTCACACAGAAAGAACTGTGAACGCAGTGCAAATCGCATTAGCAAATGAAAGAGTACTAGCACACGGCAAACGGATTAATATCCTTACAGCGGAATCCGCCTTCGAGGCGCTATTCAGCCCAGTAAATCTGCCTACAGTGTCACTGGATCCAAAATGGATACAGTGCATAGATTCTCTAGGAGCGGAAGACGTGAAATACTATTTCGCCCCGCAATACGAAGAACTGAATGATTTAGAATATGAAGAAGAATATCCTCTGCCAATCGAAATCCTGCCTCTCCCACAATACGCATGTATAATCTATACAGATAGCTTTGTACAGCATTTTAATGTAGAGAGCAAATCCTACAATGCAGCATGTGCGATCATTAAAGGTCGTTGGCTGTGCGGTAAATTCAGACCGAAAGTAACAAAAACTGAATCAGTAAGAAACTGTTCGGTTCAGAGAACTGAAATCAGATCTTTAAAGATGGTGCTCGAAAATGCAGAACGCGAATTCCCCACACTTATTGTGTGCGATTCTCATTTTTGCGTCAATTCTTACAACAATAAACTGCAGAGTTGGATCGAAAACGACTACAAAGATGACACAGGTGCCACAATAAAGCATAAATTGCTCTGGAACGAGGTAGCTCTTTTACACAAAGAACTACAAAAGACTCACGTGATTCACGCACAGAGTCTTCAACGTGATGGCGTTCACGTTGCAGGGAATTCATTGGCTAATACAGCCACCACGGAAGCAACTAACCCGGCTTCCGTAGCCACAAAAAAGCGTACAGATAAGTATATAGACGGGGAAACTATGCTAGCAGTAAAAACGACCGTAAAAGGCGACTGTGCAGCACTACCCGTAAACTATCCACTCAATTATGCATACATAATCGATGCAAACTCCGTTCCTTTTGCTCGAATCCCTGGAGTGGGGGATAGAGTAATTCCAAACATGAACAGGAGAATATTTTTAATAGCAGACGCACACATGGGTTTGGGTCTTAGGCACAGAAAGATCAAGGAATCACTGACTGAATTACAATCAGTATTCTGGTGGCCGGGAATGAGTGTAGAACACCAAATATATGCAAACAACTGTGAAAACTGCAATAGGGATCGCAGTAGCGAACCTTGCTACCGGCTACCAGTCAGAAAGAGCGTAACGCTGCCTACACCCCATCCTGCGTCCTATTAATAGTTAAGACGAAATACACTTAAATAATGAGGCCACCAGCGCTCGGCTGACGCTAGAACGGTTATAAAAGATTTGCGAGTCCATATCGGCATATGCGCAATTACCACGTTCCATTCTGACCAGGGTCCTGCTTTCAGCTCTCGAGCTTATGGGGGGGCCATGGCTAGCATGGGAATTGGGTTGCGGTATTCTTGTCTGTCGCACAAGTGTGGTAGAAAGAAAAAGCCGGGATATAAAGCAATCTATAACAGCGAAGGTATTAGGTTCAGGCGCTGGGTGGGTCAAACATTTAATAAGTGTCCAGACTAGTCTTAACAACATGCCAAGAAATTCTCTAAAAGGTTTCAGCCCATACGAACTATTGTTCGGAATTAGAATGAACGTTCAGGACCTCGATAGTCAGATGTCAGTGGTACAAGAAGAAACAAAGCAGTTTGAAGTAAAAAACCGTTTGGCTGTTTTACAGGAACTGAATGAAACAAGAAAATCATTAAGCAACATAAAGTTAAAGCAACAGCCAAATACCACTGACGAGGCACCACCCGCAACAGCCCCAGCAAGGCCTGTCTGGATTCCAAAGATTGGGGATCTAGTCAGAGAAAAGATCGCGGTTAAGAAGGAATTTGGGCCTTCTTACAGAAAAGCAGTACCTGTCTTAGCAGTCACCGGAACAAGATCAGTTGTGCTACCGCCCCTTGCTGGTAAAAAGGAGAACAGAGTCGTGTCCATCGATCTGGTAAAACCACAAGCATGTGGCCTATAATCAACAGTAGGCCCAGTGGACTCCCAAGAAACAACAGAATACCCAAACTTGCAACAATCCAAGAGGTTCAAACTGAAAGACTAATCACATTCGATCAGCCTGCAGTGCACAATGAAGGACTATGCAATAATGCCATGGAACTCGTGCCTCTTGAAACACAGATTGAAACAGTTCGTCAAGAAACAACACCAGTCTACACTAATGTGGCATCAGAAAGTGCTACCGAGAGACAGATTGAAAGAACAATCCCATCAATTGACAGAACTACCTCTGGTTATTTCATCAACTTCGACAACTTCTCTGAAGATTTAAATGATCCCGAAGTGATGCCAGAAACAAAAAAGTATTCTAAAGAAAATACAACAGGACTCCTTCAACAAATCAAAGAACTATATCTGGATTCGCCGTTGATTGAGCATTGGATTATCACAGGGGTATTCATACTCCTACTCTGCCTAATTTTAGTTTTAATTTTAGGGAAGTTCATTACAATTGAATGGACACAGCAAGTCAGAACATCAACCTAGTCCTGAAACCACACAGATCATCCCACGTGAAGAAAAGAGAACTGTCAACAGTAAATGTCACAGCAATTCCAATACCTGGTGGGGTAGTATGGGAGAAAACAGACTATGAGATCTATGGTCCGGTCGAAATCCTGAAGTATCCTCATCAACTAAAGGTTTCCTTAAGTGACTTTGTTACACCAAGTACATTCTCTGATAATTGGGACTTTAACAGTATTAATGACATGATGTCTGATTTAGTAATGTCAGCTAGATTCACAGATCATGATTATTTACAAGGTTCATCTAGTTATGAGCAGTTATTCTGTTATACCCACTATGGGGATCATTACTTGCATAAATCTGCACAGCCTAGAAATGTTTTTATGTATAACCAATGGGAACATTGTTCTACACCACCTAAAAGCAGTTCTAAAGCATTTTTTGAGAAATTCAAATATTTTTCAGGGTTTAACACCAGTGATGCAGAAACGTTTTATTATAAACTGTTAGATAAAACAGGCATGAAAACAATGCTGACAAATTCTAAATTGATATATTCAGAAGCATTTTATGACAAAATGATGACATTTGGTTTTGATTATTGGAAAAATAATATTGAAACAAAATCAATTTGGGGTACAAAAGATTGGCAGGTGCAAGGCATAGAAGCACTATTTAGAACCTGCATGATACCAGAACAAATGTTATTTCTAAATGACACTGTACACCAAACATCTTGTCTTGGCCTAGCTAAGAACAAAGACCTTAAAACACCGTCTATACCAAAGCCAATAGCTGAGAATACAACTGCAGATAATGAGTTAGACGTGTCACACATTTTACATTTCAACAGAACACATCCTGATTGGAAAAAGTGGTTAATCTGGCCTACAGACACAAATAGCTGTCAAGATCGATTCCTGAATAAAACACAGGGGTTAAAAATGACCAGATTAGACCCTAGATATTCCCAGAGACAACATCCAGGAATTATAACCACATACAGTGTAGGGAAACTCTGCCTAGAATGGCTAACTACATCCACACTGGTTGAAATTAAGCAACACTTGTCTTTATTAAAAGATGGTGCTGATTTGCGCGATTTCATTCTTGGACCACGCAAACAGCGTCAAAAGCGTTTCATAGCGACCAGCATCTATGCTGCTTACAACGAGGCTTGGAAAGTAAAGCAATTTGAAACTGCTGAAAAGATACGAGAAATTGATCGTATTAATTTGGAAAAATCACTTTCTGTGGTAGACAATGGGTTAATGACTCTGTCTTCCAGAATATATTCTTTGGACAATATTGTATCATCTGCCTTTGATGTGATAGACAGAGATTTGCTAATGTTACAACATGGCCAGTCTCAATTACGCTCTATTATAGAATTAGGCTGGACGCTGCAAAATCTTCGTTCAGGCTATGTGCCTTGGCGTTTAATCAACACAACGTCATTATTTTCCATTTTTAACCTTACTGATAAACAGATCAGTTTGGCACAGAAAGGAGCAGACTATACAATCTTGAGCATCGAGAAACTTGAGAGATTACCATTGACAATGTCAGAGAGCCCTGTCATTGAATGGATAATACACGGAATTATCACAATTCCGATAACAACTTTCCGATTTCATAAATGCCTTGAGTACATACCTGCTGGCCAGTATGAACAATTGGGTAAGGGATATGTAAAATCCGAATGGAAATTACCATACACTCATTCTTGCTATAGTGACAGCGACAAAAATGTATTTCTTAGTGGTGACAACTGTAAACACTCACTAAGCGGTATACTTTTGTGTCAGGGTATTAATTTACACGGAGCATGTGATGGCAATTCAAACAACCTTTCATGCCACCAGCTAGTCACACCTGCAACTCAGATAGAGCCCTTCTTTATGCAACTCGCAAACGGGAGTTACATTCTAAGAACGGATCACAGGTGCTGTGGCCTCGCGCCCGGACTAAGTTATCTAGTAGAAGTAACGTCCATGGTCAAATGTTGTATGCAAGCATTGTTCCCAAGCGGGCCTCCAGACTTAGTGACTCCCCTCTGGCCTCGTCTGAATCTCTATTCTATACGAATTGATACATTAAGCAAAATGAAATCTGTGCTTTTACAGACAACAGTGCCTATAACGTCATCTAAAGAGACGTATGATCTTCTAGTCGCAAGGACGGCTACTGAGGTCCATGACCTTTTATCAACAAATTGCCCCGTGCATTTCGTACAAATACTCGACCAACTCCTTAACATGTCTAGTGCTACAAGCATCCCAGGCATATTTAAGACAGTCTTTACGGGACTGCTAACACCCTTCCAGGCAATTTTGGGAATCTTTCCTAATTTTGTGCACTCCATCTTTGGTGGTATTCCACTATTTTTTGGACTCATCGCAGGGATTCTATTTTTGACCCTTCTGCTACGTTATGGCAAGCCTCGGCTCAGACATAGCTCCCATGGGAATGGAAGAAACAATCCTAGCAATGCGCTACAGGGACAGGATAACTAACGTCCTCGGATTGGCCAGGCTGAGAGATCTAAACATGACCTGGTTCCTTTCATTCAGACCGATATGGCAAAATTGCATTTTACCTGTGCTACGGTGTATGCTTTGCGGCGAGGAATGCGTGTTGGACGTCTGTCTTTCACTTCCATCAGCAGTACCAATGGACGTCGATACTTTGCTAAGTCCAATAACGGCTCACGCATTGTGTTGTCCCCAGCGGCTACCAATCCTGATGACGGCATTCGTGGAGACTCCTGTACTACAGCCAAGTGGTAACAGTGGAGCGAGTGACAAAAGCAACATCATCCAGGTACAACGTTCTGTGAGCATTGCTGATCCTGCCTTCGATGACAGCAATCATTCTCACACCTGCCAAGTTACAACGCTATCTAATTTGGTTGAACTATCACCTGATTTTGTAGACCAATTCTTTGCGAGCCTGTCTGATACGATGTTCTCACCAACAGAGAAACAATAACTTTTGAAAAGCTTTCCGACACACAGCGTTCCCATGAACTCTGAATTCGGCCTTCAGTTTTGATCAACATAAAACTGCCAGGAGCTTTGGTAAACTGATTTTTCTTTGAATTGGACAATTTTTTTAAAAATATTGACCCTTTCCTTTTGGCACGAAACAATTCTTTGCTTAACGTAAAAACTATTCTTAGAGAACAGAAGCTTCACACTTCTATTTCTAAAAAACTCATCTAGAGACATAACAACATAACACCAGCCTCTAGCACACATATTATTACAATGCATTTTTATGTGATGATTTATCTCGCATTTCTACTGTCAGAGATACTTCATGTGTAATTCTTTATGCATAATCGTTCATTGATTTCATATGCAATAATTTTTGATTGATTACTATGCTTTTTAAAACTACGTACAGTACCTAAATTCCATGTATTACAAGTACGCCTATTTCGAATGCATTTATGTATTTTGGGGTGGGCTATGTTACACAATGTTACACATACATCTAAATTGCTTAGTTTTAGTAATTTTGATGGACATGAATTCGTGGAGTGGGTGTCATGTGCTTATCTAGGTTCCTGATCGATACTGTGACCTTATGCCCCTATTCGGCTATAAATCCATTTATTCCCTATATTGGCATAACCGTTAAAGTGCGATTTTCTGTAAAGTCATCTCTGGCCTCACACGAGCAGAGCCACAGAGCCACATTCCAGCATGACTCTCTGCTACTTCCTTTGCGACCAATTAGTGCAATGACAGAGCAGCAGTCACTATCTGATATTCCTAGATAACACTCCGAGTTCTTCAACAAGATAAAAACTTAGCAAACCTGGAAATCCCCGCTTGCTATGTTTTGATTAGTAATAGAACTCTAATGAGCAACTGATAGCTGCCACTTCCTAGTGACATCTTTAATTGACGTCTTATGTCCAGCAAACTTGCGTCAAACCCGGCACCTGTCAGGTATAAATATTACCAACGTTGCCTTAAGCAATGCGAAGCTGTGAGCTGTGAGAGCGAAGCTAACTGCTGTTGAGCGTTGCCTGTCGCTGCAGCCTGCTATCCTGTGGTGGTGAAGCTACTGATTACCATTATCGCCGCTACAGCGCGACCTATGGTGCAGTACGCTTGAGGAGCCGTGCAGCCGTCCTCTGCGAAGACATCCAGCCCAGCTGCCCGCGGACGCTGTCACCCCTCCTTCCTCCAGACGCGCTGAGAGAAGCCGCTGCCTTTCTCGTGCAGAGAAATCCAGTCCCGGCGCTTCCGGTTTACCCTCGCGGGTGACTGGGATATCGAGAGAGACCCCTGAAGGAGATACCAATCCTCCATCATTCTATTCAGAGGTATGGTGTTGACTAAACCCTTAGACGAGAATTCTTGAAACAAACCTTGGCAAAACCAACTTAACTTAAGCTACTTACTTACTCCCCCTTCTCACGTGTTAGGCTTAGGTCAGGCACACTGGGGTAGGCTTAGTTAGAAGCACCAGTTGAGTATGTTAGCCTAATGTATATATGACTGTATATATGTTTTATTACTTTTAAACCATTGTATGGCTAAGAAACCATATCAATGCTTTTACAGTTCTATTTCGCTATTCTTATCTTACTGTACGTACTTTTTATAATAACAGTTATTGCAATTGTGGCAATACATTTCTCTTGTATGAGAAGAAAGACTGTTCAATAAATGTTAACCTTTATTGATACACGCCCGTCTCTCTATTCTCTACATACTGTGAAAGTAAACTGCACTAGACTGACTGAGTGAAATCTATGTCTATTGTTTCACACGACCCTAGAGATCGACTCTTGATCTGAGGAGCAAAGTTGTCATGTTGCACGGTTGTTGGAAAGCTGAATCCCTTCTTGTCTGTGCCAAGGAAGCTGATCACTTCCTATGCAGAGAAGAAAGTTTCCAGTGACCTCTGAGCTAGTTGGTAACACAACCCAATTAAGTTTAGCATAGTCAGTGGAGGCCTGGAATATAGCCAGTTCCACGTCGATACTACTGTTTATGTTATTCCAATGCGCAGGGCCTAGTGGGAAACTAGGAACTACACTAAATAAGCCACATAAAAAATGGTTCACGCCTTTTCAAGAATCAGAACAGCTCAATACCCTTGTTGCTATATTGTGTGTTTTTTTGAATGTCACAACACTTTAATATTGGGATTACATTGTTTGTTTCAGGGAGACCAACCTCCTGACGAGGTTTCAATCTTTCTTCCTTCACAGCAGTTAAAATAGGGTCGTTCTTTCGGGCCCCACTGGTCTAGACTCTGGGGTAGCGCAGGGTTCCTCAATCATTCTACAGGTAGGGGCTGCCATTCCAGAACTACACCAATGACCCCTTACTTCTAGTAGGACTGAATTACTTCTCAGTCAATATGACAGCATTAAAGCCTACCAGAAGGAAACATCAGCTGACTGCAGGTTTAAAATGCAAGGCAGAGGCAGTGCTTAATTCGAGGCAGTGGTTTCCTGTGTTCAGCTGTGGCACTAAATCATCAACACTGGCACTTTTCATGAGCACATTTATTTATGATAGGCACCGGGAGATTAAGTGATTGGTCCTCAATCACAGGATGTTGAGCCAACACTGAGACTCGAAACTGGTTCCCCAGCTCCGATGTAGGCAGCTGGCCATTACACCACATCCTCTCCTCACTTTCATGGTTAGCAGTTGGTTCTGTTTTAGGCAGGGCTAACAGAGCTGGTGCAAGCTTCCTCCTGACAAGAGCCCGGGCACGTACTTTTTTTTCTTCTTCTAATTAACCACTGGGCAGAGGTGATGCCACTAAGCACCGGAGAACCCCTGCCTAAACTTGATGTGTAAGATGGCTGTTTCTCCATTCGTAAGGTAAAATGTTGCCCTAACCAAAGAAGTGAAGAATCTCAAGGTCATAAAGGGCAAACATATCAGCATGAAGGCTGAGGTAGGCAAAGTTGCATATATTTCTCTTCCAATGGTGCAGTTTGTGTGTTTGTGATGCGTAAACAAAACCATTGTCTAGGGTCCACAGTGCATTTTATCCCGCTGCCGAGGGGTTGTCATAGGCCCTGAACCCAAGTGTCTCGGGTCTGTAATCTGGGAGAGAACCTTTAACAACTGGTAATCTGGGAGAGAACCTTTAACAACTGGTATTGCCCAAAGCAGAAGGACTATATGGATATTAGAACATTTCACCCACTGAGGGTAGAATGATTTAATTAAACAGAGAGACACAGAAAAACAATGTGGTGCTGAATGAAAAGGCCTATAACAGCCATTAATGAGGTATCTGTTTCTTCTAGCTATGGCACATTGAGACAAATTGCTAAATTGCTAAATTATGAAGCATACAAACTGTAAACAATTTTGCATACTTTCTCTAGTGCTTATATTGAGTCACTACTAACTATGGGAAGGCAACAAAGTGGCCCTTTGGAAGGCCAGACGCTTATTCTGTGCTTTTTCTTGTTCTTATTGGGCATTTTCATGATATTAAGCTTCACACAATTTTCAGAATAAAGTATATGTCAGAGAGAATAAACATTGCTATGTAAAAGAGCATATGGGTCTTGCAAGGTGGGCATATAGAAAATACTAAACAACACAAACACGTATAAATAAATGTATGGACAAACTTACCTAACAACCCACCATGATCTTGTGTTGAGTAGGCCACTGGCAAGTATATTCCACATCTCAAAAGAGGCAATTGATTAGAATTATGCTTTAATAACTGCTGCCTCTGCCTCCATTGTTTCAAAAGCAGTGCAGATACCCAGGTTGCAAACAGAAATATAAAGGACTACACAGTAAGCTTGAAAACCCAAGTTAGGAGATGCCTGCTGAAAATGTTACAGTTTCCTGATATCAAGCTAAAATGCAATTCACTTAGCAATTTCTGGGGTTGTTACATTGTACCTCGTGGGCCACACTTCTTCAAGATCGTTGTGCTTAGTACACAGCAGTCGTATTGTTTTATTAATAACCCTGCATAACTTCTGTGTCGGAATCTCTGAAAGCTCAAATATAGATTTTTTGTTATTTTATTCCCGCCGTCTGTGACCTCGAGGCCACGACAGAACATAGAGGACTACAATGTGAAGTGGGTTCTTTTTCTAGGGACATGACCCTGAGACATCTATAATTTCAGCAGGCACAATGTCAAATCTAGGACAAAAAGTATCACAACAATTATTATACATTCAAGCCCTATTCGGCTGCCTGTGAAGCACAGACATCGATACAAGCCAGGCCACTTTTTTGCTGCTGTGGCTGATCTCTGCAGTGTTCCCAGAAACCACCAGAGGTTGTATTTAGGTCGTGCATCTTCCCTTACCCTGCTCATAACAACATCAGAAGGAAAATGCCATAACAATGGAGAGACCCTCATCCACTCTTGCATCTCCTACCAAAGGCCCAACCCTCTTGCATCTCTTACCAAAGGCTCAACCCTCTTGCATCTCCTACCAAAGGCCCAACCCTCTTGCATCTCCTACCATAGGCTCAACCCTCTTGCATCTCCTACCAAAGGCTCAACCCTCTTGCATCTCCTACCAAAGGCTCAACCCTCTTGAATCTCCTACTAAAGGCTCAACCCTCTTGCATTTTCTACCAAAGGCCGAACCCTCTTGCATCTCCTACCAAAGGCTCAACTCTCTTGCATCTCCTACCAAAGGCCCAACCCTCTTGCATCTCTTACCAAAGGCTCAACCCTCTTGCATCTCCTACCAAAGGCCCAACCCTCTTGCATCTTCTACCAAAGGCTCAACCCTCTTGCATCTCCTACCAAAGGCTCAACCCTCTTGCATCTCCTACCAAAGGCTCAACCCTATGGAATCTCCTACTAAAGGCTCAACCCTCTTGCATTTTCTTCCAAAGGCCGAACCCTCTTGCATCTCCTACCAAAGGCTCAACCCTCTTGCATCTCCTACCAAAGGCTCAACCCTCTTGCATCTCCTACCAAAGGCTCAACCCACTTGCATCTCCTACCAAAGGCTCAACCGTCTTGCATCTCCTACCAAAGGCTCAACCCACTTGCATCTCCTAGCAAAGGCTCAACCCTCTTATATCCTACCAAAGGCTCAACCCTCTTGCATCTCTTTCCAAAGGCTCAACCCTCTTGCATCTCCTACCAAAGGCTCAACCCTCTTATATCCTACCAAAGGCTCAACCCTCTTGCATCTCCTACCAAAGGCTCAACCCTCTTGCATCTCCTACCAAAGGCTCAATCCTCTTGCATCTCCTACCAAAGGCTCAACCCTCTTATATCCTACCAAAGGCTCAACCCTCTTGCATCTCCTACCAAAGGCTCAACCCTCTTGCATCTCCTACCAAAGGCTCAATCCTCTTGCATCTCCTACCAAAGGCTCAACCCTCTTGCATCTCCTACCAAAGGCTCAACACTCTTGCATTTCCTACAAAAGGCCGAACCCTCTTACATCTCCTACCAAAGGCTCAACCCTCTTGCATCTCCTACCAAAGGCTCAACCCTCTTGCATTTCCTACCAAAGGCCGATCCCTCTTGCATCTCCTACCAAAGGCTCAACCCTCTTGCATCTCCTACCAAAGGCTCAACCCTCTTGCATCTCCTACCAAAGGCTCAACCCTCTTACATCTCCTACCAAAGGCTCAACCCTCTTGCATCTCCTACCAAAGGCTCAACAGTCTTGCATTTTCTACCAAAGGCTCAACCCTCTTGCATCTCCTACCAAAGGCTCAACCCTCTTGCATCTCCTAGCAAAGGCTCAACCCTCTTGCATCTCCTACCAAAGGCTCAACCCTCTTGCATTTCCTACCAAAGGCCGAACCCTCTTACATCTCCTACCAAAGGCTCAACCCTCTTACATCTCCTACCAAAGGCTTAACCCTCTTATATCTCCTACCAAAGGCACCACCCTCTTGCATCTCCTACCAAAGGCTCAACCCTCTTGCATCTCCTACCAAAGGATCAACCCTCTTGCATCTCTTTCCAAAGGCTCAACCCTCTTGCATCTCCTACCAAAGGCTCAACCCTCTTATATCCTACCAAAGGCTCAACCCTCTTGCATCTCCTACCAAAGGCTCAACCCTCTTGCATCTCCTACCAAAGGCTCAACCCTCTTGCATCTCCTACCAAAGGCTCAATCCTCTTGCATCTCCTACCAAAGGCTCAACCCTCTTGCATCTCCTACCAAAGGCTCAACCCTCTTGCATCTCCTACCAAAGGCTCAATCCTCTTGCATCTCCTACCAAAGGCTCAACCCTCTTGCATCTCCTACCAAAGGCTCAACCCTCTTGCATCTCCTACCAAAGGCTCAACCCTCTTATATCCTACCAAAGGCTCAACCCTCTTGCATCTCCTACCAAAGGCTCAACCCTCTTGCATCTCTTTCCAAAGGCTCAACCCTCTTGCATCTCCTACCAAAGACTCAACCCTCTTGCATCTCCTACCAAAGGCTCAATCCTTTTATATCCCACCAAAGGCTCAACCCTCTTGCATCTCCTACCAACGGCTCAACCCTCTTGCATCTCCCACCAAAGGCTCAACCCTCTTGCATCTCCTACCAAAGGCTCAACCCTCTTGCATCTCCTACCAAAGGCTCAACCCTCTTGCATTACCTACCAAAGGCCGAACCCTCTTGCATCTCCTACCAAAGGCTCAACCCTCTTGCATCTCCTACTAAAGGCTCAACCCTCTTGCATCTCCTACCAAAGGCTCAACCCTCTTGCATCTCCTACAAAGGCCCAACCCTCTTACATCTCCTACAAAGGCTCAACCCTCTTGCATCTCCTACCAAAGCTCAACCCTCTTGCATCTCCTACCAAAGGCTCAACCCTCTTGCATCTCCTACCAAAGGCCGAACCCTCTTACATCTCCTACCAAAGGCTCAACCCTCTTATATCTCCTACCAAAGGCTCAACCCTCTTGCATCTCCTACCAAAGGCTCAACCCTCTTGCATCTCTTACCAAAGGCTCAACCCTCTTGCATCTCCTACCAAAGGCTCAACCCTCTTGCATTTCCTACCAAAGGCCGAACCCTCTTGCATCTCCTACCAAAGGCTCAACCCTCTTATATCTCCTACCAAAGACACCACCCTCTTGCATCTCTTACCAAAGGCTCAACCCTCTTGCATCCCCCACCAAAGGCTCAACCCTCTTGCATCTCCTACCAAAGGCTCAACCCTCTTGCATCTCCTACCAAAGGCTCAACCCTCTCGCATCTCCTACCAAAGGCTCAACCCTCTTGCATCTCCTAGCAAAGGCTCAACCCTCTTGCATCTCCTACCAAAGGCTCAACGCTCTTGCATTTCCTACCAAAGGCCGAACCCTCTTACATCTCCTACCAAAGGCTCAACCCTCTTACATCTCCTACCAAAGGCTCAACCCTCTTATATCTCCTACCAAAGGCACCACCCTCTTGCATCTCCTACCAAAGGCTCAACCCTCTTGCATCTCCTACCAAAGGCTCAACCCTCTTGCATCAGCTCAGCCCTCTTGCATCTCCTACCAAAGGCTCAACCCTCTTGCATCGTCTCAACCCTCTTGTATCTCCTACCAAAGGCTCAACCCTCTTGCATTTCCTACCAAAGGCTCAATCCTCTTGCATTTCCGACCAAAGGCTCAACCCTCTTGCATATTCTACCAAAGGCCGAACCCTCTTACATCTCCTACCAAAGGCACCACCCTCTTGCATCTCTTACCAAAGGCTCAACCCTCTTGCATCTCCTACCAAAGGCTCAACCCTCTTATATCCTACCAAAGTCTCAACCCTCTTGCATCTCCTACCAAAGGCTCAACCCTCTTGCATCTCATACCAAAGGCTCAACCCTCTTGCATTTCCTACCAAAGGCCGAACCCTCTTGCATCTCCTACCAAAGGCTCAACCCTCTTGCATCTCCTACCAAAGGCTCAACCCTCTTGCATATTCTACCAAAAGCCGAACCCTCTTACATCTCCTACCAAAGGCACCACCCTCTTGCATCTCTCACCAAAGGCTCAACCCTCTTGCATCTCCTACCAAAGGCTCAACCCTCTTATATCCTACCAAAGGCTCAACCCTCTTGCATCTCCTACCAAAGGCTCAACCCTCTTGCACCTCCTACCAAAGGCTCAACCCTCTTGCATTTCCTACCAAAGGCCGAACCCTCTTGCATCTCCTACCAAAGGCTCAACCCTCTTATATCTCCTACCAAAGCCACCACCCTCTTGCATCTCTTACCAAAGGCTCAACCCTCTTGCATCTCTTACCAAAGGTTCAACCCTCTTGCATCTCCTACCAAAGGCTCAACCCTCTTGCATCTCTTACCAAAGGTTCAACCCTCTTGCATCTCCTACCAAAGGCTCAACCCTCTTGCATCTCCTACCAAAGGCTCAACCCTCTTGCATCTCCTACCAAAGGCTCAACCCTCTTGCATCTCCTACCAAAGGCTCAACCCTCTTGCATCTCCTACCAAAGGATCAACCCTCTTGCATCTCTTTCCAAAGGCTCAGCCCTCTTGCATCTCCTACCAAAGGCTCAACCCTCTTATATCCTACCAAAGGCTCAACCCTCTTGCATCTCCTACCAAAGGCTCAACCCTCTTGCATCTCCTACCAAAGGCTCAACCCTCTTGCATCTCCTACCAAAGGCTCAACCCTCTTGCATTTCCTACCAAAGGCCGAACCCTCTTGCATCTCCTACCAAAGGCTCAACCCTCTTGCATCTCCTACCAAAGGCTCAACCCTCTTGCATCTCCTACCAAAGGCTCAACCCTCTTGCATCTCCTACCAAAGGCTCAACCCTCTTGCATCTCCTACCAAAGGCCGAACCCTCTTGCATCTCCTACCAAAGGCTCAACCCTCTTGCATCTCCTACCAAAGGCTCAACCCTCTTGCATCTCCTACCAAAGGCTCAACCCTCTTGCATCTCCTACCAAAGGCCCAACCCTCTTGCATCTCCTACCAAAGGCTCAACCCTCTTGCATCTCCTACAAAGGCTCAACCCTTTTGCATCTCCTACCAAAGGCTCAACCCTCTTGCATTTCCTACCAAAGGCCGAACCCTCTTACATCTCCTACCAAAGGCTCAACCCTCTTACATCTCCTACCAAAGGCTCAACCCTCTTATATCTCCTACCAAAGGCACCACCCTCTTGCATCTCCTACCAAAGGCTCAACCCTCTTGCATCTCCTACCAAAGGCTCAACCCTCTTGCATCTCCTACCAAAGGCTTAACCCTCTTGCATCTCCGACCAAAGGCTCAACCCTCTTGCATCTCCTACCAAAGGCTCAACCCTCTCATATCCTACCAAAGGCTCAACCCTCTTGCATCTCCTACCAAAGGCTCAACCCTCTGCATTTCCTACCAAAGGCCGAACCCTCTTGCATCTCCTACCAAAGGCTCAACCCTCTTGCATCTCCTACCAAAGGCTCAACCCTCTTATATCTCCTACCAAAGGCACCACGCTCTTGCATCTCTTACAAAAGGCTCAACCCTCTTGCATCTCCTACCAAAGGCTCAACCCTCTTGCATCTCCTACCAAAGGCTCAACCCTCTTGCATCTCCTACCAAAGGCTCAATCCTCTTGCATCTCCTACCAAAGGCTCAACCCTCTTGCATCTCCTACCAAAGGCTCAACCCTCTTGCATCTCCTACCAAACGCTCAACCCTCTTGCATCGGCTCAACCCTCTTGCATCTCCTACCAAAGGCTCAACCCTCTTGCAGCTTTAAAGACAACATGGTGTCGACTCCGTTCAGTGGTTGAGAACATGACAGTAGTGCATGAATAAGGGAGGCGTGCACAAGGTGAGTAAAGCTTGTTCCCACTGTGCCTTCAGGATGGCTGGCAGAGGACTAAGACCAGACCAATATACTGGGTTTACCTCCCATTAAGTCTTCAGACTGTGATATGCCTTCTGTGCTTCTGATGCTCAGAGTGATTGAACCATATACTTGCTGACCTTCAGCTCAACACTCAGGTTCAAGCTTTAGATCTTATCACACCCATAGGTAATATCAAAATCCCTCTTCTTGCGGTGCCTGGCAAGGATATATCCTTGTTGCAGTTTAATGCTTCCCTCTGAGTTTAGGTACTCGTAAGGTCAGGACATTGCACTGCACAACTGGCCTGCTATTTTGAGACCACACATCTACAGGTTTGCAAAGCTTGTTAAATGCATTAGCAGGCTATGCTTGACTTATTTCACTCCAAATCAATTATAGTGAAATCCACATCACAGTGTTTAGCATAAACAAGTGTAGCAGTCGTTGGCGTGTTATTGGGACACTGTTAATAAAATCACTGGTCGTCATTCACGAAAGTATTTATGAGTATGGGAAGTAGTATTACCGAACTATTCTTGTACATGCCCTTGCATATCTTTTTCAATCACCCCTAAAATGTCCAACTCCCTATTTCAACAAATTCAAGAGAGTACACTCCTTTATATTTGTACTAACTAGAGGTAAGTATTCCTTGAATATTCTAGTTTTCTTCACATTTTAGATGTTCTCAAAAGCATGGACTGGAGTGTAAAATAGTACTGCAGGAGTACCACACAATTACTCCAAAATACCTTTGTGAATATGCCCCAATAACTAGAAGTATATAAGTATGCTGTCTGATAATAAATTGAGTCAGGGTCCTCTCGTAGAATCAAATACAAGTTCTTTGACTAGTGTTACCAATGCAGCCCAGGATTCCAAGATTAATTTGTAGGTTACTCCTCAAACTAACTCAAATGTCACTTCTATGTTATTGGGCTTTATCTGGCTTCCACTGGTTAACACTCCTCTTGATAGATGGGAGACACTTTTTTGCAGAAATCTAATTGGGTGGAGAAATAGTACCCAATGTGAAATGACCAGGTTGGTGATTAAACCTGAATGTATTCGGGAAGTTTTTAAAAATATCTATTGAGAAATGTTTTTTCAAACTTAGCAAATCACCAAGTAATGATCTAGCCTACTGACTGTGTTATGAGTTAACGAGTACTATTAGAGGGACACATAGGTTCTATTCGGAACTCTGTTCAGTATGGGTTGAGCATTTGGGTCTCAGCGAATATCTTTCTAACTTGTCAACCTCACATACCTTGTTTAACTCTGTGTCCAAAAGGGCATCATGAAATGTCACCAAAAGCCATTATCATTTCACTATTTGTGAAAAGGGTCTACTGCCAGTAGGTATGTTGGCAAACCCACTCTCAGATGCCCCAGGGAGTTCAAAGACTTACGTAGATCAGGATTGGTTTCCTCCCTCGATTAGAGCCCAAGGGCGCATGGGACAATTTTGCTCTTGGCAACACTACATACCGATTATGGTGAAATGGGCCTATTTTATTCTCTTGTAAATCCGTGCATCATTTTAGATTGGACAAAAAGGATGCATTGTTATTTCATCAGTTTGAGGATAATACAAAGACTACACTGTTTAAAGATAAAAAAAATTGCACGGATAACATTTTACTGGCTTATTGTGGCCATTATCTCAACACAATTAGTCGGTCGTAATAAGTATTTTAATAAGTAGGATACGCTCAGTTTATATTGATTTCAATAACTCCATTTAACTATTATGTAAAATAAGATGCACTTTACTACTTCTAAGGAACAGATGAGCCAACACTGAAAAAAGAGCATATCCACATTTCTTTAAAGCCTCATCGTAGCAAGAATGGTGGCATAGCATGGCGTCACCCATGAACTGATCAAAGCACCTGCCTCCTAAGACACTGGTGTTTTCCATTTGTATTTATATATTATATTTATATAGTCATTAGATGCTGCAGGCTGATGGAGAAGACCTACTGTGTTGTTCATGATACAACAGAGGTCACAGTGCACTACATGGACTCGCACTTGAGAAATAACAAGCAACTGGAAAAGTGCCCCATCCCCACGAGTGACAATGACCTTTAATACAACACTCGTGACAAGCTATGTTGTCTCCGTGGAATGCAGTGCCTACAGTGCGTCCTCATAGCACTGCAACTGGCACTGCAGTGCCTTCTACCGTGCTTCGCTACATTAGTTGTAGATTTCCATCTGATAATTTTCCATTCATTAACGTACACCTTATACAATCATTTAACACAAGCCCCCTGTGGCTTCCATGACTTATATTGTTCTAAGCTTTATGTCTGTCTTGATAGAGCAACCAAAGCATTGCCCTGAACCTTCAACCTGCTCTGGACAGGGCTCCTCGTGCCATACAAGGCAGCTGCGGAAGGGGTTAAAAAGTACAGCAAACCCCTCAGATTACTCAGTAAACTTGACTTGGGTGAAACGTGAGTTTCCACCTAAATAGGGGCCAAGAGATATGCAGTAAAACAGCACGTTCGGGATTATTCAACAACATAATTAACCAGTAAAAACCTGGCTGAATGTATGCAGGAAAAAGTGCCAGGGATGCGGTGCAAAACTGAAACAGGGTAAACATCAATAAGGATAATGTCCATGATAAATCTGCATTCCATGGGTGAAAATCCATAACAGAGGAGTATTACTGCACTCTAGTAAATACCGGCCCAGTAATATGGGTAATTCCAGGTGTAGTATTACTGTATCAGGTTTCTCAGGGTTGCATAATGAAGGTCTAAGTTGTAGACTACAAAGGGAAACAGTCTACGTCCTTGGGATTTTGAAAAAAATTAAATTGTCTGGCATAAAGCAGTGATTTTTAACCTTTTGACTTCTGTTGACCCCACTAAATCAATAGTGCAACTTTGGGACCCCCCACTAAATCATTATTAAAACAGGGGACTCCCACTGAGTCATTACTGGAATCCATCGACCTCAGCTTAAGCATTTTCAATTATTTGGACAGCAAAAAACAGAGAAACAAGCATTCATCGAACTTACACATGATGAAAGGTTTTACTTAATTCACAAACACATATAAAAAAACAAAATTATAATTTTAATGGGAAGGCCTGGGTTTTCCTAAATGTAAATTAGTCCACTAATTGTCCATACTATGGTCTGTTTAATGAACTTGGACTTCTCACACAAATAAATCTGAATATTCTAACAGAGGGCCTGATTCACAAATGTAAACTTACACTTTTGTGTGAGTTTACGATTATTCAGTATTCACAAAAGGATTTACGGGTAGTATCTTTATGGGTGCAGGGTCGCCACACATAAAAAAATTGGACTGTCCTATATTTTTTATGTGCGGAGACTTAACACTCGTAAAGACACTACTCGTAAATCCCTTTGTGCATACCACACAATTGTAAACTTACACAAAAGTGTAAGTTTACCTTTGTAAATGAGGCCCTTAATTTTTATCATCAAATTTCAAATTCCTTCCCTGTTACAGAATGTGTTAAAAATTTCAGATTTACATTTTGCTTCCTTGTTTATATATACTTTATTTAACCTGTTAACATTATTTAATTTTCAGTCGCGAACCCCCTTAATAGATATCGCTGACCCCCAGATTCCCCGGACCACAGGTTAAGAACCACTGGCCTAGAACATGCAGGATGGCAGACCCATATAATAACCTCTGAAGGATGAAGGCAAGCTTGCAGTGAATGAGAGTGAAACACAAACCCAGCATGGTTCATTGACTTCTGTGTATCGGGCACTAAACCAACGGAGCTATTTTCGTTTCTAGCACATACAAGAGTAGATTTGGACCTATTTAACTCAAATTTCGGTGTGAAACCTTACTGTAGGCCACTGCTTTCCAAATATTTTAAAACCACATCCCACTTTTTAGTTCGACAAACTTTCGCGACCCACCCAGTTTTAATGGACGTGAGGCTGGAGATTTTTTAATGTAACTAAAGCATCATGTCCTAGTGCGTTGTCTTTTACAAATTTTCTATTGAAATGGTCACTAAATTTGTACAAATAGTTTTACTGATAAATCTATATTGTACACAAATACTAATGTGTGGAATACAGGTTTCAGTGAATATTTATTATTTGTGCATCAACAAGTAAAGTGTCATGATTTGTTCTGACCCTATTAAAATCTTTGGGCCTGATTACGAGTTTGGCGTAGCGGCAACGGCACCATGCCACCTCTGTTGTCCCAAAGCTGCGCAAGCATATGTGCAACTCGGAATACGGTTGGTGGTTCTTTGGCCTTTCCCATTGCGGTGCCTTGAAAACAGGCACCTATTTGTGTGAACGACCAAAAAGTTCCAGTACGGCATGGATGGTAATGTGCATTCTGTTCTCCCCTTAATGTATCCCCATGCTTGAGGGCCGGATGTATGACGTTACAATGCATACTTTTACAACACATACCTTTACAACGCATTTTTTACACCGCAACATCCTTTACAACGCATTCCATTACAACGCACACCTTTACAACGCATCTTTTAAAACTACCTTTACAACGCATTCCATTACAACGCATACTACCCATACAACGCATACCATTACAACGCATACCTGTTTGGTAAGTATTGGATAGTGTAGGGGTAAAATTTACTATTCTAACTCCAGGGGTTGCAACAGTAGGGTAAGTGTTGGATAGTATAGGGGTAAAAATTACTATTCTAACTCCAGGGGGTGCAACAGTAGGGTAAGTGTTGGATAGTGTAGGGGTAAAAATTACTATTCTAACTCCAGGGGGTGCAACAGTAGGGTAAGTGTTGGAAAGTGTAACTATGCGTTGTAATGGTATGCGTTGTAATGACTGCGTTGTAATGACATGCGTTGTAGTGGTATGCGTTGTAGTGACATGCGTTGTAATGGTTGCATTGTAATGGCATGCGTTGTAATGGATGTTGCGGTGTAAATGTTTCATTGTAAAGGTAGTGCGTTGTAAAAGTTGTGTTGTAAAGGTTGTTCCCCTTGAGGGCCCTGTAGGACCCCCTTTTTTCTTTCACCACCAGCTTTTTCATGGCGGGGCTCCGCCATGAAAAGGCTGGCGGTGAAAGAACTCAAAATATGCTGAGCGGGACTGCGCCAGTCCCTGCTCAGCATTATCCATTTATGCGCTCCTACACTACCACCAGGGAACAACCGTCAAGTCTGGCGGTCGCAAGGTGACCAGACTCGTAATCAGGCTCTTTGTTTCCATCACACTTCAGAATTACAAAAAATGTGCTTCATTTTTGCGTTCCTAACTGCTGAATGTGTACAGTTTATTTACAGTTTGTTGTGTTTTATGAAAAAATTACACCCTACAGCCTTTCCCTTCACACTTCATGTACCCCAGCAAGATTGTCCCATAATTCCCTTTACATTTCTTTCTCGAGCGCAAAGTGAAAGGAGTTTGTAAACACCAGTCCTCATGTTAAAAACCATAAGCAGTAGAAGACATAGCCTGACATTTGACCTTTGTCTTTGAAGAACAACAAATGAGGCAAGTTAAATACAGAATTTAAAGGCATCTTTATTTATTGCTTGGAATTTCGACAGCCTTCTAAAAATTAGCTCCTGACTCACCAGTGGGTAACGACTCGCAGTTTGCGAAACACGGCTCTAGGGCCTAGATGTATCAAGCCGTTTGCGAATCGCAAAGGCCGAAATTCGCAGAATTTCTGCCTTTGCGAATCGCAAACTGTCTATTTGCATGTTTTGCCATGCATTAAAAAATCGCAAATGAAGGAATCGCAAAAATTTGCGATTCCTTATTTTGCCATAGCATTTAAGGAATCGCAATTTTGCGAACCCTTAAATGCTATGTATGTAGCATTTTTCAATAGCAAATTTTGGTTAAGAAATCGCAAATTAACACCAACTTGTAGTTGATGTTAATTTGCGAATTCTTTTAAAAATGCACAATATGGCATTTTTGAAGGTGGCATGTGACGCACACACTTGCCCATAGGGCATGTATGTGCTCCATATGCACACACATGTACATTTCAGGGGTGCAGCAGGGTGTCCTTGAGACACCCCTGCACCCTTGAAAATATTCTCAATTTGTGCATAGCAAATTGCGAATCGCAAATTGAGATTAATTTCACAATCATTCCTATGAGCCTCCTGGGCCATAGGAATGGATGGGAAATTATTCCTTAATTGCGAATTCGCAAATTGCGAATTCGCAAATAAGGAAGATTAAGAAATCGCTAAAAAATAGCGATTTTTTACATACATCCCATTTTGCGATTTCTAGATAGCGATTCCTTAAAAATCGCTATTTAGAAATCGCAAAATTGAATCTTGATACATCTGCCCCTAGGTGATTAAAAGTCCCTATTCATGCTATGTTACACAAGTCATAAAACAAACCTATATAGTGGCTGAAGTGCATAAAGAATAGTATGGGAACGGTGATCCTGAGTACGATGGGGATGTGGCCAGCGAGTGATGGGGCAAGATCAGCGATGTGGCTAAAATAACAAAATATTCAGTAAATATTTTGTTAGCCTTTCACCTACTGGAAACAGCATATAAAATATAATGCCCATGACACTAATTTAAAAGAAGATGCAACTTTAATTCCTGTAGAGGAAATGCGCTTTTTGGTATGACAGCTCAGTTGGTTAATACGATCATTTCAGATATCTGTGGGTGTACCCGGACGGGCGATCACTGAACTGAACCCTGGTTGGTGCCCTTGGGAAATAATGACATGTATTTATAATGCTAAGAGGTCCAAGCCTGTGACAGAAAGCACAGTGAATAAGGTCATTAGTTTAAAATATGTATCACACACAGTCTGTCGCAGTACCTAGAGCAGACTTTTTTAGAGGTTTCCTTTAAGAGGAAATATTCCAGATTCTATCAATGAATTAAAAACTATACCGGCTCCCAAGCAACCTTCAGAATTCCCAATTCACCAATTGCACACATTTACATTTCTTTTGGGTAGCAGGTAGCCAAGATAAAAGACTTGTTTCTTCTTTAGCTGCCACTCCTTCCTCTCACTTCACAGTAAAAGAAACCCATCTTCTCCTTTTTGTGGCAATTCAACCGTTCATGACCGGTTGTTTTTTTAAATAAAAAGTATGGGAACTGTTTTGATCAAATTGATAAACTTTGGGAACATCATCCCCTGTTCTCCTGCCCACTTCGACCTTTGTACATACATTGTTTAAAACTTTCTGCTGCATTCTCTGAACATCTTTGCTTCCTACTTCAAAATCTGTGGGGCACCCACACCCTTTAAATTGTGAATTAGGTAGCAATCTAAAAATATAATTCTTTATATAAATTTTATGATGTGTATGATAATCTCGCCTCAAAGTTCTGGTTGTACTCCCTTGCTGTCAAACTTAATTCTTACTTATCCTGTTTTCCCAAAATGTCCTCTCAATTGGTAATTTCCAGACTAAAGGCCCTATTACGATGTGATTCGGAAAGCCTCCTACCTCAGGTCAGAAGCTTTCCGAATCACATCTAGGTTTCACTTCTGACTGCTTAATTACATTCTAAGCGGTAGAAAGTGAAACCAGCAGGTCATTCTGGCTGTATTCCGATGGGGCCAAGGAGCACGTCAGTCAGTCGGAGACCAGCACGTAATCCTAATGGACGGCGTTTCTGCAGTTGGGATTACGATGCTCGGTTTTGACAGGCTTTCCATCCTGGGCTTTCTGACATGGAAAGCATGTCACAAAGTGAGTTTGGGGGCCCCTAGCAGGGCCCTATTCTCCCTGTGGCCTTCAGTTGGGGTGCACCGTGTGATAGGAACACTGAGGTGCCTGCCACATGGTGCAGGGATTAACAGAATCTCCCATTTCTCGATAGGAGCTTGTGCTATGGCTGATATATGTGCGGTCGCATTGTGATTGCGGTGTCAGGACTGTTGACCGGAGGTTGTTCGGTCTTGAGACCCCAACGGTGTCGGTCAGAGGCAACTCCGACCGACATCATAATTGAGCCCCTAATATACCTTGCTCAATATATATCGTTAGTCTTGTCCTTTTTAATTCCCCATAACACCATTCTTTAATCACTTTTGTGTTTTTAATTACTTTATTCATCGCCTTCCAATTTCATATTTTTATTTTGGATCCACATTAAAAAAGAATCCATAATATTTAAGAAGACCCAATTCATTTTGCGCTGAGTTTGAACTTTGTGAAGGGTTATTTCTGTGAATCAAATCTTAAAGAGAAATGAACATTTGATACAGAATGTGTTTATGTCACATTTAATACTTTAATTAACTTTGCTGCAGAATTAATTTATCATTCTACTTCGGGCAAAATTACTACCAAGGTCTAGCCAAATTAATTAACAATTTCAGGTACTAATCTCATGCACATGCCCAAAGACATTCATACATCTCATTTTGAAATACAAGCACTTAAATGTTCTTTTAGTAAATCACCCATTGGGTTTTAAGCAGTCTACATCTAAGTTAATTTTACATTCTGAGTTTTTATATCTCTGTTACTGTGCGATCTACTTAGTTTTCCCCTTTCATTCGTGTTTCACCATGTGTTTTATCTGGTACGTAACCATTACCTGATACTCCATAAGGTGTTAGTATCTGGTCACCCATCTACTGTCTGTTACATATATTCGTATCTCACCCCCAGAGTCTTTTAATCTTTTTTTGATGTTGTTGACTATCAGACACAGTGGTTTCTTTTTCCCCACGTGTACTGTAAAGGGAAAATAGTTTAAGACTCCCACTCAGGTCCTTGTTTTAATGTTACAAACCTCGTGACGCTCTTTCGACTAATTTTAATACCTTCTTCTATTACTTATCTCCCTGTGTTGTATATATAGGATAACGCAGCCCCTGCCATAGAGTATGAGGATATTGCAAGTCACGGAGGAGTTCCATGACCACATAGAGGAACTGATTTTTTCATTAGGTCATGGAACTCCAAGATGACTTGCAATATCCTTATGTATTGCAGGATGTACTTTTTTCCTTATAATACATGCGCACACCTTCACCTTTCCCACAAACCACTTAAGTCCTTGGTGTGTTGCTCTTTCACATGAAAGAGATAGCATGTTTGCAAACATAATGAATACATGTAGAACCTCTACTGCAAAACTAAATACAACATAAAAGTAGGTAGCCATTCAAAGATATTCGAATCCGTTTAATAGAAATCTTGTTTTTTTAAAGCGTTGCTGCTTGGAATGTGTAGAAACATACATAAATACTCTATCTTTCCTCTAATTACCTAAAGCATGTAAAAAATATACCATGTTGCCATAAGTATATCTTTTCTGCTTTTTGCTGCTGATCTACAAAAACAGAGCAGAGGAAGTAAAAGGCATGTTTCATTATCGGTTCCTTTTTTTCAAACAGCTTTAATTGTGCTGCAAGACCCGTCTTTCCCCTTGGATGTGAAGACAGAACTCCACTGTAATAAGTTATTACAGTTGAGTGGCTATGTCATTTCTTAATTTCAGTCTGTTATGTTCATCACAAGTCTGCAATATAAGGGATTGCCGGATCCCATGTACTACAGTGTCCATGTTAAACTACAACAAACAAGACTCATTTAGGCCATTGATATTTTAACATTCCATCATATCTAAACTATATCTCGAGATCACTAACCTTCTGGTTCACTCATGTTGCCACTTCTCAAAACAAACAGAACAATAATTGAACGCAATTGGAGTTCAAATACATGGTTTCTATAGATATCTGCACATTTACATGTCTCAGTACAGCCTCACTCAATCTATATCCGTTATTGCGGTACATTCTTGGTTGGGTTATGTTGCGCTCATCTCCTGTTCGGTAATCTAGACTACTCCAATTGAGTGTCAAAATTGGTCAGAATTAGAAGTAAACGTCATGAATCCATCATCTTCCAGCCATCCCTTTGTATGGGTAATTCTTTATCATAAATCTTTGCTAGCCAGTATATCTGTTCCATTTCATTTCTAGGGTTAGTCACTGGACACTTGGACATAATCAATTGCCCTAACTATCTGCAGTGACTATGCTGTTCAACATTATTGGTTATAATTATAAACAGTCTTACTTTCTATGCCTGTCCATTATTACTCCTCTACTTTATTATTGCAATATTTACCAATAAGCTGAATTGACTTTAGTTGAATTTTAAACCAATGTATACAAAACATTTAATTTAAATATTATCATCCAGTGCTACTGGTGTTAGAATGTTCAAATGATAGATCCAGAAGTATTCTCTTATTGCTAATAGAATGTTGGCATCTCCTTCTCTCTTGGGGTCCAGACCTGTTCCAAGGTTTGGAATCTTATTTGACTGATATTGCGCCCTTCAGACTTCCTGTTTATTGTATCTGGTGCCTTCGAGTGACTGTTCAACTTTAAACAGTAAACATCTGGCTCAATTACATGAACCATGATGGCCTTGAACCTCAACTTTCATCAAATTCCAGGGCACATGGATTCATCCTGGATACCAGCCTCACACACAAGGAGCACATTGTCAAAAACCGTCTCTGGTGGTTCTCTAACATGTCCGCAGCCAAGACACTATCAGACTTCAGACTAAGAAGTGAAAACAATTTAATAAATCAAGGAAGCAGATCTTTTCCTTCAATACACTCTGGATCTGAATCAACAACCCCATATCTCTCAGGACGTCCCCAACACTACTCGAATTTAGGAAAGAGTTGAAGACGCACCTCTTTAAAGAATGCTATAACACAATCCAATAACAGTCCACAAATGAGATTCCTTTGCAATCACTCGTTGACCTATCTGTGACTATTTACACCAATCGGATGCCTCTTGGCTAGGTTTGCAATATAGAAAGACAACATGCATACATACCACATACATACTGTTCCATATATTACTTTTATGTTCTGTAAATCGTACTTTGGCTGTGCATATGTTTTCCCCAAACCGGCATTTCTAAAAGAGACTGAAATTATATAGACCAAGGCCTCTGTGAAGGCCGAAACGTTATGCTGAGGTGCGCCGTTTCCTTTATTGAATAAAAACACTGCTCACCTGCACTTTGGGTCTCCTCTCTTCTTCTGCGCCGACGGTATCCAGGACTGGGCTCCAGGCGAGAGAAAGCTGAGATTGTTTCATATATATAATCTATCTATATCTATATATATATATATATATATCTATATATATATATATATATATATATATATATATATATATATATATATATATATATATATATATATATACACATACATACACACACAATTGATGATGTTGTTATAATGAACACACTTTAGACAAAGGAAAGTTACCTTTTTAAAACAATTTTCAGAGTATCTTATGGAATTTCTTGCGGTGGCTTGGTGTAATTATCATTACTTTTATAATCTTGTTTCTGGAATTAGTCAATATTGACTTCTCAAGCCATAATCATTAGAGATCTTGGCGGTTGTCAATGAGTTTCTAGATGCTTAGGATAATACGTTTGATATTGTCACTTTGCAGTGGATATTTTTAAAAACCTTTTTGCTGCTCATCCTTTTTCTCTATCTTAAGTAGCTCCTGTCTCTCTCTATTAGGTGTATTCGTTCAGGTGCACGTTTTCTTGTCCTTTCCTTGTATCATCTTTTCAGGAGTATTGACAGCATTTTGGTTTCCTGTTGTGAATATTACATTGGTTCTGAAACAATTTTCTTAACTCCTAACAATTAAACAGTACAGTTAAAGACTACCTGGATGAGGTAAATTATTTCTATCCATAGGTTTCATGTGTAGCACAGGATGCACTTGTTGTTCTTTAACTTGATGCTTAATGTAATATTAATATCAAGGAAATATATTGTTTATTTTTTAATATTGCTAATGAACGTATTACACTCAAGTTTTGTGTTCAATTTGTGATATTTTCTTCTAGTTTAGATTTTGGGCCCTGCCATATCAAAAACAAATCATCAATGTATCTTACAAATAGTTTGATATTCCTCTTCCACTCTTGATTTTCCACAATATACTGTTCTTCAAACCTGCGTGTGAAAGTTTTTGCATTGTTTGATGCTACAGACAAGCCCATAGATGTTCCTGTTGTTTGTAAATAGTACTTGTTCAATACTTTAAAGTAATTATGGTAAGGAATGTATTGAATCAATTTATTAACAAACAAACTAATAGCTTTCAGTTGAGTTGTTATCACCAAATAGTACTCCATTGCTTCCAGCCCTTCTTTGTATGGTATAGGTGCATAAAGAGCTGTAACATCCATGACAAGTAAACATATTTCTTTTATGTTTTCAATATTTGTTTCAAGAGCGAGGCGCACCGGAAATATCTTGGGTCTAACAGTTCTTGATTTGAAGATGGCACACTCTCCTGCAGATGCCCCCTTGGCAGCCAGTGATATGTAACATAAAGCTGGAACATGCTCTCTAAGGAAACCATCAAAGAGAAAAAAGCGTATGCTAGGAATATAACCTCCACATATCTGCTCAGACCAACAACACAACAAGGACACAGAGGAAGGCAAGCAAGGAAGAAAAATATTATGGAAAGGAGCAGGAACTGGACTAGCACCTGGGAGAGCTGGGAAACAGTGAGTGCTGTTCCAAATGGACAGGCAGCCAAGAAGTATTGGACTGAAGACTAAGAAGTCTTGCCACCATCATGGCCCTGCAACTTTCTACTTCTTGCCCGAGTGCTTGTCCTGGAAGGACACATGGTGTCCCCATGCACCCCTACATTTTTGAGCCAGCGCAGTGCCCAAAACGCATCACCAATGGAGATGGGGTGAACCACAACGGTGGCTGCTTGCTGCTGGTGAGTGTTTTGACGGACATGTCCCGTGGATTTGCCTAATTGTTCTCAAAGGACACGTTCCATGGGTGCGCCAGCCAGTATACCCCTTCCCGAAACTCTAGGTGTTTCAGTGTGTAAATGTGGCCCAAGTTCAGGATATTTGTGACTCTTGTTATGTTTGTGGGAGACTGCTGTTTTTGTTAGCTAAGAAGGCTGATCCTGTTTGTAATCATCCATGGGATCCAGCTTCAACCTTTCTTGCTCCAAAGTTGACACAAGGTTTCTGTCAAAGTAGTACTGCCAGAGACATCTGTCATCACCACAAATTTCTTTGCAGAGTCTGGCTGCCAAAGTCTGGGGCTATTGTGAAGACTTTTTTAATGTTTGAAAGGCAATAAGGTATTTCAGTCTCTGGCTTAGATTAATATTGCGGTCACAAGATTGATATGGTGGCAACAATTTAAGATTGAGCTTCCCAAACACATTGCGATAGTCATGGTAATGTTCATGAGCAGAAGTAAGATTGGCAATAACCATCTCAGACCGTTCAGAAGAACTCAACACTCCTTCTGTTGTGTTTTGATTTAGATACCCGTACATAGGTTTACCAAATCATGCCCTTATTTAGGCATAGAATCCCAGTCCTTATTTAGGCATCAGCTATCCAAATACAAGCATGGTCCACTACATCCGTCCATCCCACTTCACAACGAGTTGTTAGAAACCAGACCCTTAAGCTATTGGGACTTTCTCTGCTTGGATTATTGATTTTTCCAAGAACTCATTTATTATGCATGAACAACTATCCCTCAGTGGTTCATTCATGACTTCTTCCTCTGCCCGACTTTATGTCAATGCTAGCATTCCTAGGCACCTTCCAGGTGTAAATATACCTTCACTTACCATGGCAAACTACTGCTCGGCTCGGCTACACAGCTCGATACGGCTCGCCATGGTAAGTTTGGAATGAATTCAAGTCCCCTCCTGATGCACTGACCAGACGCTGTCATCCTGCTCGCAGAGAATCCAGCTTCCAGTGTTCTGATTCCTTTCGCGGGGTATTAGAGATTGAGATCCGTAAAGAGATTCCCACGTCTCTCATTCTAAGGTATGGAGCAGACTAGAACCTAGAGGGACTCTTGGCAATACAAAACTATAGCGAACTATACTATAGAAAACAGCACCTACTTCTTACCTCGTACTAAACTTAGGTTAGGTACACTGGGGTAGAACTATTTAGAAGCACAAGACGAGTATCCACATTTTACCCTGTGTTATTTATGTATGTTTATATGAATATATGTCATAGCTAAGACCTTGCTATTGCAGTATTATTTCTTCTTACTGCTTACGCTGTACCTATTATATCTCGCATACTGTCTTGTGATTGTAACAGCTCATATCTGTTACACGAGAAATAAGACTGTTCAATAAATCCTTTTATTGAAACGCCCGTCTATCTATTTCTGTGTAACTCTGAAGAAACTAAGCATGCACGATTGACTGACTGAAACTGTTATCTATTGTTTCCACGATTCTGAGACTGTTCCGATTCTAAGGGAAACAAAGTTGTCATGTTTATGCGGTTGTCAGAAACTTCTCCCTTCTTGTTTATTCGAGAAGTTTCTAGTGACCTCTGAGTTAGCTGGCACACAAAGTAATTAAGTTTAATATACTGGATAGAGGCATACTGACCTCAGTCCTATGCTAAAACTATAGTGTATATTATTCCAATGCGCAGAGCCTATAAGGGAAATAGGAACTATACTACATGGCTCCCAACGGTTTGGTAAGGGACTAATTTAACGCTAGATACTGAAGTAACTCAGTCGTGTTTTTCTCAGAGACCCCTACTCATAATACTCCATAAGACGTCTGGAGTGGGTAGGGATAATATCCGCCATAGCAGAGTAGGATCAAAATCCTATGTATTAGCTGTTTGGTTTGTTCAAAGTTGAAGGATACAGTGTTCCAAAATATTGTGCACCTTATCTTTATTTCCTTGAAACTTGCTCTGCATTTTTCATTAAACAATGTCCGATAATGGGGACAATAACTCCGGGACCGGTGGAGCTGCAGCTGACCAAGGGCCAGATGTAGGTAAATGAGCAATACCAATTTCTTAATAGCGAATTTTACTGATTCGCTATTAAGAAATCGGTATTTCCTATGTAGGTAAAAATTCGGTAAAAAATACTGAATCCTTAATATTCCTTATTACCGAATCGGTAATTGAGATTCGGTAATAAGGAATACCTATCCTTTCATTTCTATGGGCTTGGAGGCCTATAAGTATGAATGTGAAGACATTCAGTATTAGCGAGTTGGTATTACCGAATCGGTAATACTGGGAGGTATTTCAAGGGTGCCAGGGTGTCCAAAGAACACCCTGTTGCACCCATAAAATGTGCATGTGTGCACATGTGGCCCACATCAATGCCCTAAGGGCATGGATGTGTGTCACATGGCACTTTAAAAAAAGCAAAAAAGTTCTTTTTTAAGGGAAATCGGTAATTACTACCAACTTGAAGTTGGTGGTAATTACCGAATTCTTAAGGCTCTAAAGCACTCTTTAATTTGCTTCCTACATTGCATTTAAGGAATCGGTTTTACCGATTCCTTAAATGCAAGAGCAATAAGGAATCGGTATTAAGGAATCGGTATTTACCGATTCCTTACTTACCGATTCCTTACCTACATTAGGAATGGCGAAATACAGGTCGGTAACTCTGAAATTTACCGAATTGCGGCATTACCGACTGGTATTCGGCCACTTACATCTGGCCCCAAGTCGCAACAGGTTTTAATCATACAGGTGTTCATGAAACCGATGAGGGTGTTATAAACATCCATCCAAATTTTAGGAGAGCCATCACTCTAAAACTTATAAAACATGACCTAACACTAAGAGGTGGTAGAGCAGTTTTCGTGATAGAGGCACATGAATCTTTTCAGACAGAGGTATTCTATTCATGGATAATATTCCTGGAATCAAATCCAGTAACAAAAGTGTTCCACTTCTACAAAGAAGATGAACCACCTGTGGAATATATTCCTTTTGAGGATGTTGAAATTCCACTCACATACCAGGAGCATAATCTCTGGTTTAAAGGTGCCCTAAAACATTACAATCACATTACCAGGCTCGGTCCACTAGGTAGACCAGGAGCAACATGGCCGATTTTAGCCGGCTACACACCTCATCCTGACATCGAAGACATGTCAAATGATGAATTACTCACTCAACTTAAAGAGTTAATAAAAATGTACAGACAATTAGTCCAATATGTGATGCGGACTTTCACAGTGCAACCACCATTAACCATTCCAAATCAAACCTCTCACCAGAGAAATACACTGAAAACGACTCCACAGACTTTGCACGCAGTCATCGGTAAAATGCCCACAAAACGTGAACAAATTCCATTCTGGAGAGCTCAAAAAATTACTCAAATCGAAGCAATATTTCCTAATATAGCCTTATGAGAAACACAGAATCCTAACAATCTGTGAACCGATGGGGATCACACCACATCTGGAAGACTGCACCACTTGGGGCACAGTCTTTGCTGCCATCTACACTAAAACACATGGTGTTCCGTCTATTGCGGTAATCCCTGATGTCCTGAAACAAATTCAAAACAAATACAGGGCAGAGCCTGTTCTTAATTTAGGTATGACATTACTGAAAAACTTCAACCAGACTCAACAATAATATTATCTAATATTAAAGGGGAGGCAGCATCAGTGGCGATCCGCCAACGCTTAAGGGAATTTGATGTAACAGAAAATCAACAAAAACTACCCAGAATAATTGAAAAATCCTATGAAGAATTAGGCAGAGACAGTTTTGAGGGAAAGCAATTAAACCACAACTGTTTGAAGGTCCTGAAAAGGACTCTGTTAAACACAATCCTATATCTTCTGAAAAGAAGTGGGAAAATAACAAACAACATTCAAGAGAAACTTTCTCAATCTGGAGGTAGGTCTCCTCAAAAGGAGCCCTCTAAAAGGAGGTATAACCTCAGGAATAGGAATAATTTGAGAAAACCTGAATGGTATCAAGATACTAATACACGTTCCTCTCGTACCTTTCAGATATCGTCACAGACACCCGAAAGAAGAGGCCGGTCATATAAAAAAAAAGAACGTGTGAAGTCCAAAGAGGATCAACACGTTCAGAAAAACAAACCAAAACCTCAATTCTCCAAGAAGAAGGTAGCAGGTCTGAAGACCAGACATGCCGAGAATTCTGAGAACACAACTCAAGAACGGAGACTGGGCTCAGACAATGCTGGACAGTGCAGCAGAAGTAACAATAGCTCGCCAGAACCTGAAGGAACTTCTGGAGACAGTGGACTTGAATGAGTACATACAAGTAGAGACTGTAGACACCAGGGTTAGTTCTCCACAAAGTTTATATGAAATAACACTCCAGATGGAGGGAGACATACCAAAAAAAGTGAAATTACTCTTTTGGGAGATACTTTCAAAGGGTTATGATACACTTCTAGCAGAACAGGACTGGCCACCAGAATTTGTCAGGGAGTGCCCACATGGTGAATATATCATTATGCCAGCCTTCTCCAACCATGTTCCAGTACATTTAAAATATACTTATTTATAAAAGATAATTAAACCTTCTAATTTAAGAAGGAATCATTTATATACATTGCACAGAGTGTATTGGACCCCAGCGAAACTCTCTAGGATCTCTGGGATGCAATATTTTTGTCCTAGGTGCAATCTAATGAGCGCAAATGATATTCACATGTTCTTTGAATGTCCAAATATAGCTAATTTTTGGGAACAATTGTGTAAATTCCTAGAAGAGGTATTGTTGGTTCCAATTCAATGTTCACCCAGATTGGTTTTTTTTGGTCTATTGCCTAATTATGTGTTCAACAGTAACTTGTCACAGTTTATTTTTTATGTTATGACCATTGCTAGAAGAGAGATCTGCAAAGCATGGAAGTCTGCATCCCCCCCGAAATTCGCAGATTGTCTTAAATACATCGTGGCGGTGAGTAAATTTGATATTTTATGTGGGGGTGACAAAGCTGTCAGGTTGTGGTCAGCATTGAATGCCTGGATTGAAAAGTAACAATAGTCCAATGATTATGCCAGAGGTAAGTGGTCCTGTCCTTCCTTAGTTGCAAGAACCAATCCGAAAGGAAGTTGGACGGGTAACGACCATTCCTCTGGGCAATCTTATATAGCTATCCACAAACACGAGGGCTGGAAAGGATAGTTTGTGACAGTGGCTTGAAGAGCGCCTATTTTAGAGAAGTCATTAACTGGTGGCATATATGAGGACAAGAAAAAACAAAAAAATATAAAAAACAAATATATATACTTATGACAGGAAATGGGCAGTTGCCCAGGCCCCAGCATTATACAAAAATCATGTCGGATGGGATAAGGACTCACCTCACCACAAGATCCACTTGCAAAATCAACCTATTTCACAAAGGCAGTATCCAATTAAGCAAGAAGCTAAAAAACGGGTCATGGAGATCTTAGATCAATTTGATTACCAAGGGGTGTGTTAGGAAATAGCTCTAGTCTGTTTTCCATGGCCATACTCCACCATCACATGATCGGCCATGAGGGGATTAAAGGACCGCCCCTCCCCTGATTCAGTACTTGGTATCTTTTAGCTTTGGGTTCCAGGTGCTGGGTTGTTGTATCTAAGCTCTCAGTCTGAGTTGGGTTCACAGGCTTGTGTTCCCTTGTTATTGGATTCCCTTTTTGCTTTGGTCCTATTTTTTGCCCTGTCCTTTCCCTCCCCTTATTGCATTGTTTTGCGTTTGGTTCCTTGCCTTGTATTTTGTCCCTTGCCCCTGGAGCACTTTGTGCAGTACGTTTTTGGATTATCGAGGGTCGACTGGGCTCCAGTCCCCTCGGGTATCAGAAGAAAAAAGGAAGCGCTTGTTTGCGTGTTGAGAGACTCCTGCCGGATTACCTGATAGATCGCTGCATGGACTTCGAGCAGCGCCCTCCGCTTCCGCATCCGTTGTAGGCAGTCCGCCTCATTGTGTGCCGCTTAGGCGTTTTCTGCCGCGCTGAAACAACGAAGAACGCTGATGATCCCGGAAGAGGGATTTTTTGTTTTTGTTATACCCTACCCATCCTAGGACTGAATTCACTCACGTGGACAATCTCTTGGGGTTTTTTTGTGCCTAGTTACATGGCTTTTTCCCCCTAGTATCCCGTATTATAGCTGTAAGAGTCCCCGAGTGCAGGCTCCCTTATCGAGACCCCTCCCTGGAACTGGAAGCTCCTACAACTGTGGGGTTTAGTCCTCCATGCTGCCGAGACCTCCCGAGGCTGATCCTGTATAAGTCACAAGTAAGGAGGTTGTGTTTTATTACATGGTGGAGTGTGGTTGTGGGATAGGGTGGAAAAGGGTACACATAGGAATTGGACTCAGGAGTAATTGTGTGTATATTGTTCCTTAGATACAGAGGCGTGGAGGTGGTGGTCGAGTATTGTTGTCCAGTCCAGCTTGGGGTGAAGCCTTTTGACGTCCATTCCCTTTGTTTTGTTTTCCTGTCCCCTATCCTGGGCTCAAGTGTCTTCTCATGGTTATCTACCTCATGAGTGACAATTGAGTCAGGGTAGTGTTTGGGCCAGTGGAATCCAACAGAATACCAAGCCCACGATTATATACACTGCCTGGACGAGGTATGGACGAGGACTTGGGTGGTCCCTTGGGGGGAGCCGAACGGGTGCCTACTTTGCAGGACATAGTGGGGGCTGTAGCTGCCTTACAGGCTCAGGTGCAGGATTTACAGCAGGAGAATGCAGGATTGAAACAGGAACTCGGGCCGTGAAGGCCAGAGAATAGTTGAGAGATAGGGGACATGGCCCTGTCATACAGCCAGCTACTTTTCAGTACGGAGGTGGGACGGGTCAGAGAGCGGAGGGGGGAGCCCCTGTAGCGGTTACAGTTACGACACCTGTTCCTGTCCCCTTGGCCCCCCTGAGAGGTTTATGGGGGACAGCAATAAGTATGGGACCTTTATGACTCAATGCCAACTGCATTTTATGTGCAGGCCGACCGCTTTTCCGGATTACACGGCTAAAGTGGCTTTTACTATCTCGTATTTGGCTGGCACTGCGGCTCAGTGGGCTATCCCTCTTGTGGATAGTGATGATCCGGTATTGCATGACTATCTAGCGTTTAAAGAATTAATGAGAGGCCTGTTTGCTAAACATGCTTTTATGCAGGCAAGCGACGCGGAGCTCCTAAAGTTAAGACAGGGCAGACAGGATTTGCTAACCTATGTCTCAACATTCAATAGGTTGGTGTCGGAGACACATAGGCCAACAGACAAAAGAACCTCCTTGTTTTATCAGGGTTTGTGTGATGAACTAAAAGATGTGGTATCTCAGGTGGTTGATCCTCCAGACGACTGTGCTGCCTTTATAGATCTGGTGGTGAAGTTAAACCATAGGTTGTCTGAGAGGCGTGGTGACCGTAGTCGGGTTCAGGTGCCCAGGTGGAGTTATACAAAACCGGAAGCAAAACCCTCTGGTGATCACAAGCCCGCTCCTGAGCCCATGGAGATAGGGGGAGTGAGAGGCCCGTTAACCATGGAAGAGAAAAGGAGGAGGAGGGAGCTGAATTTATGTTTGTATTATGGACAAGGTGTCCACTTTGCCCGAGAGTGTCCTGTTAAACCCTCAGGTTTGGCGTTCAGTAAAAAGGTAGCATGTGTGCAGGTGGACCGTAGTCAAGCCATGAGTCGAGGAGCAGTGGGGACCTATGATGTTCTGGGTGTAATAGATCGGGTGCCAAGGCATTTTATTATTCCGGCACATCTCCTGCTGTCTGGGAGTAACCGTGTACCCATGTCAGTTGTGTTGGATTCAGGGGCAGCCGGGAATTTCATTGACATCTCGTTGGCGGATAAGTTAGAGATTCCATGTCAGTACAAAAGACAGCCAGAGCCTGTGAGAGCCATCGATGGGACGGAATTAACTTCGGGTTCCATCACACGCCAGACGGAACCACTGACGTTGTTGTGTGAGAATGGTCACTCGGAGTCAGTAGTCTTTGACCTTATTGACGCCCCTTCCTTTGGTTTAGTGTTAGGAGTCCCATGGCTCCAGGAACATAACCCTAAGATTGACTGGGTGCAACGTTTGGTGACTCTGGATTCCAAGCATTGTCTCACACATTGTTACAAGGAGGCCAGTGAACGGATTCCTCCTTTGTCTTGTGCTGGGGTGGAGGTGATGACAGTACCTTTACAGTATTCTGCCTTTCGGGGTGTTTTTGATAAGGTCCAGGCGCAGGGCCTCCCTCCTCACCGGTCTTTTGACTGTAAAATCGATTTAATACCTGGGGTCCCTTTACCTTCTTGTCGCATATATGCGCTCTCAGAACCCGAGGAGTTACATCTCAAAGAGTATTTGGAGGAGATGTTGAGGATGGGTTTTATTCGTCCCTCCTGTTCACCTGTGTCATCAGCGATCTTTTTTATTCCGAAGAAGGAGGGGACATTGAGAGCGTGTGTGGACTACAGGGCTCTGAATAAGACTACTGTGAAGAATAGGTACCCTCTTCCACTCATCCCCGTGTTGTTGGACCAGCTCCGCAAAGCAACCATATTTACCAAATTGGATTTGCGGGGTGCTTACCATCTCATTCGAGTCCGACCCGGGGATGAATGGAAGACGGCGTTCAAGACCAAATATGGCCTATTCGAGTATTGCGTGATGCCGTTTGGCTTATGCAACGCGCCAGCAGCCTTCTAGTACTTCATTAATGAGGTTCTCCGGGAGTACCTGGATAGAAGTGTTATCGTCTATCTAGACGACATATTGATTTTCTCAGAGACGGGGGCTGAGCACCAAGAACATGTATCAAAGGTGTTACAGAAGTTCAAGGACCATCATCTGTACGCCAAACTGGATAAGTGCCAGTTTGGCACCCAGAAGGTAGAATTCCTGGGGTTTATCATCACAGCGGAGGGCATTCAAATGGACCCTAGAAAGATAGAGGCTATTGTCACCTGGCCCATACCATCTACTATCAAGCAGATCCAGGCTCTTTTGGGGTTCGCCAATTTTTATCGGCGTTTTATTCCCCATTTTTCCGATAGCGTGGCTCCCATGACCCGATTGCTGAGGAAGGGGGTTCCCTTTGTTTGGTCTGCTGAAGTCCAGAATGCTTTTCGTCTTTTGTTAGGGTCCTTTACGTCAGCCCCCATTTTGGTGCATCCCGATACTGCCTTACCGTTTTTTGTGGAAATGGATGCCTCCTTGTGTGCAGTGGGAGGGGTGTTGTCCCAAAGGGATGCTGAAACGGGTCAGATGCACCCCATTGCCTTTTTCTCTAAGACCTTGTTGCCTGCGGAGCGTAATTACACGGTGGCTGAGAGGGAGTTGTTGGCGGTGAAATTGTCATTTGAAGAGTGGCGTCATTATCTATGGGGCGCTAGACATACAGTCACGATATATACAGATCATAAGAATCTGGAATTCTTTCGGTCTGCACGGGCGTTAACACCATGCCAAATGCGGTGGGTCTTATTTTTTAACGAGTATGATTTCGTCATTACTTATCGACCCGCCGCACAGCAGATAAAATCTGATGCCCTTTCCCGGATACATGTGGAAGGCAGGGATGAGGGACGTGTGAAAGAGGATAGACCTATGATCAGTGAGGAGAGGATTATAGGGGTTACGCACTCTGAGGATTTTCCCTCCTTGGTGAAGGAGCAGTTGAGACAGTTGGATTTGGCCCCTTGGATGGCTCTACCCCAGGTATTGGTGCAGGATGGGTTGTTGTACCATGGGAAGCGTTTGTTTGTTCCCCCAGCTTTGAGGGAGATGGTGTTGAAGTGGTGTCATTCTTCCTCGCTGGTAGCACACCCGGGGATGCAAAAGACGAGGGAGATGTGTTTGCGATGGTTTTGGTGGGACTCGCTGATTAAGGATATACAGTGTTACGTGGCAGCATGTCCCGTTTGTGTCACTAGCAAACCTACCCATAGCAAGCCATCTGGTCTGTTGCAACCCTTAGAGGTCCCTCCTGCTCCTTGGCACACTATTAGTATGGATTTTGTGACGGATCTACCTTCTGTGTCAGGGCATACCGCCATACTGGTGGTAGCAGATCTGTTCACAAAAATGGCACACTTCATCCCGTTACCCAAAGTCCCTACTGCCAGGGAGATGGCTTTGGTGTTTATGTCATCATTAGTTAGGATCCATGGGTTACCATCTGCGATTGTTTCTGACAGGGGGGCACAGTTTGTGTCCCATTTTTGGACTGAATTGTGTTCGGTGCTTAAAATAGATGTACGTTTGTCGTCAGCATACCACCCGCAATCAGATGGTCAGACTGAACGGACGAACCAGACTATGGAGCAGTTCCTGAGGTGTCTTGTGTCATCTTTGTCCTGTGACTGGATGGTGGCTCTTCCTATTGCGGAGTTTGCCTACAATAACAGCCTGCATTCCGCATTGGGTATGACTCCTTTTTTTTGTTCATTGGGTTATCATCCCAAGGCGTTAGCCATCCAGCCTACTGGGCATGTGCCAGCCATAGACGATATTTGTAGGTCCTTGGGTTGGATATGGGACAGAGCACGAGAACAGTTACAGGCAACTAAAGTCACCATGAAGACTCAGGCAGATAAACATAGAGTCCCTGCTCCATCTTACAAGGTGGGTGATCAGGTGTGGCTAGCTTCGCACAACCTTAGGTTGCAGGGGTCTCGTAAATTGCAGCCTAGGTTTGTGGGGCCGTTTGCCATAACGCAGGTGATTAATCCCGTGGCCTTGAAGCTTGCATTGCCTGATGACTATAAGGTTCATCCTGTGTTTCATACATCATTGTTGAAGCCGTATATACCATCAACACAGGTTATGCCACCACCCCCTCCCTTGTTAATTGACGGGGAAGAGGAGTTTGAGGTTCAGGCTATTGTGGATTCCAGGCGGAGGAGAGGACGTCTCTTCTACCTTGTGGATTGGAAGGGATATGCACCTGAGGATCGGACATGGGAACCAGCTGGAAGTGTGCGTGCGCCACGGTTGGTCCATTTGTTCCATAGACAACACCCCTCTAAGCCCCGTCTGTGGGGAGGATCGTTGGGGGGGGGATACTGTTAGGAAATAGGTCTAGTCTGTTTTCCATGGCCATACTCCACCATCACATGATCGGCCACGAGGGGATTAAAGGACCGCCCCTCCCCTGATTCAGTGCTTGGCATCTTTTAGCTTTGGTTTCCAGGTGCTGGGTTGTTGTATCTAAGCTCTCAGTCTGAGTTGGGTTCACGGGCTCGTGTTCCCTTGTTATTGGATTCCCTTTTTGCTTTGGTCCTATTTTTTGCCCTGTCCTTTCCCTCCCCTTGTTGCATTGTTTTGCGTTTGGTTCCTTGCCTTGTATTTTGTCCCTTGCCCCTGGAGCACTTTGTGCAGTACGTTTTTGGATTATCGAGGGTCGACTGGGGCTCCAGTCCCCTCGGGTATCAGAAGAAAAAAGGAAGCACTTGTTTGCGTGGTGAGAGACTCCTGCCGGATTACCTGATAGATCGCTGCATGGACTTCGAGCAGCGCACTCCGCTTCCGCATTCGTTGTAAGCAGTCCGCCTCATTGTGTGCCGCTTAGGCGTTTTCTGCCGCGCTGAAACAACGAAGAACGCTGATGATCCCGGAAGAGGGATTTTTTGTTTTTGTTATACCCTACCCGTCCTAGGACTGAATTCACTCACGTGGACAATCTCTTGGGGTTTTTTTGTGCCTAGTTACATGGCTTTTTCCCCCTAGTATCCCGTATTATAGCTGTAAGATTCCCCGAGTGCAGGCTCCCTTATCGTGACCCCTCCCTGGAACTGGAAGCTCCTACAACTGTGGGGTTTAGTCCTCCATGCTGCCGAGACCTCCTGAGGCTGATCCTGTATAAGTCACAAGTAAGGAGGTCGTGTTTTATTACATGGTGGAGTGTGGTTGTGGGACAGGGTGGAAAAAGGGTACACATAGGAATTGGACTCAGGAGTAATTGTGTGTATATTGTTCCTTAGATACAGAGGCGTGGAGGTGGTGGTTGAGTATCGTTGTCCAGTCCAGCTTGGGGTGAAGCCTTTTGACGTCCATTCCCTTTGTTTTGTTTTCCTGTCCCCTATCCTGGGCTCAAGTGTCTTCTCATGGTTATCTACCTCATGAGTGACAGTTGAGTCAGGGTAGTGGATTGGGTCATACATCGTTCCTGCAGTGTTTGGGCCAGTGGAATCCAACAGGGTGATTGAAACATGCACCTCATCAATGAACAATCCTTTGTTTCCTGTTTCTAAACCAGACAACACCTATTGTCTAGTTTTGGATTACAGACACCTGAACACTTGGTTCTAAGACATTTGCAGTGCAAAATGCACACAGTACAGCATTAATTAATAGCATTGTGCATAAAAAATATAAAACCACATCAGACATTTCAAATGGTTTCTTTTGTCAAAAAATAGCACCTGAAGTAGGTATTTAACAGCTTTCTCAATAATGGGGACTCAGCATCACTTTTGTCGACTCCCACAAGGGTTCAAGAACAGCACAGGGTTATTCTCAGCAAGAGTAACAGAGTTACTAGAAATTTATGATGATGAAGCATTGTCATATGTCGATGACATCTATCTGACAGACGATGACCTGGATAGGCACTTGAACAGGGTGAATACCATTATATTGGGCTTCGCCTCTGAGGGCTTCAAATTCAATTTCAAGATATCAACAATTGCCCAGCTCAATGTCCTTTTCCTAGGATATGAGCTTTCAAGTGAAGGTAAAAGCCTGGCAGCTAACTTTTTAGAAAAGTGTGCCCTGCTCCAACATCCAAAAACACTGAAAAACTCACAGTTGATTCTAGGTTTCCTGAATTTTGGAAGAACTTACATTCTAAATTACGCAGAAAGGGTTAAACCTCTCTACGAATTAATCAAACCCAATTTCAAAATCAAAAATTGGACACAGGAACACACAGATATCCGGTGTGCACTTCAAGCTGGCATGTTAGCAACAAATCACTTACAAACACGAGTAAACGTACGCAATTTAGTGATCCGAAACATTCCGGGTCAATGCGGAGTCACCTACTTAACTTTTAATGAAGGTGAAAAAGTACCAATTGCATACAAATCACATTTGTATACACAAGTGGAAATGCGCTTCACTACTTCAGAAAAAATTCTGAGCAAAAGAAAGAGCTCTAGCTCAGGGGAAATGCATTATTGTCGTAACTCCAGTACCAGCCTTAGAGGTAGTTACAAAAGCGAGCATTTCAAATGCAAAAGCTTTATATCCGAGATGGATTCAATGGGTTACTTCTCTTGCTGCAACAGATGTTGAATATGTTTTTGATCCTTATTTAAAAACACAAGCATTCCTGCAATACGAATACAAGTGTCCTCTGGCTACTGAGATTCTCCCTCTTGATCAGTACACATTTATAATTTATACTGACGGATCTGCACAACCCGCTACGGGGAGTAAACAAGCTTATAGTGCAACATGCGTGATCATTAAAGGTCGTATGCGTGATGGTAAATTCCGACCGATGGTCACAAAACACAATCTCTAAGAGATTGTACAGCTCAGCGAGCTGAATTACAGGCATTCAAATTGGCCCTTGAAAATTCAGATCAAGAATTGCCCACACTCATAGTGTATGATTCATTTTACTGTGTTCAAACATATAATGAATATTTACAGAATTGGCTTCAAAATGGTGCAAAAGGTGCAGGGCCGGACTGGGTACCAGAACCGGCCCTGGCAAAGTGCTCGGCCGGCCCCCCTCCCCCCCTCCGGGAGGAGAGGGGAGGGGGGAGAGGTGCGACCGTGCTCTGTGACAGGGCCGGTTTTCGGCCATTTTTGTTACAGGGCCATTTTTGCAGCATAACGGCTCTGTAACAAAAACGGCCCCAGGGGCCCAAAGCCGGCCCCCAACCATGCGGCCCACCGGGGAATTGCCCGGTGCCCTCAACGGCCAGTCCGGGCCTGAAAAGGTGGCACAAAACACTCACGTGATACACACGCTGAGTCATCAACGAGATGGCGTTCCCGTTGCAGGGAATATATTGGCTGATGAAGCAACGAAGGGGGCTGTGCAAACGGCTTCCGTAGCTGTGATCACTCGTTCAAAAATGAGAATAGACAGTGAGATATTATGGGCTGACAATTCTTCAAGAAAGGCAGTAGTGCAGCGTTACCAAAAAAGTTTCCACTTAAATACTCTTATATAATTGGTGCGAACAACGTTCCCTTTGCTCAAATCCCTGGAGTGGGGGATAGGGTAATTCCAAACATGGAACGTAGAGCAGCTTTGATTCATGAAGCACATGAAGCACATCTGGGAGAGGGTCTGACACATCAGGAGATCTCTAAAACAATATTAACATTGAATGAGATGTACTGGTGGCCAGGGAGGAATACACTGATTCACATCTTCATCAATAACTGCATAGACTGCAATAGAGATTGCAGTACAGAGCGCCATGCTCACTTGGGCACTGGATTCAAAATAGCCTGGCTGATGAGGATTATGAATCCGAAACCGGTCCCAGGATGCTTGTTTCGGGTCCAGGGAAGACATGGCTTGGCAGTTCGGGCTGGACTGTTCCCATGAGGCACAGGATCAGACTGATTTGCATATGGCCATGTCTGAACTGGGGTGGCTGAGTGAGCTAAAGAATGGTGATGGATTAAACCCAGATCAGTTGACTGGGGGTGAGTGTTTGATTTGCTCAAACGCTCCGTCCATAATCCCCTTTTGTTTCACTTTGTTCGCCCTAGGTTGGCAGGGTATGCTCAGATGTGAGTCCCTTGCTCACTTGGCCACTGGATTCAAGATAGCCTGGCTGATGAGGATTATGAATCCGAAACCGGTCCCAGGATGCTTGTTTCCGGTCCAGGGAAGACATGGCTTGGCAGTTCGGGCTGGACTGTTCCCATGAGGCACAGGGTCAGATTGATTTGCATATGGCCATGTCTGAACTGGAGTGGCTGAGTGAGCTAAAGAATGGTGATGGATTAAACCCAGATCAGTTGATTGGGGGTGAGTGTTTGATTTGCTCAAACGCTCCGTCCATCATCCCCTTTTGTTTCGCTATGGATGTGGCCTCAGCCCTCGGCTGACACTCAAATTGTTATATAAGATTTGCGAGTCTTTATCGGCACATACGCAATAGGCACACTATACTCTGACCAGGGACCTACGTTTAGCTCTCGGGCTTACAAAGAAGCCATGGCCAGTTTGGCCGTAGCATTGCGGGACTCCTCTTCATTCCATCCTGAGGGAAATTCGGTTGTGGAAAGGAAAAACCGGGACATAAAGCGATCTATAACAGCTAGGGTATTAGGTATTAGGTTCGGGTGATAGATGGGTCAAACATCTTTATGGGGTCCAAAGCTCATTACACAATTTGCCAAGAAGTTCTCTAGGGGTGTCACTCCATATGAGGTCCTGTTTGGGACAAGAATATGGGTCCCAGATCTCGATTACAAAGGCACAGTGGTGGAAAATAAACCTTTTGACATCAAAGATTGTTTGGCTGTTTTACAGGACTTAAATGAACTAAGATCAAAACAAAGCAATGTGTTCCTGAAGCTAACCACCACTGGGGAAAATCCAGCCGTCCCAGCAAGGCCTGTCTGGATTCCAAAGCTTGAGAATCTAGTGAGAGAGAAGATCGCGGATAAGAAGGAATTTGGGCCTCCTTACAGACAATCAGTACCTGTTCTAGCCATCCACGGATCAAGAACAGTACTTCTGCCGCCCCTTGCTGGAAAAAAGAGAAAAGATTTGTGTCCATCGACCTGATCAAACCACACTATGTGGCCAATATTAAGCAGTAGGCCATGTGGACTCCGACCAAGTAGCAGACACACTCCTCTAGCTACTACCCAAGAGGTTCAAACTGAAAGACTCATCACCATCGAAGAGTCAGAAGTGAGAAATTAAGGACTAAGCAATGATGCTATGGAACGTATTCCTCTTGGAACCCAAATAACAGTTCATCCTGATACACCTGTCTACACCAATGTAACACGTGATCAACTAGTTCAAGCAATTTCAACTAATCCTGATGCAATTCCAACCATTGACAGAACTGCCTCTCGCTATTTCATTAACTTTGATACGTTTTCTGAGGATCTCATGAAACCTAAAACAACGCCAGCACAAAGAACTTTCAAAGAACAAGCAACAGACTTTTTTCGTCTCCTGAAAAAGACTTATCTGGTTTCACCATGGATTGAACTATGGATTGTTTCTGGAATATATTTTCCTTTTTGCTTTGGCTAGCTTTATTAATGACTATGAGTATGCTGATAAATGGAAGATATATTCAAATGGACACAGCAAGTAAAAAAGTGAACTTACTTCTAAAACCACACAAATCATCCCATTCTGAAGCAAGAGACTTGTCAGCAGTGAACATCACAGCCATTCTAATACAAGATGGTATAGTTTAGGACAAAACTGAATATGACATATTCGGCCCGTCTGAACTTTTGAAGATTCCACACTTATTTAAAATTTCATTATGTGAATTTATTACCTCTAGTACCTATTCTGATGATTGTGACTACGAGATTGTTAATAACATCATGTCTGATCTAGAAATGTCTGCAGCATTCTCTATCCTTGATTATTTAGAGGGTTCATCAGACTAAGAACAGCTTTATTCTTACAACCACTATGGTCATCATTTTTTGCATAAATCTGCATCACCAAGAAATTTATTTATGTATAACCAATGGGAACATTGTCCTACACCACCAAGGGATAACTCAAAAACGTTTGCAATGAAGTTTCCATATTTTTCAGGGTTCAACATATCCAATCCAGAAACGTTTTACTTTAAAAATGTGAACAAGACAGGAACGAAAAATATGTTAACCAATACAAAACAAATGTATTCTGCATCCTTTATTGCCCAACTGTCTAGACAGGGTTTCGACTTTTGGAAAAACACAATTGACACAAAATCTGTCTGGGGTACAAAAGATTGGCAAGTATAGAGGATAGAAGCTTTGTTTAGAGCCTGTATCATCTCACAGCAAATAATGTTTTTGAATGACACTGTCCAACAAACGTCTTGCCTTGGGTTAGCCAAGATCAAAGACATGAACACTCCGTCCATACCTGCACCTGCAAGTAATAGCACTACACAGGGGGAGGTTGATGTACATACTATTTTACATCACAACATATCAGATAATGAATGGGAAAAATGGTTGCTCTGGCACACAGACACAAACATCTGTCATGAACGATTCCTGAACAAAATACAGGGTTTTACTTTCAATAGGCCAGACCCACGCTATGTTCAAAGACAGCATCCAGGGGTAGTAACACCATACAGTGTAGGAAAATTGTGCCTTGATTGGCTCCAGAAATCTACACTAGAGAATGTGAAACAATACTTATCTTTACTTAAAGAAGGCGCAGACCTTAGGGATTTCTTGCTAGGTCCAAGAAAACCGCATCAAAAACATTTCATATATGCTGGTATCAATGCTGCTTATAATGAAATATGGAAGGTTACCCAAGCAGACGCTGCAGAAAGAATACGAGAAATTTATCATATTAATTTAGAGAAATCTCTTGCTGTGTCGACAATGGGTTAATGACTCTGTCATCCAGGATATATTGATTGGGCAACATTGTATCCTCTGCCATAGACATTATGGAACAAGATTTGGTCATGCTGCGACAAGGCCAGTCTCAATTACGTTCTATTTTGCTATTAGGCTGGACACTACAAAACTTGTGTGCAGGCTATGTGCCTTGGCGTTTTATCAACACAACGTCTCTGTTTTCAGAATTCAATCTCACTGATAAACAGATCAAACTGGCACAAAGGGGAGCAAAGTATACAGTGCTGAGCATTGAAAAACTGGAAAAATGTCCATTTACGGTAGCAGAAAAATCAGCTACTGAGTGGATCATTCATGGCAAAATAACTCTGCCTGTTACAACTTTCAATTTGCAGTATTGCCTCAAAAATATACCAGCAGGCAAATATGAAAGGTTGGGTAAAGAATACATTGAGACATCCTGGGATTTACCTTACACACACAGATTTTGGAGTGGGGGGGGTTGAAGTCTTTCTTAGCGGTACACACTGTTAAAATGCACTAAGCGGTTCTCTGCTATGTCAGGGTATTCATTTACACGGGGATTGTAACGGTTCCACTGCAAATTTGTCCTGTCACCTGCAAGGTTCACCAGCCGCAGTGATTAATCCAATTTTTGGACAACTTTCAAATGGAAGTTACATTATGTTGAATGATCACAGCTGCTGTGGCATGGTGCCAGGTATCCCGTATCTTGTAACGGTTACTTCCAGGGTCACTTGCTGTATGCAAGTCTTATTCCCCCAAATAGACACAGTCAGGGAGTCGCCTTTATGGCCTTCACTGAACATCTCTGCTATACAAATTGATACTTTAAGCAGAATGAAAGCCATTCTTTTACAACAAACTGTGCATTGACCTCGGCCAAAGAAACCTATGATCTACAAACTGCAAGGACTTCGGCTGAGATACAGGCTCTGTTAAGTACAAACTGCCCTACACATTTCACAGAAATGTTGGGATGTATCTTAAACATGTCTGATACGAGCGGTATTTTGCATGTATTTAAGACCGTATGTTCATGACTGTTAACACCTTTTCAAGCAGTCCTCAGAATCATTCCAAACTTCGTGCACTCGGTGTTTGGTGGTCAGCCGCTAATTCTAGCACTTGTTGCAGGAATCCTGTTTTTGTTCCTACTGCTACGCTATGGCAAGCCAATCCACTTACGTCACTCCCAGCACCATGGAGAAGGCTCTCCTGGAAAGGAAGTGTTGTGAGCTCATAGTACAACTTTTGGGTTTACCTCGCCTACGAGAATTAAATACCACATGGTTTCTGTCATTCAGACCAATCTGGCAGGATTGTATCTTACCTGTCTACACTGCGTGCTTTGCGGTGAAGAATGTGTGCTAGACATCTGTCTAACACTCCCATCAGTCATGCCAACGGATATCGATACTCTGCTGGACCCAGTAACGGCCCATGCTCTGTGTTGTCCTCAGAGGCTACCAATCCTGATGATGGCATTCATTGAGATCTCACGGACGCAAATTTCTACTGCTGAGGTATGAGAGGAAACAACGGGCACGCAAGTAACATCGGAAACGAACATTGCTGATGCTTCCAATGCTGAAGGCGATGCTTCGCATCTATGTGCGGTTAATCTTCTAAACGAGGTATTCCAACTATCACCTACAACGGTAGACAATTTTTTGTCCACAGGAATAGAGGATTTCATGTTTTCTCCATTCCCATACACTCACTTTTGATTCAGCACACAGTGTACCAGGAAGACTCTGAATTTGGCCTTCATTTTTTAAAACAAAAGACAAAACTTAGAACTTTTTCCTATGATTAATTTCTTTTTCCAAATTTGTATTTTTCTTTTTTATGGCAAAGTAATCTGCTTACCGTAGAACTATTCATAGAGAACAGAATTCTTTGAACACTACCACAGACATATTGTCACCCTGTCAAATAATTTCATTTATGTAACCTGACATGAAATGGTTTCGAACTTTTTCTTCTGTAATCACGAGCCATTTCATCATGTGTATATATTTATGTTCATTCATTTAGCATTCACTGTAAGCATATGTTTGGAATGGAACATTGCTTTAATATGTACTGCACCATTGCATTTCATGCATGGCAACAGTTTTAATGCATTTTAAAAATATGTTTTAGACATGTTTTAGCAACTCATGTGTAACTCTATTTTAGTATGTTTAGCATGTTTAGCATTTATTAATGTCCATCATTCGAAACTAGAGTGGGCGTTGTGTTTCGATTTAGATACTCGTACATAGGTTTCCCAAATCATGCCCTTATTTAGGCACAGAATCCCAGTCCTTATTTAGGCATCAGCCATGCTATCCAAATACAGGCATGGTCGGCTACATCCGTCCATCCCACGTCACAACGAGTTCTTAGAAACCAGACCCATAAGCCATTGTGACTTTCCCTGCTTGGATTACTGATTTCTCCGAGAACTCATTTATTATGCATGAACAACTATAACTTAGGGTTTCATTCATGACGTCTTCCTCTGCCCGATTTTACGTCAATGCTAGCCTTTCTAGGCACCTTCCAGGTATAAATATACCTTCACTTACCATGGCAAACCACGTCTCGGAACGGCTACACAGATCAATATGGCTCGCCACGGCAAGTTCAGAAGGAATTCGAGTCCCCGCCTGACGCACTGACCAGACGCTGTCATCCTGCTCGCAGAGAATCCAGCTTCCAGTGTTCTGACTCCCTTCGCAGGGTGTTGGAGATTGAGATCCGGAAAGAGATTCCCACCTCTCTCATTCTAAGGTATGGAGCAGACTAGAACCAAGAGGGACTCTTGGCAATACAAAACTCTTGCGAACTATACTATAGAAAACAGCACCTACTTCTTACCTCGTACTACACTTAGGTTAGGTACACTGGGGTAGAACTATTAGAAGCACCAGACGAGTATCCACATTTTAGCCTGTGCTATTTATGCATGTTTATATGAATATATGTCATAGCTAAAAGACCATGCTATTGCAGTATTATTTCTTCTTACTGCTTACTCTGTACGTATTATATCTTGCATACTGTCTTGCGATTGTAACAGCTCATATCTCTTACACGAGAAACAAGACTGTTCAATAAATCCTTTTATTGAAACGCCCGTCTACCTATTTTTGTGTAACTCTGAAGGAACTAAGCATGCACGATTGACTGAGGGAAACTGTTATCTATTGTTTCCACGATTCTGAGACTGTTCCGATTCTAAGGGAAACAAAGTTGTCATGTCTAGGTGGTTGTCAGAAACTACTCCCTTCTTGTTTATTCGAGAAATTTCTAGTGACCTCTGAGTTAGCTGGCACACAAAGTAATTAAGTTTAATATACTCAACAAAGGCATACTGACCTCAGTCCTATGCTAAAACTATAGTGTATATTATTTCAATTCGCAGAGCCTATAAGGGAAATAGGAATTACACTACACTTCATCATCAGTTTGCTTACAGTATAGACAATTCTGTACACAATATTCAAATCTGAGAGACAGAATGCTGGTGGACATATTGATATATGGATTATGGAGAAACAACTAAGGTACACCAAAGATTATTGGATGGTTAGGTGAAGTTATCAAGTCGAACTCCAATTTGTCTTGATGTTTAAACAACAAAATTTGTAAAGACTTGGAACACTGCATGACTGATCCTAAAAGCTAGCGTAGAATAATCTACTCTCTGTACAAAATCCACCTTAGCCTTAGCATGAATGTGAAAGTTATTCTTCAAGGCCCACACCTTAACCATGATCATACTGGTAGCTCCACTGTCCAAAAAGGCCAACACAGGAACGGTAGGAGATCCAATTGCAATGGAAATCGCTAACAAAAGCAAATGGATGTTTTCAGGGTTTTTTGAAGGTTCCAAAGACATGATCTGGGGAAGTGATGCATCATCCATACCTTCCTTCCTCACAAAGTATGGGCTTATTCGATTCCTACTGCCTTCTTGGGTCTAATGTGGCACATATAAATTTATTTATGAAGCAGGGCTAAATAGGTTTGTTCCACCCAAGGTCCTTTAGCAGCCAAATGTTGAAGCATGTTACATAGGACAACACATCTAGTGCGCCCTGTTGTATCTCAAAGAATGCTTCATCCACAGAACTCTCCAAATCTGGTCTTTCAAACATGTAAGGAAAGGCCAACAGAAAGGCAGAATAATTATCCTAACCTGAAGCAGCGGCAGTCACCAGGGTTACCCAAGCCAAAGCTCTTCCAAATAAACAATGGATCAGATATCCCACCTTCGTTCTATCTGGAGAAAAATGGGTAGGCCGGAAGGCAAAACAAACAGTCAAAGAGTGCAAACATTTTTTCAATTGGTTTGGATCTTTGTTGTAACTGCTAGATCACATTTTCATTGCACAAATAATCTAACTGTGCAGACTGTTGTTGTGCAGTATTCTGCATTGTTTGAGTTGGACCCATTTTTAACAAGCAACATTGGTGTCACAATCTGCCAAAAGCAGAGGGAACTGAGAATGCCTTGGGTTTGAAAGTTCTTGTTGTGGAGATAGCGTGATCTCTTGTGGGAGCCATCTTGCCAACCAGTAATGTGGAACTTAATGCTCGAATATGCCATCTAAAGAAACACCATCAAGGATGAAAAAGTCGATGGCAGAAAAAATCTCCAAAGAATTGCAGAGAACAATAGCACAACAAGTACACGGAGGAAGGCAAGCAAAGAAGGAGAACACCAGGATAAGGAATCAGACTAACACTGGAGACCTTTGGAACGCACTAAGTGATGTTCTAGCAGGCTTAACTGTATTGCGACCTGGAAAAGGAACTAGAAACTACAGGAAGTAATTTCTCCATGTTCCTTTGGGATAACCTCATTCAAAGTAGGAGGAATGAGAAGGGAGGGGCTAACCTCATTCAAAGTAAGAGGAATTAGAGGGGGCCGACGACCATGGGGACAGGACTCCGTAAGAGACTAAAAAGTAAAAAACAAAATCCCTCTGGGAACTCAATCAGTCTCAACTCATTATCTTCAGCCATTCATTCTAGCATTTACCACCATAGTATCATACATCCTTAAATAGTGACCCCAAAACTAGACAATTCAAATTTTGCACAAATTGTTGAATTGTTTCAATCTTTAATGTCATTATATTACATCTCAGGCAACAGATAAAATATGCATACAACTTCAATTAAAAAGACATTCACCAGAGTTCATACACAATAAAAAGAATTACAAAAATAGGGAGACCACACAAGACTATTACATCTGTCTTTTTAATTTGCTAACCCATATGAATCAACAATTAAAGATACATGATTGTGCTTAAAATTAACATCTATTGTAGCCTTGTGTTCCTCCGATTTCGCCCAACATGAGCATCAACGCGTTTTAGTGGTTAACACAAATTTTGACCACTTTCTTCAGGACAAAAAGATAACTCCCATATATAGAAGCCTAGTATTAGAATGTACCTACATAAAAAATATATATATACAAGTCCCACAATTATCCTTCACATGATAATTACAATATTCTTTTAACAATAACAATTAATTGTCTAAAAGCAATCTTTAATCGGCATAACCCTAATATGAAAACTCAATAAAGAAGTCTCAGGGTCTCTCACCTAGGGATGGATGGAATAAATGAGTGACCCTGAGACGTTCTTATCGATTTTATAGATTTTTTGTATTAGGGTTATGCTGATTAAAGACAGCTTTTAGACAATGGATTGCGTGATGGCTTCTTTCACAATCCACACTCTTACTTGTGAATTGCCTAGGTTATTGCACACAAGAAGTTAAGAGAATATGGGTCCAGCACAAAAAAAAACTTCACAGTGACCAAGGTAGCAGCACAAAACAGCCAAAAACTGCAAGACCTGTGTAAACTCACACACAAACCCCACCATACTGAGAATGTTGTGTAATTGTAGCACAGCAACAACCCCACCTCATACAATTCAAATGTTACTATTTGCTGAAAAATATTGTATTGTATTGTAATTGCATTTATATAGCGCTTACTACCCCATACGAGGCATCAAATAGCTTTTTCGCCGAGTAGCACGCTACTCCGGGACCCATAGAGGATTAGTGTTGAATTAGTATAGTGAAACATGCAAGTACATTGTAAGTGGTGGGTAGGTTAGTCATTTATTTGGATTTGGAATGATAGCAGAAGGATAGAGAAGGACAAAGGTTTGTATTTATATAGTGCTTGTTGACGCACGCTATCAGGAAGCCTACAAAGGATTAGTGGTGAATTAATATGGTGAAATATGAAGTAATTTCAGTGGTGGATATTAGTCAGGTACTTGGAGTGAAAAGGATAGCGGAGGGATAAAAGGGGATGAAAAATTTGCATTCATATAGCACTTGTTATCCCTGATGGGTGTTGAATCACTTTTCTGGCGAGTAGCACGCCACTCCGGAACCCATAAAGGATTACTGTTGAAAATTAGTATAGTAAAAAAAAATATGATGTAATTTGAGAACTGAACATGTTAGTCTGTTAATTTCGATTGAAAAGGATAGTGGAGGGATAAAAGAGTGAAAGATTTTTTTTTTAGGTCTTAGCAATAGGAGGAGGCTTTTGGATGAGTAAAAATGAGTTTTGGAGGGGAGGACTCAGAGGACCGAGTTTAGAAAGGCTTGTTTTAGGGGATCGGTATAGTAAAAGAGGTGTCAGATGATGCAAGGAGGGGTAGAGGAGGAGAGAGTTTAGAAAGGGTTATATTGGCAATCATAGTAGTGGTATGGGGTTTGGGATAAATGAGAGAGTGGATGTAGAGGATATATTGATAGATGTATAGGATGAGAGATAGGGTAATGCATTGGAAGGAGTAGTAGAAGAAGTTTGAGATGAGTCAGAAGGTTGGGCTAGAAGATCTATTGAGCGAAGTATAGGCTGAGAAATAGGGTAGTGCATTGGAAATGCTAAATTAGAAGAAAGTGATAAATATATAGATCCATAATTATATTGAAAGTATATAGACACATAAAGGAGGTAAGTATATGTAGATTAAAGATATTGATAGAGGCACAGGATGAGAAATAGGATAGTGCATTGGATATGCTTTTTCAGGAGAAAAGTAACAGACACACAGATCCAAGTACATGGAAGGTACATAGATGCACAATGGAAGTATATACATGTAGACCAAAGATGATTTTTATTTATTTATTATTATAATTTTGTCTCTCAACAACATAATTATTTTACATGTTTATACAAAGTAATACACAAAGATAGGTACATATCTATAGTGAAGAAAAAGAATGCTTGTATACAGAGAGATATGCTGTAAATTTCTGTTTGCGTATGGTGCTTATGTGGGGAAGAGCCAAATCTTGAGTAGTTTTCTGAAGATAAGAAGGTTGTCGGTGGACCTTATGTTGGGGGGTAAAGAGTTCCATAGTTTGGCTGCTTGAACAGAGAAGGGTGTGCCACCCATGGTTTTTTTCTTGTATGGTTGAATTTTGAGGCAATTTGCTCCTTTAGAGCGGAGGTTCCTTTGTTGAATGTGTTTTGTGATTTTATTCCTGATGAAGAGCGGTCCCATTCTATGTATTGCTTTGTGGGTGATACAAAGCAGCTTGAACGTGGATCTTCTGGCAACCGGTAACCAATGCAGGGCTTTCAAGGAAGGGGAGATGTGGTCTCGCAGTTTGATATGCAAGAGTAGTCTGGCAGCCGAGTTCTGAATCCATGGTAGTCTTTTCATGGTCGTTAACGGTGATCCGTGGTAGAGGCTATTGGCGTAATCGAGTTCAGACAGAACATGGGAGATGGTAGCTTGGACCTTGTGTGGAAATCCCAAATGAGGGAAAATTCGTCTCAGCGTTTTTATAGTAGCAAAGCTTGATCTTAATAGTTTATCCACTTGGGCATTCATCGACAGCTTGGAGTCCATGGTCATTCCGAGGTGTCTTACTTCCTTCGATACTTTAGGCAGTGATCCCAGTTCATCAGGCCATTCGGCAAGCGGTTTGTAATGTTTCCAATCTCTACACGTGAGTATTTCAGTTTTTAAAGCATTCAATTTGAGATGGCTCCAGGTTATCCACTGACCCACGGCTCTGAGACAGCTGAAAATGGGTGATTTTCCAATGTCTTTGGGGCATTCCAGTTGAAGGAGTATTTGCGTGTCATCTGCATATTTATAGCACGTGAGGTAAAATGTAGTGATCAGTGCTGGTAATGACTTCATGTAGATGTTGAAAAGCATGGGTGAGATGATAGAACCTTGAGGGACCCCTGCTTTTGTGGAGTATGGTTTGGATGAGAAAGGTGGGGTATGGATGACATTAGTTCTGTTTCGAAGGTAGGACGCTATCCAGTTTAAAGCAGTTCCCTCTATGCCGTCTTCATAGAGTCTTTGTTTCAGAGTGTCATGGTCAACTGTGTCAAAGGCAGCTGAGAGGTCCTAGAGGAGTAGCGCAGCAACCCTGTTGCGGTCAACTGTATTCTTTAGGTCATCCCAGATGGCAAGGAGGGCAGATTCAGTGCCTCTTCCCCGACGGAATCCTGTTTGGAAGTCTGAAAGATAGTCACCAGTACGTCAGAATGCAACCAATGAACTGCAACAATGGAGACTAGGATGAGGCACAAGGAATTCAGTGCAAAGGACCACTGAACTGATTAAGAACACATTTCTTCCAAGATGGCCACCTGTATGCATGCACCCGGCAGGTAAGGAACCATCATGCCAAGTGTAGACCCTATCGGAGCATTGGCCACTATCTAGCATCAGCCCAGTTAATAAGCACAGGAGAAATATGGGTGTGAGGGAGAGAATGGGGATTCCAGGTAGACACATTGTTGGTAATGGAAGCCAAAATTAAGCCAGAGGACACAAGGGGCAGGTTTTTATTTAAAATGTTATTCCTGCTTGTGGACGTGAGGGTCATTAAAGCAGTGTTGCTTCCTGCACATGATACAACAGACACATAATTTAATTATGAATAAAAAGGATTCCATGCTTCTTTGGGAGTTTGACGGTAAATCAGTAGTGCGGGCAGCCACTGTACTTATGCACTCACATGTGGGTGCTAATCAGCTGCAAGCGTCACTTGGGCACTTCCTGTCTGGACAACAAATCAACTGACAATAGACTGTTAACTGGATATGGACTGAAAAGAAGAAGACCAGATAAAAGACAAAACAAGAAAACAAGAAAGAAGAACATCAGCAGATGAGGGGTTACTGGAAGGTATCCACATGTGATATCCCCAGTTCATTACCGCGGTGTCTGCCACACCACCATACAATAGAATTATGGATGGTGCAAGTCATCCTCATGCTATCAGCTTCAAACCAGATGGATGGAATGGCCAAGAGGTCTCTGCTACTGCAGTACACTGGTGAAAAGGTTCAAAGATGTTTTCATCCTGCTGAATACAGGGACTGATAATTTTGACGCTGCAGTGGATGATGTCAAAGTGCACTTTGCCTCCCAATTAATGCTATCAAAATGTCCATGGTATCAGGCTAGGGAAAAACCACATGAATCGTTATGCGCCTTCAGTGCAATGTTACATAAAATGGTGAGCACATGGTCTGTTGTTGAGCCCGATGGAGAATTGAAGGCCTAGATCATAGCAAATTGTCACCCAGCAAAGCTCCAGCAGCAGACCATGACTAAAATTAGACAACATATTGGCCCCCAGGCGGCCTTTTGAGCTTTCTCGAGCTAGGGTAGCTCACACTGAGGCAGTGCATACCAATGTGTCCATCAAAGTAGAGCCCAACTAAAGGAAGAGCAGGAAATTATAATCCCTGCAATGGGCCAGATACGGAAGTAGGATATTGCATCATACCTCCTGTGTAAGGTGATTGGGTCATATGACACCCAGCAGCATCACAGAACAGCTGAGAAAACTGTTCCCAAGATTACTGGTGCCCACACCCAAGGCATACTGCTCATTTTTCACTTCCTGTTACATTTCTCATCCCGGGTAAGCACAGCTCATGTGCTCCACCACTTTTGGCAGTTCATTCTGAACAGTGGTCTGGGTGTTATATCTGGGCTTACACCACTAGTTTATCTGAGGGTTGGCACTACAAGGCTCACAGCCTGCACTCGCCCCATAGTATTCTTCATGTTTTCATTCCTTTTTCACCGTCCCAGATTTTACCCTAAATAGTATTCTTCATGTTTTCATTTCTTTTTCACCGTCCCCAATTTTACCCTAAAAACATTCCCTCTCTCTCATTTCTTCTTCAAAGTTTCGTCTTCTCTTTTGAACTCTGAATTTGTTTATTTTGGCTCTCACCCTTGTTAATTCTTTTTCTTTTTCAGTTCAAGAAAATTTTCATTTGGTATTAAAAAGGAAACAGCAAGGTGTCAACATAGAATACAGTAAAAGCATAAAACATCAAAAAACTGTGATAAATAAAGCAAGCATAAAATTGCGAGTAGTAACAAAAGCAAAATCTGGACAGAAGGATTCAAAGAAAGAGAAAAAAGTAGGAATAATAAATAGTGATCATAAAAGCATGGAAGTACCTGAAAGAAATTTAAAAGCAATACAGTGGAGAAAAGAAAAAATGGAATGCATTGAGCAATTAGGGAGGGTTAAGAACTTCTTGCTGTGAAGGCAGTAGATCAGACTTGCGAGCAGCACAAGAATCCAAATAAAGTGTGATAGGAAACCATAAGTCCATACGTTTTATAGCCATGTTAGCCGGGAAAACAAAGGCAGTATCTAGTCTATGATTGTGGCAAATGTTGAACCACCACGCCTTAAAAGAAATTTTGGAAAAGTCTTTCCAGTTTCCGTTATCTGCTGAAATGCAGCGGCCAACAGCAAGTCAACAATTTGAGGTTTCAGTTCAACATCATCCCAACAGGGGGAAAGGCTTCCTAAGAAAATGTTAACATTAGAAAAAGGAATGCATGTATGATATATTACATTAATTTGAGCCCAAACCTGTAACCAAAATTCATGAACAGAGGTACATGTAAATAACATGTGAAATAATGTTGCCTGCGGGGATGAGCAAGACCAGCATGTATGAGAGGTATTCGGAAAACGTTTATGAAGGGCAAAGGGTGTGTAAAGAAGTCTGTTATAAATGAAAAACAACGACTGCGTCAAAGTGGCTGCCCTCGATGATTTGCGGATTTTGTTCCATATCCTATCCCATACTGAGATTGGCCAAGAGGTGGAGAAATCCTGTTCCCAGCATTCCTCCACTTTGGATTTAGGCCTAATAGAATCAGTGGCGTGAAGATATGTGTAAATGGAAGAGGCCTTAGGAGTAGTGCGTAAAAAAGAATGAAATAAAGTGGTGGAATTAGGAGTAATGGGAGAGGAGGGTAGCCAAGATAGTCGAGTGTAGACTGCCATAACAGCTTCTTTGAGCAGGTGGTAGTTACGGGAGAAGGAGGCAGGTAAACCATAAAGGGAACAGAGAGTAGTAAAAGGTAAGAAAGAGGATTGAGAAAAAAGTTGGGAGATCCATAGCAGCCCCCTGTGATGCCACGTCTTCCAAAAGAAGGGTTTGTTGCGGATAAGGAGGGTGGTATTATGCCAAATAGTAGAAGAGAGAAAGTCAGCCAGCGTTAAGGGAGGAGGGTGGGCGGAAGAAAGGAGCAATTTAGCAGTGAATTTGTGAATGGGAGTAGATATGGAGGAGGGTTTGCGTAAGAAGGAAAGATATTCAGAAAAAGAGAAGGGCGAGAGAAGAAGGCGTTCGAATTTAGTCCAAAGAGGGCATCGACCACTGGGCTGTTGCAACCAGAAGGAAGCTTGTCGTAACAGAATCGCCCTATGATAAGCAGAAAAATCTGGGAAGTTAACTCCGCATCTGCTTTAGGCCGAATCAGTCGAGCAAGGGACATTCTGGGTTTTTTCTTATTCCAAAGAAAGGATGTCAAAATAGAGTTGATCTTTTTAAAAAATTTAGAGGGAATGGACACTGGAATATTAGAGATGGTGTAGAGGACTATGGGAGATAACATCATTTTAATAGTGTCAAGACGTCCCCACCAGGATAGATAAAGGGGGTGCCACTTGGAAGTTAAATCCACTAATTTTTGAGTGCATTTGGCTAAACAGAGGGAAACAGTGTCTGGAATGGAAGAAGTAATATGTAGGCCAAGGTATTTAATATGGGAGGATTTCCATGTAAATTGAGAGGCGGCAAAGTCAGGTTTAAATGTAAATTTTGTCAGGGGTAGGATCTCACATTTATCATTATTAAGTTTATAACCCGATATTTGAGAATAGTCATGCACTTCAGCAAGGAAAGCGGGAATTGAATCAGTGGGATTAGAAATAAAAAGAAGGATGTCATCTGCATAGGCAGCTAACTTAACCTGGGAACCTGAAATTTGAAAGCCCTGTATATTAGGATTTTGGCGAAGTTTGGAGAGGAAAGGTTCTAAAGCTAAATTAAATAGAAAAGGAGATAAGGGGCACCCTTGACGGACACCTCTTTTCAGGTCAAAAAAGGAGGAGATTTAACCATTGGCACAAACTGCTGCACGCGGGTTTGAATAAAATAAAGAAATCAAGGAGATAAATTTAGGACCAAAGCCAAACCATTGGAGTGTATGGAATAGATAAGGCCATTCAACCCCATCAAACGCCTTCTCAGCGTCCAGGGCGATAGCTGCGAGAGAATGGTGCGAGTGACGGGATTGAGTCAAAACATTAAATAATAATCTGGTGTTGTCAGTAATGAAACGACCCTTGACGAAGCCTGACTGTTCCTCGCCCAAAAGATCAGGGAGAAGAAGGTCAAGACGTGCCGCAAGAGACTTTGCAAATATTTTGTAATCAATGTTAACCAACGAAATTGGTCTATAATTTTTACAGTATTGAGGATCCTTCCCCTCCTTGGGTATCAGACAGATGTGTGCGTCAGAGAAGGAACCTGAGGAGGCACCTGAGGTAAGGAAAGCATCAATAAGGGAGTGCAATTTTGGAATGAGAAGCTTCGAAAAATGGAGGAAAAATTCAACAGTGAAGCCATCCGGGCCAGGTGCCTTATCCTTTTGGAGACTCTGAAGTGCTGTGAGTAATTCCTGTTGAGAAATGCTAAGCTCCAGGTGAGAGAGATCCAAGGGAAAATGAGATGGCTTCTGTATGGTGGAGAAAAAACGATCCAAAGACTGAGAGGAGGGCTGTGTTTCAGAAATATGTAAGGTGTGGTAAAAGGCAGAAAATTCAGCAAGAATATCTGCATCTTTATGTTTGAGAACAGACTGTGTGTCATAGATTGATTGAATATTTAACTTATTATGTTTTACTTTCAAGTAATTAGCTAAAATTTTCCCAGCCTTATTTTTGACTCCATAGAACTTTGCACTCGATTTCAGCAAATATAAAGACGCATCTTCTGTAGACTTCTTATTGAATTTCATTTTGGCATTAACCAGGGCTGTTAAACTGTCTTGCGAACGAGAAGTAAAATAAGAATGCTCCAATTTCTTAATATCTAGGAGAAGGTCTGTTGTAAATTTGTGGGCAGTTCTTCGTTTCTTTGCCATAAATCCAATTATGAAATCTCTTGCCGCAGCCTTTAAGGCATCCCAAATGGTGTGCTCGGGAATGGATGGAGTATCATTAAGCAAGAAAAATTCATCTGAAAATGCAGTGAAAGAAGCGGTGAACTTGAGATCTCGAAGGAGGGCGTTATTGAAGCGCCAACGTTTGGGTCCGACTGATTTGGGAAGAATGTCAAGTTGAACTAAAGTGAGGGCATGATCCGAAAGTAGAATCGGACCAATCTCTGCATGATTAAGGGTTTGGGCAATGTTGTGGGTAACAAAAATGTAATCAATTCGGGATTGGGAATGATGGCAATGAGAGTAAAAGGTGAATTCCTGCGTGTCTGGATTACACAACCGCCAGGCATCAGTGAGCTTGTGTTGAGAAATAGCTTGGGAGAAAAGTGTATGGGATTTGTTAGGAATAAAGTGGGCCTTAGAGTGTCCGTCCAAAAAGGGGTCAAGAGGCTGATTGCAGTCTCCCGCTAGGATAAAATTATCGTCAATAAATCTGGTGATATGGTGAGAGAAAGTATGCCAAAAGGTAGGATCACCAGTAGTAGGGGCATAGACATTCAAAAGTGAAATTGGAACATTCTTAATAGATAGTTTAACATATGCCCAACGACCAGAATCGTCTGATTCTTGAGCAAGCAATGAATGTGATAAATTCTTGTGACATAAAATAGCTACTCCATTACGTTTACCATCCCCCTGAGAATAATAAACATCACCCACCCAACCTCTCTTCAGGTTAACAGATTCTTCAGCAGACAAATGGGTTTCTTGCAAAAAAGCAACATCAACATTTAAACGGGCCAAATGCGATAAAATTCTCTGCCGTTTGATGGGAGAATTTATGCCCTTAACATTCCAAGTAACTATTTTTAACGACATATTAGAAGAGATGAAAATAAATGATCATAAAGGAAAGTAGCAAGATAAGAGTCCAGAAAAGAAAAAAAGCAGAAAAAATAGTCAAGAGTTAGGGAATCAAAAAGAGGGAACAAAATATAAGATTTAAAGCTGAGAGGAAGAGAGCGCAAGAAAGGTAACAGAAAGAGTATTGAAAATGCAAGAAAGAATAGATAAAAAGGAAGTAAGAGATCAAAAGACGAAGTCCAGAATGAATAAATAATAGAAATGAAAAGAAAAAAGAAGAAGAGGCCAGGAAAGAAGAGAAGGAAAGAGCATAAATGGAGAATGCAAATAAAAAATAAAAAAGTGATGATGAGAACCAATCGAGTAAGTAGATAAAGTGGAAGAGTACAAGTGATAAAAAAAAGGACCTGATAAAGGGAAAAACAGGAAAATTGATGGTGACTAGAAAAAAAAGACACCTTGAAACATAGGAGAGCCAGGTAAAAAACCAAGGTTAAGGACATGAGGGAAGTGACAGACAACGAGGGGAGGAAGGAAAACATACTTACGGAGGATGAAATTGGGGAGGGATGATCAAAAGGGAGAGGTGACGAGGAGAAAAAGCTGAGGGGGTAGCGCCAACTGGAGGAGGCAGGACAACCAATGCAAACGAACCGTCAAACCGGAGGGGAGACAACAGTAAACTGTAAAACCTGTAGGGGAGAAGACATAATATGAGAAACAACATGAGGAAAAAAAAAGAAAAAAATAGACAATGGGAAATGCTATAGGAAGAATTAAACATGAAACAGAAACATAAAAACAGAAGAGCAACATATGGAACTATGGGAGATCAAAGAAGAGCGAGAGGGAGTACATATATAAGGGGTACATCAGCAGAACGAGCAAAGATGACATCAACACTGAATGTGTTGATATATTAATCCACACCAAGTTATGAGAGTCCTGGAGGAAAAGCTGATGAGGAGCTGGAGAGATCCATATCCTGCGTGTGACATGCGTTCAGAAAGCTTCGAAGACGAACAGGATCCTCGTAGGTCGTCGTTTTGTTATTATAGGTGACTCTGAAAAGACAAGGGTGGAAAAGGCCATATCTAGCGCCAATAGAGCGAAGCTCCGGTCACATATCCAGGAAAGCTTTACGACGACTGGCTGTAGCTTTGGCGTAATCCTGCGCGAAGAAGAGGGTAGATCCTGACCACGTGAGGCAAGGGGAAGCACGGGCTGCTGAGAGGACCTTAAGAAGATTGGTGTATTCCAGGAAGTACATGATGACACCTCTTGGTTTTGGAGAAGCAGAAGCAGTAGAAGATATACGACCAAGCCTGTGCGCTCGCTGAATATTGAGCGTGGTACCTTCAGGTAGGTGCAGAAGCTTAGGCAGGAAAGATTTGAAGAAAGCAACAGGGTCATTCCCCTCACAATTCTCCACCAGGCCGTAGATTCGAAGATTGTTGCGACGATTACGATTTTCAAGCTCCTCAACTTGCTTCTGAAGAGAGGAGATCTGCGACTGCATATGTGTCACCTTGGAGGATGATTCCTGGAGGGAGGAGACGGTGTGCTCCACAGTCGTCACTCTTGCATCCATTTACGTCCAATTATCTGTAAGGATCTGCAGCTTGGAGTTAGTTTCCTCCATGAAAGGTCGTAGAGCGCGTATCTCCTCCAACAGTAATTCCATAGAGACCGCTGAGGTAGAGCCCGTCGGTGATGGAGGATCCTTTTTAAGACATTTTGTTGTAGTTTTCCCCAGAGGCTGGACAGGCCGTTCCGCACTAGACTGCGACATTTGGAGAGCAGTTTCCTGAGAGGCTTCCAAGCGTGCCAATGCAGAGAAGACTTTCGAGTTTTTGATGAAGACGCGCCGTGGAGGTTTGGAAACACGACCAATTGTACTGTTTTCCATATGATGAGAACCACCACTGAATAGGAAGCAAAGGAAAAATCCAACAGCCTGGATACAGTGCGCCTCAAATGCAGATAATAGTGTCTATGTGTCAAAGACAGTCACATAAAAAGGACACATTCCTGGGTCAAAAGGCCATTATGTGAAAAAAAAAAACAGCGCAGGATGAACATTATGGTGAAAGAGAAAAAGATGGCAAAGTTTAGAAAGCCGGGAGTCCAGTAGGTAAAGCACAGCATTCAATTAGGTGACAAATGACTGAAGTGAATGCCCATTGAGGTAAATGCACAATTGGCGCAAAAAGCTGAAGAAGTGGGTTGAAGCCCAAACAAAGGAAGTGCAGAAGAGGTATGGTATGCCTGTTAGTGAGGAGATATAGAGTCCTTCCGTAGGTGAGCTGTGTGTAGAAAGCTCATTAAATGCAAAATGGCCGCCAAAAGTGTAATATTTATAAAAAAGCTCGTGGGAGCAAGAATAATCAGGTCAGGAGCATTAAAGGGAGAGAAATAACGAAATTAGCTCACCACGAGCATTCTTGTAGGCACAAGGCATCTCAGCAAAGCAGCAGGCTCGGGAACCGATGGCGCGTCAGACGCGCGTTGTGCTGACAAAATGGCGGTCGCGGCCGACCGGGAGCCACGGCTACTCAGCAACTCGCTGAGAAAAAGGGGAAAATGCCGAGGTGCGCTCTAAAGGTAGCGCTGGCACACGTCCCTCATGTTGCAGTGCAGAAGCCGTCTCCCAAAATGCGGCCGGGTGAGGAGAAAGTAGACGAATCTCCCGTCCGGTGCGGAGCGCTCACATCAGAGCTGCCGTCCGCGCCGGGCGCTAAGCCACGCCCCGTTAATTCTTTTTCTTGCTTCCTCTCTCTTGCTTTTCTCTGTCTACTCCCTCCTTTCCTTGCTTTATCCGTTCCTTTCCCTGGCTGCTTCTAGCTAGCAACAGTTTTTGTGCCTCTATCCTACACTTTAAAGTACCCCTTTTTTGGGGACTGAGGCAGTGGTGGCTGGTGAAATTTGAAAGTGATGGGTCATTAACTTTGATGAGGAGAGGTGTTCAACTGCTGTAAAAAGTTGGGAAAATGATAGCTTCACTTTGCTTAAAAGCTCAAGGACTCGAGGAGAAGCTGTCCAGTGTAATGCCACATTGTGCGGAGTCCGAAGGGGCATCTTTCTCAGTCCTCCATCAGATTCTATAGGGGCACGCTGCCCAGGGTGCATTTAATTATATCTGGCAGTGCTTTGAACGTCTGCGGCAGGGGGTGTGGGTGTGTGGTGGGTTCATTTCGGACCCGCTTCTCTTCCAGAAGTTGGATTGATAAACACAGCTCTCCTAATGTATATCTAAAATAACCTGCAATCTTGCTATTCTTCTCAGCATCTACTTTCTGTCCTTCGTTTTTGACCAGTAGCTCCCTAGATATTTGGAACTGTCTGTAACATAAATCTGTAGTGAAGACCTGCTAGGCTGCCGCAAGCAATCTCTGTGATATGATACAATAAAATTCACAGATCCAGACAAAGCCTGGCCAGCAGTCTGTGCTGAGGCCTTTACTTTTACTCCAGGACAGATCTGTTGGTTCACCTGTACAGGTGCAGCACAATGGGCCCAGGTTAATGGTGACATAAGATGATCAGTATGTATGATGATAGATGTGGGTGATTAAAGCTCGAGACAGATGCCAGGCTCTGGCGCAGCTCAAAGTTCTCCTGGAACCTCAAGCCCAGAAAGAGCTGAGGTTTCACGTGGCTCCTGCCTGCCACACTTGTTCTACCTTTCTGCACAAAGTTAAAAACAAAGCATTAACATTTGAGGTATAAAGAACAGATAAATAGATATTTAGTGGCTGATGTGTACAACGTGAAACCAGAAAACCTGGGATTAATCCCGGCTTACCCGTCTAACCAAACTGCGTGATTTTAGGAATATAATTTATTTCACCAATCCCCCTTTTTTCCTCATTACCTCTCAATGAACCAATTGTGTGACTTATTAATAATGCTAGAGCTGCCACATGGTAAAGAAATTTGCAGTTTTTAATTATGAAAAGACTTCATCATATGTGATTATTTTTTATGCATGATTAAGTTGCCAAACACTTCCTGGGCTAGGCTTGGCTCTTGCAAGGGCTCTCAGAGTACATCCAGACTTCGGCTCTGGCCCAGCTCTTCCTCTTCATTTGCTTGCTCGCCCACCTTTATATGAGCATAGCAGTACGCTGTAAAATATATGTACAATCTTATATTTTTAATTAAGTGCATGTGGTTTGCATTAACCTTTCACTCCCCACCAATGCTCCAAAGGAGACATCTTTGTTTTCAGAAATAATTTTAAGCTGAACTTTCTGGCCCCTCAAAATGAAACAGCAGTCCTTGTGCAAGAAGTGCTCTTATGGGCCTCAAGGCCCCCTCACTTGGCCATAGTGCAGCAGTGTTAATTAGACTTACACCAACTGTTTAACACACTTGCTTTACTTTTGATTCTGTTACTCTTTATGTGGCAGCAGTGCAATGTTTGTGATGTGAGACCAGGGGGATCTGGGTATTCTGAACAGGATACAAGGGCAGACTTTCCCACCATATAAATTCATGCAAAAAATGGAGCATGAATCCCTGCGGTGAGCCCTGTGCCAATGATAGTGATAACAGGACACAGTGAGACTGAACCCAGCTCCACTAGCACTGCAATGCCATGTTACCTGCTGTTTTATCTGAATATCAGTCCAGTAACAGTAAGCGCATGTTTCCACCTGGGCCCCCACCCTTCCAGCCTCCCAGGGAAATGCCCGATGCCCGCTACGGCCAGTCCGGCCCTGCCCAGGCCGGTCCACACTAAACGCCTCAGCTGAGGTGACGAAAGGCAAAGAGTTCTTCCTCCGCAAAGTGCTCCCTCTTAAACACTACTTGAGCATAAAACAAACAAACAACCCGAAATTCGGAATGCCAGACTCCTCCTCCAGCCTGCTCCCTAACACTGAAAATGAAACCAGCAGTGGGTGCGAGGGGGAGAAGGCAGAGCCTTCGCCTAGGTGGTTACCACCCACTTTTCACTTGTGCTCACTGGGCCACAGCAGTCCACGCCCAAAGTACAACCTATTCACAACTGCTAAAACTTGCCTCACCCATCACTGTGATGTCACTGCCCTGGCGTGTAACTTGAGGGCGTAGTGACTTCCTCACCTGGACATGCACAGGGTTCCCCAGTCCTAACACTAATCCCTCAATCCAAAAAGACAACACAACCTATGCTGGTACATCACAAGCATCCGGTACCCTTTCTGCAAAAGAGCTTCGATTTTCTTCTCCTCCTCCCCCATTGTGAAAGAGCAACGCCCCTCACACTCTTAAGTACCAACCGCCACTGGGCCCTGAGACTTACTGTCAATTGGCTGTGCTGAATACTGTATTCCAATCACCTTCAATCTCATGTTGACCTGCCATTTGATTTGTTCAATTCTGCCCCTCACTTGATGTCCTTGGATCCTATTCACAGGGATACAATACATTTAACAGGCTTTCTGTCCCTTTCATAGAACCCTTTTATATCCGATTTTGATGAATTAGGCTTTCAGAAGAGATAATTGTATGGACTGGTTGAAGCATGAGCTTTGTCAAGATCCTGTGAAATGTGATATTCTGCACTCACATCCTAATAATGTCCCCGGTCATCAGACAGAGAGCCTTGGAACTTTCAATGTATTTTATAGACTCTGTGGCACTGAAGAGTTATAGCCCGTGAACATCCTACGATGTAATTAGTCTCACAAATTGTCCCAGTCACTGTCGTTATCTTTAGTTTCCTTTTTAGGTCTGACTTGACAGAGCAGCTGTCTGCAATGCGTATTGTTAACAATTCTCTTAAATATACATAGATTGGACGTTGGATCCACCCACAGGACTATTACTCTCTCACCTCACTCTAATAAAAGCCAAACAAATAGTGTTATATCATTCTGTGTTCCAGGAAGTGCTTCCATTTGGAATGCATGAGGTACTTTTTAACACCTGAAAAGTACACTCAACTGTTTTCCCTCAATCCTTTGGGCTTGCTTTATATGTTGGAGGTATGTATACTCCATTGCAACGGAGTATGCATCGCCAATATGAAGGTCCGCCCGCCAAATTCAAATGCGGATGGAGCTTTGGTTTGGCTATGGTGGTGACTAATGAGGGGTGAAACTCTGAAACCAGTCCAAGGATGCTTGTTTCCGGTCCAGGGAAGACATAGCTTCGCAGTTCAGGTTGGACTGTTCACATGAGGCGCAGGGTCAGACTGATTTGCATATGGCCATGTCTGAACTGGGGTGGCGGAGTGAGCTAAAGAATGGTGATGGATTAAACCCAGATCAGTTGACTGGGGGTGAGTGCGTGCAATGTTCAATACTCTGTCCATCATTCCCTTTGGTTTTACGGTGGTGACTACTCCGTCACCGCTATAGCCAAACTTCTCCAGCAGTCCAACAGAGTAACCACCATCAGAGAAATTGCGACATGTCTACCGGTCACATCAGAATGGGCGGACATGTAGTCATTTTTCATATTGTCTGACACCACCAGGCAAACCAAGGCTGTGAGGGACAGTAAAATGTAAATAATGCCTCCCCCCATGGGAGTTAACTCACAGGGCAAGGGGAGCATTACCTTTTTTAACTTTTCGAAAAGAAAATCCCGTTTTGGAATTTTCTTTTTCAAAATAAAAAAAGAATACTATTTGGTGCAGGGCTGAGTCGTCTTGGCACTGCCCTGCACCAAACAGCAATATACACTGACAGGTACCACCGTGACTGTGGTTCCTGCCAGTGTGTTATAAATGACCGCCAGCTTGGCGGTCATTTATAAATATGGCAGTCGGGAGGATGTATGACGTTACAACGCATGCTTTTACCACGCACGCCTTTACAACACGGTTTTTACATCGCAAACCTTTACAACGCATAGTGCTTTGGGGTGCTGGATAGTGAATAGTTTAATTTACTATTCCAACTCCAGTCCCCGTGGACACTAGGGAAGGTGTTGGATAGTAAATTAAACTCATACCCTATCCTAGAGCGCCCCCCAGCGCAATGCGTTGTAATGGTTTGCGTTGTAAAAGTTGCGTCGTAAAGGCATTGTGTTGTAAAAGTTGCGTTGTAAAAGATGTTTCTCCAGTCGGGACCTCCACCAGGGTTACGGAGGTATTTGCTCCGTTGTATATACGGAACGATGGCCTGATTGCCAATATATAAATGAGGCACTTTATCTCTTATACACATTGTATGCAGAAAGCAATCTTTTATTTTTACTTGTTTCCCCAGCATTAGCAACGCCAGTAAGGCAGGCTTTACTGTAATAAACAGCATTAAAAAGAATTTCTGTGAATACCTGTGTTTACAATCATTGGCACTTTAAAGTTACACCTATTGCCTTTGCTAATGTTTGTTCTTCATGTTCCACTACAAGTATTTGTGCACATTTCAGACTCTCCTAGCCATATCTTACATTTTGCAACAGTGACAAGAATATTTTGCAACACGGGGCTCGTTTGCTACAGTGACACTGCACAGTCCCCCACAGTGACGCTCACTGCCAATGGCCAAGTTCAGGGCTGTCATATTTCAGCTGCTTCATGACTCATTGTTTTGCTGTTGCTTGGTGCTGCAAACTTTTCCTGGAGTGGCATTCTTCACAGATCTGGAAAGTTTTTCAGTCGAAGCTGCTGGGCCATTTGTCCTTGACTTCATCTATGTTTCCTGACATTTCAGATTCAGACAGACCCTCGCGCATGGAAGTCACTGCGACCATTGAGGAAGAGTGATCACATTAGGCGGCACCCTGGACAGGCCAGTCACAGCAGACTGTCACGCTCATACAGCGATTAGTATACTGCTAGACCCTAAAGACCCTGCATGGGCCCCCAGGTCAGCCTTTTTGTTAAATGAACCCACCCCACAGGACTCATCCATTCTCCATCACTTAAACTGGGGGGAAATGTTCAACATAGACAGCAGCCGTACACATATGCATGCTCAGCTTTGCACATGGGAAGTGCGCCCAGCCTCAACATTCCAATGATAAAGAAAAGAGCTCTCACCATTGTCAGAGCTTACTTCCAAGACTTGGAGGAGGTAAATCGTCACCAGGTAGAGATGGTAAGGCGAGCTTCGAGCTCCCGTGGGCTGCTTCTCCTGCTTATCCATTCGTAGAAGATAAGTAGCACTCGATCACAGAAAGGTACACTTTGACAATGAGAGTACATTTCTAGCATCCTTTGTTCCCAGATTCAGAACCTCTCCATCAAAGAGGTATCAATCCCTCAGTCAGATCAAAGCATAACTAGAGTCTGGAGATGCAGATCTAAATGTTTGTACCCGAAAATCTGTCCAAAAAATCAATTTGTGCACTCCATAGCAATAAACTCTTCAGCATATCTAGGGCATAATTGTTCAATTTGAAGGTTTGGTGAGGATTTACTTGGCAATAATGTTGGAAGGCGTTGACCCCAGGGGTCAAGAGGACTCTCCTAGCCACCCGGGACCTCCTCTCCCACAGTTACTGCCGTGTCTTATCGAGGGGGAGTCCCCGCCGGGGAGGACTGATCGTACACACGGGCGACACACCACACTTACGAACGGACACCACACCGTGATTCTTTATGAAGTATGACTTTATCAAGATAAAAGTAAGGAGCAATACAAAGCGATCAAGGGATCGCGAAAGTCTTATAGCGAGGGGAACGGGGAAGCGGGACAGTCTTAGAGGGCCAGCTGGCACGCCACGTACCCTGCGCACAGTTCTCAATCCTCGAACTGGGGGGTACAGGGGCTGGCGATGGGACTGGCTGTCCTACTCACTTCAGTTTCAGGTGGTCGTTAGGGTAGCGTTGCTGGTCCAGCCGGACCAGAGTGTTCTTCAAGCCACGACGAGGTCAGCAGGGCTTGGTCAGGAGTACTTCGTCGTACTCGTAGGCAGGTGGAGCCGCAACAGCGTCCGCAGGGCTCTGGACGGTAACCAGTGTCTCTTATTCTTAAGAGTGGGCCGCGACGAGGTCAGCAGGGCTCCGGTGGTTCCGATCTTACTCTCGAGGGGGAGCCGCGTCAGCGTCAGCAGGGCTCCGTTGGTTCAGGTCTTATTCTTCTTCTTCGAGAGAGAGCCGCGACAGCGTCAGCAGGGCTCCGGTGGTTCAGTTCCGTAGGTTCGAGGTTGAGCCGCGACGACAGGCGAGTCGGGCGTGCCGGACGCGCATGCCTGGCTGCAGCCGGGGGCAGCCAGAGGCTGCCGAAAGGGAGGAAGGCGGCCGGCTGGCTGGGGTGGCCAAACATGGAGTCTGCCGGTCACGTGCATGGGTGCAGGCACGCGGTCTGGAGGTCGTTTCAGGTCCGATGTAGGAGTCTCGGGTATAGTTCTGGGTGGACGGAATTTAGTTCTGTCCGTTGCTCTGGGTGATGGGGGTCAGCGAGGGCCACGCCACGAGGCCGGGTCCAACAAATAACAACACTGATGTTGACTGGTTACACCCACACTACCCAGAGAAGCTTCTTGTGAGGTGAACACCAGTTAAAGGGCTAATTTTGGGAACTGCGAGCTGTAATCCGAGATTCCCAATCCACGTGGAATTTAGTTTGAAGCTTAACCTGAACTCAGCTCTCTCATCTCTGATGGTACAAAATATATAACCAGAAATGGGAGGACTGCTGGGTATGTTTTCTGTATGATGATGTTTCATTGTGGGTCTGATTATATATTTGCTTATCCTGGGTGAATGTAGAAAAGATGCACAGTGACAATTTGCCACTTGCCAGGACAATCTGATATAGCATGCTTGCGTCGTCCCACAATAGGTGCTGCCATGGTTGTGTCTTGACAAGAAAGTCTCTAGGACAATACAAAACACTGCTCTGAGTCACTTGTTACCTCATAAAAATCCAGGAGCCTGACAGTGATCTTTTTCAACTTTTTTAACCCCAAGTTTCTTGAGCTTCAGTGGTTGTACATATTTCTGAAGCGTTCTAATGCTGTTTTCCGGTTTTAGGTTTAAAGTATTTTATTGAAGCAGGGTAAGGAAGGAAACAACAAAGTACATGAACAAGAAAACCACAGGTGCCCCCACAATCAATGCGTACGGTACATTAGATACATCAAAGCAATTCTGTCGCCTCAGTGGGCACCATCCTGCATGGAAACACAGATTGCGGACCTGTGGTTGAAGACAAAAAAAAAAGGGGGGGGGAGGAAGGGAAGGAATGGAAAAAGGAAAAAGGGAAAAAGGGCGGGGAAACAATCCTGCTCCATTTCCTACCCAACCAACGACCCCCCAACTCCCACACCCCGTCCCACCCCCTGTACTGTGCCATCGATCACTCGCTCTCTCCTCGTAGCAACCCTTCGGTTGCCTCCGCTACCAGATGCCGGCTCCGAACAATCAAACAGGCGGGTCCGGCGGCGGTGTCAGCCGTAACAGTCTGAGATACCTAGGGCAGGAGATTTCTCTGAATTCAGAACACAACAGATTATGGAAAGGCGCCCACAGCTCCTCAAAGGCATCTACGTCCCCTGCCGCCACTAAGGACAGTTTCTCCATGCCAAGGACATGCCACAATCTGTGCAGCCAGCCGACAACAGTGGGGAGCGTGGTGGAGCGCCAGTGTATGAGTATGTTTTGTACAGCTGACCCCAAAGCTATCTCAATCTGTCTACCCCTTTTAGACCTGAGAGGGTACATCAATCCATTCGGCAATCCCAATAGGACGTAGACAGGGAACCGGGGCAGCTCTATCTCAAAACATTTGTCAACCTCATTGAGGACCTCCTCCCAGTAAGAAGCCAAAAGGGGACAGTCCCACAAGATATGAGTAAGCGTGCCATCCTGGCCACAGTTACACCAGCACATCCCCGGTATTGATCTATCCATCTCATGTAGTTTCTCAGGAGTGCGATACCAATAGGTTGAAATTTTTGTGAAGGTCTCCGTGAGCCCCGTGTGATAGGCAGAGTGGCGTGACCGGTAGGAGATGTGGTCCCATTCAGTATGACTCAGCACTCGACCAACCTCCCGCTCCCAGCGCTCCCTACCCGGGTTGTGGATGTGAAAGGGGGGGGGGCTGCAGCATCTTGTACAAATCGGAGATAAGCTTAGCGTCCGACGTGCGAGTGACTAGCCAGCGCTCGTACACCGTGATCCCCCGGTCTGCCGTCGCGCACACTTGAGGCTGTAGCGCCCAGTGGCGCGCCTGCATATACCGCATGCGCTCCGTCTCGGGGAGGCCATAATCCCGACGTAAGTCCTGGAAGGGGATGACACCCTCTGGGCCATATAGGTGATACAAAGTGCAACAGCGGGCCGCCCGCCAGCAATCGTAGGCGCCAGGCTCCGTTCCTTGGCCAAAGTCCGGATTGCCAATCAGCGGCATGAAGGGAGAGGGAAAGGTAGTGAGTTCATGCCTAGTGGCCACTGAGTCCCACACCCGAAGTGGGATCCGCGTCACAAAAGAGGCGTAAAGGTTAGGGGGCCGATGAGCCCGTCTCAGGAAAGGCACCTCCTGTAGCGTTCTGCCTGCTACCGCCTGGTCCTGAAACAGCCAGTGTTTATCCGACTCCCACCGGCTCCACTCCACCAAATAGCGCAGTTGGGCGGCCTGGAAATATTTCTGCAAGTCTGGTATCCCTAGTCCTCCAGATTCAGGCGCCAGCGTAGCTATGGTCCGTTTGATCCGAGGCCTACGGTCCTGCCACACAAAACGTGCAATGGCCGATTGAGTCTCCGCGAGCCATCCTGTGGGGGGCTGTAGCGGGAGCGCCCTAAACAGGTATAGTACCTGAGGTAGAAGGGTCATCTTCACTGCGGCCACCCTGCCCAGCAGCGATAACGTGCCCTTATCCCACCGGGCCAATTCCTCTCTGATTTTCGAACTCAAAGCCTTGTAATTGGCCGTAACCATCGCGGGAGTGAGGGTGCCAAAAGGATCCCCAGATACGGAATCCGGTCCCCCGACCAGCTCAAAGGGAAAAGCCTCTGCAAGTCAGCTCTGGTGGCGCTAGTCAGCGAAATATCGAGGGCAGCAGATTTCCCGAGGTTCACCTTGAAGCCCGCCACCGCGGCAAAGAGGTCCAGTTCCGCGATACATGCAGGCAGTGACCTCCGTGGGTCATCGAGCGTCAAAATGACGTCATCCGCATAGAGGCTAATCGCATGGTGAAACTCTCCCATCCTGACCCCTATGATATCGGGGTTCTGTCGGACCCTTTGTGCAAACGGCTCCATATAAAGAGCAAAGAGCAGAGGGGACAGTGGGCATCCCTGTCGCGTACCACGTTCTATAGGAAAGGGTCGGGAGCTGCCCCCATTCACCCGGACCACCGCGGACGGAAACCGGTAGCAGTTGAAGATCAGGTGCCGGAACTTCTCGCCGACCCCGAACTTGCTCAGGACCTTCTCTAGGTAGGGCCAATGAACCCTGTCAAAAGCCTTCTCCGCGTCTATGGAGAGGAGCATGCGTTCCCCGGGAATCCTGGAGGCCTTCTCAAGAATATGAGTCACCCTCTTCGTGTTGTCCACCGTCTGCCTGCCTGGCACAAAGCCGGCTTGATCTGAGTCGACCATGCCCGGGAGATGAAGTGCCAAACGTGCCGCCAGTATGCTAGTGAAAACCTTCAGGTCCGTGTTCAGTAGCGAGATAGGGCGGTAGGATCCACAGGCAGTCCGGTCCTTGCCCGGTTTCGGGATCACGGAGACCGTGGCCTGGAGAAATTCGGGGGGAATGGCACCCGGCTCCGAGAATGTATTGAAGAGGCGGGTCAACAGAGGCGCCAGCTCCTGACAGAAGGTCTTATAAAAAAGAGGGATGAAGCCATCCGGTCCCGGGGCCTTACCCGTCTTAAGCCGGGAGATCGCCGTAACCACCTCCTCGATACGAATCTCCCGTTCCAGATACTGGGCCTGATCCGGCGTCAACGATGGGAGCGGCACCGATTCCAGATAGTCCGCCTCCGCTCAGGCGGAGGGGGCCTCGCCAGTGTAGAGGTCAGCGTAGAAGTTATGGAAAACGTCCGCAATCTGCTCGTCCTCCGTGACTGACCCTCCGGCAGGAGTACCCAGCTCCTTCACTCGGTGCTGCTGATGTTGCACCCTAAGCTTGTTGGCTAAGAGCCGGCCACACCTGTCGCCACCGGTGTAATACTTGTGCTTCAGACGAAGCACCGCGTACTCCGCCCGGTCTGTGTCAAGAGCAGACAAGAGTTTCCTGGCGGCCTTCAGTTGCCTCCAGACTTTGGGGGCTCCCGTTCTGTGATGTACCTGTTCCAGCTCCCGCACCTGCCGGGTAAGCTCGTCCCTTTTGAGCTGGCGATCCTTGTTCTCCGCCGAGGAGATAGCTATAAATTCGCCCCGGAGCACAGCCTTCAGGGCAGCCCATTGCGTCGCGCGGGAGGTATCGTCGTTGTCGTTTACGCGCTGGAAGTCCGTAATGGCCGCGCGAATCTGCTGCACCGTCGAACGCCTGTGCAGTAGTGTGTCCCGGAGACGCCAGACCCCTCTCGGACGAGCCACCGGGGGTATACTGAAGGTACCCTCCACCGGCGCATGGTCGGAGAGAGAGAGGACCCCCATGTCGGCATTCGAGGCTAGTGCGAGCATCGGGCCTGTCACTAGTAGATGATCCAGTCTCGCGTAGGACTTGTGTGCATGAGAGAAATAGGAGTACGCGCGGGTCGCGGGGTGGAGGCGGCGCCACATGTTGTGCAAGTCAAGCTCCTCCAGTCGGGTACGAACTGAGCCCGAAAGCTCTCCCAACTGGTGGCGCCGTTGCACAGACCTGTCCAGAGTCGCATCAAAGACCAAATTCAAATCTCCCCCTAGCACTATGTGCCTATCAGAGGTGGATGCCACGTCTTCCAATGCCCTGTGCAAAAATTGGTCTTGATGGTCATTGGGGCCGTATATAGAGCCTACAGTCATCACCAAGCCCCCCACCTTGATCCTATATGCCAGAAGTCTCCCTTTCTGTTCCGCTACCTTTTGCAAGACCTCCCCCCTGAACCCCCTAGAGAACAGAAGTGCCACCCCTGCCGTTTTAGAAGCGCTGGAGGAAAAGAGCTGTGTGGGGAACTTGGGGGTACGCATTCTGGGGCAATCCTTGGCCAGCAGATGGGTTTCCTGCAGTAGGCAGATGTCGGCCTGAGAGTTCTCCAACAGAGGCAGGACGGCCCGCCTTTTAACCGGGTTATTCAGCCCTTTCACATTCAGAGTAACAACTTTCAGAGACATCAAGGAGGGGAACCCCAGAAACGCACATGAAGGTGGACAAGGCCCAGCAGGCGAAACACAGAGGCCACATCAAGAAACCTCAGCACACAGCGTAAGCAAACATCCCTACGGCACAGTACAGTCCCCAAACCCCAAACCCCCCCAACTAAGTGGACCCCTCCCTTCCCCCAGAACTTCGCACACCCAGCTCCACACTGCTCCCAACTCCCAGCCCCCCAGCAAACACCCCAACTCGAAACATTCCCCTGCAACTCCCATTCCCACCCCCCGCTTCTCAAGCCATTCAAAGAAGTCATTGTCCCAGTCCGGTCCTTATCGGACAAGGCCGTGGAAAGTCGATCTAGTGGACGTCCAGCCACCACCACCAGCACCAGCATTCCCATCCCTCCCTACCCCTAGAACCCCCGCACCTGCAATGATGAAAGGCTAATGTAGACTCCCCCCGGAGTAAGTTCAGGCCGTCAAGGCCACATCACTGTTCGCTGTTGCTCTGGAGGCCTCCTGGATGGCGCTCGACATGTCCGCCCGAATCGTGGGCGAGTCAGGCCGCTCCGGTGGCGGGGAGCGCCTCTCCCCGGTCTGCCGCCAACCATCTCGAGTGCTTCGCCTGCGGCGCGGCGCCGGGGTGTCTGTATCCGAAGCCGTGATACCCAATACTGCGCAGACATCCTGAAGGGACCGGAGCTGGTGCAATGTCCCGTTCCACCGGAAGATCAAGCGGAAGGGGTGCCCCCAAGAGTACTGCGTTTCATGCTCCCGGAGGAAGTCCGTGGCAATTTTAAAAGATTTCCTCTTCTGCAGTGTGACCGTGGATAAGTCCTGATAGAGGGCCACCGGGTGGTCTCTGAAGCGGAAAGGCTGCTGCCTCCGCGCCTCGCGGAGGATCCGCTCCTTCAGGGGGAAGTCAGGTAGAAAAGCCAGAATGTCCGGGGGGGGGCGCCGTGGCTCTGCGAGGGCGGCCCACCCTGTGCGCCCTGTCGATACGGACTTGAAAGTCCTCTGACTCCCCCAAAATTGCACGGAAGAGGGCCTCCAGGTAGGCGGTCACGTTTCCACCCTCCTCGCTGGACGGGACGCCCCGGACCCTGATATTGTTCCGCCTGGACCGATTTTCGAGGTCTTCGGCGTGGGCCTGCAGCTCAATCTGTTGCTCCCGCAGCCGCAGGACCTCCTGCTGCAGGTGGGTGATCTCTTCATCTCTGGAATGACCAGCCTCCTCCACAGTGTTGACTCGCTCCCCCAGGGAGTCCACCTCTCTCCGGACCTCCGGGACCTCTCCGGCCACCTCTTGCTTCAAAGTCTGAAAATCCTCCCTCAAGGAGCTGAACAGCGACTCCAGGAACGATCGAGTCACCGGGGGCTCTCTGCCTTCAGCGCCTCTGGAAGGGGCCGGGGAGCTCGGGCGGCTTGGCTCCCCCCGCTGCGCAGGGCACCGCGTCCCAACATGTCCGGCACAGTTCGGTCGCCTCTCCTTTGACCCCTGGCATTCGACATCTTGGCGGGGCGGGAGTCACCGATGGCCGCAGTTTAGCGAAGAGGCTCCTAGGGTCAGGGCAGCTAGTCGTCGGTCAGGAAGCACCGCTACGCAGAGGCCCCGATCAAGGCTGGGCGGCCGGTCCGAGGTTCCCAAAATGGCCGCCCATTACAGTCAATGGGCCAACGCCCAGGGAACGAGGCCTACCTCCGTCACGGGTCCAGTTGTGATACACACAGTCGAAGGGCAGGCCCCGCAGGGCGAGAGGCAACCAGGACCGGCTCGCCTGGACGTACAAATAATCCGGAGGCGCGACACTACTCCGCCAGGGTCGGGCCGGAGCAGCCGCGCGAAGCAAGCGTTCTCGAGCCCCGGACTTGCGTAGTAGTCGTAGGCCGGCTACGCCTCCGTCGCCTTTCTCCGTTCGGCTCCGCTCCGCCGGCGAAGTCCTCCTCGGCACCCACTCGGCCGCTGCAGCGCAGGCACTCCGGCAGGCCACTCGCAGTCGCTGGATCACTCCGTCGAGACCCCAAGCCTGAAGGTCTCGCGGCCCTCGGGCTGCACACAAGCCGATCAGCGGGCACCGCCTCAGCCGATCCCGGGTGGAATCACCACCGTGGCGGGACACCTGGGGCTCGCCGACTGCTCCGCACCACCACGGGGGTCACCAGGCGCGGTTACTGCTCGATCCGGGGGGGAATCAGCAGATGCAAGCGGTGCAGGGTTTCAGGGGCTCGGGAGCTCTCGGCAAGTGCGTCCTCTCAGCCCGCCATCTTGGCCACGCCCCCTGTTTTCCGGTTTTAAACCAACATGGTTTCTGGTTCTGTGAAAGGACCCAAAATTGTGACCTTATTCATTGAGCACATTGCTTCTTTTTCTCTGTTACAATTTGACGGACACTGGACCTGTGAGGAGGAAAGGTGCACTCCCAAGATTTATTAGCTCCTACCATAAGCAACACAATTCTCATCCTAAAGAAGGTAGCCGGAAGGCTAGTATTTATATGGCAAGGTGTTTTCTTGGAGAACATACCAACCTCTCACACCTAGAGCCACCAGTGACCTGGCCGACCTGACTTCTCTGTATAGCTTGCCACCATCATACCTTTCAAGATGGCTTCCTATCTCATGATGGCGGCGGTCAGCCATTAGTGCCAGCAAGTTTGAATTGTTCTTTGATCTCCATAGCCATATTTTGTTGATATAATGTGTACATCAGTAGGAATTGTATTTAGGCTTTTTGTGACACAAGATGAAGTTAGACGCGCCGCTTTGCATTCTAGTGGATTCAGCAAAACTCTTGAGGAGCGCTCTATGAGCTGATTGGTCAAGATCCGCTCATAGGCTTGTCTTTATCCAACTTAGGAGAAAAGACTTGAAGTTGCTTAAAAGTTTTGATTGGTGGGGGACTGTGGAGGAGGGTTTGTCAGACTGTCCTTACCTAAAAGAACTTTTGTGAGTACGTCATTGGGGGGGTGAAAACATTGTTTGGGGGGTTTCCTGCTGGCTGTGCTGTGACCAGGATCATTGACATTTCTCATGACTCCTGTTTCCTTGGACGGCTCTTGCTGCAAGAGATTGTGTTTCGCTGCATGAGTGTGCCTCGACTCCATGCAGGGGTTTGGATGGGTGTGCTCTGTCGGCTGGAGCCTTAGCCCACCACAGAAACAGTACTTTCTGCTTGAGCCTCCTCAAGCAAGCCGCGTGTCTTGAGTTCATCTACAGTTCACTATGCCAATCGGTTGGAAATCTGGGAGTCCTGCTCCATCGGGCTCTGATCGCAAGAAAGGGACATTGTCCAGATTTCTTTTTTTTGTATCTTCTGTACATTCTAGACACCCTGCCCACCACAACCCATGGCTGCCTACTTCCCTCCGGTACAGACCCAGCCTGTGCTGGTTCTTCTCAAGGCCCCCTCACCAGCCGTGCTTTCTTGGGCACTGTACCCCTGGGGTTCCATCCATTCTGCTCTGCCCAGTCAGGGAGAGAAGGTCCAATCCACCTCATGGTCACTACAAGACTGCCCATTCTTCACAGTTTCCTTCCAGACTGCCTTACCTTATTGACCCTCATGACTGAAGTGCTCTTATGGCTGCAGAACATGTTCAAAATGCTGGTATCATTCGATTTGATGCTCTTCCCAGAGTGAAATCAGCTGTTATCCTGACCCTCTTGTCCTGTCTCTAAATCGAATCATATTTTGGCGTCATCCCAGGTGAGTATACATCTGCTTCACTACTATCAAGAGCACCAACACATCAAAGTGGTTGAGGGAATAATGCTCATTAAAGAGGAAAATGGACACGGCCTGGAGCTGCATATTTGTCGCCAGCAAATCTTCTTATATTGTTTACAGTTTCATGTAACTTATTTTCATTCATGCTTTTGCATGGAAGTGGGGAAAGAATACAAGCCTTTGTTTTCCTTTCCCATTCTCTCTCCCACACTTTCTTTAGCACCCTCTCTCCTTCCTACTGACTCTTTCTTTCTCCCTCCCCCTCTTTCTCTTTCTCTCTCACGCTGCCTTACTTTCTCTCGTCCATTCTCTCATATCCTTCACCCTTCCTCTCACTCTCTCTCTTTTCTTTTTCTTTATCACACTCTGTCTCTTTCTCTATTTCCTCCCTTTCTCTTCCTGTCCCTCTACCCTCTTATTTTCCCGTCCTCACTATTTCTCTCTCCCCCACAATTCTCTCTCTCTCTCTCTCTCTCTCTCTCTCTCTCTCTCTCTCTCTCTCTCTCTCTCTCTCCCACACACTCACTTACATTATTTCTATCTCTCTTACCTTTTTCTCTCTCATTCTCTCTTCCCCTCCCTCCCACTTTCTTTCTCTCTGTCTCTTCATCACCCCCTTACCGTCTCACTCTCCTCTTCTTATCCCGTACCCTCTTCTTCTCTCTCGCCCACTTTCTTTCTCTCTCTTTGGCCGGCATCATGTCTGGCTTGCTGTTGGAGGCAGATTGCTAAGATCCTATTTCATTTTTGTACACACACTTTTCATTAATCACCCAGATGTTCCCTCGTGAGAAGGCTGTCCTAAAGGACAGGATCCACAAAAAACACCTACTATTGGTCAAAAGCCTGGGGGTCGCGATAATGCGAGTGTATGTTGCAGAAGGGAATTTCAAAAGAAGTATCTGACCCGGAGTAATGGATTTAAAATCACTCTCAGCCTATGTGCCCTGGTGTTTGTGAGGACATATATCTCCCAAGGAGCCAAGAAATCCGCATTTCTGACAGTTCACAATTACCATATAGATCCAAGCCATACATACCACTGTGGAAGCCTCAGTGGTTGAATAAAGAGGGAGAATTAGAAGTGTCAGCAGAAATGTCTCAGGAGGCATAGGAACCTTCAATTATTAAAGTTTGGTAAATAAATATTAACTAACATGACAAAATAACTTGCATGGAGTTTAGAAAATGTCTTGCTTTTATAAAGAGTTTTATATCGCATTTCTGCCATTTCTACGCACTCCAATACCAGGTGCCAGTATGACCCAACTACTGGTACTCCGTATCCGTTATAGCAACTGTGGCAAAAATGTGAACGCCATTTTGTAAGATTCACATGTTCTGTTTCACATCAGTGCATCAACATCAGTGTATCATGCGTCCATATTGGATAGGGAAATCCACAAATGACATTATTAAGGCTTTGTTCCTCCCAACAGCCCCACTGTCTTGCAATAGGTATGTCAAGAAAGTATGTTAAAAAACAATCCCTTTCTATATATTAGGATAGTTAATGTGTAACAAGTGGGCAAGAGTTCAGTAGCACAACAACTGTACAATCATATGCTTTGGCCTCAAAATACCAATTGTATAAGTTTAATTAGGCGTGGATCACTTCCACACACAACAGGCCATATGACATAGCCTTATACATGGTAATGCCCTTTTTTCTTTCACAAGACAGAGAGGGGGGGCCAAGGAGCAATTAAAGGCCCAGTGTCCAAGCTCCTCATATCTACATTCGTTATCAATAGCGGGGTACAAAAAGTCACCCACGCATAGGGGGTGCAAATAGTCACCCGTGCACAAAAGATAAAAAGGAAAAGGAGAAAAAAGGCATCCTAGGTAGATATGACCCAATAGTGAAGAGGAAAAACCACTTGTTGTCCTCTATTGCCCTCACACACCCCGAGGAGTGTCATGCTTCATCCTCGGGCGGTTGCTCCTCGTAGGGCCGGCGCTGCAATCCCCTACGGGTCCCCCTTAGGGGGACCCGTAGGAGAAGGGAGAGGCATAACAAGACACCAGATACAAGGGTTTCTATGTGTCATGGCTTGCTGCAGGTGATCGCCCCCAAACCATTCACTTCTGGTCCTTTGCATTTTTGGCCATCCCTTCCACCCCTTGCTTTGGGCATTGCCAACAAGGACATGTGCTCTCCAGATGTGACCCCACCTCACCATGACGATCATAGCCAATCCTAACTTCATGCTGCCGCCCTGGGAGCTGTGACAGTATGCCCCATCTGAGTGGCAGGCTACGGTTGGTTTGAGAACTCACTGCAGGATTCAAAGATCTACAAAAGTATTCGAGGATCCGGCTGCCTGTAAAAGTGAAACCCAGGCTGTGGCCAGGAGCTTGGCTTTCCTTACTGTTGATGAGTGGAACTCTGTTTGGACTCTGCTCTTCGCCTGTTTTTCTCTGATGAGATTCTGCTCTTCATCTGTGTTCTGGCTTTAAAACTGAAACAATCTCAAAGCCAGACGCCTGGTTCATCTTCTCAGAAGTTCATTTCAAAGAATTTCCTTGCATTCTTGGAACTTTTCTAGGAATTTCCTTGCATTCTTTGAACTCTCCAACCCCTTCCAACGCTGTCTTCAGGAACCCCAGAACAGTAACTAACTGGCTAGAGTTGCATTTATTTGTTTGTATTGTGAAACTACTGCCGGAATCTTGAACGGCCCCTCTCACCTATGTCCTGGGACTCTGCATCACCTTCCTATGCTGCAAGAGCTGCCCCTTTGTTTCTATTCGAGGGCTCAAGGGATGGAGCTCTAGCAACTATGTACAGCACATGGTAATAGGACCATTCTCACGTTTCTTGGCTCAGGCAACATAAAGGTACTGTGCCATTGATTTGTTGAGTGTTTACTATTATGTGCCTGTTGCTTCAGTGATTCTTTGGTCCTTTTTCAGTTTCTATTGAAAGTTACATTAGGAAACTTGCCCTTTTTGCAGAGCAGATTGTTTGCCTTTTGCAGGACCCTAATATTTTGCTGGCTGTAGAACATTGTGCACTTTAACCCCCGGCACACCCACACACACACCCTACCCCTTCGGCTAACCAGTGATAAGATGCCTGTACTCCCTTTTTAACATTATGAAATTGGCATACCCCTAATTGGCATATTTAACTTAATTATAAGTCAGTAGTATATGGAACAAAGTGCACCTGGGCCTGTAAGTTAAATACCCTGAGTGATCTTCAGCTCCCATGGTGCCTCCCACTACAGTGATAGTGCAAAACACGACTACAGGCCTAGCATTTGTAGCCTGGCTGTTGCAGTTTTAAACAGCAAATTCAAACTGTCATACATCCCTTTTTACGGGTTAAAGCCTCCTTTTTAAATATTTGTAAGCCACCATGATGTAGGCCTTATTTCCCATAAGACAAAGTGCATTGTATTTAAAAGTCAGACATGTAGGAGTTTAATGGTAAACATGTCATTATAGTGAAAAAGCTCCAAAAGCTATTTTCACTGTAGTAAGGCTGGCTGTTCCACAGGAAAAGTCTGGGTTACATTATTACATTTAATAATGCAAATGTTGATTATGAAACACCTAGAAAAATAGTTAAACAACTATTGTAATAGTTATTCGAAATTAATTTCAATGAGGAAATCAGATATTTGATGAACATAAAGAAAAAGGTACTTTTTTTCAAAAAGTCCCCAAACTGGATTTTAGTGTTTGATGTGGGAGGACACGACGATTACCACAGTGCACTCACTACACCTACCACGAGCCCTCAGATCCCAGGCTTTCTGTGGCCAAAGATTTCCTTCATCTTGAAAATGCCCAAAGTGGGTAGGGTCGGCCCCAGGAATGTTTGCCCAGTTTGATAGGGCGTGCCAGGCATAAACGAGGCATCTCCAGGCACCCACTTCAGAATACTCCTAAACATGTTTCCATTGTTTTGAGGTGCATGTGTTCCGGTTCAGGGAGTACGTGCCTCAGCAGTTCAGACTCGACTGTTCCTATTGGAGCAGGATCAAGACTGATTTGCATATGACTGGGTCCTAACTGTAGTGGTGTGGTGGGTGGAAAACGATGGACTGGGATGAGGTCCCAAGAGATTAAAAGTGGCTGAGATTAATTCAATCGTTCCATCCATCCCCTTGCTGTTGTTGCAGTTGACACCCTAAGTACAATGGGTAAGCTTAGACGTGGGTGCTATGCACGCTGTGCCTCTGGGACCAAACTAAACCTGACTGATCAGCCCTAATTAGGGTAAACCCGGTTTTGGGTTGCTTATGTTCCGGTTCTGAAAGAACATAGTTGGCAATTCGGGCTGGACTGTATCTACTAGAGCAGGATCAAGACTGATTTGCATAAGGTTGGGTCCAAACTGAGATGGCATGGTGGACGAAAAACTATTAACTTGGATGTGGGCTGAGGGACTGCCAGCCGTTGATATTAATTCAAGCATTTCATCCATCACTTTGATTTTCTTGCAGTTGAATCCCTCAGTAAGACTGGTATGCCCAGATGTGAGTCTCATGCTTGCTGTGCCACTGGAACCAAGCTAGGCACAACTGATGAGCCCTACTCAAGGTACGACACATGTCTTGGGTTGTTTGTGTTCCAGTTCAGGAAGGACCTGGTGTGGCAGACCGGGCTGGGCTGTTCCTATTGGAGTAGGGTCAAGACTGGTTTGCATATAACTGGGTGTAAACTGAGGTGGTCTGGTGGGTGAAAACCGATGGAATGGGATTCAACCTGAGGGACTGCCTTTGGCTGAGACATTATTCAGGCATTCCATCCATCACCTTGTTGTTGTTGCAGTTAACTACCTAAGTGTAACGAGTATGCCTAGATATGAGTCTCGTGCTCACTGTGCCATTGTAACGCAGCTATACCAAACTGATGAGCCCTGATCAGGGCAAAAAGAGTCTTGGATTGCTTGTGTTCTCGTTCAGGGAGGACCCGGCTTGGCAGTTTGGGCTGGACTGTATCTATTGGAGCAGGAGCAAGAGTATTTACTTACATTTGCTGGTTCCATACTGAGTTGGCATAGAGGCTGAAAAACGATGGACGGGGATGCAGCCTTGGGTAATTGCCAGTGAGTGAGATTAATTCAAGCATTCTATCCATCACCTTGACTGTCAATGGCATTTTATGCTTCTTGGCCTATTCCTACCTAAAACTTAAAAAAAAAAATCATAGCTCTGGTCGCACATATTGGCTTTTTGCATTGTGGTGTCATTTTGTTTATTGAATTTCACTTTGTTATTCTAAATTGGTTTGGGATTTTTGTTTTGAATGTTGACTTATTACTGTTTTGGTACTGCATAAATACGTTACTCATTGCCGTAAATTAAGCCTGTATGCTCTGTGCCATAGCAACCACAATTTTGAGCTCCGGTTCAGTTAGTGAAATTAAGTGTACACTCTGACAAGTAATGTGATTATTCCTTGTGGTGGGTAATCACTCGCTTCAATTAATAATCCATTTTCTTACAGATACCATTCAAGTGACATCTATGGAAAAAAATGAACTTTCATGCAATTGAAATCGATGTAAGAGTAGAGATTAATAGTAGTCTACCAGCTGATTTAGCCACGTGTGGGGTTATGTTCAAACGGCTGAAGATCTTTTCTTCGCTATCCACGTTTTCTTGGGTTACCGTAGATGCTAGTATTTAACCTCTACCAGACTAATTGGCCTGTTTAAACTTGACTAAAAAATGTGACCCATCACAATCTACACAGACAGTTTACTAGGAGGCATTTTCATGAAGAACATACCTTTGCTATGCAACAGAACGAATTTATTCTGAATCACTAAAAGTAAAGACGAAATTTCTGCGATCATCCTATTCCCCCACCTGAAGGGTCCGAGTTTTCTCGTCTTTTCCAAATAGACTTTGTATCCCTTCTGGACTTTGGATCTCCATTCAACTGCTCAACCCACCTTTCCCAAGATTCCATCAGGAGTGGTCGGCACAGGTAAGAGCGGTGGCGCGGACAGGGGCAGGCGAGGCATTTGTGGCGAGTGCAAGGTAAGTGGTTTTATCTCTTTTTTATTTAATTTTACCTATCCCATCGTCTGTCAACACCCCCGCACTCCCCCTGGCCCAGTCCGGCCACACCTGGATTCTATATGGTACGCCAAATGCAATAAGGTCTCTCGGGGTGCATGCCATCTTCAAAGACTCGTGGAATTTACAATTGAAGGCACAGAATTAGTTGAAGTCTTGGGCTACTTAGACAATGTAATAGTGTTTGGAATAGCCCCAGAAGAACTTGAGCAGAGTTTTGTGAAATTCTCGATTGATACAGAGAGGAAGAATTCAACCTAGATGAATAGCAAATCTGTTGGACAAGCCTGACATACATTGACCACAGTGCCTCTGATTATGGAATTGAGATTGATTATGTGGGAGCTGAGGTTACAAGTCCTGGCTTGTCCTGCCGAGCTGAATGAACGAAATAGTTTCCGAAGGATTTCTAAATGCTTCTAAAGCATTGCAGCCATTGGAGTAAGCCAACAGAAGCTTTTATAATGCAGAAAGAAAAGACTTAATCTAGAATTTAGAATCCCTAACTTTCAATGAGGAGAAACTGAAACATTTTATGACTAAGGATAGGGTTCGCTGTGATGAGGACAGCAACCCACAAGCATACATATTCATGATATCCAACTTAGATACTACAGGACACACCTCTTACTTATTTCCCTAGTGTCCCAAATGCAAACCTCGCTTGATAATTAACATTATCACAACAATATAAGAATCACAACATTCCACTTCTGTATGTATACGCTGTCTCCATTAATCACATGTGAAATCCATATTATGCTAAATCTCATTTAATCTCATTTATTAAAACATATTCTATCGGCTGAATAATGTGTTTACTGAATTTCATACGTGGACATAATGCCTGTACAACAAGCTAAAGTTTTCTATGAAAATCACCAAGTAAAGTACAGTTTTTCAAAAAATAATCTGATGCAATGTTAATCACTAGACTATGCCCGGTAGGCCACCTCCACCCATTTCCATTGGTGCTAAATGTTTTACTGTATGTCACACTTGCCTTATGTGCTGTCTATTGCCCTTATTTAGGGTTCGATTCCGATTCGGGAAAAAACGCTCTGAATAGCCGTTCGGAGCGTTTTTACCGTACAAATCGTACCCTGCAACGTCCCCCGTACGTACGATGAAGTACGATGCGTACCAGGAGCTGGACTCCATATGAATCGTACAGACAGTGTACAAATCAAATCCCCGTACGAATCTCCCTCGGACGGGACATCTGTACGGTTCGCGGCTGCTTTTTCCGACCCGGCAAGTACGATTCGTGTCGGGTATGCACCGCACGACCCTTTTTCTATGGGAGCTGAAAACAGCCGTAAAAGCAGAGTTCGCCCCCAAACAGGTACGGAACGCCCCCCCCGGGTATGGTGTGTATACCCCATGATCTTGGGGTGTATGCACTGTACCCTGCGATCTTGGAGTGTACGCACCATACCCCATGTTCGCTGGGTGTACGGTGCGTACACCCTGCGATCGCAGGGTATGGTGTGTACACCCCAAGATCGCAGGGGTACGCACCGTACCCCTGCTATCATGGGGTGTACGCACCGTACGTTGTGTAAGTGATTGTGTACTTTTCCGTACGAATCACCCTTACCTGACGTGGACCGTACGAATTGTGTCCTCATACCCTGGTCCGGATCGTACTCGTTGGGTCGAACAGCATGTGTACGAGTCGTACGGTTCACTGTTTCAGCCTTGCAATACGTATGGATCGCGACGATTCGGACGGATTGACGGAATACGCATCGTACTACGCGACTCGGACGGACGGGTACGAATCGTAAGGCGATAGCTCCGGATGGAAATCGTACGACGTTTTTTTTCCAGGATCGGAATCGGCCCCTTAATGTCCACGGCTGAGCTTATATTCCAGCTATTGGCATGTTTTCTGTTCAACAATACATAAGTTCTCCAGGGATAAATATGGCTCCAACAATCACACCACACTTGTTTTGTATTTTTAGCCTAGTCATCTTGAAGTGCAACTTCGGAGTTAGAGCAAATATTCAATTGTATGAACATCTAGATTAATTAATAAGCTCGCATTGATTTGAAAGGTGAAGTGAACTATGAAAATGTTCTGGCTCCCTAGTACGATAATTAGGTTTCCTCATCAAAAATGGCTTTGTGCTAGAGGCACTGTACCACACTAGTGACATCTGGAGTTATATGTAAATACGAGATCCCAGAAAGTCCTTTTCCAATCATCAGAATTCGTACAACTATTGCCACAGGAGGTTAATGCGTCACCATACTGAACTCTTTGTTATTGAGTTCGAATTTGTGCCTCTGTAATTTCACACGAGATTTCCCTATTTTTTTCTCCAGAGGAGTCACATATTCATTATAATAAGCTGCAAATAATTTCAAAATCATTGGGCATCTTAAATTTAATGATCACTAATTTTCATCAGAGAAGCTGAAACATACATAGAATCAGTACGAATCAGATTCAAATTATTCATTATAATATATGTTCACCATGAACATAGGTTCATATTGCCCTAAACCACTGCTGTCCTCACATCCGTTGAGTTATTGCTCGTTGTTCACGCCACAGGTGGTTTGTCGATTCATCAGCTTACAATACTTCACTCCAGTACTGCCTGTGAGGGTGACGTTCTAGCCGCTTAATTTTTAGGTCTCGGCCTGACGTGAGCAGCGCATGCGCTGCTCTCGTCATACAAGGGCTTCTTGGAATCAATACAGATTCCGAAGCTCTTGGAGGCGGAGTTGAAGCCCCGCCCATCTTATTCATTCTCTGGCATCATCCTCCATGTAACACGCAGGCTCACGACTGAAAAGGAGGCTTCTTAGTCCCTCATTGTTACCACTCTGTCCAATTTAGGCCCCGCCCACCGGAATTGGATCTCTCACTTGCGGCATTACACACTGTCCTTTATTAGCTGCCATGAACTATATTTTTCGCACACCGCTCTGTATGTCCTCTACGGCTTCCTGTCCAGCTGCTCCTTGTCCGCCTGTACTAGCGTCGCTAGTACGTCAACAGTGCTTTCACGTGCCAATGACTAAACTCTGTGACAAAATCAACCTAGCGATAAAAGGCTGCCTCTTTGATACTGTATTTTGTGCTTTCAGTTTGGTTTAGGCCCTGTGTTGATGATTGTTTTGTTGCAGGAAAGAAAACATTAAAGTGGCAGACGTGGGACATTGGCTTACAGTGTCTGGAGTATACTTTTCGTTGACAGGTCTAGGTATATGTTTGCACGAGCGCATGCATGTATTGTAGATTACTAGAAGGGGAGAGCTAAGATAATGTTTTTTTTTTTTGTTTTTTTTTAAAACCTCTATTGTACCTTCATATTGTTACACAGCATGCCGCCTACAACCCCGAGGGGCCGGCCGCTAAATGAAAGAGGAAAATCGTAATGACAGCCTTGTGGAATTAAAGTCCATGTGTTGAAAAAGTCATTGTAGTGAAAGGCTTGCCACAGGAATGAATGAAGGGCGCTAGCACACTTTTCATACAGAGTAGATGAGGTTTTCATTTTCTATTTTTTGAAAATAACAAATGGGAACAAAAGAACATCGGGAAATCACAGTGCGATCATTGACAATGTACATTGCAGGATAGTTATAGGAGTAGCCCTAGGACAGGATAAAGCGCCGTGTTATCTAGGAATCAACGTGGGGTGTGAAGAGATTACCACCCCCTCACTGCCCTCCCGAAGGACCCCCCCCCCCGCAATCAATCCCCCTCATTCCATCCCCTCATCATCATCCGAGTCTAGCGGATCATCCTCTGGCAGTGGATCGCAGATGTCGCCCCGGTATACGTTCCATGGGGACCAGACCTTGTTCCACTTGCCAGGACAGGCCCGACTTAAGTACACCGCCCTTTCAGTTACCATCGTTCTATCCATGTTCATGCACCACTGTGATGTTGTCGGAAGGTCTGCCACCCTCCAACGCTGCGCAATGTCCCGCTTCGCCACCATCATTCCCAGTGTCACCCAAAGGCGGCCATACAGTGACAGGTCCGTCGGTTCCCATACATTGAGGAGGCACCGCCGTGGCTCCGGAAGGACCGAGACCTCCAGCATCTGGGATATAGTACGCAAGACTTGGCGCCAGTAGTTTTGTATGCGTGGGCAGTCCCAGAACGTGTGAAAGAAGGTACCCTCATCCCCACAGCCACGCAAGCAAAAGGGGTGTGGAGTTCTGTGGATGCGGTGTAGCAGTGTCCTCGTGTAGTATACTCTGTGAAGGACCTTGAGCTGGACCAGCCTCATCCTGGCCGATATGCCCGCTTCTTTGGGGGAAGCTAGAGCCTCATTCCACTCGTACTCATCTAGGGCGCCTACCTCCCGCTCCCATCTGTCCTTGAGGGGTGTCAGAGGATCTGGTGAGTTATTTAGGAGCTTACGGTATGTCAGGGAAGTTGCTCTCTCCACCATGAAGTCGGTCAGGAGGCGATCCTCCAGCGGGGAGGACTCAGGGAGAGTCGATCCAGCAGGGATGGCAGAGAGCAGGGCATGGCGGATCGGCACGTATCGATATGACTCGTGCGGTCCGAGGTCATATATTTCTCTCAGGCGGGCGAATGAAATAACATCTCCCTGCTCCCACATATCCCCCACTGTGGAGATGCCGATGGAGTCCCAACGGGAAAACCCCTTACTGGTCCTTAAATTGCCCAAAGCGCGCGTGTCCCAGAGCGGGGTGAGCTTAGTAAGCGTACCTTTCCATCCTAACGCAGCAGTCGCTGCGTGCCAGGTGTCTACAGTGAGTTTAGTGGGGCCTATGAGCAGTCTCAGCTTCCTCCGATCGTAAAGCAGGGCAAGTATGTTATTGGTGCCCAACTGTGCCCTGTCCGCTTGGAATGCTGGGTCAGACTGCGGAGCATGTAGCCATTGGTTGATGGGCCTGAGTTGTGCTGCCCAGTAGTATAAATGCAAGTTAGGAAGTGCAATGCCTCCCTCATACCAGCCTCTGCAGAGTTTAGCTTGGGCTATGCGCGCAGGGCGATTGCCCCACAACAGCCCGGAAACCACCGCTGCGACCTTCCTGAAGTATCCCGCTGCCACCGGGAATGGTGTGTTATCCAGGATGTACAGAAAACGGGGCAGTGATTTCATTTTGTACAATGCAGCTTTCCCCAACATCGTTAACGGCAACCCTGCCCAGAAGCCTGCGTCCTGTTTGAGACGTTCCAGTGGTGGCATGAGGTTCAGTCTCTTGTGTTCAGAAGGGTCCCTCGTGATATGGATACCTAAGTATTTAAAGGAGGAGCCGGCCTGTCTCAGAGGGCAGTCTGGCCCGAGTGTCGGGGTGCTCCCTGCCAGCACATACAACTCCGACTTGTTCCAGTTAATGGTGTAGCCTGAAACCTCACCATGTTCGTCGCACAAGCGCAAAAGGGCCGGAACTCCACGCTCGGGATCTGTCAGATACACCAGCATGTCGTCGGCATAGAGGGACAAGCGGTCCTCCCATGCTTCCTTCCATTGAATTCCCTTGAGTAAGGGAGTATGTCTGATGCGAATAGCCAGAGGCTCCAGGGTAAGCGCAAAGAGCAGGGGAGATAGAGGGCAGCCCTGCCGGGTGCCACGGCCAAGCGGGAACGTGCGTGATATGTGGCCGTTCGCCACCACATGTGCCACTGGCGCTGTATAGAGTAGCTTTATCCATGATATGAAGTTTGGGCCGAAGCCCATGTGAGATAGGACTTCGAAGAGGTAGGTCCACTCCACCTGGTCAAAAGCCATCTTCGCGTCCAGGGCTAGTATGACTGCACTATCGCTAAGTTGGTCCGCCCTTGCCAGCACCCCGTGTACCCTTCTGAGATTAAGTGCAGTGTTTCTATGAGGCATGAACCCCGATTGATCTGGGTGGATAAGGTCAGACAGGTGAGGCAGTAGGCGGTTGGCCAGGAGCTTCGCTAAAATTTTACTTTCTGCATTTAGCAGAGAGATGGGGCGGTAGGATGAGCACTCCTCCGGAGGCTTGCCGGGCTTTGGTATAGCCACTATCGTGGCCGTCCGCTGATCCAGCGGGAGCTGTCCCTTTTCTCGACATTCTACGTACATCTTAAGTAAGTAGGGACAAAGGTCTTCAGTGCGTGCTTGGAACCACTCGACTGGAATGCCGTTCGGCCCAAGTGCCTTACCGGGTTTGAGCGCCCCTATGGCTAACCGAAGTTCGTCGGTGGTCAATGCCGCCTCCAGGTCGGCCACGGCCTCCGGTTGCAGCAATGGAATATCTATGTCGCTCAGCGCACACTGGGCCGCAATCACGGTCACCTCCCTTTCGGGAGTATACACCTTTTCGAAGTGGGACGCCAGCGCCTCCACCACCCGGTCGGGGTCAGTTAGCATTGTGCCATTTCCGTCCCTCACCTGCTGGATCCCCCTGGAGCTACCCCCTCTCTTATCAAGCCAGGCCAGCATCTTCCCTGCCTTGTCCCCTACATCGTACACCCGATTCTGTGTCTCAGTGATATGCCCCTGTACCGTGAGGCGTGCATGGTCTGTGTATAATTGCTGGTGAAGTGTAAGGGTGTGTGCCTTGTCGTCTGTGGGGTCAGCTTCGTGGGTGTTTGTGGCTTCGCGCAGTTGGAGCTCGAGAGCAGAGTGCTCAGCTGTTCGTTCCTTCCTATGCGCCGCTATCGAGCCTATAGCCTGTCCCCGCAATACTGTTTTATAGGCCTCCCAGAGAATCTCGGCAGAAGCCGCAGTCGGTTCGTTTTCAATGAAGTACTGCTCCGTGGCCTTCTGAAGAGCCCTCCTGATTTTCGGGACTTTAAGGTAAGAGGCCTGAATGGGGTATATGCGGCGACGGGTCTGTGTCCGGGAGGTAATGGTGAGGGTCAATGGTGAGTGGTCGGAGATGCCTCGAGGGTGTATGCCTACCTCGTCCACTGGTTGTATCCCGTCCCCCAACGCTAAGAAGTAATCAATGCGGGATAGACTGTTGTGGACTGTGGAATGAAACGTGTATTGTTTGATCAGGGGGTGAACATGGCGCCAAACATCTATCAGTCCCAGTGCCTCTAAGAACCGCCGAAACCGGGAGGGTCCCCCCGGCAAAGCAGCCACCGGAAACCTGTCGAGCTGCGGGTCTGCAGCTGCATTGAAGTCCCCACCCAAGAGTATGTCTCCGTCCGAGAGGGACAGCAAGAAGTCGCCCAGGGCTGGAAGCATCACCGAGTGTAGGGAAGGCGGGATATACACTGAGACCACCGTTAACGGGCGACCGTCCCACTGCCCCACTACCGCCGCAAAGCACCCCTGATTGTCGGATTTAGTGCTAAGTGTAATGAAATGGGAGGAGTTTTTGATCAGTATACCTGTGCCCCGTGAACCAGTGGAAAATTCGGAGTGTACAAGCATTCTATACCCCCTCCTGTCCAGGGCCTTGGTAGCTCCACCCACCAAATGGGTCTCCTGCATGAGTACTAAGTCTGGTTTATAGCGCTTTACTTCAGACAGGACTAGGCCGCGTTTCACCTTATCACCTAGGCCCCGCACATTCCAGGAAAGAAGCCGGAGGGCGGAGCCACTAGTCTGCGCCCCATCCACCCTCACGGCATTGAGTCATTCATCCGCCATCACCAATCATCAAACACATAATATGTCCAGAAAGAATCATCCGCACCTGCAATAGTACAATTCTAGTCAAAGCACACTGTACAGTTCTTGATCGACTTTGTGAATTTCCCATGAAAAAGAACCAACCCCCCCCATCCCTTCCCACCCTGCCTCCCTGCTAAACGGACCTTCAACTGCCCGCCACCCCAACTCAGCAGAGCGCTTATCCCATTCCAAAAACAGAGTACTTGCGCGTCAGGGGAGAGTGTCCCCCAAAGCAGGCGGTCCCTTTGCCGCCCTCGGGATGTCCAGGCCAGCGTCCAAGAACGACGAGATAGAGCAATCCTTATGGGAGAAAGTCAGAGTCCAACCAATCCATCGCCTATGAGTCTCATTCGCCCCCGGCAGCCCCAGATCGATCTTGTGATGGCGATGCACTCGCACTCCTCCTAGCCGAAGTCTGCGAGCCGGGCCGGCTGTCGTTTTCGGGCCTGTTGCGTCGACGGCTAGACGTGTGGTCCACCGTGTGCCATCCCTCCAGCCAGTCTCTTGCTGTCTCCGGAGAGTGAAAAAACCAGACCTTCTTGTCGGCCACCACTCGTAGCCGGGCCGGGAACAGCATGGAGTACGGCAATTCCTGTTCGCGGAGCGTCTTCTTCACCTCCAGGAAAGTTCTCCTCCTACGCGTGACCTCCGCTGTGTAATCCGGGTAGAAGGAGATGCGTGAGTTTTGAATCTGAATAGGTGGTGCCACCCTGGCTGCTTGGAGAATCGTGTCCCGATCTCTGAAGTTAAAAAGTCTTGCCAGGATGGGACGCGGGGCAGCCCCCGGTTTAGGTGTCCCACCGGGTACCCTATGGGCTCGCTCTACAGTAAAGAAGTTGGAGAGCCCCTTAGGGGCCAGCTTGTTCTTGATTAGATCTTCCACGTACAGGTCCATGGCCCCTTTCGTCTCGGATCCCGGGACCCCCAAAATGCGGAAGTTTTTTCGCCTGGAGCGCCCCTCGTGATCATCCAGCTTTTCTTTCAGGAGTTTATTGTCAGCCTGCAACTTTTCCATAGCCACCTGTAGATCTGAGACGTCTTCCACGAGTGATTTGGCTACCACCTCCACTTGCTTCACTCTCTCGCCCATCTTTTGGAGGTCGGCTCGTATGAGGGTCACCTCGGTAGCAGTCGAGCCCACCGTCGCCTGAACCTGCTCTAGGGCGCGTAGGACATCATCCAAAGTAGCCTTTTTAGCCCCGTCACTGTCCGCACCTTTGCCCAGGGACTTGCGCTGCTCAGGCTGGGAAAGTGCCTGGTTATCGTAGGCGAATTTACCGAGTTTCGCCTGAGCGGCGGTTTGTCGGGGTCCTTTCCCCGCCATTTTGGCTCGACGGCGGGGCACTCTCGGTGATAGGGGAAGCAGGCCGTCCACGGCCAGCGGTGCCGAGGCGTCTGAACGGAGAGCTCAGCTAGGCACAGTTCGGTGACCGCTGCTGACGTTTTAGTCCCTTCGGCGGCGGGTCTGTCTCAGCTCATGCTGGCCAGCGCAAGATGGCGGCTATCACGCAGTAATTTTCAAACTTCAGCCGCGGCCGATTGCCGCTGCAAGGCACTGCCCCGCCTCGTCACCGGAAAGTTAGAGTTGGAGGTTGAGTGTTCAAAAGGGACCCGCCGGTCCGGAGGTTCGTTGGTGTCGAACTATGTACTTCCTGTCGGCCGCGCCGAAGAGGGTCCACTTCCGCTCGGATGGAGCTTGGCCAGACAACCGCGGCTGCACTCGTGCCACCAGGCCGCACTTTGGTGGAGGACAAAGTAGGTCTTTCCTCCTCTTTCCGGGGCTTGAAAGCTCCCAAATTTCTCCTGCGACCGTCGTTCGGTCACCGCACCCAGGACACCCCTTCTGGGACGAGTATTGAGCGGATAGGCATGCGGATTGTTGCGGGAAGCCGCCTTGCTACGGGAGCCTCTCTAGGTTGCTGCCGCCATCATCGGCTGCTAGCCACGCCCCCCAAGATAATGTTTTTTATAGTCTCTGGAAAAACACCATTGATATGGTTATAATTATTTATTTGTTTTTACCCAAAAACTAGCTCTAGTACAACCATCGGTTAAAGTGATACAAATAAGTTCAGAAGAACCAACATTTGTCATTGAGCCAGTCTCTCAACCATAGTTTGCTGGGCCTCCCCAAGTGTCACCTTTTCATCCCCGCCCTTGTCCGCCATCTTGTCAGTGTTTGTTTGCCGTTAGAGTCAACATGATACTAACGACTGTGAAATTGTCACAATACCTCATGCTTATTTTATTTAAATAAAGTCATCATTAAGGATTATCTTCAGGAGTTCAGAGGCATGAGGGGCAGCATATTCTCACACAGGAACTCTCACTACAAGATTTTTCAAATACAGATGTAAAAGAACTTGACACCTCAGTGTTACTAGTCTAAGACACTTGTACAGACACAAAGAAAGGCATTCAGTGACCTACGTAAGCTGATCAGTGGTCTCCAGGAGCGGAAGAATGTTTTGAAATAGAGCACACCTTTTAACAGAGAAGATGCTTGGGTGGGGTATTAACATTTTTAAACATAAAACATGCCTATTAGTATGATAACAGGTTACAGAATCCTATCAGCAGCCCCTTTGAGGCTCCATAGACTGGGGTGGGCACACATTTCAGCAAAGTCTGTCTGGCTGGACGCTGTATTATTTTTGCAGGCGATAAAAGAGGAAGGCCTCTCTTGCCACATTTCAAGAGAGAAGGCTACGTTTATTGCCATCCGGGCTAGGGCTAACCGGGCCTTTCTTGACGGTTCAGTGACTAAATATCGAGAGACATAATATAGAATGCCCAAAATATCGACTCCAAAATATCGAAGTACAGAATATAGAATCCCTATCCACAAACAGGTAAGTACTAAAATATCAAATCCAAAATATAGAATGCTAAAATATAGTTTACTAAAATATCAATTTTTTTAAATGTATTAAAAATAATATAAAAGTAATTAAATATTAAAAACAATTAAATTAAACATACTTAAAACAATGTAAAAAAAGCTTAAAATGTAAAAATAATGAATGTAATATAAAAAAAAGTAGAGATTTTGTTGGATTATGAGAGTGTAAAAATTACTATTCCCACTCCAGTGAGGGCAACAGTAGGGAAAGCATTGGATAGCGTAGGGGTAAAAATTACTCTTCCCACTTCAGTGAGTGCAACAGTAGGGAAAGAGTTGGATAGCGTAGGGGTAAAAATTACTATTCCCACTCCAGAGAGTGCAACAGTAGGGAAAGCGTTGGATAGCGGGAGGGTAAAAATTACCCTTCCCACTCCAGTGAGTGCAACAGTAGGGAAAACATTGGATAGCGTAGGGGTACAAATTACTATTCCCACTCCTGAGAGTGCAACAGTAGGGAAAGTAATGATTTAATATTAAAAGAAGATTAAATTATTTATCAATACCAATAAAAAAGTAATTGAAAATAATTACCAATTAATAAAAATGAAGGACCAATTAAATAATTAATTACAATTAATAAAAATGAATTACCTATAAATAAATAATTATCAATACATATAAATAAAAATAAATATTTACTTTATTACAACTAAATTACATCCCACCCTATTCCCCTAAAAAAACACAACCCGCTCCAAATAATAAATAATACAATTAACATAATTATCAATTAATCAATTAATAAAAATTAATTACCAATTAATCAAAATCAATTACCAATCAATAATTAATTATCAAGCAACTAATTATCAATACATATAAATAAAAATAAATATTATCTTTATTACAATGAAATTACTTCCCACCCTATTCCCCTATAAACCCACAACCTGCTCCAAATAAATAATACAATTAACATAATTATCAATTAATCAATTAATGAAAATGAATTGCCAATTAATAAAAATGAATTACCAATTAATAGAAATGAATAACCAATTAAAAAAATTCATTACCAATTAATAATTAATTCCTAATCAATTAATTATCAATACATATAAATAAAACGTAATATTGAATTTACTATAATTAAATTACTTCCCACCCTATTCCCCTATAAACCCACAACCCGCTACGGAATTAAATTACGCAAAAATTCAATTACATAACATTCATTACTTTAAAAAAATTAAATATGCATTACAAAATTAATAAATAATTTTAACACATATACTACCAAACATAACACAATTTTTTTTTATGGAAATCGATATTTTCAATTCGTTATTAAGAAAATCGATATTTCCTACCCCAAATTCGATATTCTGACTAACTATATTTTGGTAATTCGATATTCTGTCCTATCTATATTTTGGAGTCGATATTCTGTCCTGCCTATATTTTGGATTCTATATTTTAGTTGTTCACCTTTCTTGACACCCCAGAGCCTCTGCTTCTTGTGAGGGGTTGCCACTCTCTCCTTTTACAACCACAGTAATTTCATATTTTTCTCTTCGTGCGCACATTGCAACACTGACTATCGCGTCACCAACATGCAGAATTGGTGGGGAGCTGCTGGGGAGATTTATTGCCATGCACATTTGTCTGTGTCTTCATAATTGCTCTAAGGCTAGTTCTAAACTACAATAGGAGAGCAATTCCTCAAAAGCAGGAGTTGACATTTAATAAAAGTACAGGTTTTCCTTTCATGTTTTTAGAGAAGCTATGACATGCCAAAATGTTTGTGGCTGGCAAAGTGCACATGTCTGCAGCATTACCTGTGATCTCGAAGAGGGTTTGCTCTGTGATACCCAAGCTCTCACAGGGAAGTCTGTGTGTAGAGTCTGTGTTTCAGAACATTCTGTTGTATAGATTTTACAGTCCACATTGATGAGTGATATTGGGCGGTAGCTCTGCGGGTATTGGGGGTCCTTCCCTTCTTTGGGGATCACGATGATATTGGCTTCCGCCATGGAGTCCGTCATTCGACCTTCGCGGATGCAGTGGGTGAAGACTTCCACCAGGGTGGGTTTTAGTTGTTCTAGGAATTTCTTGTAGAACGCCGCTGTGTACCCATCGGGCCCTGGTGCTTTGTTTGCTTTGAGTGTTGTTATTGCTGTGTCTATCTCTGCGTCTGTGATGTCTCCTTCTAGAGTTTTCTTCTGGTTCGCTGTCAGTGTCGGAAGGGTAATTTTGCTTAGTAGTTCCGCCCCCCCGTCGGCGGCTAGGTTCTTGTCGGCACTGTACAGCTCCTGGTAGAACTGTTTGAAGACTTCTAGGATCCCTTTGTTGGTTGTTTGCGATTTGTTTGTTTTATCGGTTATCACCGCAATCGGGTGTTGCCTCTGTTTCGCTTTCAGGTATGACGCTAGCTCTTACCCTGCTTTGTTGGCGGAGCAGAGGTTTATGGCTTTGAATTTGTTGATCCATGTGCCCGCTCTTTCGCTCAGAATCTTGTTGAGCTCATACTTTTTCTTTGTTAGTGTTGTCAGTGTGTTCTTGTCGGTGAGGTTTGCGCAGTGCCCTTTTTCTAGGTCACCGATTTGTTCCTCTAGTTCGGCTATTTTCTCGTTCCTGCCCTTATTCATTCTGGCTTTGATGTTTAGAAGTTTGCCTCGGAGTGTGGCTTTTAGGGCGTCCCAAATGGTGCCCTTATTTACCTCAGAGTTGTCATTGAGTTCGAGGTATTCCTTTATGGCCTCCTCGATTTCCAAACAACACACAGTGCAGACCAGGCAGTAATGATAGCGCTGGATGCGGAGAAAGCCTTCGACAGAGTCTCCTGGCCATTCCTCGACCTATGTATGGAGAAATTTGGCCTAGGCACCAAATAGAGGGGCATGGTTATGGCACTGTATAACAGGCCGAGAATCAGGGTTGTAGTGAACGGCGGCACATCAGAGCCGCTAACTCTGGAAAGAGGAACAAGGCAGGGCTGACCTCTATCTCCAGGCCTGTTCCTGCTAGCGCTAGAGACGCTGCTAACAATGATAAAGGTAAACCCAGACATAGCAGGGGTCCAAATCAAGAGTAAGACAGTGAAACTGGCAGCGTACGCAGACGATGTGCTAATCACGATGAAAGAACCAACCACATCCATCGCGTTACTGATGAACTCCATAGAAGAGCATGCAAGAGCCTCAGGCTACAAACTAAACAGGGACAAATCAGAGTGTAAACCCATGAATGTGCACACAACAAAAGCGGTACTAGGAAACTCATGCCTAGCCTGGCAAACCAAACCCCTTAAGTACCTGGGCCTCCTCTTCGGTAGAGACCTCAAAGCAACCCTGGAGCATAACGAAGAAGCCACCCTAAAGAAAATAAAGGAGAGACTAGAGCTATGGTCCCCCAAATACATCAGCTAGTGGGGTAGGGTGGAGACAATAAAGATGATGGTGACACCAGCTATCAATTACACGCTTAGCATGCTGCCTCTAACAATGACAGATGATTTCCACAAGAAACTCGACAAACTGATAAACAGGTTCATATGGAAAGACAAGAAACCGAGAATCAGTCTACAGAAACTGAGGCTCAACAAAGGTCTCGGTGGACTGAATATTCTGAACTTTAAAAAACTTCCAAACTGCCTGCCTAGCTAAACAAGGAATCTTCTGGATTACCAACACGCAGGACTATGAACCTGAGTGGCTAAAACTCTAAAGGAATATCCTGGGGGGGGGCTAAACCCAATAGCAATACTCACAGCAAACAAACACCCTGCCATGCATGACCCCATCATCAAACACACCAAAATAGCCCTCCTAAAAGTAGACAAGCAAATGGGACAACGGATCGAAGGAACCAATTGGGAATCAATCTGGTTTAACACAAGATTACAATACAAAGGGAGAACGATGTGCAACGAAGCCTGGATCACCACCCCAGCGCAGCTGGAAAAAACCATACCCCACTCACTTTCTAGAACCTCAAACAGACTCACAATCTACCGGACATAGAACTCTACACGTTCCTCAAAATCAAAACAGCCATAACCAAGGCAAACCTAAACAAGGAAACGCCCACCCTCATACAATACATGAGCAACCTCAACAAGATTGGACACCAGACAGCGCAGATCTACAAACTCCTGAGCCCCAAAACATCTACACTGAATGCAAAAACAACAAACTCCTGGGAAACACTGTACACAAGACATCTCAGCAAGGAAGAAAAGGGTCGACTATGGAGGTCAGCCACAACAAATAAAATCACGCCACAACTCGCACAGACAAAATACTGGCTCTTACATAGAGCCTTCTGGACCCCTGTCAAACTTGAAAAAGCAGGCATAAGAGACAGCGACACATGCTGGAACTGCCACAGGGGGACAGGGAACCTAGAACACCTTACCTTCGAATGCCCTAAGGTCCGAACCTTCTGGGTGAAAGTGATCGATCTCATCAACACTGTCGTAGGGAGAAGTATACAACCAGGCTTCATAGGGCTAGCCACAGCATTCATGGCACCAGACTTAGAGAGCAAGGAAGAGAGAGACCTAGTAGACCTCCTACTTACCGCAGCAGTCAAAACCATATTAGCTAATTGGAAAGACACAGCCAAGGCAACATTCAAGAGTTGGATCAACTGGGTCACCTTTCTCAGAGGAGCCGACAACATCACTGGGAATTTCTTGCCCAGCCACAACGCTTAGAATGAGATGTGGGCGGCCCTAGATGCACACCTGGGGTCACACAGACCCCCATAAACCCTTAAACGCACAACCGACCAACGCACACCGCCAGCACGCAGCCAAGGCTAAGAGGGCGACACTAATGTATCGACGAACACCCCCTCCCTCTTCCTTTCTCTCTCTCCTTCTTTCACCCTCTCCGGGGGGCTTACAGAACCTACAGCCAAATCAGCCTATACTATGTATGCTCTATGTAACCATGTAACCATAAAGATGCCAAGAATTCCCTGCTGTAACCCCCCCCCGCATTACTACTGTACTGGAAAATCTTCTAAATAAAACATTTTGAAATAAAAAAAAGAACATTCTGTTGTGTTATGTTACCTGCTCCTCTGCATGTATGTGAGGCCTGTTAGCGTTCTGTGGGCCACACGGGGCAGGCATCGGTCGAACCCCCGACCCAGCAGGCCCTCATCCTGTGCCAAGGTGTGCGCCAAGGCCTGCCACAGACCGTGTGTGGTTTGGTAGGTGGTGGTGCCATGCTGTGGTTGGTGCTACGGCCAGAAGAAGCGGATGGGATTAGAGAAAGCAACACGGAAGGGGGGAGGGGAGCTCTTGTGGGAGACAGCTAAAAAAAGCATTGAAAACGCAATAGGTCTCGCCTTTGGTTAAGTTAAAGCCATTTGCTTTGCTAATGGTATTGTATAGCAAGGCAAATGGCTTTAACTTAATAAAAGATGAGACCTATTGCACTTTTTTTTTTTTTTTTTAAATTTTTAAGACCTTTATTGTGCATGTTGCAGAAAAACAAATACGGGCCCACAACCATCCGGCCGGCCACAACATTTATGAGCACAGGTGTCAACATTACGGCCTTCCGACGGCATCATGTGATACAACAACTATTAACAACAGTTACACTGGAAAGGACATGCCGCCAGGGAGAAGGAGCAGTGAGGTCAAATTTTAAAGTTTTTGATGAAATAAAAGCAATAAAGGATTGGTATAAAGAATATCCGAGTCCGTACATTGAGTCCACATGAGTAGGCAACAATAGAAATGGTATCAATTACGTAGAGCTCTTCGTCAAGGCGACAGAACAATAGGAAAGACAAGCGGACAGCAAAAGCCAAACTCGTGCCGCGCCCAGTGCCACCCACTCCCAACCATCCTCTGTCACAGACCCAGAAAAGAAAACAGTATAAGAAAGCGCAGGAAAAGAAGAGAAAAGGCCCATAGAAACTAATATGGAAACTATAATCTACCCCCCCACCCTGCACCAACGCGGAGGCTACGGCCTACCCCCCCCGACAATGTGCCTGTCGCCCCATAAAGAACCCGAAATATAGATCAAGCAAAGAAAGAAGAGAGAAAGAGAGAAAAAAAAAAAATAATAATAATAATGAAACGTTACCATGAAATATAGAGAGCGAGAAAAGGCCACCCTAATCTACAACCCTCAAAAAACCCTACAGGTGAAGCGGGAGGAGGAGCCAACCGAGCCATTCCCAGTTCCCCAGTCAGAAACACAGTCCCCATACCATTTACAAGCATTGAAAACCAGTTATTAATACAAAAGCAGCTAGGGAAAGACATTAGAACTTGTGCGACTTAAGCAAGATTGTACAACTTCCAATCCCGGTCCCACCCGCCCAGCAACCGACAGTACAAGGAGAACCTAGCCCTGACCCGACCTCGGACAGACCCAGGAAAGAAGCACATGAAGAAGGCCCGCCCCCACCAGGACAAAGAACCAACATGGCCGCACATCAAAGGAAAGTAACCCAGTAACACAAAATGGCCAGTGAACGTCACCAATAAATCCTGTCTTCGTCACAATTAAGTTCCATGGGCCATCGGGGAAACACAGGGCCTCCGGGGCACAGGGCAAAGGCAACAGTGGCAAGACCCGGGCGTGAGGCCGTAACACTGTTGCAGGCGGCATATCAACCAGTCCCGGAGACAAAGGATACAAAGTAACACAGGCAAATACTCTGGTCGGCCCATGGCAGGCGTCCATAGAGGCAGAGACAGTCACGACTGCACCGTCAGAAATGAAGGGCACTGCATCCCTCGTCGGATCGGCCGAAGATGAAGCCAGATTGGGCTTGCCCTCCACACTACGATCGCCGCGTAGATCGGATGCCATTGCGTCGAGACATTCACCCAGCGCTCTAAAGCCCGCATACATTTCCACACTGAGGCTAGTCAGGGCGGCCAGGATATCCCTGTAGGAGAGCGGTGGTGGGAGCTCCTCGCATTCGTGTTCCCGGAGGGGAACGAGCATTCCGGCGTCCAGTGCTCGTAGGGCGACACAACCCGCAGACAGGGATATGCGCACCCCCCCAGTCTCTGAGGCAATTGATCCCATCCCGATGTGCGAGACACAGAGCAAGCTACAAATCGAGTGTAGCGCGAACCGACCACAGCACAGGGCTCCAAGCCAGTAGAGTCGATGAAGGTCGGGCTGTCGAGACTGGGGGCTGTAATACCACTAGCCGTCACACCGGGACAGGGTAGCAAGCATCCACCGTTTCACCAAAATGGCCGTGTCCCCTTTATCTTCCGCCGCCAGTCACAGACAAAGACGCGTTACTTACGAGGCATCTTGAGGGGCAGGTAGACCACAGGGCTCCGAGCGCGGCAGTCCACTGCAGGCAGCCCAGTCAGGAGCTCGATCCGGGGAGAGATGACCACCCTCTCAGAGTCAGCGGGTCGCGGGCAAGACGGCCGCTCCACAGCCTACCAGGCTCGGGGACGGCCAGTGGCGTGGTTCTGGGGTCAGGGCTCGACTCCGGCTATCGCGTATCTCCGGCTGCCGGGCGAGCTGGGAGGTCCGGGAAAGATGAATAAAGTCAGCACAGCTGGGCGCACCGTCCGCCGTCGGAGAAGTCAGGATATGAAGCAGGATAACAGTGCGGAGGGCAGGGAGCTGCCGGAGCCGGGAGCCTACACGTCTTCACCAGTCGCCATCTTGGCTCCTCCAAGCACCTATTGCACTTTTAATGCTTGCTAACATTTTTACCGCCTATGTGGAAAGGAGTGGACAGCGACGGACGGCCAATTTTGCAGGCTTATTGATCTTGCTATAAGAGTAATCAGGAAAAGTATTTTCTTCTGCAGAGGTTTCATGTTGGCATCTGATGAATAGCCCAATAGTGCTGCATGCATATAATTTGAAAATTGAATCTTTATTGCACGTGAGCAGTATTCCTGTATAGCAGCCCAGTACTCCGTAATCTTTGGGCAACTCCAAATAATATATGTCCAGTTGCCCTCACCCTCCATCAAACATCTGAAACATCTTGCCGATATCTGTGGATTGATTTTATTCAGGAAGGCCAGTGTTCTGTAAAGCAACCATTTCACATACTATTGCATATGGCAGAGACTTACACCTATTAATAAAAATAAATTAAACAAATTGATCTTATTCCATGTTTCCGCCGAAATCAGAAGGCCCTTCTTTGACTGCCATTTCCCTCGAGCTTTGCTAAAAACATCAGCTTCCTTGTGTTGTCTGAAAGTAGCTGCCAAATATCTAATAAATATATGTGTTTCGTTTTGGACTCAATCATATCTTTGGTTAAATTCTGGAGCCTAGTTCTGTTAAAAAGTGCCATACACAAATAAACGACCACTGAATCAAAAGTTTTGAATGGCGGGTTCCATTTCCATCCTTTCCATGTGTTAAAGTTTAAAAAATCAGCTATGCAATAGTAGACTTTGCTCCCCCATTTATGAGCAGTATTTTTCATCTTTTAAGGAGGACTGTCCCGTTGTAGTATCTATTAAGTTAGTTACGCCTCTAATGAGGGGTGCATCATAGTGTTCATATAATTGCTCTTTATGTTTTAGGGACCATTGCAGCACCTTATATCTAACGTTTATGGGGGATTTAGAGAGGCGTAGGAAATCATTACTTTCATATTCCCGTAAGATTAAGGAGCTTCTTGGGACATAACAAATCTATTAGAAGATTAAACTTTGCAAAATAGTATTCTTTCAAGTCGGGCAGGGCAAGGCCCCATCTTTCACTGATCTGTATAAAGTGCCTACTGCCAACCTTGGTGCTTTATTAGCCCTGGTAAAAGCAGAGAACATTCCCTCTTAATCATTAAAAAATGTCATCTGGAGGGCTCAGGATATCTCAGATAATAAATAAGATCACGTCACTCTTTAAGTAAAGAAACAAAGACCCGGATCTCGTACCCAAAACAAATCCAAGCAGAAATTCCGGAAACACTATGAGCAGGTTTATAGTATGGAGCAAGGGATTGACTTTTCCCAACTCAGAAGCTTCCTGAGCCAAATATCCACCCGAAGCTAAAACAGAAACAAGCACAGGTGCTGATGGCCAGGTTCTCCCAACAGAAAGTTGAGAAGGTTACCAAATCTTTATCCAATGGGAAGGCGTGTGTAGAGGATGGCATACAGGCAGAACTATATCAATCAATCAATCAAAGCATTTGTAAAGGGCATTACATACCCGTGAGGGTCTCAAGGCACTAAGGGGGGGGGGGGGGGGGGGGGAATTGTGCTACTGTTTGAAGAGCCGGGTTTGAGGAGATTTCTGTAGGTCAGTAGGTCTTCGGTCTGCGGTAGTTGGATGGGGAGGGTGTTCCATGTCTTGGCGGCGAGTTGGGAGAATGATCTGCCGCCGGCTGTCACTCTTCGGATGCCGGGGACAGTGGCGAGGGCGTGGTCAGCGGAGCTGGCGGGTGGGGGTGTAGAAGCTGAGTCGGCTGTTGAGGTACGCTGGCCCAGTGTTGTGGAGTGCCTTGTGTGCGTGGGTGAGGAGCTTGAAGGTTATCCTCTTGTTGACAGGGAGTCAGTGCAGGTCTCTTAGGTGGGGTGTGATGTGGCTGCGGCGAGGGATGTTGAGGATCAGGTGTGCGGAGGCGTTCTGGATGCGTTGGAGCCGTTTCAGGAGTTTGGCCAAGGCTCTTGCGTAGAGGTTGTTTCCGTAGTCCAGTCTGCTGCTGATGAGAGCCTGGGTGACCATTCTTCTTGTTTCAGTGGGGATCCACTTGTAGATCCTGCGGAGCATACGGAGGGTGTTGAAGCTGGAGGAAGAGACGTTGTTGACCTGCTTCATCATGGAGAGGGTGGAGTCGAGGATAACCCCTAGGTTGCGTGCGTGGTTGGTGGGTGTTGGGGCTATCCTTAGCGCAGTCGGCCACCAGGAGTCGTCCTAGCCCGAGGGTGTGGATCCGAGGATGAGGACCTCCGTCTTGTCCGAGTTCAGCTTCAGTCGGCTGTTCCTCATCCAATCGGCGACGGCCTTCATTCCTTCGTGGAGGTTGGTTTTGGCAGTGTGCGGGTCCTTTGTGAGGGAAAAGATCAGCTGGGTGTCGTCGGCGTAGGAGATGATGGTAAGGTTGTACAGTCAGGCGACGTGGGCGAGTGGTGCCATGTAGATGTTGAACAGCGTTGGGCTGAGGGATGAGCCATTGGGTACGCCGCAGATGATCTCGGTGGCTTCGGAGCAGAAGGGGGAAGGCAGACGCTCTGTGTTCTTCCGTAGAGGAAGGAGGTGGTCCAGTCCAGGGCCTTCTATTGGATTCCAGCGTTGTAGAGGCGTGTTCGTAGTGTGCGGTGGCAGACCGTGTCGAAGGCAGTTGACAGGTCCAGGAGGATTAGGGCTGCGGTTTTGCCATTGTCCAGCAGGGTCCTGAGGTCATCGGTGGCGGCAATGAGGGCAGTTTCGATGCTGTGGTTTCTGCGGAACCCAGACTGGGAAGGGTCAAGGATGCTATTCTCCTAAAGGAAGTTTGTTGGCTGCCTTCTCGATAACCTTCGCCGGGAATGGGAGCAGGGAGATGGGTCAGAAGTTCTTGAGGTCCTTTGGGTCCGCCTTGGGTGTCTTGAGTAGGGCGTTGATCTCGGCATGCTTCCAGCTCTCCAGGAAGGTTGCTGTCTCACAGAAGATGTTGGTGGCTTTCCGGAGATGGGGTGCAATGGTGGTGCTGGCTTTGTTGAATATGTGGTGTGGGCAAGGGTCTGACGGGGAACCGGAGTGGACGGTGTTCATGATCTTGATGGTGTTGTTGTCGTTGATGTTGGTCCAGGAGAGCAGGCGGTTGGTGTGGCTGGTGGGGGCGGGGGTCTCAGTGGGTGCAAGGGCGGTCGCGGTGTTGAAGTTTTCACCTGTTCTGAATCCTAAAATACTAAAGCTCACCAATTATATTATAAACGGAGGTAAAATCCTGCCATCATTTCACACAGCAATTGTGGTCAGTTTCTTGAAGAAAGATAGGTGCAGGGAAAACACTTATTCTTATAGATGGGTTAGCCTTCTAAATGTCGACTATAAGATAGTGATGAAACTGTTCACAGATCTGTTCACAGATCTATAGAACTTCTTGCTTTAGTCATACGAACAGACAGGACAATTTGGAATTTCTAAAATCAAACTGAATCCCGATGATACGGCCCTGTTTTTAAACCTAGTTTTGAGATTCAGAAGAGGGTTTTTGATACTTTTCAAGAATTTCAATCCTTGGCTGGTTATAAGATCAATAGGTTAAAAACTGAAATCCTTTTATGCAATTGCATGATAGACTCTTTACCTGTAGAATTCCTTCCTCTTGTCAATTATAAACCAAAGCGTTATCTAGGAATCTACACAACAGAGAACACAAATGATGCATATGCACTAAACTATTCACCCCTGGTTAGCAAGATTAGGTCATTCTTTTCAAGATAGACCAATTTGCCAATATCTTTAATGGGACGCATCGCAATGATCAGTGTATCGGTTTTACCTCTGTGCAACTTTTTATTCTCTGCAATTCCCTGTGCCCAACTATGTATGTATTTATCTACTACTGATATATGCTATCATTTAAGGAGATCTCTTCATTCAGGCTCAGGAAGGATTAATAAAGCAGTTCCTGACTATCTATCTTTGCACTGTCGGCACCATTTCCCAACAAAGAGGCAGACTTAATCCTACCGCACAATATGCCTACCATATGGCTCCCTTTCCCAGTAAGGGAACTCATGGTGCTCTCTGGAGAGTTATGTACTGAGTTTATAGCGCCGAGACGCCCACAGGCATTTGTTCGCGCTTAACACATATAAAAAATTTTTTTTTTAAAAATGGTGCGGGATGTGAAAGGGGAGGGATCTTTCCTCACTGTCTAAAAGGTTTGAGTATTAAAGATGATAGACACAATCTCGGTGCAGGTGTACCTTCCAGGCAAGTGAACTAATAGTGAGAAAAGAGGGGTAAGTGCAGACTCATGTTGGACCCTGAAGTTCCTACTCCAAACTGTTCATTCTCCGTTTGCAAGACATATACAGCTCCCTTAGCAATTATGTGAGCTTTGGCACTGCAATCATGCGCACCCAAACGTTCCATTATCTCCATTATTGAATAGTGGTATACTGCAATACGGTGTAAACAGGCTGCTAGGCTGTGCTTGTGTTACATATCCAACAGACACAATGTTACCTGTTTCCCCTCATTTTATGCTACAGACAGCGGTTATTTCCTCCAGTTCCGGTGGTGCTTCCACCATCTCAAATATGGCGATCCCCGTGTGGACATTAACTGCCCCACACCCTTGTTCTGAGCCCAGCAGAGTCCATGCTATGTTTATGTTGATGTACATATTTGGCCTATATATCTCAACTAAGAATAGTAGTTAGCACCTTTAACAATAATAAACAAGCATTGTCAATGCTAAAGAGGTTGGCCTCTCGAGTCACTGTTGAGCTTGGACACTCAATACGTCATCATACTTGCACTCTGTCACTCATTCTTACTCTCATGCATTCATTTAACTACAAACTAATTCATTCTTACAAGCACCCACTCATCTATCCACAATAAAACACATACACAAACTCAACAAGCATTTGCATAATATAGTCAAAGAATAAAAGTAGAAAAACACTGAAAAAAAATTAAACATAGCAGGCGGCTGTTTAAAAAACCCAAACATAATTAAAAGGAGCGCTGAAGAAGTGCAAAGGGACCTCTTAAAGGAGGAAATGGAAATATACAGGAATGATCCACCGGCCCACTCTATTTTAGGGAGATGTGCGTTATCAGGCAAAATGCCATCACATTAAGGGCAATTGAGCCAGTGGCTTAAATATGCCGATCCATTGCCCATCGCTATGAGGAATCTTCTACCCCTCTAGGTTTGTCAGAAGATGTAACCATCAACACAATGCTTGCCTTCTAAGGTAATCTGTGAAATTCCATGTAACAAAATACCTGTCTACACAATGTAATAGCCAACCACCCTAATGGCCAATTGGCTTTAACAACTGCTTTTCACAATAAATAATTCAAACCTACTACCTTTGCTGTGCCTTTTCATAATAAACAGATCACAACTATGGGTTCTGAGATAAACTATCAGACCCATAGTCTTTATCGCTGGCTTATTAGCATACCTAGCTCAGTCGTACTGTATTGTGGATGAACTTTCCTACAATGCAGCTATCAGGGATACAGCAATAAAATTGCCAATAGGTACGAAATTATATTTGGCAAAAACAATGTACACCCTGTCCTACGAGGATTAATCATAGTACAAATCTTCTACTCCCAGGGTTTATCAGAGGGCCAACCAATACCAAAACCCTTGTCAATTAAGGTAATCTGTGTACAACTTTGAGGCATAATTGAGAATTGTATGGACAAACTCTTATCCACATTTTAAAAATTCATAAACAGTTTTACATTCAGTAAGTCTCTCAGCCACTAACTCTCTAAAACTAGCTTTGGCTTGAATGAACTTCTATTGAAGAAACCATCTCTGAGTCCTGTGGACAGAAGAAGTATTGTCCTACTTCAAAAAAAAAAGACTTTCTTATTAAAATCATCTAAAAAGGTAGACATTAGCCACCTACCGAAATATATGGAGCTGCAAAATACCCTTGAAAACATCCAATCTGATATTGTTTTCAATCAAATCACAGAGGCCACTATGGTAAATGTTTATTAATCTGTTCTGGAAATCTAGCAAAGGGAGGTACCACAATCATGATGTTTCCTCTCCTCATGAAGCATTTGACACCATTGACCATTTCATTACGTTAATGAGAATGGAGGAAGTGGTAGGGGTGTCAAAATTGACTTGCAAATGGTTTGAGTTCTTCTTGGTCTATAAGGAAACCAAACTATGGGCCTTATTTAGAGTTTGAATGATGCGATACTCCATCACAAACGTGGAGGATGTTCCATCCACCATATTACTAGTGCATTATAGCCTATGGCACTTGTAATACAGTGGATGGGATATTTTCCACATTTTGATGGAGTATTCTGTTTGCCAAACTCAAACTAAGGCTTTTATTATGAAAGATACATGTGCATACCCCTAACAGGTTGACTGTGGTGTCCATTGAAGATGAAGTGTCTAACCTTGTCTGTGAAGAATGTACATATTGCCGCTTCACAAGCTACTGTTGTCCATGTTTCTGCATCAATGCAGATGACATGCAGGTGATATTTGGTCTTCAAAAAATCAATCAGAGAGCAAGGGTTTTTGAGGGGCGTGTCCTGTCCCCAAAAGTAATGTATTGAAACAATGTGGACTAGCCCACTATATGTGTGTGTTTATTCTTAGTCACTTATATTAGTGGCCTAGATACTGGACCCATTGGGTGTTATTAAAAGACCCCTCACACACCAACCTGGTTGGTGTCATGCTTCATCATCGGGGCCCAAACCAGGCGGCCGAGTGCCACCTGGTTGTGCTTCAACGCCTGACTACAGCGGAGCGGGTGTCGTGCAACAGTGTGATGTGAGTGAAGGTGAGCTAAAAAATACCTCTTGGAATCCTTACCTAATGTTTTATTCCTGGCGGCCCGGGGTATTGGCTTAAAATATGTGAGATTCAACTACAAATGGAACTCTATTCCTATGAGTTGACTTGGTGTGGCGGTCTACATGTTTCAGTCCCCTCTAGGTATTTAACAGGACTTTCTTCAGGACCAAAAAGTGAAGTGAGTGGCAAAATGCTGTGCCACGTGTAACAGTGTTATTCCTACACACTCGCTAAGGTGTGTGGCAGAAAAAAATAAAATATAGGTGTCCTCGTACTTACGGGCACTTATCAGTAGCTAAAAAATTCCTGTGGGGAAAGAAAGGACAATGTACAACACATATGATTCAGCAACATACATTACACTTTCAGCAACATAAAATGCAATCTTAGAACATATTGGTGTCATGCAATATTCGTCCTATAGGCCATTAACGTGACTATGGCTCAGAAAGTGAGCGGCATGCGATCAATACTGTGTGGCATGCCAAGGCAAGAGAAAATGGTAGTGAAGCGCTGCTTATCAATGAGCTCAGAATGACGCTCATGGCTTGCTCTTTATGTAGCACATAAGGGTGCTGAGGGTGCGTTGGGTAGAGGACCCAGCACTCCTGTGGCGCGTTGCGTGCAATTGGTGATCTCAAATTAGTGTAGCCCCGCTAAACTTAATTGGTTACAGTACTTTAATAAATTGCGGTGGGGGCTACAGTAAGTTACTGTGTCATAATTCGGTTTTGCTACCATGCTGATAAAAGAACAAACAAACATGAAGACATTTCGTAAAAAAGTGCACCAATATTTACAATGCTACAGCATGTATAGGCAGTATACGGGGCGCGGGGAAGAAGCACTGCTTTTGCCGATCTGAAATAAGGAAAATAGGCAATGCCGTGAGCTGTAATCGGTCGAAGTGTGGGCCGATAAACAGCGTCTCAGGGGGTGTGAGGCCTTAGATGTGTCCTCTGCGGGAATACCTGCTGCGGGTCCCGTGGCGTCCTGGCTGGTCTGGGTATGTTGTATGGGTGTCGGTTAAGTAAAGACCAGGGCATTTCCGGGTGCTCGTGCGAGCATGCGCGTGACTCGGAAAATGCCTAGTCAGTGTGGGAATGTACGCGCATGCGCGGATCGTCTGGTTTTAATGAATAGTACGGCGGCCATGTTGAGGTAGTGACCTCAACCGTTGTAGAAGCTAGAGAAGTGCCGGGGTGGTACCAAAAGTTGTTGGTACAAGGGGAAGGGGGATGAACGGGAGTGCGTGACACTGATGTTATCAGCATCGTGGTTGGGAATGAGCATAATTGTGTATATGCGTGGATCGCCTAGAACATTACGTCAGTATGGTGGCCATTTTGTAGTGGTGTCTATGGAGCCTATAATGTGCATACGTTAAAAATATGGGCATTTTTTCACACTGGGTGCCAATGGTACTGAAAGGGTGCCAAGAGGCATTGCAGGATACGTTCAGGGTTGTCAACCAAGAGTGTGTGGCGAACCTAGTGGGAGGGCAAATTAGGAAGGGGGTCCCTATGTGAAACCAATAATTGGAAGGAGGCCCCTATGTGAAACCAATAATGGCTGGAAGGGGGGATTTACACCCGTTTTGGCTCAAGGAGGATAGGGGTCAAGGAACACTATATTGTCAAACAAAACAGATTAGATGCATGGTGAACAGTTAGCGGTTGCTGAGACTGTTCCATGGTATGTTGTCATTGAGGCCGGTTTTGTGACTGGACAGTCGGTAGATCCATCTCTGTTCTTTGTTAAGTAGTTTGTCTTGGATATTGGGTGTACTAGGGTCCAGGGCTTCAAAGACCACCCACTTCATGTCATTGGTGGTGTGGCCTACTTTGAGGAAATGGTTGGTCATCCTCGTGGTGTTCTTTTTGTACCGTATTGTGCTGCGGTGCTCGCATATGCGTGTCTTGGTTTTCCTGCTGCAAACAAAACAGGTGATGGACAGAATGGTTTTCCTGCTGGTCATACCGATATACGTGAGGTTGCAGGGACATACAATGCGTTATATTACATGTGTTGTGTTACAGTTGGTGTGGGCACGTAATTCCCACGTTTTTCCTGGTTCCAAGATAAGCGTTTTTGTGGTGCTAGTGAGAAGACATACACTACAGTCTCCAAATGCGAAATGGCAGACCCCAGGCATTTGTGATTGTATTCTGTGTTCTTTGAATAGATTTTGGTTTTTGTGGTGACTATGGCGTCCTTGATTGATTTGGCTTTTCTGTGAGAGATGAGAGGTGGGTCCCAGACAAGGTTGCCTGTCCCTAAGATCTTCCAATGTTTTTTGATTATTTTGGATACCTGGGTGGAGACCGTGTTGTAGGTGGTGACACAGGTGAGAGGCATAGGTCTGGTTTCCCGTGAACACGCCTCTATCAGTCTCTCACGGTTTTGATTTCTAGCACATTTTTTTGCTTTCTCTGTGATCCGTTTAGGATACCCTCGGTTGTTGAGTTTGACACTTAGGTCTTTGGCCTGTTCCTTATAGTCAAAAATTTGACTACAGTTTAGCCGGAGCCTTAAGTTTTGGCCGTAAGGCAGGTTCTTTCTCAAGGGCATGAGGTGAAAACTTGAAAAGTGTAACAATGAATTGCGAGCAGTGGGCTTGAAGTGTGTCTTGCTTCTAAAGAGGCCACCATCCGCCTCAATGTGGTTTTCCGTGGGTCAAAGCTGTTGGCGAATTTCAGGTTGTGGTCACAAGTGTTGAGCCATAGACAGAAGTTTGTGAGGGACTCGGTGTCGCCTTCCCAGATCAATAGAATATCATCTATGTAGCGTTTATAAAATGTAATTTCTGGGAATTTGGGCTCATTGTTTGTGAATATGTACTGTGTTTCAAAATGGTGGACGTAGAGGCCTGCTATGCTGGGAGTGAAAACGCTCCCTATAGAGGTACTATATTTTTGGAGGTACAGTTTGCCTTTAAATTCGAAGAAATTATCTTTGAGGGTGAGTTTTGCACATTCCCAGATGAATTTGGTGGATGTTTTGTGTTGCCATTCAGTGTGGGCTAGTGCGACCTCCAGTACTCTTAGGGTGTCGTCCTGGGGGAGGCTCGTGTTCAAACTCTGTACGTCCAGGCTGACTAGGAGTGATGTGTCTGGATTGTAAGGTTGCTCGTTTAGAAGTCTGAGTAGGTCTTTTGTGTCCTGTAGATATGTGTTGGTTGATTTTACCATAGGTTGGAGGAAGAAGTCACAGTAGCGAGATAGCAGTTCCAATAGTGACCCAATGCCAGATACCATGGGTCGTCCTGGGGAGGGGGCATTTTGTTCTTGTGGGCTTTAGGAACTATGTAGAAGTAGGGGATTTTACCTTCAGTGGTGGTGAGGAATTTGGCTTCACTAGGTGTGATGAGTCCCGCGGTCTCTGCTTCTTCAACTAGACTGTTGATACGTGCTCTGAGATTGTCACTCGGATCCTGGTCTAGTTTTTCATAATTCTTGGTGTCACTCAGAAGTCTCATGCATTCTTTGCGGTAATGTTTGTTTGTTCTTTTATCAGCATGGTAGCAAAACCGAATTATGACACAGTAATTTACAGTAGCCCCCAACCCAATTTATTAAAGTACTGTCACCAATCATATTTGGTCTTTCCAACTGGCCAGAGACGAGCAAAGATATTACTCAAACGGGTATGAAAAGTATGTGCCTAGTCTCAATGAGTCTAAGACAGAATTTATGCTGCTGGTATCTTCCCAAAAATTTGAAAAAAGATAGACCATTATCAAATGATACATTTCGCTAGCTCTAATATTACACCCTCAGAAATCACAAAGACACATTCAATAATATTTTACTCGAATTTGCCTTGGGATAAGCAAATCCTCACTCATATATCCTCTTCTAATTAATATCTCAAACTGCTGAGATGGATAAATCCTTTTATTTCGGAATCTAATTGATCTATTATTGCAAGAGCCATCATTAACTTACAGACTGATTATTGTAATTTCCTTCTCTTGGAAAGCGTGAAAAAGAACATCTGGGAATCCAAAGGCTACAGAGCCTAGCAGCTAGACTAAAAACATATATCCGTGCCAAGACAGACGCATACTACGACTATTCTGCGAAAGTTCCACCACCTTCAAGTACATATGAGGATAGATTTTAAAGCCATTCGCGACTTGACAGTGGCAATCCAAAATCAAATTAATGGTATATAGGGCCACTTATAATCTCAGTTTCAAAGAGAAGAGGTTGCTGGCAAACCCTAGGGTAAGTATGACCAGACCAGGACCCAATCTCTTGCCTTGGTTTGTTCCCTCCGGTCTGCTGAGATCTGCACCAGTGAGCCTTCTACTGCTCCAAGGTATTCTGCAATTTGCCTTAATAAAATCACATTTTAATTTCTAGTAGATGAATAAATTTCTCCGAAGTAAAAGAATGATACAGCTTTAACATTGCACATCTGTTTTTACAAAGACATTTATAACATCTGTGTTTTTTGAGCCACATATAGCAGCAATACCTGGCTAATGGCTGTGCTTTACTCCTACACCTTTTTGATGCTGGGAATAAAGTTCTGTCTTATGTGTATGTTTTCAAGTATGTATTTGGACTTGTCTGGCGCAAATCCAGCTAGCATGGAATGGAGTGATGTAAACACATTGGGGGGGGGGGGGGGGGAGGATTCAAGATCTAGCTGTGTCCAAAGCTGGAAGGAACACAAGGCGGTGGCGCTTTACAGTAATAAGGACGAATCTATGCTCAGGTCGGTTGTAGGTAGTTGGTATTACTGAATAAAAAATATATCGAGATGGAAGAATATGGTGGGCAGAATATTGAAAGGTAAGTGCATATAGAGGAAGTTTGCATGTACTATTCCTAACTCTGCATCTGTGTACCTTGAAAATAGATATTGCCAGGGTACTTATATGTGCAGCTAGGTATAGAAAATATATACTTACCTTTCAATATTTTGCTTTTAATATTTTGTCCTCGATATTTGTATGCTTCAAATATTCTGGCGTCGACATTTAGGGGCACACACTCAGGTTTGGCCTGAATATTTAACAGGTGCTTATCAGTCAGGAATAAATCAGTGATAAGTGATGAAATCTAAACACAAAAATACTTTACTTGACTACATACATTGATTACATCCTTTTGTATTACAATTGAGCTTACCAGTGTTGTGTGCTGCACGCTTGGGATGCTATAGATACCCTAAACCCACAAAGAAGATAAATTAACATTTATTAAGTCTTATTTTAAACACCTTTATTTAAATATCACCAGAAGCATTACATCTGAGTTGCAGATATTTTAACAGATCATTCTTATATACCAAAACAGACTGGGCTGCTGAGTATCAGCTAGAAAGTATGATACAGGGTTTATTATTGCAAGCCGCAGTATTACATTTGAAAAGCCACTTGTCTATAATTCATGGGATGATGCCCACAAGAGAAACATGGCGAGGTCTCCAGAAATGCCTGCCTGAAATGGCTGCAATTTAATTATGTCCTCTGGACCTAACTGACCCCAGCCAGGTTCCATCGGGTGATTGACACTGCTGCCCACAAAAGTCCTAGATGTGCTACTTAGCTGGCAGGCAGGCTGCTTTCACATGATGTGGGAATCCACTAAGCTCCAGTCTTTTTGGAACGAGATGTGCGAGCTACTTACGCAGTTAACAGGGAGGTGTCATACCCATGGGCTTAGGCAGGGGGTAAAAACACACTTTGATGCCCCCGTGGATTTTCCACTTGCCCTTTAATGCCTAAGCCCCTGCCCTTTGACATTGTCAATAAGTGTCAGAGGATGGATGATGTTTAAATTATGCCCCCCTTGAAAAAACGTCTGCGGACGCCCGTGGTCATATCCATACTCTGAAAACTGATGCCTCAAGACGACAAGGCCAGTAGCAAATTAATTACCTCCGTACTTGCGAAGTACGCAATTGTAATGTAAACTTTAAATAAAAAGACAAACATTCTGATGAGAATATATATTATCTATTAAGTCTCTCATTAATATCAAGTTAGCTGAACAGCCACATACCTTGCGTAGTATATCAATAAAGGATATGGAAGGAGTCTGTCCAAAATCTAAGAGTAGATTGTTAATGCCACAATCTACATCATTACACAAAAGTTTTATGGAAGGTTCCCCTGGTAACTTTCACAGGGAGGGGAGTAGACAGTACAGAAAATCAGACCCTGTGATCTTATCAGAATTCGTTTCGTTTCAAAAATCTTTATTTCGATCACAGATCATAAAAGATACATAACAAAATATACACAGTTATAAACGTATTAAACATGATGTGATCCAATCGTTAAGACATTAAAATACATTAAAAGAAGAACAGAGGGTACAGTGTACTGTGCTAAAGTCTATCAGGGGGTCTGTTATACAAGTCTTTTCAGCACGCGACTACGAGTAAACCACAGGGAGGTTAAAAATTTTGAAAGTGCAAAGACAACAATAGGAGAAAGATCTGTCTTTAAGACTCTATAGGCAGGTTGGAAGGATCTGAAGCCCAAGTTCCTGAGTAACGGGACTAACCAACGTTTCCTGCTCCTCTCGTAGCCCTTGCAGAAGAAAACCGCGTGAACTTCATCCTCCTTCGGATGAGCACAGACAGGGCAAGTTGCTATGGTGGAGCGAGGAGACCAAGACGCTGTAAAAAATGCTAGAGGGAGGCATCCGTAGCTCCATTGAAAGAATAGTTTCCTCGTTAGCAGAGGGGAGATCGCATCAAGAGTACTTTCGAGATAGTAAGAGTCTTTCGCTTTCAGGAATAAGTGTGTCAGGGATCCTTCACGGCTGTCGTTGATAGCTCTTGTGAGCATCAGTTCGTAGTATGCTCTCGGGAGTACCTTCTTTGAAATCTTTGGACAGGAGTTGGAAGGATCCGTCCATAGTTCCGGGTAGCCCAGATCCTCGAGCCTTCCCTTGACATAGGTCAGCCACGGGATCCTCGTGGCATTCCGCAGCTGCAAGAATTCCTGGAGTTCCTCTCTGTAATTTAAGAGATCGGGGCTGCACCACAAACGCCTCCAAAAGGTTAGGGGTTTAAGACCTAGCTCCTCTGTTATTGGTCTTACTCCCAGATCTAATCTAAGGGGGAGTAATGGAGTGCTCTGGGGGAGGGCAGTGACCTGTCTCAGGAATTTATTTTCGGTGGACTGTAACTTTGGGAGATGAGTGTGACCCCAGAGCTCACCCCCATATGTGACACCCGCCCGTGCTTGAGTTTTATATATGTGAATAATTGGGGTTAGTGGACGATAAAAGGATTTGTTCGCCAGGCGCATAGTGCCACCCGCCAACTGTGCCAGTTTGATGGTCACTTTGGCCTGATGAGACGTCCACGATAGATGTTCGTTTAACGTGATCCCCAAATATTCAATATTGTGCACACGTTCCAGTTGTGTTGTGCCTAGCCTGGGTGGGGCTCGATTCTGGGGGTTGGGGTTCAGGATCATGAACTTAGTTTTTTGGGGGTTGATTTCCAATCCCCGATCATTACAAAAGTCTAGAAAACCGTCCAAAATGCGCTGAATCCCCATGGGGGATTTAGACAGCAGCAGGGTGTCATCTGCAAACATGATTGCAGGCACCCTGCTGCCGGTCAATTTTGGGGCATCGGAGTTGGGGATCCTGTTTAGGTGGGCAACAACCCCGTTCACAAAGATGCAGAACAGGGTCGGTGCGAGCACGCAACCCTGTCTCACACCTCCGCGAACGGGGAACCTTTCGGTTAGTTTGCCACCTTTGCCACACCTTACGCGAGCGTAGTTGTTGTGGTGGAGTCTCATCAGGATTGTCAGGATGTCAGTAGGGACATTCAACTCTTCCATGACTCTCCATAGCCTCGCTCTGGGAACCAAATCAAAGGCGGCACGTAGGTCTACAAAGATGGTATATAGACTGCCGCCCTCGATTACAGCTGTTCTCCAGTAGAGGAGATTTAACCTGAAGATTTGGTCTATGGTTGATACACCCTCCCTGAATCCTGCCTGGTAAGGGGACAAAATTTCCATTTCTTCGGTCCAGGCCTGCAGTCGATTCAGAATCAGTCTACCGAACAATTTTTGGGATATGTCGATTAGACTGATAGGAAGATAGTTGGAAGGGAGCAGGGGGGATCCCTTTTTGTAAATTGGGACCACCTCTGCTCCCCTCCAAGTATCGGGCACCTCCAGTCCCCCCGCAATGGCATTGAATATTAGTGTAAGATAGGGTGCCCATATCCCGGGTTCCTGCTTAAACAGGTCCCCGGGCACCCCATCAAGTCCTGGGGCTTTTCCGGCAGCTAGGCCTTTAATGGCGTCCCTCACTTCTTTTTCGGTGAAAACAACCCTAGTGGGACAGGATGAAATTGTGGGACCATCTCTGTTCTGTTCACCCCCACCCTCTGCGTACAGGGCCTCAAAGTGGGTCTGCCATACCGTAGGGGCTATATTGGGCTCTATTGCGGAGGATAAATCCTCCGTGCCGTTCGCCACTACGCGCCAAAATTTACGGGAATCTCTAACTGTTAATGCATTAGTGAGGTTTTCCCAGTAGTCGTGGTCCCATTCTGCCCTTGCGTTCTCCAGGAGGATTTTATATGATCTTCTCCTGGCGCGGATTTCATCTTTGTTATGGTGTTCCTTTATAGCAAGTAGCAAGTGGGCCTTGGCTTCCCTGCAAGCGGCATTATACCAAGATGTCTTCGGTTTAGGGCCATTCCTTTGCCTTGCAGATGAGAATAGGTCCTGCTCTAGGGTGGTGATGATGCCTGCATGTATTTGTGCAAGCTCTCCTCTAGTAGCATCGTCTAAGACCCTAGTTCCTAGCTGGAAGGCATCCTCCAGTAATGGGATTATCCTTTCATATAGCCGGGATATTCGTTCTGGGTTGCTGGCCAGTTTCTCCCACTTGACCTTCCTATGATTATTTTCAAGTAGGAGGCCCGTTTTATCTTTGTCCGACCCATTGATTATTGCCTCTCTCCCAGGCAGGGAATAAGTCAGTTCCAGGGAATTGTGGTCACTGTCTAATCTTGGGGTGACTTTAAAGTCGACTATTGCTGGCCACATAAACAGTTTGACCATAATATAGTCCAATCTGGATTCGCTGCCGGGTTTGTTGAAAGTATGGGTACTTGGTGTGTCTGATTTGGTACGACAGTTGCATGCCCTTAAACCAAGGTTAAGGGTGAGGGCAGTTATCTGTAGGGCTAAAGGAGTCCAGGCCCGTGGGGGTGGTGCCACCGTCTCAGGTATAAGCCAATATGAATCTTCCTCCAGGGAAGGACCATCACGTAGCCCAGGCAGTGGTTCGTATTGAGCATTGAAATCGCCTCCTACCAGGCAAGCAAGTTCGCTTGGGATTCCTTCTAAGAGCTTGGCTAGCTCATCCACTGTGCCAGATTCTTTGTGCATTGGAACCGGCCTTGAGTAGATATTGATTACTAGCAACTTCGATGAGTCCGGCCACTCAAGTGAGACAGCCAATAGATCATCAGAAGCGGTCTCTAAATAAGTAGCTTGGCAACCTAAGTCCGTGGCTACCCATGTAGTTAGTCCCCCAGATGGCCTTGTTAATGCCACAATCTACATCATTACACAAAAGTTTTATGGAAGGTTCCCCTGGTAACTTTCACAGGGAGGGGAGTAGACAGTACAGAAAATCAGACCCTGTGATCTTATCAGAATTGATTCAGACTGCTGACTTTAAGGAAATGTGTGGGGGAAAGGACCTAAAGAGGGTCCCTGAAATCAGCTAGTCTATCTAGACAGGATAATATAGTGGAGTTGTGTCACTATATATCAAACATTAAGTAGTAGGCATATACAACAAAGAATTTAAAAAAAAATGTCAAAATTTATTAGATACCTCCCTTCAGGGTTACACTCTAAAATTTATAATAATCATCATTGTATAATGTGCATAATCAATATTAAAAACAGTCAAAAAAACAGTCGACGCGGCGTTTCGGTGTAATTAAATGGTGTCACCTTCATCAGGACATTGACATTATTGACTTGCAATCTTCAACAGAAGATTTATTTCGGCAGACTTGTGATTCAATTTTTAAGATACAGCTCAGGTTTCACTACTGTATTTCATCTCGTGATATGACAAGCCTTAATCGGGATATCGGTGCTTTTAAATTGGCACGGAGGAGCAACCGTAATATATTGTCAGGTGCCTTCTTATGAAAATAGCCAATTCCTTCTTCAATTCGGAATCACAATTTAAAAAAAAAGCTTGTTTGTACTCGAATGATGATTGTAGGTATTGTACATCCAATCCAAAAGGGGTAATTCTGCTCCTTTTGTCGTGAGCCTGTCTCGATAGATTCGGCCTCCCTGCTCCACCGTGCTCGTACGAGATGAAATGCAGTAGTGAATCCTGAGCGGTATCTTAAAAATGGAATCAACAGAATTTGCAGCAGGTTGTGCTTGTCAACAATGATGAGTGCTCCTGAGAGTTCAAGCAATAGTACAAGCAGGAGTAGTAGCTTGAATTGGTGTTATCTCAGTCCAACAGGGCGGTGTGGAGCCATACCGGAAGCTGTGAAAGTTGGAGTTTGATTATTACTTTGTAGATGGATGGTAACTCGCTTCTCAATGATCTTTCCAAAGAAAGGTTGGTGTTTGACTAAGTGGTAGCTTAATTAGTTATCGGAATCAAGATTGACAGTTTTGAGTAATGTGATGATCTGGGTGTCTTATATGATATGGCTAAGTAGCCTTGTTGTGGAATAGACTTGCAAAAACCTTTATTGGGTCCATATGAGCTCATTTGTAAACCTCAAGCTCAACCCAATGTAACTATGGCTTCGAGCAGCAAGGCTTAGACAAAGGAACTTAGTGTAAGGCATTTAATAGCACCAGACAACAAAATCAGGATGTCAAACAACACGAAAGAAACACAACACTAATTTATAAAAATGGAGTGTATTTTTATGAATTTTTGGAGTCCTTGATGAGCAAAATCCACTGGAGGGTTCTGTTGATAAATATTATTTATAATTTTATCACTTTTAATTTTGGCTGAAAACAAGCAGTGTTTAACAAAAATTTTGCAAACTCTTTAGTAGTTTGAAACAGTTCTGTTACTCCGGTCTGGCTTTGGTGACCAAAATCCAACAGGATAAAGTTCTAGGGGGCCAGTGAGGATATGTTGGTCAGTTACATGGGCACTAGAGCATTTTCCAGTCCAGTTTCAGCCTTTACAGCACGACCACCATAGAAGATAACAGAGTGGTACTGATGCAGGGGATGCAGGATGAAAAGATGCTCTGGTTGTGGTGGGGTCAACAGGGGTGCCTTTGTGGTTATTTCTCAGTCCATGGGTGCTGTGGGGTGACTTGGGCCACAGAGGTCGGGGTTCCATGATGTCCTCTTTACGGGGGTGGAAGGGCAGCAGCAGCTGGCCAATGGATTTTCAGATACAGAGGTTAGAGACAATAGTGTCCCTCTTGGGCGACCAATCCAACTCTTGCGGAACTCCAAGGTCCGGCTGACTTGGGTACAACGTTTGGCCATTGAGAATCAGTCTTGTGTGGCACTCAGCAGCAGTTAGCAGTGAATCTTCTCTGATGGCTAACAACTTGCTGGTTTGGGCTTCTTTGGCTCTTTTGTCCCTGGAGCTGGTTCCAGGAGATCAGCCGGCAGATCCTTCGAGTAACTTCACTTTTCACTGAGCTAAGAGCCACAGATACAGTTTAAACATCTCTAGCCCAAAGTGCAGCAGGCGCAGTCCAGCAGAGAGGTGCAGCCTTTTTTGTACAGTTCCAAAGGCAACAGGGCAGTCCTTCTTCAGTTCTCTTTCCAAATCCAGGGTGATCTAAATGTCTAGGGTGCCATGTGTGCCCAATTTATCCAGCTAAAGTGCCCTAAGGGGACCATGCAGGCCAGTAGGGTACAAGGTCCCCACTCTTTATATGATGACTTACTAGCAATTTGTGGCATCTGGCAATCGCAGAGTGCACCATTCTGGCCACTCTCAAGATGTCGGGACCCTTCCTCAGATGTCAGAGCTAAGTAGTCCACCCTAGATGTGGGGTACCTGGGGGCTACAAGCCCACGAAAAAGCTGGTTTTGGGACATGTTTGTGACCCTGTCTCCAGGTAGTCAAGGCGAACAAAGAGCAGTTCCTCAGGCTTGTTATCTCTATTCGCCCATCAAAGGCAACTTTCTTTTTGGAGCTCGCCTTTTGAGCTAACACTCTGAGTGGCTTCCTGCTAAGGGGAGGTAACACCTCACCCTGCAGGGCCATGTCTAAACTGGGGTGGCTGAGTGAGCTAAAGAATGGTGATGGATTAAACCCAGATCAGTTGACTGGGGGTGAGTGTTTGATTTGCTCAAACGCTCCGTCAATCATCCCCTTTTTTATCACTTTGTTCGCCCTAAGTTGGCAGGGTATGCTCAGACGTGAGTCCCTTGCTCACTTGGCCACTGGATTCAAGATAGCCTGGCTGATGAGAATTATGAATCCGAAACCGGTCCCAGGATGCTTGTTTCCGGTCCAGGGAAGACATGGCTTGGCATTTCGGGCTGGACTGTTCCCATGAGACACAGTGTCAGACTGATTTGCATATGGCCATGTCTGAACTGGGGTGGCTGAGTGAGCTAAAGAATGGTGATGGATTAAACCCAGATCAGTTGACTGGGGGAGAGTGTTTGGTTTGCTCAAACGCTCCATCCATCATCCCCTTTTGTATCGCTTTGTGGGCACAAGGCCAGCAGACACTTTCTCGTTTACCATGTATAAATGAAGGAGCAGTAATACGGTCAGAAAAATCTAAGCATAGCAAACCTCCACTGAAAGGGTCACGCTATGGACCATCAATATGGTAAAGTCACATTCAAATTTCTAAAACAGAGGGTGGACTCACTAAGGAGGATGAGAAGAGATCTATTTCTAAACATGGCACTTTTGATCTAGACTCTCTGGGTAACTTAAAATAGAAGTTTAAAGGTCCTAAAAATAAAATAGAGGTCAAACAATTCCCTGCATTTTTAAATTGGTGTGAGGAAGCCAACAAATGCAAACATGAATCCCAACTCCATGGTATGAAACAGACCGAGGAGAAACTGGAATACCAAGTAAGCCACGCTAGGGACAGAGTCAGGGTTTGTGCCACTACTCCTCTGCCTCCTCCCTATTTACTCCCACAACCACAAGAGAAAGAGAAGGCGAGAAAGGACCCAAGGGAGGACGTTTTGCTGGATGTTGATCCCATGCCGACCAATGAGGACAGAGGTGCCCTCATGGAGGCACCCAGAGACAAAGTGCGCCAATGGGACAACTGGCAGATGGGGCACATGGAGGTAATATGCAAGTGAGTGCTGCAACATGAGCAACTGAGAGTTGACCTCTATATCATGCACATGAAAAGCCAGACCAGATGCAGACTCCACTGTCTTAAAGATGTTTAGACAGAGACTCTGTCAGTCCCAGCTAGGCTGGAAAATTCCCAAAAATGCAGTCCTACTAATGCCTCAGACAGTGAGAGGACGGCAGATCGACTGGATAGGAACAAGATTCAAAGGGAACAGGGATAAACCTCTCCATACTATAGGGATGCAAATAATAAAGACCCCACGTTCCCCGACACCTTCCTTCCATTAAGGGACTACCCTGCTCCAGGGGGTAGAGTTACTGTCCATATCCCCTGGACCTCTTCTGATTTAATGAGCACTAAGAAACAGTCCCCAACATTAGAGTAAACCCTACACAGTTCCGTAATGAATGTCAAAGTATGATTGAGGTGTATAGGCCGAACACAGTGGAAGTAAATCAGTTGTAATGGCGGCTGCCACAAACAAAGGGTGGTGGGCGGGTGGTGGAACACTGGAGGGGTTGCATCATGCGTCGGGGGTTAGTAATAAAATATCAATAAAAAAATTACTTACCTAAATCCGACTGCCGCCTCACCTCCTGCGTTGCGCTTCCTCTTCTCTTCCCGCCAGCCTCTGTGACAGAATCCAAACCAATTCCCACGCTGCTCTCCAAGGAATGGAGCGCAGGTTTTGGCCTGAGTGCTCTGAAAAGACACTCCGCTCAGGTCAGGGAGTCTGTGGGGTTTCTCAATGAAGCCGGGCTGGAGAAACCTATCTGCGCATTGTGTGTTTTGGTCGGCCTGAGACAGCTGGCCAAAACACATATGCACACATAGCATTCCACTTACCCCCCCCCCCCCATGCCTCAGCTCCGCCCCTCCTGACTCACAGCCGGCAATGAAAATACAACAATGCTACAACATCGTTATATTTTTCATTTGCTGGCTTTGAGCCAAGCAGTGAGGCGACACTCCTCCGCCATTATGGAGGATCCGCCGCTGAAATTGCTGTGTCTGGTGGTGGCTAGTGAAGTAAGAGATCAATTGGTTGAAAAATTGGGTTGGTCAAGACTTGACCATGGAATGATGGGCTCTGAGCACAGCAAAGTATGCACTGTTGAAGGTAGTCAAGGATCTATGCCTGGTAAAAACAGATTGGGCTAAAATCTCGAATAACTTCGAAATAAAGGAGAATCACTAGATTATCTAGACAGGTTTAAGGATGTGTTTGAGAGATATTTGAGCATTGCCTGTCCAGTAGAGATGGCTCAGAAAGCTGTATTTGCTCCTTTTGTGAGGGGAGTTTTACTCAATGTGAGAAATCAGTAAATAACCATTTGTTTTGGATGGCAAACGAAAACATTGGCTGAATTGGTAACCTTCACAAACCACTGTGCCATCTCACAAGAACAAAAGAAAGAGCATGTTGAATCTAATCTGATGTCTTCAACATTACAAACTATGCAACAGAATTGGAAGGGAACAGGATGGCGACCTCCTACCAGAGGGGAGCAAAAGGAGGGACAGGGTGAAGGGCACTTGGAGAGAGAAAGGAGGGAGGGCAGAGGAGAAGCCCATGTGCGAGAGGGTCATGTTTTACCTGTGGGCGGTTGGGTCATTTGCAAAGGGATTGTCCTAAAGCTGTTTCAAATGTGCCTTGCTTAGTGACCCACCCAAATTTAACCAGGTCATACAGAACTCTTAAACTGCATGCTAGGATAGCCCAAGAGATATCAACTGTACTCTGGATAGTGAGATTACCATATATCAGAAAGCTCCCGAAGTCAATTGCATAATTAGTAGTAAGCCCACGTCTTGTCTTATTGGTAAAGGTGCAAGCCTCTTGGCCATGAAGACTTCTGTATTCCCTTCATTAACTCTCTTGGAGTTGAACATAGACACAATTGGAATTTAATATCAAAGTGTTCTGCACACATTTCGGAACCTGTTTCCATCATCCATAAGACAAGATGTGGGTTTACCATTTATTATACATCTTCGCTCATGACAGAATGGGATTTACCCACTTACAACAAAGTAATTCCAGAGAGCCCATCTGCCCACCTGAACAACTGTTGGGCAGATAAGACAACAGGATAATGAAGCATGTCTCTTATGTTGGTAGGGGAGGGTTTGTCTTAATTTTGTATACAGATCCCCTTTACACACTAAACCATAGGAACTGGGTTTTGCCCATTTAGGTCGTTCCTGGGGTATACCCTCCGGCCCAGATAGCCTTGCAATTCTTCCATATTTGTACACTATATCTGTGATTTAAGAGATTTAGGGTTCGATTTAGAGTTTGGCAAAAGGGGTAGTGTCCCTCCGGATGGCAGAAGACACTACCTCTGCCATCTTGGAGGTACTCCATCCACCAAATTTAGAGTTGTATTTTGACCCAATGGAAAACGCTCAATAAACTCGGATTTATAGAGCACAGCTAATCACTCAAGGGTGTATCCAGGAGCTAGGTGTATAATTCGATTACAGCAGTTCCTTTCAATGAACGAAAAGGTTGGTGCATGTCCACTGTTGGCTTTGACAGACATACAGGAAACTTTTCAAAACCTTCTGCTTTTCAAAAACAGATTCCCAAAGTATGAGTTTGTTAACAAACTCCCAAAGTATGAGTTTGTTACTGAAAAGCAAAGAAAATAATGACCTCCACTCACTGGGAGTTATTTCCTAGGGTGTGGGGATACGTTTTGTTTCCTGTCCCTCACCGCACGGTTTGGTGGTGATGGATAGGAAAATATGACATTACTCTGTCCATCATAAATAGAGTGCACAGTGTTATGTTCCTCCTCTGACTAAACCTACTCTATCACAAAAAGATTTCCATTGATGGAGCCGATGGGTGCTCTGTTGATGGAACTCTGGTGATAGGCTTGACTCTAAATGAGGCAGACAGACGGATGGTTTGGGGGACACGGTACTCCCTTGCATTTTCAACAGAGTGACCTGTAAGCTAAACTCAAAATCAGGCACTTAGAGCCTGAGTCAGAGTTTGGCAGATGGGATACTCTGTCCCAAATGTGGCAGATGTTGTCAGCCATATTCCAAGTGCATTATAACCTACGGCACATGTAACATGGAGTGCGTCATAGCCATCATTTTTTGACAGGGTAAATCATCCTGTACAACACAAAATACTCCAAAAGCACCCTACTAAAGGACTAGAAAGTTCAATGTAGGTTGCTCTCATAGGAAAAGAAAGGGACCTATGTATGAGGAGGGATTAAACACTATTCAACTAGGGATGTGTTTGATATGCTAACCATATCTATATGTATGGAGGGGGGGCAACACTAATTGTTTTTATTTACCCTCACACACCCTAGTGGTGTCATGCTTCATCATTGGGTCACCCCGACTCCTACAGGTCGGGGTGGGCTCAACCACAGTGTTGGGAAGCTCTTATGATAATGAAGGCAAAGGGGTATATATAAAATACCTCAATCAGACCCCTGGTATCCCTTTATTCATGGGTCTGGTTGGGTTGTTTTTTAAAAATTGAATAAAAGTAGGGTTTATTAGGTTTTTTATAGTCCTATGACCCTAGTTAAGTGCCGACATGTTTCAGTCCTTGTGAGGCCATAAAGGTACCGGACTTTCTTCAGGGCAAGATTCAGAAACCCCCTTATGTGTGGGGATGCTAAAGAGGGGGAATTCCCTACTCTATTGACGTGGCAAGGGAAGAGTAGCTTCTCCTCGTGTTTGTGTGGTTTTGTTACTAAGAAATGGCAGACTCCATCTGTGGAAAAATATAGCATATAAAATCTTATCAGAAACAGACATTATCCGTATATTAGTGTAAAATCCCTGTGTATGGCATGCTGAATTCTCAGTGAACATGCGCGATTGGTGGAGAACACGAATGGTCTCAATCTATGTCACTCTATATAGTACATAGTGGCATTCTCATTATGTGACACCCAATAGTAAGTGTCAAAACATCACACTCCATTTAACTCCAATGGTGTGAGACTGTGAAGTGAAGTATTAAAACAGTGGTCGAAGTCTCAATTGCAGTAAATAAATCACACAAGACAAACAAACATATATGTGCTATATTCATATATAACACTCTGAAGACATATATTCACATACTCCATGCACCAGTTGGTAATTCGTTTTTCCACGTACCCAATTTATGTTGGGCGCAGGCACCTCAGTGAGCGGGACATTGGGGCATACTCTCCTAATTAAAGTGTGGTAGAGAGTTAGGTATCGATTTCTAACATAAGTGGGTCTAGCGTTAAAAGAAAGGGCTCCAGCGGGGCTGAGTTTAGCTCGTAGAAATCCGCAGTAATTAAGGGAGAATCTCCACTTACTTGTTTAGAGGACGCTCCCTACCCAAATAAACGGACCCGCTCGCCGGCATGTAGCTGCTGTTCCAGCCGGTGCGGGTGAAGGTACTGTTTATTTCCGTGTTCGGCGTCAAGCGTGTGACGCCAGAACCGGAAGTGAGCGAGTCCACAGCCTCAAAGGGTCACGGGGAATGTAGTTTTATGCCTGATTTTTCGTATCAGAAACCGGAAGTGCCGCGATAATAAGGGAAATAAAAGTTAATTATTGACATGAGCTGATTAGTGCAGACTTCTGTGTATATGGAGTGTGATGTTTTGACACTAACTATTGGGTGTCACATAATGAGAATGCCACTATATACTATATAGAGTGACATAGAATGAGACCATTCATGTTCTCCACCAATCGCGCATGTTCACTGAGAATTCAGCATGCCATACACAGGGATTTTACACTAATATACGGATAATGTCTGTTTCTGATAAGATTTTCTATGCTATATTTTTCCACAGATGGAGCCTGGCATTTCTTAGTAACAGAACCACACAAACACGAGGAGAAGCTACTCTTCCCTCGCCACGGAAATAGAGTAGGGAATTCCCCTTCTTTAGCATCCCCACACATAAGGGGGTTTCTGAATCTTGCCCTGAAGAAAGTCCGGGACCTTCATGGCCTCACAAGGACTGAAACATGTCGGCACTTCATTAGGGTCATAGGACTATAAAAATCCTAATAAACCCTACTTTTATTCAATTTTTAACAACCCAACCAGACCCATGAATAAAGGGATACTGATTGAGGTATTTTATATATACCCCTTTGCCTTCATTATCATAAGAGCTTCCCAACACTGTGGTTGAGCCCACCCCGACCTTTAGGAGTCGGAGTGACCCAATGATGAAGCATGACACCACTAGAGTGTGTGAGGGTAACTAAAAACAATTAGTGTTGCCCCCCCTCCATACATATAGACATGGTTAGCATATCAAACACATCCCTAGTTGAATAGTGTTTAATCCCTCCTCATACATAGGTCCCTTTCTTTTCCTATGAGCGCAACCTACATTGAACTTTTTAGTCCTTTAGTAGGGTGCTTTTGGAGTATTTTTTGTTGTACAGTATTCGCTGGGAGGACGTACTCCATATACCCTCTCAAATCCCCCGGGACCCCTGAATTAAATTACAGAGGTCCTATGTTTTGCAGGGTAAATCATCCACCAAACCCTAGATAAGACTCTTAGACCAGAGTGTCTTTTGCCATAAAACATGTTATGCTCTAGAATTAGCTGCTGACTTACATTCTGAGTATATTTATATATGCTATATTAAAGAAAAGTTACTGCCATGCATCGATTGTGAATATTAGAACTTTGAAACTTTGTTGGGCAATTATGTCAAGGTGATTTTAGTGTGCTTTCAAAATACGTCTCTATGCCACTTAATCAAATGCATATGCTATATGAATAACTAATGAGAATCATTGTTTAGATATTTTTCCGTGATTCTTTTTAGCCATACGTATGATTTTTAATTATGTTTATGAAATTCATTGTCACGTTGTGCTAGCTGAAATCTTAATCAGTGTGAATTGTTAATAAGAACCACTAGTGACAGACAAAGTGTTAATTGGTGTCTTCTATATATGAAGACCCAGGTCTTCAGATTCTTGCAGAACTCAAGAAGTGAGGAGGCAGCTCTGATGAGTTGAGTTAGGTTGTTGCATGTCTTGAGTGCAGTGCAGGAGAATGTACTAATGAGTCTGTGCTTTGCGGGTTGTCTCCTTAACATGTCTGGGGTGGGCGACAGCTACACTTTGTGTATTCCCTCTAGACAACCACAACACAGGAAGTATAGATGTGCCTGAGTACCCATCTACATACATGCACTGCATTCTGATGGCCTTGCCTGCCCAGGATGGAAGGGCGGGGCTAACACTTCACTTCAACTGACGGTGCCCTGTTCACACACACAGGACAGATAGCCGGGCAGTCAGGACTGGGTTGAAAGGGATACTTGTGCACTTCAGAGAGCTACTTTGCAGTAACTTCCACATCAAAGGCACTTTTGGGTATAATTCCTGGGTCTCTGACCCCCTAAAATCAGACACTTCTGGATCTTGAACTGAACCCCAGTCAGGAGGAATGCTGTGCCGTTTAAAGGACTCAACTCGACTGCTCTTCTGGAAGGACTGCTTTACTGCTGTCTGCTGCTTCTTAACTCTGTGGAAGGAGTGCTGGACTTTGCCTTGCATTCAGATGATCTCCAAGTGCTTGCTGGCTTGACTTCTGCGTTTTTTGAGTCTCAGGGAAACAGAAGACTTTCCTAGAATTCTGCAGGTGCTGCTGGACTTTCCCATCCAAGTTCTGGGCCGCAGAAGTAGATTCCGTAGCTGTTTTGCAACACAGAGATCGGCGCACGTCCTGTCTGCGTGCAGCAGAACCGGCGCATCGACATGGTTGCGGAAGTAAAATCGCATGCTGAAACCAACGATTTGCCTCCAGAGATCAACACATCTCACAGAGTATTGCTAGTGCTTCAACTTGGTGAGATCGACACATCCCCTCGACTGAGTGGCAGAATCTGGTGCACGGCTTCCAGCCTCTCAACTCCGACACACTTCTCCAGAACTGACGCAGCGCCTTCACTGCGTGGAGCAGATCGATGCATCCTGCCCCTCCGGGATTCGACATCCACGCATCTCGTTGTTTGCAACTAGGAAAGTTACTTGCGTGGGTCCTGTAACCAGTCGGCGCTCCATCGCAGTCGGCCTGAACTTTGACTTTGCCCTGGTCCAGCACGACCTAAAGTAACCTTTTTAGAGCTACTTGCTTCTAAGCGCTTTACTGTATTTATTCCTTTAAAATTCAATATCTCAACTTCCATTTATTGGATTAAAGTCATTTTGGTCTTGTTATGTTCAGAATATAATTATCTACTTTTCAAAACCTATGTGGAGTCTTTTTGTGGGGTATTCACTGTGTTACTCTGTGTGTGTGTGTGTGTGTGTGTGTGTGTGCGCGCGTGTGTGTGTGTGTTTTGCATACATACTTTACATATTGCCTCTTTATATACAACTGATTGCTCTGTGCCAAGCTTCCAGAAGGTGAGCACAGGTTATCTTTTAGTGTGTATCTAGCTTACCCCGACTAGAGTGGTGGTTCCTGCCTAGCCAGGGTGCATACCTCAGCCAACCAGGAAGCCCATTTCTCACAAGGTATATAAAGAGCAGAACTATGGTCAACCAACTTCACCCAGATAAGAGGTATATATATATATATATATAGAGTCAGATAAGAGGTATATATATATATATATATATAGAGTCATGCTCACCTGGTGGGCCTGGTATGGATGAGCCAAGATGGCTGGCCCGAATGACCTGTACTCACAGCTAATCTGTAGAAATCAAAAATCCACTTCTCAGGGGTTCCACTAATACAAAGAAGTTGACACAGAAGCTGGAATATAAAATAACATCTTTATTAAACTCAAATAAGTGAGACTACGTCACACAGAAGCCTTATCAACTGAATGAGGCAGTCTGCTAGAATGGTCTTACTTCACATCATATATACTCTTTATCCTGCCCCAGGCATGTAAGGGAGTTGTACCAATTACATTCCTAAACAAATGGAAAATCTGGAGGGTCAGCAGGTGAGTAGCCTTTGGGGTTTTAGCAGGATATCGGCAAAACATTATAATTACATAGTTCACAAAGGTCAATCTGATTTAGATGGCACTGCAGGGCATGGCATGATTACATGTACAGTATCCCAAACCAGAGGTTAATCATTAAGAATGTCCCAAATTCAACCTCCAAAAGCCGGACAAACCTATAATTGAAAGCATAACCCATGTAATGAAGAAACATAAAAAGAAACAGTAGCAGATGATGAACAAGATAAGGCATGTGCAAGGAAACTAAAAGTTAAGGATGTCCTGAACATTGATTGGCAATCTCAGACAAAGATCGATCAGGGAAATTGGCTTTGCGAGGTCAGTTTCAGGTAAAGAGGTCAGTTTCTTACAGCTCATTTCAGAGTCAAAAAGAAACCTTAATTAATGTATACATGAACTAAGAGGGCCAGGCCACTTTATTCGTCAGGCTACCTTCACAGGCCTACATGAGGGCAACACAAAATGGTGGCACAGAACAAAATGGAGTCAGACTCGAGAATTACCGAACCTCAGACCCTCCTTTTGCCATTACGTAGGCAATAACCTAAGACTCATGTTAATCTGAATCTAGGTCTATATCGACTTTCATTAGGTCGTCAAGGTCTTGTTGTAACATCATCTTATTATTCACTACTTCTCTCGGGACAGGTCTCCGAACACACATAGTAGAACAAAGACTCACTTCTGGTGGACCATTTTTGGATGCTAGAGGCGGAGCCACTTCCTCTTCCACGGCAATTCAGTCAAATGAGAACTTAATTAACATTTACTTTATACAATTGCACTGAAATCGCTTGTGCAACTGTGCCCAAAGTCCGTTCAAAGCCTCTCTGACAGGCTTCTATCGCCCATCAAATCTGCTTCCATTAACTTCTTCCGCATTGGGCCTCTCGATTCCAGCCTCTTCATGAAAATAGTACTGCTTAGTTGGAGTGCCCTCCTGGCAAACACTCACAGCTCACTCGAAAGTCTCAATGTCTCAAGGCAGTGCACCAGCGTCTCTCCTCTGCGGCAGACACTACAAATAATGTGCTCTTCATTGGTCATGTACAAAAGGAAGGGGTCCCAGACAGAGAACAGATAATTCAAAATATGACTTGATTGAGAAAATATACAATTATTTCAAGAAGCAAAATTATTAGATGCAAAAAAGTTTAATTCAGATTTGCATATATTGCCTTTCATTGGTTAGAACACATGACACATTTTTTTCTGAGTAGCAAAATTTATTTTTATGTGCCCACATTCACAACGGGGAAGGGGTGAAGTGAGGGAAGTGTCAAGGATGGGGTAGGATAAAGGGATAATCTGAATCATTCAGTGACAGGTATTATTCACAATTTCAAAAATTAAGTACATGTGGTTCCTTTAGCCAAAGGCCACAACATAAGGCTCATAGAGAGTCCAGAAACAACTGATGCAGACAACCAAACTCCACTTCAGCCGCTAAAGTCTTGCTTGGGGTAGGAGTTGGTGATTGTTGTATGGTCTACGTTTCGACCCAAAATATATGTAGGAAAGTGGTCCTTACAGAACAGGTCTTCTGCAGGACAAAACAGTTGTGGGTGGGCGACCTCCTAGGGGCAGTTAAAAAGAAATCAATTAGCACACACCCATCCTGTTAGTTAATACAAGGAAGGGGGATTAGAGAAAATTATCAGTTTAAAGCGCGTTGTCAAAATGCAAAGGACACAAGACACATAGTGAGGGATTGTAATTCAGATACACACGATCTGATACTGGCTCACCTATCGCGGAGGGCGAGAAGAACAGAGTCACCAGGGGCTGATGTCTCCCGGCCCACGTTATAAAATTATAACTGAAAATTACAAAGAAAGACATTGTCATCTCCTATTCTACTAAAGATCACACCTCATTCGGTTTCATATAGGTAATTCGGAAAGTTCATTAACAAACAGACACACCTATGGACATCTTGTCGCTGGACTTTAATCAAATACACATAAGGGAATCACCAACACCCAATAAACAGGATTAATACCCGACTTATTATTTTGAATACATAGGGCAAAGGTCTCTAAAATTATTCAGATGGTGTCTAGTCACGTAGGCTTCTAAAATGACATACCTCACGTGCACTTGCGTGATGCCAGGGGACACGGATATTTCGTTTGCAGTATATATCGTCTCTCTGTAACCAATTATTTGGCAAACAATAGGTCTACCAATCGAAATGGATTACCTCGTTTTACATTAAAAATAATGCATTGCAAATATAAAGATCATACCTTCAAACACTTAGTTGGTTCGTGTTATCGATTCGTGGTTACTAATTCGTGGTTGGAAATACGCCTGTGTATGGGGGACAAAGTAGGAAAACAGTGCTATCGGTAAAGTGCATTTGCACAATTGTAAATCCCTCGCTGTAAACTAAATCAAAGACATACCTCTGAACTCAGGAGGGTCCTGGAGGCGTCTCGCCGATAGGCATTCATTTATTTCATGTTTCTTCTGCCTTAAAATGATGAGAAAGGCATTTAGCATTGAAGCCGTATTACAACGTAATTCGTCCAACTAGCACGGTTTCTGACATGAGGCTTACCTCAGATGCTCAATTGTCAAAGCAGAGTAGATCCTATATAGCCGGCACACCTCTCTGCAAAATAACAAAATGCCGGTGGGTTCAAGTATTCAGACCCATGCGTGACACGTTATTAAGTCCCAAACCAAAAGCGGGACAGACGCTTACCTTCAAAGTTTTTAATTTGGACCGGAATATGCTCCCGCAACTGGACGTGTTCAAATCTCCGCCACAAATACGGGGCTCCGTGAACTTACTGGTTGGTTGCAGGGGGTGGAGCATAACACCGAAGCCTCAATGGAGGTAGTAAAAAGACCAAGCCCCGGCTAATCGAGGTGATGTAAGCCGATTCAATACCATCCAGTTTTTTGGGAAATTGCCTATTATTGAAGGCTCTTTAGAGCATAAATAAATATATTGTCAGAAAATAAATAATAAACCGAGATTATTCGAATGGGTACAGAAACGCAAGAGGATGTATAGAAAAACCTAAAAGGGACAATACTCCTCTAGTCATTTTAGGGCGAATCAATTGTACAGACTTGTTTCACTGTTGAAAAACCCACGGGCGCACCGCGCCCCTTCATATTAATTAATTATTCAAACACACATTTTACGTTATCGCAATAGCCTGTAATAGTTGATCCTAGATGACACATTGAGTACACACAATTTCTTCATTATGGCATAGAATCTATGGCTTGCCTGCCAAACAGGGTAGCAAAAGTCACACAGTAATGATAAAGTATTGGTATATATACAAGGTATATATACGGGCAATATGCCCTTGTCTCACAGGATATTCTAAATCATACCATTTTCTAGGTTTTTAATAGAATATACATGTAATATCTTTACGGGCAGAGTGCACTTATCTCACAGGATAGTGTAACCCATAACCCTTGTCCTGGTTTTATCAACTCTCATGCAAACCTATGAACAGTGCATTTTTCTCGCAGGGTAATGTAGACTGTTCAACATGTTGCTCTGTTGAAAGAATCAAAGGTTAGCCAACTGTACAAAACTGCTTTCAGATTCGTTTAAGCACTCAACTACAGAATTGAAAACATGAATCCACTTCAGCTCTCTAACATTGAGAATAGTGGATAGATCACCTCCCCTTGGGCCTAGTGTCACCTGTTCCAAAACCACCCATTTCAATGTTTCAGGCATGTGGTTTTCTTTTATGCAGTGTTCAACCAGGGGTGCCCCAGGCACCTTGCATCTAATGCGGCTGCAGTGTGCGAGGAATCTAGCTTTTACACGCTGCTGGGTCTGACCTACGTATATGAGATCACATGGACAAATTATGTCATAGATCACATTCCTGGTGTTACAGTTTGTGTGGCTCTTGTACGTGTGTCGGTGATTTTTAAAAAAGAAGTCCTTTGATTGAATAGTAGAAGGGCAAGCCTTACAGCTCCCGCACCTAAAATGTCCCACTACAGGTGGTTGTTTCCAGCATGAAGCCAAGGTAGGTGCAGATGGGCACTCCAAAAAGGATGATACCACATAATCTTTTACATTCCTCGCTTTTTTGAAGGCGTGCATGGGTACGTTTTTAATCTCCAAATCATCTGCAATTAAACCCCAGTGCTTGTTGATTGTCTTTCTGATTGCATTACTTTTAGTTGAAAAGGTAGTAACGCAAATCATGCGTTCTTCATCTTGACAAATACGTAAGGTGGGTTCCAAGAGTGTTTCCCGGTGACAGAGCCATGCCCTCTTCCTGGAGCGCTTAATCAACCGTTTGGGGTAACCTCTTTCTATCAAACGCTTCATCATTATGTCGGATGGTGCCATATAGTCTTCTTTCCTACTGCAGTTCCTCCGGACCCGGAGAAACTGGCTATAGGGCAAGTTATCTCGAAGGCTCCGCGGATGATTACTTGAATATTGCAACAGCGAGTTCCGTTCCGCAGGCTTTCTGAAGAGTGTAGTATACAGTGTGCCTTCCTCCGCTACTATCGTGATATCCAGGAAATCAATTTTGCTGTTACTGGCTTGCATCGTGAATTGAATGTCTCGAGATTGCAGATTTAGCCAAGAGTGGAAGCGTTCAAGTTCACTATCGCTACCCTTCCAGATGACCAAAACATCATCAATATACCGCATCCACAGTTGTATTTGATGCCGAAATGGGTTGTGATCACTGATGACAAAAGTCTTTTCATAAAAAGCCATGAACAAAATTGCCAGGTCCGGGGCAAAGGCTGCCCCATTGCCACGCCCTTAGTTTGTAGACAGAATACATTTTGGAACATAAAGAAATTCCTCATCATGGCGATCTTTAATAGAAGGATGATAAATGAAGTAGGTACTTGTACCGGGGCTTCCCGACTGTCAAGGGCTGCAGTGGCCACCACAAGGGCCTCCTCCTGGGGGATACTCGTATAAAGCGACACAATGTCGCAGGTTACCAGTAGTTCCTCTTCTGGATTAAATGGTTTCCCATCTACCAAATTAATGGTGTGTGTGGTATCTCTCAGATAGGTAGTAGTTGCCTCCACTAGAGGTTTAAGGAAGAAGTCTACATAACGGCATAGAGGCTCAAGGATGGATCCACATCCAGAGACGATAGGTCGTCCTGGGGGATTATGTATGTCCTTGTGTACCTTCGGTAAGGTATAAATGGTTGGTATGCGTGGATGGCTCTGATTGAGGTACTGATATTCATGATCCGTAAGGAAACCTTGTTGAACTCCTTCCTGCGTGACCCTCTGGATCTCAGCCGCCAGGTCTTTTGTTGGGTCAGATGTCAGCTTCTTATAACCGACGCCATTGTTTAGTTGCCGCCAGATCTCTTCTTTGTATTTCAATACATCTTGGATGATGATGGCCCCACCCTTGTCAGCTGGCTTCACCACGACATTGAAATTAGATTTTAGGGTTTCAAGTGCTGCTCTTCCGGTCTTCTTAATATTGTATTTCACATACGTCTTCTCATTCAAGATCTTCTTAACTTCTCCAGTGACGATGCTTTCATACGCCAGTATTTGGTGACTCATTGTGTTAGTTGGAGGTACAAAAGTAGATGGTACCCTGAATCCGGTTACGGATATAGTCTTGGGTGGTGGTCTATTCTTGAAGAAGAATCGTAATATTATTTTTCTGAAGAATTTGGAGAGTTCCATTAGTGTATTGAAGCAATTGGGGGGTGATGTTGGGACAAATGACAAACCCTTGCTCAAAACTCTCAGTTCGTCTTCGTTGAATTGTTGAGATGACAGATTGATAACCGGCGTGCCGATATTGTTCACCACCTGTAGATCTTGCGCCTGGTCGAGCGTTCGCCGTGTTCCTCCGGTTGGAATCGAACCTGTTTCATCCCGCGACCTCTGCCGCCATCGTTGTCCCACTGCATCGGAGGACCTTGCTGACCACGTCCGGTTCCTCAGTTCCAGTTGTTGCCTCGTCCACGAGGCGGTCTCCATGTCCCTTGTTCTAAAAAAGAATTGGGTTGATATTGAGGACGATATGTATCCTGATAGCCGTAAGAGCCACTGGTGCCCGCTTGGTCGGAGTCTTCTCCAGAACTATATGATGAGTCTGAAAAAGTGGTAAAACGCCCTCTTGATCTGCCGCCTCTGTAACCACGATTTGTAAAATGGCCCTGCTGATCCTGTCGAAAATAGTCGTCGGATAGGTAAGGATAAGTTTTCTTTTTGTCATAGAATTTAAGATCTCTGGCTAATTTTTTAAGCTTCTTCTTGATGGTAATAGTTTTGAAATCCTTCATTGGTCATAGGCACAGATCATCTCATGCAGACCCGGGTCTACATTCTCAGGCTCTAACACTCATTATTCAGTGTCAGAGGACGCTCAGGCTGCTCTTTCATGGGCACCATAATGTAGTGCCTTTTGTAAATCTTGGATCCTCTGGTGCACTGCCCTTCCATTGGAGCAAAGAAAAAAGGGGGGGATGGCCAAAACTCAGGCCAAGGGGCTCAAGGGACTGCACACTGTCAGAGGTTACCTGCACATGACAGGTAGAAAACTCAAGGCTCAAATCTACCCTGCCATCAACAGCTCCTCCTTCTTTTCTGATGTTCAACGCCTTCTGATGAAGCAAGCACGATGCTTTGGAGATACCATTGATGGCGCGCTGGCGATCACTGTCCAGCCTTGCTACTTTTCTGGATGCTGGGACTGTAGGGCTAAGAAGTCTGCCATTCATCTGTAGCTGTCACTGATGGGAATTAGGCTTAAATCAGTGTCATGACTCGATCCCGCAGAACCTAGTGACGTAGGAAATGTGACACAGTTGTTAGTTTCCTTCAATTCAGTACAAAAACAGTTCATTGTATTTAACAAGGGGACTGCAAGCAGGTGGCCTGCAATCTGCGAGGGAGTGGCCATATGCCATGGGAATTCTATCTAAATGGATGTCCTCACACAGTGGCATTGTTTAATGGGGTAAACATTTTTCTCTCAATGATTACGTCTAGGTGTTCCTAAATTCCTTATCTAGAACATCTCAAAAGAGAAATCACATGATACAGACCATCAGGGACATGTAGAAACCTCCCTTTAATAACTGTGCATCAGGTGCACTGTGCAATACACAGGCTAAAGATCAAATGGTGGAAACAAAAGACAAGAACTAGAGAGTCCTGGTATTTCCATGATTAGAACACATCTGATCCATCGAAAATTAAAGCAGCAGGAACAAAAGGGTAAAAAACCAAATTAAAATAGCCATTGAAAATTTGTCATGTTAGTAAAAATAAATGTAAGGTATCTCGTATTGAGGTGGAAAACTTGTCTTACTATAGTATTGAGTCAGTTAACCAGTCCATCACCATCCTGACAGTCAGACTATAAAAAAAAACATCCAAGTGGGCATGAAGTAAAATTCTTGAAAAACCCATCTGGTCATACAAAAGGGAATTATACATAATATGGGGGTCCCTGGTATATCACTGCAGTCTGGAAGTATGAACCTGAACAATACACCAACAATAATAAATGGACTTACTGGTGAAAGGAATACGGAAAAGGGAAATGGGACTAGGACACAACTAAAATCCCCAATAACTAGGCACAATGTGACATTGGTCAGGGGAGAAGCGACAAAAGAAAAATATATAGGAAGAACAAGAAATTACTTGGGTGATAGTCAGGCATGTGACACAACACCAAGAGTAAGGGTGATACACAAAAATCTAAATAGTTCACACATGTACCGCTGGCCGCTACACCATGTATGGTAATCTCAGCTAATGTTCCAGTTCTTTCTTCAGGGAAAAATGAAACCTGGTTTCCTTTAAGGAACAAAGCCATACACTACTTAGGAAGCAGAACAAAACTGACTAATGTAATATAGAAATTAGGTCACCTGTACAAGAGTCACAGATCTATAATTTATCCTTACGTCCAATCAGGATACATAAATCTAGGGCTGCCTGTTCCTTGAGGGAAGTGGCAGTAACGTGACTAACTGCAGGTGACACACTTTGATCCTGTGTAACTCTTTTCATTTTCCTTCAATACCATTATAGCCAAATAGACATGATGCACTGGTGAAGTGTTGTCTGTCTTGTTCACAGTATGAAAATATCATATCTGTGAAATTTAGTATCAGAGCAAGTTCAACCAACTGTTGCTCAAAGATGTACATTGTCATGACATCCCCTCACAACACAGGAAAACTTGTAATAGTATCAGAAGCAACAACATAAAACAAAAACATACATAAAATTAAAAAAAACACATGTCAAGCCATCAGATATACGTGCTGTATACCAAGCACAAAAAGCATAGACAAATTACAATAGCACAAGAAAATGAGCGGTGACGCACGCACTTCATGAAGCCCAAAACCCAATATTCGGGCCTGCTTAATTTGTCAGGCTTAAAATTAAAAGTACACTTTCTTTTACTTTCCTCACCCTCCTTTTGACAACTGGTTACCAGTTAGTAGTGATCAGCTGTCAAATACAACTTACTGTGTCGCTTCTGACACACAGGACCAGCAGGAACAATTCATAGAAGGACAAAATGCAAAATCGTGAAAAACACACAAACATTTTTTCTTCAAAGAAGTCATACAAAACTCATCTTGTTTCAACATACTGCTAACCCCCACCTTACTGACCTCAAGGTCAAAATCTGCCTCTCCTCAGCCCTCTCTCTGTTCACCCTGAAACTGTCAAAGACAAAAAGCCTTCCTAACTCTTTCTAACTTGCAATAACCAACCCTATCCAAAACCACACACTATATATATTACTCCCTTTAGGGGCCACAATCCACTCCTATTCCCAGACTCAAAAACTTCTACTGTGAATAATTCACAGAACACAACAACACAACATACCAGCTTTAGAACAAATGCTTGTTACCACCCTATGCAATGGTACTCATTTCATCAACCTTAAATGGATGAACGTCTCAGTAGACTCAGCTAGAGTTACAACCCTCAACCCTGATATTAAACTCAAACCTCTGCACCGGGCACATTGGCTCACTGAGCCATTAAAAGCAACCCCAAATGAGAACAACCTGCAAATTTGTATTATACCTAAATGTATGCATTTACTGAAGCCTAAGGCACTTTAAAAGCTACTCTAAATGAAAAATAATGCTGCCTAAATAGTGCCCTCACCCAATTTTGACTTTGCCACCTGGGGCACTTAAAAATAAATATCCCATAATTGTGCTACATATTAATCATCCTCAGAATGTTCTTTACAGATTGCAGAGATTGGACATTAGACATATCTCATGTAATTCCTTAGAAAAATGAGTTTTTACGCCTGCGTCAAGTGAAATTCCACATACAAATGTCCTCATTATGCAGTAAAACACAACTTAAATTAAATTATAATGCTAGGAGGTCACAGTATGAGTATTAAGCTTTATAAATAGTAAAAAACTAATTTAGAAGCACTTATTTTTAATAATTATTTTTCATAATTAATAATTATTTTTAATAAACCCAATCATTTTTGATAATTCCACATATAAAAGCAATGTGCATCTCTTGCCTATCATTTTAGATGCATTCATTCACAAGCCTAAGCACATAAGCCTGATTTGAAACATGACACATTTTTGCACCACTTTTTTTTTTTTTAAGAAGGACAATTATTTTAACATTAGAACCAAGAATATGCTTATAAAAATGCTTAAAGAGAGGAAACCCTTAATTGAAATGTCTTCCTGCAATACAAAATACTGAACCTTAGTTTTGGAACCTTTTTAAAACATCATTCTGAAATGCAAAGATTCACCCGTGTTTAACTGAGGGTGAAGTCCTGCCTAAGTAAACATTCCTGTCTATTCGTGATTGCTTCGTGTTGCTTGCTTAGCGGCAGCAACAGCTGTTTCTTAGTGTTGAAAACGTGGGCACGGTGGCTGTCTATTTAAAACTGAAACTAAGTCATTTCAAGTTTCAAAATGCCTTTGTAATACAGAAAAATCCAATGTATTGAGATGATGTGTTTGCCTGTTAATATCTAATACAATGTATCTAAGGAAAATGCTGTAAGTTTATTTTTTGCAAAACACACCATTTTGTTTTCGAGAGCTTTTTATTCCTAGTAAATGTGAATTTTTATTTTATTTTTTTAAGCATTTAACAGTTTGTACATGTGTGTAATTGCTTACTCTATAAATTATATAGCAACATATAGCTATTTTAGCATATCACATGGTTCATTTCAGGATTTTTATTTAATTTCTAATTAATAATAATTAACTAACATTTTGCATAACAGACTGAAGACAACAAGAAAGACCACAAACACATATTGAGCTCATTTCAGACATAAACAGAAAGGGGTCAAAAACTCTGGACACACAATATGGCGTGCTTTAGCCATTCATTTAATAAATATTGCCATCGCTATTTACTTACAGAAGTTGCACTAATGGGAAAACCACATAAACATTTAAACATACATTTAACCCACAGATCAACACTTAGGACTGAAACAAAGGACAGCCCACAGCCTGTACTGAAACCAAACCATTTGTAAATACTAGTTATAAGTCATATTTACAAGAAACGCTTCTCAATAGTGGTCCAAAAGACTGCAAAAACAGCCCCACAGACCTTTATTTCCAAGAAGCCAAGATACACTCAATTCACTAGCTTTGGCTGGCAGAACACCAAGAAAAATCGCTCAGCATATCTCCATTCATAAAATTGCACAGAACAAAGGATCCTTGTATGTATTATGTCCATATTTTAATTCCCTGGGGATACAGAATCACCAAGGAAGAAATATGTTTTTACACCTAAACCTATTTAGATATTCCCTCAGGGTAGCCAGCTTATTTAATTCACATCTCACTATGGTATCTCCAAGAAAAAGCAACACATTCTTCAATGTGAGCTTTGAAAACAGGCATGCCAAAAATACTGGAGAATATGCAATATTATACCCAAAGTAGTGCTTAAAGTACTCTTCGTACGTGCACCGTTCAACAAAATCAGATAGAGACAAATCTCCTCATTACCTGCCAACACAAATTGCAATTCGCATATACAAACCTATACAAATCCAAAGTTGGCCTACACAAATTCCAAAATTCCAAAGCTATACCAAACAAATGGTTGTCCAAATTCTAACTGCCAAGTTCTAAATGACCTAATGGTCTTTTTTTGAAATACTCACGCCAAAAAGGTTCTCAGTCAGGAGTGACATCATGTGGAGGATCAAAATCAGGAAGATCAGAAATATACTGGGCTGCAGAGACAAAGAATGCCCAGAACCTCCGTGCACAGAGTACCTCCTTAGTAGAGTCCTGTCCTGTCCTCCTCAATAGATTTCTGTCTTCTGACAAGATCACTCCCTCAGATAGCCACTTCTCTGATGAGGCCCGCGTTGGCCGCGCCATTTGTAGAAATCAAAAATCCACTTCTCAGGGGTTCCACTAATACAAAGAAGTTGACACAGAAGCTGGAATATAAAATAACATCTTTATTAAACTCAAATGAGTGAGACTACGTCACACAGAAGCCTTAGCAACTGAATGAGGCAGTCTGCTAGAATGGTCTTACTTCACATCATATATACTCTTTATCCTGCCCCAGGCATGTAAGGGAGTTGTACCAATTACATTCCTAAACAAATGGAAAATCTGGAGGGTCAGCAGGTGAGAAGCCTTTGGGGTTTTAGCAGGATATCGGCAAAACATTATAATTACATAGTTCACAAAGGTTAATCTGATTTAGATGGCACTGCAGGGCATGGCATGATTACATGTACAGTATCCCAACCCAAAGGTTAATCATTAAGAATGTCCCAAATTCAACCTCCAAAAGCCGGACAAACCTATAATTGAAAGCATAACCCATGTAATGAAGAAACATAAAAAGAAACAGTAGCAGATGATGAACAAGATAAGGCATGTGCAAGGAAACTAAAAGTTAACGATGTCCTGAACATTGATTGGCAATCTCAGACAAAAATCAATCAGGGAAATTGGCTTTACGAGGTCAGTTTCAGGTGAAGAGGTCAGTTTCTTACAGTTCATTTCAGAGTCAAAAAGAAACCTTAATTAATGTATACATGAACTAAGAAGGCCAGGCCACTTTATTCGTCAGGCTACCTTCACAGGCCTACGTGAGGGCAACACAAAATGGTGGCACAGAACAAAATGGAGTCAGACTCGAGAATTACGGAACCTCAAATCTCATTGATAGATAATCTATGCATGCCACTGACATGTGAGGGTGAGGCCAAAACGATATGCACTGCACTACAACTGTAGCACTGGGTGATATGTTTCCAAATTGGAAATGTATGACCCTGCAATACTTTACAGATCAAAAAAGCGACACCCCTACTGCAATATTCTATACAACTGAGACAGACAGGGAACTCGTTGACTAGGCAATGCTCTGTAGATTCCAACACTCACTGTGACTGTCTTTTTACCTTGCTCAGGAACATTTTCGTTTGGTGACACAAAGTAGATCCCTAAAGTTAGATTGTGCAGGTGTGTCCACGAAAAACATTAATGTTTTTGCCAAGAACACAAAAGATGTTTCTCACAATACTCAAATATTTCACTGAAACATATGCTACGAAAGTTTGGGGCATATGCACCAAAAGTTAATTTTGTGATTCCGAAATAGCGATTATTACCGAATCACTATTTGGTAATCACAAATGTCAATGCATCAAGAAAATCGCAATTTTTATGCGATTCTTTATAATTCGCAATCACTATTGGCGAATTAAAAAATGCGATTCACATTTTTAGCGAAACCGCTATTAGAGAATCGCTAATAGCGAATCCGTGAATCCGATGCAGCATGATGACTTCACAATCAGGAAGTGAGTCATCCCATGCTGTTACCTGTGTACTGAGAGTGAGAAGGAGGAGGCAGAATGCAGGAGCATAGAACCAGGAAGCCTGTTGGGAAAGCTGAACCTGTGCAATCATTCAGCATGGAATCAGGTACCCCCAGCAGGAGCGCAAAAGATAGCTGAAGTTCTGTGAAAAGGAATTTGAAATCCTCATAGACGAAGTTGTGAAAAGCCATGAAAAACTGTTTGGCAAACAGTCACTGCAGGTCCCTGAGTCTGAAAAAAGAAAAACATGGCTGGGAATATGATCCAAAATCAGGGCAGTGGGGGTCACACAGCGCTCTATTCCGGATCTGCGCAAGCGGTGGTATGACCTGGAGAGCCGGGCCAAGGAAAGAATTGCAGCAAGGCTACCTGATGCTAAAAAGACTGGAGGAGGACCAGCCACAAAACACCCTCCACAGCCTTAGAGAACCTGGTGGAGTCCACCCTTCAGCCTGAGGCTGTTGTTGAAGTGACGTCGATAGATTCCCCTGCACCGCCCTGTACTTCTCAAGGTAAGATGCTTGCAAATAACCATACAATGCTACAATTGCAAAACACACTCAAAACACACTCCGTAAGTCAGTGTAGTTAGTGTAGTGAATAGTACTCCAGACCACATTTTACTTGTAACACACAAATGCATTATGGGAATAGCAGTCAGCAAATCCAATTGGAAAGGCAAGTGGGCAGCAAATCAGCATAGGTGCAATCAATTGTGACAAGCAAGTTTAATCTCTACACACAGTGTGTTGATAAATAACTTTATTAAACAATACTATGTGCAAGATGAAAAATATGTCTAAATATGCAGACTGAAATTGCACTGTTTAACATCACAGATGCACCTGCGCAGTAGTCAGATGACAGTGAAGGTCATGACCCCCTGGAGACTCAGCCACAGTCAGGAGAAGACATTGCAGTGTCACCGTCACCCACAACACCTGCACCCACAAGACGCAGGATCACAGTGGGACCATTGCCTGCACTAGAAATGGAAGAGGAGAGCCAATCGGACCCTTCAACAGCACAGTCTGGGCAGACACCCAGATCAAGACCACGTGTCCAAGTGCAACCTAGGAATGCCTGCATCAGGAAGCGCAGGGAAGGTGCACAGATGAGAGCTGAGGAAGGCGAGAGTTTAACGTTCTTTGGTGGGCTGGAGAACGCAATGTTGAGGGTACAGCGCCTGCAATGCAAACACAATGCAGGCACACTTTTCCTCTTTTGTAAGGAACATGGGAGAGATGAGTGACAGCATCAAACAACTCACAACAGCTGTGCTGGAAGGTCGGAGGGAAACCAATCAACACTTTAGTGACATGACACAAGCACTCAAGGAGTTATGCAAGGTGATGCAGGAAGACCAGGTGTCGCACCGCAATATACACCAGCAATTTCTTGGCCGCTTAGATGGTTACACTAGGGTCATCAACCACCTGAGCACCACAACAGCGCAACTGCCTCGACGTGCTGTAGGCATGCAGGTGGAAATGACATATTGCTACGGTGATGTGGCCAGGGGACTGATACAGGTCATCAATGCTGTGGAGCAATTGCAAACTACTTCAGTTGCTGCCAGTTATGTCATGGGTGGAGGGGACAGTGAGGATACTTCCAGCCTCAGTAGCAACATGGCACCACTGACCGAATGCAGGAGGCGCAGCACAAGGAATACTCCAACATCAGAAGGTTCAAACAGGGATGTGTCAGAGCACCCAGACAGGCAACAGGAGTTCGTGCCCGGCGAAAATATTGTGCCATTGAGCACAGGAATGTCATTTGGTGAGGTAACCATTATTCAAATTTGTCTGGGCTGATGTACAAGTGCCATGGCAAAGTTATACTGTTGGGGTCTGACTTACACATTGCACGTTTTCTGCTTGGTATATGTACATTAACACAAACTGAAGTGTTTTTCTTGAAATAAATCAAAATGGCAATGAAACCATGTACTGTCTCGTATCATCATTACCCACCTAAAAATAATTCTCTGTTATCTCTGCACGTCACTGTCTTCCTTCTGCTTCACTTGATGCGCTTGCTGCTTGTTGAGTTTGTAATATCTCATCATCTTCATCAGGTTCACTATCCGAGAGTTCCAGGGGTATGCCTCTAGCAGTTGCAATGTTGTGCAACATGGCACAAGTGTCAATAATTTTACAACAAGTGTCTGGCCTGTACTGCAATTTTATGGAGGCAACGGAAGCAACTTTTCAGTAGGCCACAAGGTCCTCCCAATCACATTGCATGTTGATATGTGCGCTGCATTGTACTGCTGTTCACTCGGTGTGTTTGGATTCAGGTATGGTGTCAGTAGGAATGGGCTCACAGCATATGCGCTGTTACCTAGGGGGTAGGAGGCAATAGATTACTCAATGCTACGTCTCACAATGACCAGAGAATCAGCAAAACAGAGTTACATGTGTTTACCAAGTAGCTATCTTTGGCGTGGGTGTAGGAAGGGACCGGAGACTTTTTCTGGTTATATATGGTTTTATTTTTGTGAAGGATTTCTTATGGCATGACGTAAGTCTTTCAAGTGAGAACTCAGCAGGCTCCGTGATAGTGGGTTCCCTCACAAGGGGGTAGACTCTGTGGTTTGTTTCTTTGTTCAGCGGTCCTTCCGTCCTAGTCCGTGGTTTCGTTCACCACCAGCCATGTATGAAAAGAGAGACAGAGGAGATGCTGTCAGGACTCGAGTCGTCGACCGAGTTACTCAATGGGAACCGGGGAGTGAAGGGGTCACCGCTGGTAATGTGTATGTACACTAGGATTTTATACAGGGGCGTGAGGAAGGACGGTAGTGAGGAGAGGGTGAAAAGGAAGATGCTGGGAAAACGGGAACAGGACTGGTTATTTATAATATGTACACAGGGTAGTAGCAAGACGTTCGTTGAACTATGAAGGAGAGCCTCCCCGCCTCCCCACCCAGCCTGTGAACCGCTGCTGTACCTGTTTAAGCCACACTCCTCCCTCGGTAGTGTGGCCCGGCGCTTCGCAGGGTCGTTGGCCTCCTTCTGCACGCTCTTGTCTCCTCTCTCCGCTCCTGTAACTGTCTCCTTCTCCTGGTAGCCACACACGAATTCCAAACGCCTCCGGGGTTTCGTCACCCGCCGAAATCTGGACTTCCTGGACTTTAGCTAATCCCACGGTTCTGGTGTCAGTCGGGGCGTGGTTTCTTCATCTGTAAATGCCCAATTAAAGGCACCTTCTCCAATTTCTTCCTCCTGCGATGATACCAGCGGGTTCGTACTCCACTCGTTCTGGAGGGAGGGAGGGAGGGGAGGCAGAATCAACAATCCACCAGTCACTGGAAGGGGAGACCCCCTCCACCCGCCTGTTCTCCCCTTTACAGTATCCTTCGCCAAATTCACCCCCAAGGAGACATGTATGTATGCCACTGTGTCAGAAGATGTAGGAATCATGCCTACTACCAGGGAATCTTGCCACTATGTCTGTGAGGATGTTCTTTGCATTGCATAGGACTTGTATATTCAGTGAATTATATTACTTCCTATTCCAGTAAATATACTCATTCACTGAGGTGGGACATATAGCTACATGCGTCCCATCAATGCAACCAGTTACATGGGGGATGTGGACTATCAGGAAAAAGTTAAATTTGGTTTCCTGCAATTCCCGTGGTGTTGAGGGAAATCTTATGTGGTGGTGTATCCTCAGCAACATAGCGTTCCGGAATGAGTTAAAGAAACGCAATAGTGCACTTTGGGAAAGCCCTCCTGTTAGACCTGTCTGCTTCTGGGAAGACTCTAACCACCATGATTTAGTTTTTGTCCCCCTTAGCCTCCCAGAGTTTCTATTTTTATTTTTACATATGTCCATCAGGAGTTTTTTTATGCTGTCAGGGGGCTAGGTGTTCCTTGGCGATGACGCCATTTTTCCCTCATCACTTGTGAGGCCTAGTCACCCCCTTGAAACCTTAGGGATCTCCAGAGACCTAAAATGGTGTCCACCAACTGTCATAACGGACACCACTGGAGGACAGGTCCATAGGATAGCATTAGGGAACTTTCTGGAATCTGCTAGAGACTTCTGCAGGTCTCAGGCCAACCTATATAAGGCCAGTGACCAGCAGCCATTTTGTGCTGACCCCAGAGTAGAGGAGTGAGGCAGTGGTGAGAGGAGGTGGACACACTGAGAGCGGCTAGTTTGTCACTGAGGCTGACAGTTACTTCAGAAGATTGTTCCCCCTATCGCCTCTGACCGATCCCTCTCCCAAAGACAACAACTAATGACAAGGAAAACGAGTTACTGGAGGAAGAAGACCCTTTTATCTCAGGGCCCCAGTAAAACCACTCAGAACACCCTTAATTGGGGGTATTTCTGCATGTCAACTCCCAGCGCTGTGCTTACCAAGTTCGTGGAGTAGCTGAGGTGGAGACGAGTGTCTGTGGCACCCTGGCGACCTGAGGAGCGTAGGCGCCGTGTGGGGACATCCTTCCTGTGAGGCCAAAGTGAGGAGGGACTGAAGGGAAGCAGCGGCGCTGCTCCGACCGGCATCGGGACCCCGGGGGCACCGGCCGCGTCAAGTGAAGGAGGAGGCGCGTCCGCGCATGTCCAGCACCGAGACGCTTTGGTGAGGCAGGAGGGGCCTAGGTTCGAGCAGGCCCAGGAGAGCAGCGTCTACCCCGAGAGGCGAGGTCCACGCAGACGCCAAGGAGCAGAGCGACGTGGGAGGCGGAGTTCAGGAGAGCGTCGCGCATGCCCGGTGAAGTGTCGTCTCACCACGGAGGAAGCTGAGGAGAACCGGTGGGACAGCCTCACATCAGGAGAGCAAGGAGCGAAGGCGCCGATCGGCAGCGAGGCCCCCTCCCATCGCCAGCGGTGAAAAGCGGAGGCACAACGGGTAGAGAGAGGCGCACACCGCACCTTCAAGCTCCAGTCACCAGAGTCAGTGCAACGCGCTGACTATCAACCCGACCCCTTCGGCCCAGCGCTACACAGTGGGAGCGCGCCTGGAACAGAGAAAGCTCCTCAAGCCCCACAAGTAAGCCGGGTAGTGGAGGGGGAAGCGGGAGACGGCAGTGTTGTATGCCGAAGGAGCCAGACAGTGGGGAAATAACCCCAACAAGTAACTGAACAGGGAACCGGCCAATAAAGAGTCAAACCTTTCCATTAACTGTACAAGGGGAAAACAAGCTAGTGAACTGGCCAATAAAGAGTCAAACCTTTCCTTTAACTGTGCAAGGGGGAGAGAAGTGAAAGTGGTAAAGGGAACCACAAGGTTCCTGGGCTAAAGCCCTTACAGAGCTTTGGTAGCGGAGGGAGTAGATCCTCTACCAGTTAGGGGTACCTTGCTAATATTATTGTGTCTTTCCTTTTAGTCACATTACTGGTGTTTAAATGCTGTGAGGTTCTACAACCAGGTCATTCTGTTGGGCTGAGCAGTGCTTAAGAGCTGTGGGGTAATGTACCTGCAAATGTGTCTTTAAAAACATATTACTCTGCCAGACTGTATTTTGCCTTCCTGTAAAATTATTAGTGAAGTGTCTTGTGTCCTAAATAACTACAGTACCTAAATGTACCTTTGATTCTCAAATTCTGAGCAGGAAAAATATTGAAGAGTAATTTAAATTTCATGTGGATGTGTAATTTGATTGTCTTTTATCCCTGACTAAAAAGCATAACAAGAAGAGCATATTATTTTTATAAAAAGGTAACGGTATTTTTCCAAACAGAGGTGTTGTGTCTTTATTTTGGTGGTTCATCACTGTGTTACTGTGGGTAAGATTTGTAACTACTTAGCCAACGCTTGGAGTTAGCTGTAGACCACTACTGTGCCAGGCTACCATATGTAGGCTTGGGTAATCTAGGTCCAACATAATTGGTGTTTCAGCGGTGGGATAGCGGATCTGTACTTACACTTACTTATTAGTAACGCAGTGACAACCACGAGACCCCACCTGGAGTTTTCTCCCTGCGGCCCTCCTAATTTACATTTTTGGTTTTTCTAAATTGACTTCTGGCGGTGGGTGGAGGTCGACCTCAGGTCACTCTGTGGATTTCTCCTGTATAGCATTTTATACTTCAAACAAGAATGGAGATAAATGTGGAAGAGCTAGACAATTATACTGTGCCTCAATTGAAAGAATGGTGTCAGCAGCAGGGGGTGTTTTTCAAGAAAGGCGCCAGGAAAGTTGAGCTGCTGACCAGTATTCGGGCATGGGTAGAGGCTCATTCCGGGGAGGAGGTAGATCCTGAAGAGAGTGACAAGGACACTGTCCTGGAGACCACAACACTGTACCAGGCGGGAGGGGAGAACCTAGTAACAGGTCCTAGAACACCTTCTAGAGTGGGCAGTAGTGTGTCAGAGAGGGGCCTAACCGACGCCGAGTTGGAAGACAGGAGGGAGGAGAGGAGGATGAAAATAGAACTAGCCAGGATGGACATGGTGAGGGAGGAAAAGAGGTTGGAGCATGAGCGGACCATCAAGGAAATGGATTTGCAAGCCCTAAACTTACGTACCCCCAAACCAGAGAATGGTGGCAGCGATAACCAAACCAACACCCGAGAACCTAGACCGTACCTACCGAAAGACATAATGGCTTGTTATGTACCCAGTGACGACATTGCTAAATGGCTAGCCGCCTACGAGGTCTCGCTGAGGGCCCATGGGATTCTGGAAGTCCACTGGGGAGGTGGGTTATACAAATACATGCCCCCCACTGGCAGGGATACTTTGTTGGCCCTGGACTCGAGTGAACAGACCTATTATCCGGCTATGAAATTAGCGCTGCTCAAGAAGTTTGGGTTGACCCCTGAGAAATATAGACAAAAGTTCCGGGGCAGCTACAAGCTGGGCACACAAAACTGGGTAGATTTCTTGGACTACTCCAGGAAGGCCCTGGAGGGTTGGGTAAGAGGCAGCGAAGTAGGGGACTATGAGGGACTATATGACCTCATACTCAAGGAACACCTACTCGAGAAGTGTCTTCCCGAGCTAAGACAGCATCTGGTGGACAGCAAGCTGACCAGCCCCAGGAAGCTTGCTGAGGAGGCGGACATCTGGGTTAGTACCCGGGTGTCGACTAAGGGGACTGGAGGGAATTCCCAGAAGCAAGGACAGGGCGCCCCCCAGAAGAAAGAGGGAGGGGAAATTAAGAGGGAGTTCTCAAAAGGGCCACAAAATACTTCGCAAGGTAGGGGCAGAGGATTCATCCCTAGGAGTAACCCCCCTCGCAACCCTACCCCTGGCCAAAGCCAGCAGCCAAGGGTTGTTCATTGTTTTGAGTGTGGTGGTGTGGGACACTATAAAGGAGATGTGAGATGCCCAAAAAGACCACCCCCTCCCACTGGAGGAAAAGCCCCGGGAATCACTAGTGTAGTGCTCGGGGAGGAGATGCCTTTGGTTAATGGAGGGGAGCGGGCGGGTGTCACTTTAGTGTCCCTGGGAGATAAGGAGATGGTTCCCAAGACCCAGCTGCCTTCCAATACTATTAAGTATGAGCAGTGGGTCACCATCAATGGCCGTAGAGGGGAGGCTCTGAGAGACACAGGAGCCAGCATGACTATGGTAAGGAGTCAGCTGGTGTCTCCAGAGCAGGTCATCCCAGATGTACTCCATCCCGCCGTAATGGCTGACGGCAGATTGGGCCACTACCCTGTAGCTGAGGTTCCCTTTGAGTGGGGAGGGGTTGCAGGTCCACTTCGAGTTGCCGTAAGCCCTGCCGTGCCTGTTGACTGCCTGTTAGGGAATGATATGGAGCACAATGCTTGGAGGAGGGTGGAGTACCAGACTCACTCTGAGATGCTGGGACCCCCTGACTGGACTTGTGTCAGCACAAGGTCAGCAACTGCCCGAAGGGAAAAGTTGCTTACGCTGGAGCCTGGAACAATGGCCCAGCCGGCTGCCAGAGAGGAGAAGGACAAGAGGCCGGAGGACCCTGCCTCGACATCTCCGCCTCGTGAGACAGCTGGACCACCTGCGGAGGTGGATCTGGAGTCCACGGGGGAGAATGTTGCTTCCTTGGAGAACCTACCCATCCCTACAGAGTGGCATGTGGAGGGAGGTCCTTCCAGGGAAGAATTCTGTGCAGCTCAGAAAGAGTGTCCTACTCTCGAGGGGCTGCGGCAACAGGCCAACGCCCAGGCAGCAGGAAACATTGAAGGGAGCTACCGGATTTACTGGGAGGATGGACTCCTCTACAGTGAGCCCAAGGCACCTGGCCACGGTTCAGCCAGAGCCTTGGTGGTCCCTCAATGCTTTAGAGCCTTTCTACTGGAACTGGCTCATGAGATACCATTGGCAGGACATCTAGGACAGGACAAGACCTTTGCCCGGCTTGTCCCCCACTTCTATTGGCCTCGAATGAAAGTGGCGTCTGACACATACTGTCGGACGTGTGTGTCCTGCCAAGCTAGTGGGAAAACAGGAGTGAAGCTTAAAGCTCCCCTGGAACCACTACCTGTCGTTAGCACCCCCTTTGAGAGGGTGGGCATCGACATTGTTGGGCCATTGGATCCACCAACTTCAGCTGGCCACCGGTTCATACTGGTTTTGGTAGATCATGCCACACGGTATCCAGAGGCAATACCTCTGAGGACCATCACTGCACCTGTGGTGGCAAGGGCCCTGATGGGGATCTTTACCCGAGTGGGTTTCCCCAAGGAGGTTGTGTCCGACAGGGGGACTAACTTCCTTTCAGCATACATGCGGGCTATGTGGAAGGAGTGTGGAGTTACCTATCGGTTTACCACTCCTTACCACCCACAAACCAATGGTCTTGTGGAAAGGTTTAACAAAACCTTGAAAGGTATGATCAGGAGTCTACCTGAGAGCCTGCGGAGGAAATGGGACATCCTCCTACCCTGTCTCTTGTTTTCTTACAGGGAAGTGCCACAAAAGGGAGTGGGCTTCAGCCCCTTCGAACTTTTGTACGGGCACCCTGTACGGGGACCTCTCAGCCTGGTGAAAGACGGATGGGAACGGACTCCCAGAAAGCTTCCCCAGGATGTGGTGAGCTACATGCTGGCCTTCCGGAGCCAAATGGCTAAGTTGTGGAAGCAAGCTTCAGACAACTTGGAGGCCAGCCAAGCGGTGATGAAAGAGTGGTATGACCACAACGCTCACCCAGTGGAACTGGAGCCTGGACAGAAGGTGTGGGTGATGGAACCTGGAAAGCTAAATGCCCTCCAGGACCGTTGGACAGGCCCCTTTGAGGTGTTGGAGAAGAAGGGGAAGTCCACCTACTTGGTGGATCTTAAAGCCCCAAGGCAGCCCCACAGGGTGCTGCATGCCAATCGCCTCAAGCCACATCATGAGAGGCCCGCGGTTGTCTTGATGATGGTAACCGATGGAGCAGAGGAAGAAGAAAGCGAACCTCTCCCTGATCTTCTCTCGTCCCAAGAAAAGGATGGGTCGGTGGAGGGAGTTATTCTCTCGCCATCCCTAACTCCTGAACAGCAGGGTGATTGCCGCCAGATTCTGGGGCAATTTTCTTCTCTGTTCTCCCTTGTCCCAGGTAGGACCCACCTGTGTACCCATGACGTGGACACAGGAGACAGCCCACCTGTGAAGTCTAAAATCTACCGGCTGTCGGACAAGGTGAAGGCCAGCATCAAGGGTGAAGTCGCCAAGATGCTGGAGCTGGGAGTGATTGAACCTTCTGGAAGCCCTTGGTCTAGCCCGGTGGTTTTGGTACCAAAGGCTGCCCCACCAGGCACCACACCGGAATTGAGGTTCTGTGTGGACTACCGAGGCTTGAACTCAGTGACCAAAACTGATGCCCATCCTATCCCCCGGGCGGATGAGCTGATTGACCGGCTGGGAGCTGCTCAATACTTAAGTACCTTTGACCTAACTTCAGGGTACTGGCAGATTTCCCTTACAGAGGAGGCGAAGGAAAGGTCAGCCTTCTCTACACCTGAGGGACACTACCAATTTCGCGTGATGCCCTTTGGGCTCAAGAATGCCCCTGCCACTTTTCAGCGGCTGGTGAACAGGGTCCTTTCTGGAATGGAAGCTTTTTCTGCTGCATACCTGGACGACATTGCTGTCTTCAGTAGCAGCTGGGAGGACCATTTGCAGCATCTGCAAGCTGTTCTACATGCCCTGCAACAGGCTGGATTGACAATCAAGGCCAGCAAGTGTCAGATCGGACAGGGGTCGGTGGTGTACCTAGGTCACTTGGTGGGCAGAGGGACAGTGCAGCCCCTCCAGGCAAAGATTGAGGCTATCATCGCCTGGGAGCCCCCCAAGACTCAAACAGAGGTCCGAGCCTTCCTGGGCCTCACTGGATATTACCGTCGCTTCGTGAAGGGGTATGGCACTATCGTGGCCCCTCTCACTGAGCTTACTTCCAAGAAGCAACCCCGACGGGTAGTCTGGACGGAGGCTTGCCAGCGAGCCTTCCTGACCTTGAAACAAGCATTGTGTTCCGCTCCCATTCTCAAGGCCCCTGATTTTGCTAGAGAATTCATTGTCCAAACAGATGCGTCAGAACATGGCATTGGGGCAGTGTTATCGCAGCTAAATGATGAGGGCTTGGATCAACCCGTGGTCTTCCTGTCCAGGAGACTACTCCCCAGGGAAAGGAGGTGGAGTACAATTGAGAGAGAAGCCTTTGCGGTGGTTTGGGCTCTGAAGAAGCTGCGACCATACCTGTTTGGTTCGCACTTCCTGGTTCAGACTGACCATCGCCCCCTTCGTTGGCTGATGCAAATGAAGGGGGAGAATCCCAAGTTGCTAAGGTGGTCCATCTCCCTACAGGGAATGGACTTCAGGGTGGAACATCGACCTGGGGCAGACCATGCCAACGCAGACGGTCTATCCAGGTATTTCCGCCTTAGTGATGAGGACTCCCAAGGGGTTGGGTAGTTCTCCCCACTTGCAGCTGGGGGGGACGCGTGTTAGACCTGTCTGCTTCTGGGAAGACTCTAACCACCATGATTTAGTTTTTGTCCCCCTTAGCCTCCCAGAGTTTCTATTTTTATTTTTACATATGTCCATCAGGAGTTTTTTTATGCTGTCAGGGGGCTAGGTGTTCCTTGGCGATGACGCCATTTTTCCCTCATCACTTGTGAGGCCTAGTCACCCCCTTGAAACCTTAGGGATCTCCAGAGACCTAAAATGGTGTCCACCAACTGTCATAACGGACACCACTGGAGGACAGGTCCATAGGATAGCATTAGGGAACTTTCTGGAATCTGCTAGAGACTTCTGCAGGTCTCAGGCCAACCTATATAAGGCCAGTGACCAGCAGCCATTTTGTGCTGACCCCAGAGTAGAGGAGTGAGGCAGTGGTGAGAGGAGGTGGACACACTGAGAGCGGCTAGTTTGTCACTGAGGCTGACAGTTACTTCAGAAGATTGTTCCCCCTATCGCCTCTGACCGATCCCTCTCCCAAAGACAACAACTAATGACAAGGAAAACGAGTTACTGGAGGAAGAAGACCCTTTTATCTCAGGGCCCCAGTAAAACCACTCAGAACACCCTTAATTGGGGGTATTTCTGCATGTCAACTCCCAGCGCTGTGCTTACCAAGTTCGTGGAGTAGCTGAGGTGGAGACGAGTGTCTGTGGCACCCTGGCGACCTGAGGAGCGTAGGCGCCGTGTGGGGACATCCTTCCTGTGAGGCCAAAGTGAGGAGGGACTGAAGGGAAGCAGCGGCGCTGCTCCGACCGGCATCGGGACCCCGGGGGCACCGGCCGCGTCAAGTGAAGGAGGAGGCGCGTCCGCGCATGTCCAGCACCGAGACGCTTTGGTGAGGCAGGAGGGGCCTAGGTTCGAGCAGGCCCAGGAGAGCAGCGTCTACCCCGAGAGGCGAGGTCCACGCAGGCGCCAAGGAGCAGAGCGACGTGGGAGGCGGAGTTCAGGAGAGCGTCGCGCATGCCCGGTGAAGTGTCGTCTCACCACGGAGGAAGCTGAGGAGAACCGGTGGGACAGCCTCACATCAGGAGAGCAAGGAGCGAAGGCGCCGATCGGCAGCGAGGCCCCCTCCCATCGCCAGCGGTGAAAAGCGGAGGCACAACGGGTAGAGAGAGGCGCACACCGCACCTTCAAGCTCCAGTCACCAGAGTCAGTGCAACGCGCTGACTATCAACCCGACCCCTTCGGCCCAGCGCTACACAGTGGGAGCGCGCCTGGAACAGAGAAAGCTCCTCAAGCCCCACAAGTAAGCCGGGTAGTGGAGGGGGAAGCGGGAGACGGCAGTGTTGTATGCCGAAGGAGCCAGACAGTGGGGAAATAACCCCAACAAGTAACTGAACAGGGAACCGGCCAATAAAGAGTCAAACCTTTCCATTAACTGTACAAGGGGAAAACAAGCTAGTGAACTGGCCAATAAAGAGTCAAACCTTTCCTTTAACTGTGCAAGGGGGAGAGAAGTGAAAGTGGTAAAGGGAACCACAAGGTTCCTGGGCTAAAGCCCTTACAGAGCTTTGGTAGCGGAGGGAGTAGATCCTCTACCAGTTAGGGGTACCTTGCTAATATTATTGTGTCTTTCCTTTTAGTCACATTACTGGTGTTTAAATGCTGTGAGGTTCTACAACCAGGTCATTCTGTTGGGCTGAGCAGTGCTTAAGAGCTGTGGGGTAATGTACCTGCAAATGTGTCTTTAAAAACATATTACTCTGCCAGACTGTATTTTGCCTTCCTGTAAAATTATTAGTGAAGTGTCTTGTGTCCTAAATAACTACAGTACCTAAATGTACCTTTGATTCTCAAATTCTGAGCAGGAAAAATATTGAAGAGTAATTTAAATTTCATGTGGATGTGTAATTTGATTGTCTTTTATCCCTGACTAAAAAGCATAACAAGAAGAGCATATTATTTTTATAAAAAGGTAACGGTATTTTTCCAAACAGAGGTGTTGTGTCTTTATTTTGGTGGTTCATCACTGTGTTACTGTGGGTAAGATTTGTAACTACTTAGCCAACGCTTGGAGTTAGCTGTAGACCACTACTGTGCCAGGCTACCATATGTAGGCTTGGGTAATCTAGGTCCAACACCTCCTGTCATATCCTGATGACTGGGTGCGGGCACACCAAACACGGGACACAGGTTGGCGGATATGAGCTTCTTTATTATGTGTACAGGAGCGAGCCTCTGCACGTACGTCCTCTGGACAGTCCGAATTATGTCTGTCCACTTCCTGTCCCTAACAGGATGTGGTGTCCAGTGACCTGGTCACTGCCCTCATGACCCACAGGGTCCTAGTGCCCTATGGTCAGTCGTCCTCCTAAGTGTCAGGTCACTACATCTCCCCCTTTGTCGCAAACAAATGTTCCTGATACATTTAAAAAAAAAAGATAGAGAGAGAGAGAGAGAGAGAGAGAGAGAGAGAGAGAGAGAGATTCGTTCAACATCTCTTCAATGAATCTTTGTGGCTTTCTGCATGCTTTTCCTGGTCTTGTCTCTCCATCGACTCCTTGTTCTCTGTCTTCCACCTTCGGTGGTGTTGCTGCTGCTGATTCTTCTTCTTCCGCCTTGAGCTCCTTGAAGTGAGAGCTGTTTCTCGTTATCCTTTGGTGGTCAGAAACGGCCGTTACCATTGATCCCTTTACTTTAGTCACTACCAGCGGATCTTTGGAGAATGGGCTGTCCGATTTCCGTTGTTGTCTCTGTCTCACCACCACCAGGTCTCCTTCATTTAACTTCGATTCCGATGTGTGCCTCCGCTGATCGGCATATTCTTTCATTCTTTCATTTTTCTCTTGGCTTCGTGGTCTCTTTCCGCGATCTCGCTCCGATCCTTGCTCATTTTGGCGTCCATTTGAGGCAGTCTTGTCCTGCTCGATCGTCCTAGCACCAGTTACGCTGGGCATCGACCTGTGGAGCTGTGGGGGGTGTTTCTGTAATCTCTCAACACCTGGCACAGTGCCTGTCCAGTGGATATTTGGGTTAGTTTAGCTCTTTGGATGGCTTTCTTTATAGTCACCATAAATTGCTCTGCCATCCCGTTGGCCTGTGGCCACAGAGGTGTTATCTTCCGATGCTTGATCCCCAGATATTCCATGAATCGACGAAATTCTTCTCCTGAAAACGGAGGGCCGTTGTCCGTCTTTAATGTTTGTGGGGAGCCCCAGGCAGCGAAGATGTCGTCTAGCACTGGTAGTGTGGCACTTGCTGATGTCGATGATATTTGCCTTACAATCGGGAACCTTGAGAACTCGTCAATTACAACCAACAGGTAGTTTCCAGTCTCTAATGGTCCATAGAAATCTGCCGCCAGCTCAGTCCATACCGCCTGAGGCAGTTCCGACATTTGTAGTGTTGCTGGTTTTGTCGGCGGTCCTGTCACTTGACACACATGGCAGTGTGCTACTGCTTCTTCCACCATTCCATCCAGTCCTGGGAACCACCCTTTTTCCTTCAACATCTTCTTTGTTGCTACAATGCCTCAATGGGATTTGTGAGCTAGTTCAATTGTTCTATTCCTCAGTCTGTATGGTATCACTATTCTGGATCCCCTCATTAATATTCCGTTCTCTGTTTCAGATAGTTCTTCACTTATTTTCCTGAAGGCTAGCATTTCTTCTTTTATTATCCCTTCTTCTGTGGGGCTGTTATTGTTGATGTGTCTCCATCTCTGTTGTGGCACTACTCTCCCGATTGCCTGCATTGTCGGGTCTCTCTTTGTTTCTTGTTCTAGTTCGGCAATCGTTATTGACATCCGCGTGTTTTGTTTGCGGATGAAGTTTAGATATTCTTCGGCCAGGGTAGTGCCATCTTCTCGATGGGGAAGTGGGTGTCGTGACATGTAGTCAGCCGGGTTTTGCTCTTTTCCAGGTTTGCGAACTATTTTGAAATTGTAGTCCATCAATCTTATCCCCCACCGCTCAATCCTTGGTGGTATTTTTGGCACTGGGGTTGCCGTATATGGTTACTAGGGCCTGGTGGTCAGTTACAATCATGAACGGCTTCCCATAGATGAACATGTGGTAGTGTTCACATGCCCACACCACAGCCAGACTCTCCTTTTTCCGGTTGAGAGTACGCTCTCTCAACGTCAGACAAACATTTGCTTCCATAGGCCACGACCCGTCGTGGCGAGTCTTTTCCATGTTTGTGTTGTGCCAGTATTGCGCCCAGGCCCACTGGGCTGGCATCCACTGTTAGTTGGGGTGCATAGGTCTGGGTCAAAGTACGCCAAGTGGTCTACTGCCGTCACTGACGCCCTTATTTCTTCAAACGCCTTGCTGCACTCTGTGGTCCATTCGAACGTTTGCCCTTGCTTCGTGAGCTCGCGCAGTGGTGTGCTCACTGTTGCGAAGTCCTTGATGTAGCGTGCGCAATAGCTGGCAAGTCCGAGGAATGACCGTACCTCAGCTACATCCTTTGGTTGTTTTGCCTTCTCTAGGGTGTCTACCTTGCTGCGATCTGGCCTCATTCCCTTTTTCGAGAAGATGTGTCCGAAAAACACCAGTTCCTCTCTTCCCAGTTCACACTTCTTTTCATTTACCGTTAGGCCTACTTCTTCCAGTTGTGAGCATACTTCTCTTAGTTCTTTGTCATGTTCCTCATCGGACTTTCCAAATACCAGGATGTCATCACTGTAATTGAGGCTGTTCTTTATTGGTCTTATTATATGCCTTATTGTTTCTTGAAAAATCTCAGCAGCCGATGAGATCCCGAAACTTAGCCATTTGTAGCGAAACAGGCCTAAGTGTGTCGAGAACGTAGTTATGTAGTTATGTACCTTGATTGTTGGTCCAGTTCCAGTTGGTGGTACCCTTTGCACAGGTCTAGTTTGGAAAATCGTCGCATTCCCGTCAGACAACTGATCATGTCATCCAAATGCGAGCCCGGATGTCGTTCTCTCTCAATGGCTGTGTTCGGGATTCTCATGTCTACAGATATTCTGATCTGTGCCGTGTCCTTTTTTGGTACGGCTACTATTGGAGACACCCCTTGGCGTTGACCCTTCAGCTGGCTCGATGATATCTTGATCCAGCAGTGCCTTTATTTCTTCTTCCACTTGCGGTTGTAGGTGGATTGGTACCCGTCGGTGATGCTGAGCGACAGGTCTGACGGATTCGTTGATGTGCAGTGTGATCTGTCGCCCTTTCAGTTTTCCGAGTCCTTTTGTTAATTTCAGGTACTCTCGTAGGATGCTTCCTTTGTCAGAAACGTGGTATGTCATTTGTAGTAGACCCATCAATTTCGCCATGATGTTGCTTAGTAAGCACAGTGCTGGGATGTCTCCTCTTAGCACATGAATTTCTTCTGTGGCTGTTTTGTCTTTGTACGTCAGGGTGTCCGTGAATTTTCCCAAGTTCGTTACAGGTTTCTTTGCACTCCAGGTAAATACTTGTACTCTGGAGGGTTGTAGGTGTGGTTTTCTTTTCATTTCTCATATTCTGTGGCGCACATGATGTTGCACGTGGCACCACTGTCTAGCACAAAGTCCGCCTGGTGCGGTCCTACATCAATGGTCACAGAGTCTGTTGTTTCTATTGACTGCTTATCTACTAGCCTGATGTTTTCTTCCTCTTGCCCTTCATCTGTGGACATGAGGTATAGACGTTGCACTTTTTCCTCTTCTTCTTCTCCTGAATCTAGCGAAGAGCTCCTTGTCGTTGCCTCCATGTGTCGCGCATGTCGGTTTGTTGTCGTTCTAGGTCTCCTCGATGCGGAAACTCCAGCCCGCATCTGTAGCACTGTGATCCTTGTTGTTTTCTTGTTGTCTGGTCATTTGACCCCTTCTTCCAGTGTCCTGTTCGACTCGTGTTTGTCATTCTGTGGACCTGTTCACTCCGTCGGTCCATTTGTCTTGCATGTGCCATCGCCCTCGCCTCTGCTCTAGCCAGCTCCAGAATTTTTTCTAGTGTGGTCGGTTCTTTTAATATTCTTGTACGAAAATCTGTATCACGACATCCTTCTATTAGTCTTAGGCGGATGGCCTGCTCATTGTCGTATTTTTCAAACTCACAGTGGGCCACTAACTTTCGTAGCCTGGTTGCAAAGTCATCCAGTGACTCGTCAGGTTGTTGAAAGCTATGTTGAAGCTATATCTTTCAAAGTCAATGTTTCTCTGAGGATCAAATTTGTTCGTCAGGCATTTTATTAGCCCTTTGTATGTGCTTTTTTCACTCTTTGGAAGCGTTATCAGAAGGTCATCCACTTCATCACCCACCAGATTTAGGAACAGCCCTAACTGTTTGCCTTCTACTACATCCGTGGCTTCCATGTATCTTTCAAATTTCATGATCCACTTTTCCCATCTTATTCCCACCTGTGGTTCTGATACGCTAAATGGCAGTGGTCTGCAATACTGTGCACTTTGTTTGGTCTCAGGCCTGTTTTTATCTTCTTCTGTGCTTTTTTTTGTCTTGTTGCACCTTTGTTTCTTCCTTTTGCTGTTATGTTGTGGGGATCTTCTTGTCCCTTTCCTCTTTTCCTACCAGTTGTACTGGTTGCTATTCTGTTATGGGGATCTTCCTGTCCTCTTTATTTTTCTTCTACCAGCCTGCCTTTCCGTTTTTATAGGTCTCGTAAGCGATGTCTCGCCGAGATCTTTTGTCTCTGACTCTGCTTCCCAGGAGACAGCACCTGGCCGCGCGCATCTCGCAAAAGGCGAGCGGCGCAGGCCACGCGCGCGCGAACGCGCTCGCCGTGGCTGTCTCCTGGGAAGCGCAAACATACACAGGCACACCTCTCCCTGCACGCATGCGCACACAGAGACACACACGAGCACACCTACACACACGCACGCACACACACATACATACATACAAACAAGCGCACCCTCCCTCCCCCCACTAAACCCCACCTACCGCCATTCTACACCTCTGCAGCTTCCGCGGGGCTCTCTTCGGGCATGGTAGCCCCGCGTCACCAGCACTGCTTCTCTCCGTAGGCGCGTGCGCGGGCTTCCAAAGACGGAAGTCCCGCCCTACGGAAGTCCCGCCCCACGCAAGGTTTCGGTTTCGCGCTGTAGTCTCTCTTTAACTTGTTTCTCCTTCTACCAGCACTGCATCTAAAACAAAGTTGTTGTGGTAAAAAAAAATGTTTTACCTTTTCCCACTTCCCTCGTATACCATGTTTTCTGCATCACCAAAATCATTCCTTAACTTGGCGTGGCGTCTCTGGTTTCAGATTTTTGGCACCCCTGCCTCCCTCATAATTTTTCAAGAAAAACTTCCGCTGGTTGCAGCAGTTACAATAGATAGAATACCTGCGAAACTAAAAACTTTTCTTTGTAGCAGAACGTTTCATGCATTTAGGAAGCCCATTCCTTGTTCATGTTTTCTGTTAGGGAGTGACTTCAGTGAGGAACAACATGTGCTGTGTATGTTCATGTTGGCGGGTGTTGGATTCACAGCCACATGACAACAGAGGATGTTAGTGGTGGCCACGTTGTCTTGCCCCTTTCCCTGAAAGCCATTTCACACACTTCCGTGCACTCAAGTTTCTCGAATCTTGGCCACTCAATTCAAGCAGCAGCCGCTCCATGTAATGCCTCATTCCTGACGCAGGTTCCCGGTGCAGTCTTGGCTGATGCTCCGCCGGGGCAGCTGTGTGTCTCATGGGTGTGTGCTTCTCGCTACTCGCACTGTGTTGTCTTTGGGCGCACATCGACCATCAGAGCAAAGTGAACCACCTATTAAATGAGTGTGGGATTAGGTCTATTTACCAGCTTTGTGGGGGATATTGGTTTTCATGTACATTGACCGTTAACGGCGAGCTCCCCCCTTCTCTGAGCCCTGCATAACCCAGCCCTGGTTACTCTTCAGCAGAGTGACGGGAGTGAGGCCCTCGTTGGAGGAGTATTATAGCGCCCACACCCAGTCACCTCAGCACCATTCAGTGGGGCTGAGCAATCAAAAAAAGTGTATCAGTTCATTGATGTGGCGTGTTTCTCTCTCTTTCTCGTCAGTAGTGTCTCCCAAGGCTTCATGTATTTATTCGCAGCCGCCCTCCTCCGAGCACACGGTTTACCTCTCACTATGCAGGCAGCAGCCCTGTGATGGTTGGAAGGCAGTTTGTCTGCCTGTGTATGCAGGCAGAAGTTGTGTTGTCACGAGGAATACAAAGCGCCTCTTTTACCATGGCCGCGCCGTGAGGTGAATAGTAAAATGTTGTTTGTTCAGGTACCTTCTACTCGGCATACGGCGTTCACTGGAGTTGTGCTGGGAAGGGCTGGGTGTCTCCTGTAGGTGTGGCTGTCAATTAGATGAACCCTTTAAGGGTGTGTTAAATGAAGGAGCTAGGTGTGTGCCCCAGGGGTTCTGTGGCATGAAAGAAATAGGCGCGTTAATTTGTGTTCATGGGAGGTGAACAAATCAGGCGTGTCCTCTGAAGGGCGTGGTGGCATGATCAGGCGTACCCCCAAGAGTGCAGTGCAGATACCAGTCAGTTGTGCTGTCAATGATCCAGGGATCACATTTGGATATTAAACAGTAGTTGTGGGATTATAAATCTACAAATGCCCCTCACTGGTCCTATGCCAGCGGACCGAGTGCATCAATTATTGATCAGGTTGTAAAAGTGAGAAAGCCAGCATGCCCTCAGGTGCCATTTTTTCGACAGTGTGTTGTGACTTTTGTTTGCTTTCATTGGCCTTTGCATAGGGAATGGTGAATATGCACACACATATTTGTTCGACACACCATCGAGTGACAATACAGAGCCCTACAAGCGGGAGAGATAGTTGCTAGACTGTGTGCCAATGTCCCAGTTGATTAACCAGTCTTATTACTTACTACCAATTGTTTCCCCAGGTACATTCTGTGGTTCTCTGTAACCATTGTTTATTAAAGTAATTCTGCCTGGTCGGAGAGATCAGCAATCTTACCCCCTTGGGTTCCTGCTGAGTTTTGCTCGCATGATTATTTTTAGAAGTACCCTTTTTATACATGTTTTACCATTTTGTTTTGAAGTTTTAGATAGGGTCATTGGTAGACCCACTCCAAGCATGATATGCTGCCCTAAAAGTCTTTTGGGGAATTGTCTGATAAAGTGCAGCCTAGGAAGAGGGGTGAGACGCGTGCTTTGCAAATTTACTTACCATAACATAATGCATACTTTCTTGCTTTCCATCTTCCTTAGTTCATGTCAGATTTGTGTACATATGAATCATACAACAGCGGTGATGCACTCAATGTTCTGACAGTAAACCTAATATACTATCGAATCCTGTGGCATCATTGATTAATTTCTGTGGGGCCCTCTGTAAGGTAGGCCTCGGCTGCACATCAGTTGTGCATGGGCCCTGGGCCCTAAGCATTCAATCAGCATTGCAGCCTTCCGATTTCAGTGCATATTCGATTATATGAGCCGTGCAGTGCTCTAGGTCTGTGAGGGTGTCTGTTAGCAACAGCTAACCAGTCACAAACAATATTTACATACCAATTGCAAATTAAAAAAAAAAATTATGCAAGCAATTGTCATTTACAATGCCAGTAACTCAAACTTTAATGCTGCGAGACCTATTGCATTGCAAATGCTTGTATTTCATTGTCTTTCCACTTGTATTTCTTTGTTGCCTGTCCTTAAGATGGCTTCTCTGCTTTTTCTTATGCCTTTCTCTTTTGTTGTCCCTCTTAAAACGGCCGCTTGCGATCACGCGAGAATTTGCGATCGAAATCTTGCGTTTCCTGATCCTAAAATGGCCTCCTTAGCGCTCCTCTTCTGTGATTGGCCCCAGCCGCCTGATCTGCTAATGGCCGCCGAGATTTTGCTGCTCTCGCGAGAGCTCGCGCCTTTGTTTGAACGCGCATGCGTCTCTCTTTGGACTCGCGCTTCACTTTTGCGCTTACCGCGATCGGCCTCAGTTATTGTAGATGCCGTCGGGGTGGGCTCCCGCGCTGATATCTCCGCTCCCTTGCCTTTCTCAGCTCATCCAGGGTGGGCACCTGGTTCTTCACGATGGCGGTCTTCACGCGTCGATCCGCTTTCTTCCTTCGTCGCCAGTTGTCATATCCTGATGACTGGGCAGCGGGCACACCAAACACGGGACACAGGTTGGTGGATATGAGCTTCTTTATTATGTGTACAGGAGTGAGCCTCTGCACGTCCGTCCTCTGGTCAGTCCGGGTTGTGTCTGTCCACTTCCTCTCCCTAACAGGATGTGGTGTCCAGTGACCTGGTCACTGCCCTCATGACTCACAGGGTCCTAGTGCCCTATGGTCAGTCGTCGTCCTAAGTGTCAGGTCACTACACCTCCTGCTGCAGCTAATATCCCCAGGAAGCTACCTGAGGCTAGGAGGTGCAGTGAACATAGGACCTGCACATGAGTGAGTATGGCATGTGTTCTGCGAGTCTGACACTGCAGTAGTGGATCTAATTCAGCTATCAGATCATAGATCATGGAAGAATTCAACATATATTTCTCAATAACCTCTTTCTCTGTCTGCCCCAAAAATTTAAGGCGCAATCTAAAAATGTGTTCCTGTGTCCTCCTTCTTCTCTGTGCTGCTGCTTGTATCCTCATCCTCCTCGCCATGACGTACAGGGCAGCCATTGTGAAACATTCTGAGGCTTTGTGGGGCTGTTTAAATAGTTTTCCCCTGGCTAACACCTGATTTGAATTGGTGCTATTTTGCATGTGCAAAATTGCAAATCCTAGCGTAATCGCAATTTGTGAATGTTTGATACATAGATTTGCAGTTACCTAATTGCGAATTTGCAAATACGTATTCGCTATTTCACGATCGCAAAATTGGAAATCGCAAATTTAGCGAATTTCCGAAATAATCTGCGAATTTCAATAATGCATTGCTTAGTGCTATTTTGTGATCGCAAACGGCTGACTTTTGCAAATCAGACTGTTGCGATCGCAAAATGACTTGATGCATGTGCCCCTCTTGTTCCTAGTTCACAGATCCTTTGTAGTGTTTTTGTGTTTCTTTATGGTTACCCTCGTCAAACTTTGACCACCTCTGTAAAGCCTACATTACATCTTAAAAACAGAGGGTTGGCGCTGCCAAGAAAAAGGAAATGAATATTGTGCGAGTTGAGTACACACCCAGATTTTTTTTACTGATGAATTTACCACACTTTGACAGATTTGTCCGGTAAATGGTGAAATGTCATCCCAACAGCTGCCGCATTAATGGAACACAAACACCTCCACAGCAGGCACGAGGCGTTCAGTTTCATTTTATTAGAATAGCACACATATGTTAAAAATGCTCAACTTGAAATGCTACTATTAAACGAATGCTGTTCAACTGTATTTTCTCGACCAAAAAGATACAATGTAATGAAAATTCTGCCAGTTAGTAGCACATTTTTTCAGTGACATGTCCTTGCCTCAGCTTGTTTACTCACAGATGCAAAAATAGTGGGGTATTAGAGCGAGGAAACAAAAAATGATGGAGGGAACATAGGGAACATTAGGGGTAAATAAAACAATTAAGGGTAAGGGCTTGACAAATGTGATGGTGTGGAAAATGGAAAGTAATATGTGAAGATTGCAAGTAAATGTCAAGCGTGATGTGTAAGAAGGTATGAAGGAAACAAAATGAGGTTATGACACGAGGGTCTGTACCCTAAAACAATCCCGATATTAACGTAGAAATAAGGATTGCTATACAAACTCATGATTCATTTCACTTGGTAATCTCTTAATTGTTAATTACTCCCAAACAAACACATGGCACTATTTCAACGCGACATTATAGTTTTAAGATCTGGTAATGTAAGTTCTAAGAAATCGTGGACTAAAAAGAAACTTTATGGTGTTTTCTGTAAGAAATAAATGTTCATTAACTCAAATTAAACTTTATAATTTGCATGAATGGTAATTAAATAAATATTTTCGTATTGTTAAATCTTCATTAATATATGATTTCAAAAAAGGATCTGTTTGGAGCTGGACAGAGAGCAGTTCTAAAATTTCAGATAAAACAGCACACACATACTCACCCCTTGGCTTCAGTAAGTTTAGAAAATTGTGTTGTTTTAGTTGCGATAGGGACTCCCGACTGGAGGACTCTTGTCCAGTTCCTCCGGTTGGAACTCCTACTTATGAGCTCTATTCTAAACATGGTGTGGGCCCCATCAACTTTAATGAAGTGTGGGTCCGCTATACAAAGAAAGATGGTGTTTTCCAGGGGCCACATAATGGTAGTTTTGAGCCTGACATTTTAGATAATTTAGAAGCTACTTTGTTTAAAAGAAAAGCCCGTCCGGCTATGTTTGACTCTTTTCGCCTTTGGCGCAAGGAAGCCAAACAGAAAGAAATTAAACGGGCAAAAAGAGATAGGAAAGAAAGAGGCATGACTGTTATACAGGTTGCCCAGCAGTTTAAAGATAATGAGATATGTAAATGTAAATGTACAGGAATTTATATAGCGCAAATCACCGAGCGGTTTCTAAGCGCTTGCTTAGGGAACCCGTCCTGGTATTCCCCTGTGAGATAACCCCGGCAGGGTATCCGCAAGGTGAAAGCCAGGCATCCCACCGCGAGGGGCCGTTGTGGAGATTAAGCAAGCTATTGCCCAGAGTCGCAGAGTGTGAACCCGTGAATCGAGTAGGCACCAGAGCAAGAATTGTCAACTCCATGGACATTTTTAGGACACAAGACCCCGCCGAGCTGGGAATTGAACCCTGGTCCCGGGCTGACCTCTGCTTCCAGGTCTGCCTCCTCTAACCAGTGAGCCACACTTCTCCACTTTGCGTTCGAAGTTTCAGATAGGCAACATAGCATGGCGATCGATAAATGTTACCCGGTGCTGCCAACTTTTCCCCCGAATCCCGATGTTGATCCTGAGAAGGATCCTTTAATGTCCCACTTGTTAAGATCGCCACTGCCCTATGTATGAGGTACTAATGCACCCCCGTTTTTGCCACCTGTCCAGCAACCTGTTGTTCTCCAACCAGTTCCTGCACCTCTTCCACAGCCCCTTCCGGCACTGCCGCTCCCTCCAGTTCCTTTGCCTTCAGCTTCTCTGCCCCCAGCTCCTTTGCCTTCGCCTCCCTTGCCTTCGACTCCTTTGCCTCAGCCTTCTTTGCCCTCGGCTTCCCTTCTATCTGTTGTCTCCTCTCCTGCTCCGTCTCATGCTTTATCCCCTGTCCTTCTGTCAACTTCCCCCTCAGTTCATAAACGGATGGTTGATACCGTTTCTGGCCTTTTATGTCCTTTCTTTGGGTCAGTAAGCATGACTCCTGTCCTTCCCCGTAGTTTACTCCCAGATTCTCGAGAACGAAATACGTTAGATCTCCTTGCTCGCAAATGGATCATGAATGGTCCTGAGTATCCCGTGCAAGATATCATGGAAACTTTTCAGCAGTGGGATGCCCCTACACAAAGATTCATTTTTGATGACATGTGTGGCATTCTAGGTCAAGAATGGGAGGCCACGGGATTGGGATTAGCTCCCCAGGGTTTGCTGGATGTTCGGACTGACTTTGATAAGGGAGTTATTGTGGGTCCTGAGGTGGAGGATGCTATACAGACACTTGTCACCTTCAGATCGATGCTCATTTCCTGGTCCTTGTCTGAACCTGATCCTTCTGTTAGGCGCAAACTAAAACACTACCCTATGCGAGAGGTTCCCCCAGTGTGGAGAGAAGCGGTTGCAGCCCAGGATGGTAATCAACCTATACCAGCTCACTTCCAAAGTATATGGGTACATGTACCTTGGAAGAGATCTGAGGTTCTGGCCCTTAAACAGTCCTTACCTGACCCCCGTAAAAACCCTACTGGTTATTACAAGGAATTGTCTCAGACTGTTGATGCTTGTATTATGAATTTGGCTGATATAGATATGCTGATGGGAAATGTTGTCCCGCAACCGTTGTGGGCTAAGATTCGGAAAGAGGACCACATCCAAGAATTAGGAGGTGATTGGGCTGCTATACTTGCCGCTGATAGACTCCAAGTGGGTGGTTCTAAACCTGATGATTTAGTTGCACAACTTCCTGGTAGGATTATTACCTTATTGAAAATTATGATGCCTCCTATGCGAGTTAACTGGGATAAGTTAGCTGCTTGTAAACAGAAGAAGGATGAGAGTGTTTCCGATTTCTTTACTCGTTTGGAGGAGACGTTTCTTGATCACAGTGGTCCGGATATGAGCACAGAGGGAGGACAGCGATTGTTCGTAGATAAATTTGTATTTAATTTACTTCCCGAACTCTCTAATAAATTAAAGGATTCAGAAAGTTCATGGGCTGTTTCTTCTTCTGCCCAGATATTGGCTACTGCTCAGTATTATGAAAATAGGGATAAAGAGGAGAAGGATAAACTTGATAAAAAAGACCAAAGAATTAAAGACGAAAGTTCTTTTGCAACAGGCTTATACCCCTCGCCCAGCTCAGCGTCAGTTTCAGCCGACTCCCCAATTTCAGAAGTTGTTTCAGAAACCTGAGCCCTTTGTTCCACGGCCTCCACTGGGTCCGAATCAATGTGCCTACTGTAAAGAGGAAGTTCACTTCAAGAATAATTGCCCGGTTTTATTGTAGCGTGCTGGTGGTACGCCTGGGCCGCGAGGCCGAGGTGGCTTTCAGTCAACGCCTAGGGGGAGGGTGCGAGGTACAATATCCCAGGATCAACGTTCCTTTCTGCCTCAAAATTCCATGAATTATTTTGATCAGCAAAATACTCAGTCTGCCCATTATTATAATGACGATTATTATATGGAAGATGAGAATCAGGGTTTCTCCAGCTAGGACAGCCATAGACAAAGTGAGGGAGTCATATCAGTTCCAGTGGACCAAAATGGGCCTTATATTGAAGTCGTTGTGCTAGGTGTGTCAGAGCCATTTCTCTTGGATACTGGTGCAACAAAGAGTTCTATCATCCACTCTAAACTCCCTGGGGCACCTTTGTCTGGCTTAACAAATGTTTCTGTAGGATTTTCTGGCGCCCCAGTTCGTAACCCAGTTTCTTGTCCTCTGCCCATTTCGATAGGTCCTTATGACTTAGAGGCTCCGCTTATTTTGACGACTGGTTGTGGTGAAAATTTGTTGGGTTTGGATTTGTTGAAAAGACTATATGCGACACTGCATTGTTCTCCTTCTGGTGTACATCTTACTTTAGGGAAGAGACTGATTTCCCCGACTTATTTGTCTAGAGACCAACTCCCTCTTGAATTACGCTCCCTGCCTTCCACTCTTTGGGCTACAGGCCCCAATGATGTTGGCCTCTTACAGATTCCACCCTACATTGTCACCCTCAAATCTAATGTTAAGTTACCTCGCATTCCTCAGTATAAGATTTCTAGTGATGGTGAGAGAGCGCTCTTGGCTAATATTTATGATTTGGTTGAGAAAGATGTGATTGAAGAGACTAGGGGAAATGTATGCAATAGTCCTGTCTTGCCTGTTCTTAAACGTACTGACTCTTCTCAGCCACCTGTTTATCGTTTTGTGATCGATCTCCGGGAGGTCAACAAGATTGTTGTACCCCATTTTCCTGTCGTCCCAGATATCACTGCTCTATTGACAATGATACCTGCTTCGGCTGCCTGGTTCTCGGTCATTGACCTTAAGAATGCTTTCTTTAGCATTCCCATTGCTGAGGAAAGTAGGGATATTTTTTGGTTTCTCTTTGGGAGGCCGAAGTTTTCGGTTCAAGCGTGCACATCAAGGCTATTGTGAGAGTCCCTCTATTTACAGTCAGGCTTTGAAAACTCAGCTCGATGCTTTCACTTTGCCTCCAGGCGCCACCATTATTTAATACATAGATGATCTGTGGTTGCTGCTGATTCTGAGGAAATTTGTAAACAAGTTACTGTCTCACTGTTACGTCACTTGTCTGACCTTCATCACAGGTTTCGCCCTCAAAATTGGAATATTGTCACCAAGAGGTTACCTACGTAGGTCATCTCTTGTCGAAGGAGGGACGGCGATTGACCCCAGAACGAATCCAAGCAATCGCACAAATGTCTGTACCATGTACACACAGAGAGAGGTGCGTGCCTTTTTGGGTATTACCTCTTATTGTAGACAGTGGATTCCAAATTTTTCTTTGCTAGCGAAACCTTTGTTAGCACTTACCCTTAAAGATACACCCCAACCTCTCCCTTGGACAGAAGAATGCCAGAAAAGTTTTTCTTGCTTACGTACTTCCTTGTGTTCTGCTCCTGTGTTGGGTACTCCGGATTACAGCAAGCCTTTCACACTTTATGTGCATGAGAGAGAAGGTTGCGCGTTGTCAGTTTTGACACAACAATTTGGGGACAAGCAGCGCCCATGTGCCTATTTTTCAGCTACATTAGACCCTGTAGCTAAAGCATTTCCCATTTGTCTGAAGGCTACAGCAGCAGCAGCAGTTTCCATTCGCCAGTCTGCTGGATTGGTACTAGACAATACTCTTATTGTCATGGTGCCACATGCAGTAGATACTCTCCTAAATAGGACAAAAACTCAGCACCTTACGAGCGCCCGCTTATCTGGATACGAGCTGACGCTCCTGGCTAGCCACATACACATCAAACGATGCAATACCCTAAATCCAGCTACACTGTTACCGATCCCAGTGGAGAAAGTCACTCAGGAGCAACATGATAGTTTTCTCCATACAGAGGAAGAGACGAAAGGTAGAATAGATTTAAAAGATACGCCACTCCTGGACCCGGATGGGATCCTATGGGTGGATGGTTCTTGTTTCAAGCTTCCCAATAGTGAAATGACTGCGGCCTATTCTGTTACCACTTTGCATACAGTTGTAGAGACAGCACGCATTAGGCATAATTCAGGCCAAGCAGCTGAATTGATAGCTCTGACTAGAGCTTGCGTATTGGCTAAAGGAAAGAGAGTGAATGTGTTCACCGATAGCCAGTATGCATTTGGGGTGGCCCACAGTTTTGGCCGCCTCTGGAGGGAAAGAGGATTCTTCACCTCCCACGGTACTAAAATACAGCATGGTCAGTTAGTAAATGACCTTCTAGAATCACTTGCTTTGCCCACTCAGATAGCAATTGTGAAGTGTAGTACGCATAAGAGGATCACTGATGACGTGGGTGAAGGAAATGCTTTTGCGGATCAGATAGCGAAAGAGACATTAGAGATGTGACGAGTCGTTTGTATGTTGCAGGCCCTCCTAGATGGGTCAGCCAAGGAGGCATGAGTGAGGACACAATAGAAAGTGTGAAAATGATTCAGGAAGAGGCTACACAGAAAGAATTGAGTAAGTGGAAAGATGGCATGGGAATGTTGGATGCGACGGGGTGTTGGATAGAATTGTCGGAACATCAGCGTTGGCTGTTACCAGACGCCTATGTGCTTCCAGTAGTTACTATGGCGCATGGTCAAGCCCACATTACTGCGAAAGGAATATGCAAGCTTCTGGCTCCTGTATGGCAGAATTCGGGGATCCCTAAATGCGCAGATAGTCTTGTTAAGCATTGCATTGTTTGTTTAATGCATATCCAGGAATGGGGACACCAACCCCAGCAGGCCATTTTGCTCCCCCAACGTATCCTTTTGAGGTGTTGCAAATAGACTACATTCACATGGAGAGATACAATAACTTGAAGTATGTCCTTGTGGTGGTATGCACCTTTTTCTAGATGGACAGAGGCCTACCCCTTAAAGGATAATACTGCTTTGTCTACAGCCAAGGTCCTTCTAAAAGAATGCTTCCCGAGGTTTGGTTTACCTCGAATTGTCTGGAGTGACAATGGAAGTGAATTTGTGGGTCAAATCATGCAGAAAGTACGTACAGGTCTTGGTATTAGGCAGAAATTCCATGCGGCAAACCACCCTTAGTCAGCGGGTTTGGTAGAGTGCTATAATGGCACTCTCAAGCTTAAACTTGCGAAGATACAGGCCAGCACGGGTCTTGCTTGGCCCGATGCTTTACCTTTGACTCTCTTGTCCACCCGAACAGCTGTTCACTCTCGTGTAGGACTTAGTCCATACGAGATAGTGTTTGGACGCCCGGCGAATGTCTGGGGAGTCCCTAGGCCCAAAAAGTACTCTGACATAGAATACCCAATGTTGATTGACTATTTGCATGACCTCACCACTAAATTGTGTGTTCTCCATCAGCAGGTACAAGACGCTTTGCCTCAGGCTTCTTCAGATTCCGGGCACACCATCCAACCAGGGGACTGGGGGTGCCTGAAAAACTTCCAAAGGACGAGGAACTTGGAGCCTCGCTGGCGAGCGCCGAGACAGGTCCTACTGACGACACGTACAGCTGTGAAAGTGGTTGGAAAGAAGAACTGGATCCTTGAATCATCCAATTAAGTTGCAGGGTCGTGGTAGGAGACTTGGTTTGTGACCTGAGTAGTGGCAGTAGGCCTGCAGGACCTGCAGTGTCATAGAACGGCTAATAACCACAGCTAAGTGAGATTGGTCTCTGAAGGGATGGTTTTGGGGACTACTGTCCACATGGGGATGGAAGGTATTGAATTTCATTGGAGTAGTCTTGACCATCATCTTTTCGTGTTGCCTTTGTTTGTAATGTGGCCCCGCAATCTGTGGTCTTTGTGCTACTATGTGTGTCCCAAGTCCCATGTCACAGAAAACAGAGAATATGAAGATGATGTTGCAGCAACAGCTTGATGACCTCATGACCATCGACATCGATTCAGATTACTGTGAGTCTTTGTGAATTGACTGCGTAATGGAAAAGGAGGGTCTGAGGTTCTTTAATTTTGACTCCATCTTACATTTGCTGACATTTTGTGTTGCCTTTACACAGGCTGCTCGATGAATGAAGTATCTCTGCCCTTTTGGACTACAACGTGTCGAAAACCCCCTCCGTCCTTGTTTTGAAACCAATCTCAGACACTAGCCGGCCTAACTAATCCTTGTCTGGACTACCTAATCCTTGTATCAACTATCTGTTAGCCTTTCGTATTCTTCTCTTGCCTATCTTATCTTTTTGGCCTTCGCTATTCTCTCCCTGTGTTTTCCCATTTCACAACCTTTCTTTTGAAGCATACAGACATGTCCTGCCATTGCAGCACTGAACTATGGGTACCAGTATTGATTAACTCTGGGGGCTGGATAACACACAACATGTAAGCAGAGAGCATTCTGGTTGCACAACACCTTGTTTTCGAACTCTTCTGATTGGCTAAAACTTTGTGCATTGGGTGTATGTTTGTACAGATGTATTTTTGCTATAAAAGACTGTGAGCCACGGAGTAAAGTGGCAGTCTCCTGAAAACCTACTTGGTGTACTTCCGGGACAACTGTGCTTAGCTGCAGCTAACAAAACTTGGTTTTCTACGCCCAACAGAGTATTCCGTGTCTCTGTAGAACAGGGCAGGTGAACTCGGAGATTTCAGGCGTGCCCTGCGCCGCCAGGCCCTAAGGCCCGGTTCTTCAGTACGGCTGCCACCTCCATGGGCCGCTCCTCGGTGTTCGGTGAGCCCAACTGTGTGAATTAGGAGGCTCCCACAGTGGCCAAGAACCCAAGCGCCCAATGACCCAGATTGGCACACTATGACATGGGCCGCCTTAGGATCTTAGGCCTGTGGGGCCTTTGTTCATGAAGCTCAGTAGTGAGCGCCCTAAGCCATTGCCACCCAGGCCATGCTTTCTCTGGGTGCTACAGCAAACAAATGATGGACGGAATGCTGACAATGCAAACATTCTACCCCAGTCAAAAGATCTGGGTTAAATCCATCGTTCTTTTGCCCACTACGCCAACCCAGTTTGGATCCCGCCATATGCAAATCAGTCTTGACCCTGTGCCCCATTGGGAACAGTCTAGACCGAACTGCCAGGCCAGTTCCTCCCTGGCCTGAAAACAAGCATCCTGGGACCACTTTCAGGGTATGTCACCCTTCTTCAGCCAGGCTAGCTTGAATCCAGTGGCACAGTGAGCAAGGGACACACGTCTTGGCATACCCATCCCACTTAGGGCGAAAAGTGTTACAGCAAACAAATGATGGACGGAATGCTGACAATGCAAACATTCTCACCCAGTCAAAAGATCTGGGTTAAATTAATTGTTCTTTTGCCCACTATGCCACCCCAGTTCGGACCCCGTCATATGCAAACCAGTCTTGATCCAGTGCCCCATGGGAACAGTCCAGACCAAACTGCCAGGCCAGGTCCTCCCTGGACTGGAAACAAGCATCCTGGGACTGGTTTTAGGGTATGTCACCCTTCTTCAGCCGGGCTAGCTTGAATCCAGTTGCACAGTGGGCAAGGAACCCACGTCTGGGCATATCCATCCCACTTAGGACGAAAAGTATTACAGAAAACAAATAATGGACGGAATACTGACAATGCAAACATTCTCCCCCAGTCAAAAGATCTGGAATAAATCCATTGTTATTTTGCCCACAATGCCACCCCAGTTTGGACCCAGCCATATGCAAATCAGTCTTGACCCTGTGCCCCATGGCAACAGTCCAGACCAAACTGCCAGGCCAGGTCCTCTCTGGACTGGAAACAAGCATCCTGGGGCCGGTTTCAGGGTATGTCACCCTTCTTCAGCCAGGCTAGCTTGAATCCCGTGGCACAGTGAGCAAGCTACCCAGATCTGGGTAAACCCATCCCACTTAGGGCAAAAAGTGTTACAGCCAACAAATGATGGATGGAATACTGACAATACAAACATTCTCCTCCAGTCAAAAGATCTGGGTTAATAAATCCATTGTTATTTTGCCCACTATACCACACCAGTTTCGACCCAGCCATATGCAAATCAGTCTTGACCCTGTGCCACATGGGAACAGTCCAGACCGAACTGCCAGGCCAGGCCCTCCCTGGCCTGGAAACAAGCATCCTGGGATCGGTTTCAGGGTGTGTCACCCTTTTTCAGCCAGGCTAGCTTGAATCCAGTGGCACAGGGAGCAAGGGACGCACGTCTGGGCACACCCATCCCACTTAGGTCGATAAGTGTTACCGCAAACAAATGATGGACGGAATGCTGACAAGGCAAACATTCTCCCCAGTCAAAATATTTGGGTTAAATCCATCGTTATTTTGCCCACTACGCCACCCTAGTTTGGACCCAGCCATATACAAATCAGTCTTGACCCTGTGCACCATGGGAACAGTCCAGACCGAGGTGCCAGGCCAGGTCCTCCCTGGACAGGAAACAAGCATCCTGGGACCGGTTTCAGGGTATGTCACCCTTCTTCAGCCAGGCTAGCTTGAATCCCGTGGCACAGTGAGCAAGGGACCAACGTCTGGGCATACCCATCCCACTTAGGGCAGAAAGTGTTACAGCCAACAAATGATGGACGGAATACTGACAATACAAACATTCTCCTCCAGTCAAAAGATCTGGGTTAAAACCATAGTTATTTTGCCCACTATACCACCCCAGTTTCGACCCAGCCATATGCAAATCAGTCTTGACCCTGTGCCCCATGGGAACAGTCCAGACCAAACTGCCAGGCCAGGCCCTCTCTGGCCTGGAAACAAGCATCCTGGGACCGGTATCAGGGTGTGTCACCCTTCTTCAGCCAGGCTAGCTTGAATCCAGTGGCACAGTGAGCAAGGGACCGACGTCTGGGCACACCCATCCCACTTAGGGCGAAAAGTGTTACCGCAAACAAATGATGGACGAAATGCTGACAATGCAAACATTCTCCCCCAGTCAAAAGATTTGGGTTAAATCCTTCGTTATTTTGCCCACTACGCCACCCTAGTTTCGACCAATCTGTATGCCAAATCAGTCTTGACCCTGTGCCCCATGGGAACAGTCCAGACCAAACTGCCAGGCCAGGTCATCCCTGGACCAGAAACAAGCATCCTGGGACCGGTTTCAGGGTTTGTCACCCTTCTTTAGCCAGGCTAGCTTGAATCCAATCGCACAGTGAGCAAAGGGACCCACGTCTGGGCATACCAATCCCACTTAGGGCGGAAAGTGTTACAGCAAACAAATGATGGACAGAATGCTGACAATGCAAACATTCTCCCCCAGTTCAAAGATCTGAGTTAAATCCATTGTTTTTTTACCCACTACGCCGCCCCAGTTTGGACCCAGCCATATGCACATCAGTCTTGACCCTGTGCTCATGAGAACAGTCCAGACCGAACTGCCAGGTCAGATCCTCCCTTGACCAGAAACAAGCATTCTGGGACCAGTGGCGCTGTAACACCCCTCTTCCGCAAGGTTAGCTTGAATCCAGTGGCTACGTGAGCAAGGGACCCACGTCTGGGCATACCCTGCTTACTTAGGGCAAACAAAGCAAACACAAGGAGATGATGGACAGAGAGCTTAAACTTTTCAGACACTCGCCCCAGTCATAGATCTGGGTTGAATCCATTATCTTTCTTTTGCTCAATTCACCACCCCATTTTAGACCCAGCCATATGCAAAGCAGTCGCAATCCTGTTCCTCATAGGAACATTCCAGCCCAAGCAGACAAGCAAGGCCTTCCCTGGACCAGAAACAAGCATCCTGGAAATGGTTTTGGGGTACCACCCCTCATCAGCCAGGCTAGCTTGTATCTAGTGGCAAAGTGAGCAAGGGACCCACGTCTGGGCATACACTGCCAACTTATGGAAAACAAAGCAAACACAAGGAGATGATGCACGGAGCACTGAAACTTTTCAGACACTCACCCCAGTCACAGATCAGGGTTGAATCCTTCATCGTTCATTAGCTCACATCGCCACCCCAGTTCAGACCCAGCCATCTGCAAATCAGGCTCAATCCTGTTCCTCATGGGAACAGTCCAGCCCGAACTGCCAAGCCAGGTCTTCCCTGATCCAGAAAACAAGCATGCTGTTACGGGTTTCACTGTAACAACCTTCATCAGCCAGGCTAGCTTGAATCCAGTGCTTTCTCACCACATAATGAGCCTCTGCCCTGGGCAGGTGTTGTACACTTCTGGGTATGCACCTCCAAGGATGGAGGAAGTACTCCTGCCTGGGATGGAGAGAAGAAGGTATGTCATTTTACTATACGTGAATGTGCCACAAAGGCTAGAATGCATGAGTTGTGATCAAGTTCGAAGTGGTAAGGTGGGCACTTGGACAATGGGCCGGTATCTGAGTTTCAGCTGTGGCCCGTTTTTTTGCTCAGCATAATTGCTGATTTGTGCAATATCTGTACTGTTCAGATGCCGCCAGTGGGGGCCTGAGCTGCCTTTCGGTAAGTGGATGGGTCCTTATGACCTCCCTATTACCAACTGGATGGAGGTGTAATTCCCAGTCTCTCACTGGGCCGGCCCATTAATTAATGCAGCTTGAGCAGGGGCAGGGGGCCTGCGCTGAAGTGGCCTTAAATTCAGGTGTGGTTCACCATTGTAACCTAATCCATGCACAGTCAGTCCTGGCAACATCTGCATTTTGTTTTATCTCAGTGAAGTTAAGAAAACATGCCTCTTTCAGAGAACCCCTCCTTCTTTTCATTATACTTAAACAACTGAAGCAGGGTTTTGAGAAATGCAAATGTGGACCACTTTTTTTTAATTTTTTTTTAGAGTGCCCGGGTCTATTTTTGATCCCAATCCAACCCTGGCTGTGATATTAGTGATTGTATGCTCGGTGGGCAAAAGTCGATGTAGACAGCTTTCTGGAGGTTCACGGGTGTAAATATTCATGTTTCACCACGCTCTTTTGTAAAACAAACTTTCAGAGTATGCCCCCCAGCCAGATGCGCATGTTTAATGTGAGACTCATACATACGGAGAGTGTCCTGGAACCTTCAAACGGGATGGAGGCGTTAAAGGTATTTTGTACGATAGCCCTTTAGCTTAACATCCCAGTAGTCCAAAGGCTTGATTACGCCATTTTAACATTTTAGTGCCAAACTAACCCAAAGAAAGAGTATAGCGCCTGGCACTGATACTGTGTAAGTCAGGGCTCGAGTCGGGGTACCACGCGGGTGGACGACGTCCACCCACTTATTTTACCGGGTGTACGCCGTCCCCCCTGCCAAACAGCTGAACTTCACTCTTTGGTCTCTCTGGGGCGAGATCGGAGTTCACAGCACGCTGCACATGCGCTGACTTCTCAGATGCAATCGCATCTAAGGGGTGAGCGAGGGTAGGCAATGAGCCCGATGGTGCAAGCCACCTTTCGTGACGTCACTTCCTGTTGTGACATCACTTCCGGTAACAGCGTCCCCCAACTTCTTTTTTTAGGACTTGTGCCCTGGTGTAAGTGGTGAAAGCAGGGCAACAGGCGCGTGCGAGAGAGAAGAGCATGTGAAAACAGTAACACTCATCACAAGTTGTAATGGTATCAAGGTGAGCTTGCATATAAGTCTTTCGTGAGTGACTCAAACCAGGGCTTTAAGTGGGATGAAAAAACTGGGGACGGGGGGGGGGGGTCTCTCAAAGGGGCGTGGTCAATGTATTTAAGGGCGTGGCTTAGATACACATAAGCTAAAAATCTATGTTTAGCACAGTGTGCCGCCAGACTTGTATTTTGCTGTTCCTGTGATTGCGTCCAGATTTATGATACAACAAGTCACATCATACCTACAAGTCAGGGCTATTGCTTTTGTCAATGGTTGCGAGTTGTATAAGATAAATAAGCAGCAACTATGGCTTGTATATAATATTTAAAAAGCTTCCACTTAAAGCCATGGTGACATCACGACAATGGTGCTGCTCCTGAGTTTCAAAAAGAGAAGGGGAAATCCAGAGAGAAAATGACTTTCTTTGAAGGATTTTCCTTCCTCTTCAACGTGCACATCGATGTGCCTGCTGTCACTGCAGTCTGGAAAAAAAACGGACCGCCTGTGCCAGGGCACAAAACAGAGCCCTACAGCGACTGGTTTCGGGGCCCCCTTTAAAAAACCTGCCGGTGCTCGCTCAGACCCGGTGAGACCCGGCCCACTTAAACACCACGTGCACGCTCGCTGGACTGCAGCAGCCTGCATTACGACAAAGGTTGCCACTCTCCAAGCTGCTAAAAGGGGCAGTTCTACCACGTTAAAGTGACATCGCTTGGCACCAGACAGCCCTGGCGAGCCAGATATGTAGGCTTATCCAATTCCACGCCTCAGCGTGGAGCCACTTTTGGAAAAAAAAACATTCACTGCTTATTAATATGCACGAGCAGGGATGGGCCGCCCTACGGTGGCTCACACGCCTCAGCACAAAGGGCCGGTCGGCACAGAACGTTCTTTTGCTTTCTTTCCTGTAGTGACTGCCTTGTCTGTCCCCCCTCCCTTGGTCCCCAGGCGTGCAGGACTTTTTATTGCTTCCCGCGTTTGACACAAAAATGTTGAACCAGGAAACTGAGATCACCGGAATGTTACTAATGAAAAATAAAGTCATGCCATATCAATGCAGCGAGTATCCACCCAGACTGTTTTTTCCCTATGACTTTAATTTAAAGGCATGTGAAAGCCCCTGGCCGGGATAATCGTTACTATCAGCATCTTTCTGTGATATGCAGCTTAATTTTAAAACAGATCATGCTGCATTTATATACCGTTAACATCATAGTGTAGTACACAAAGTGAGATGTTAATGGGTCTACCGTTGCTTGCAAACACTTATATGCCTTCCAAATTCGCTCCACGCATTAGAGGCATTAGAGTGCCGGAAATTACAAGTACGCCATTGTTTTCTTGCTCTTCCACTGACAGAACATCTGTACGGCGAGGCCCTATTTCTCCTCTACACAGCAGTATTAACGGCTCCCGCGTGTAGAGGATGCGGGGCAATAAACAAACCAGCGGCTTCCATTGAAAGTCTGCACTTTGAAGAGCTTTCAAGTTTCTCAGGGTGGTACCTACCACTGGATGAGCTACTCACGCACGGAAGAGGGTCACTCAAGGCATCAACTTCAGAAGATGAGTGTGAGTGAGACAACCTTCTAATGAGGCATTGCCTGAAGAAACAACCGAGAGGCTATGGGAGTGAGTGTGGTAGGGAGGCAGCGAGTGGATTGAGCTTGCTGATGCCTCTGTGGAGGCATGATACCTCATTGGCCAAGTGGTAGAGCTGATCACCCTGGACCATCTGAAAGACCCCTTTGGCATCAGCTCTGCATTCAGATTCAGTTTTCGGTGCTGCAATCGTCTGGGATAGCATGGGCGTATTGGCCTATTTGGGCCCTGTGTGGTGGTATGGAATTTAGACTAATCAGAAGAGAGTCCATGGGTGTACATAAATAGCCTAGGCTTGTTGGGATGTCCAGGTATCAGCTGAGACTCTCAGTTGACCAAATGAAAAAGAAACAATCTCAGATATCCTGGAAATAGCTGCGGAGCTAAAAAGGAGCAGAGTCCTATATGCATGGGCAGCTGGAAGCAAATGTCAAAATAAAGAGCCATGCTAGGAACACATGTTATGAAGGCAATTTACATGTGTAAATTGGTTTACTTACATATAATATTACCCTAGCAGGGTGAAATATCAGGCGAGAAGAAATCCGCCTCTATGATCAGGCATTGGACTCTCTAGAGTTGAAGATGCTATGAAAAGGTTTCACATACCCCAAACCTATGAGCATGTAGATGTTCACACACTTTTTTAAAGTCACGATTTAAAATGTAACAGAGGTTGGGGTTGTCTGTCCTAAAAAGATTATGTTACACATCCTTTGTAACAGGCCCATTAAGCCTCTATACAACCTCATGGTGAGCCAAAACTGCAACTTCACAGTACTCAGACCACTCCAGCAAGGACATTATTGTGAATTCTTGCATTCGAAGTCTTTATGATTATGTTTTATCAAACACACATTGATAAGCGCGTTATTCTGTGTTTTTTACAGCGCTCCTTGACAAAGGGCCTTTCTGGTCCGAAATGCATCGGAGCATCTTTTTGGTTAACCCCTTGTCTGACCACGTAAAATGAGTAAAAAACAAACCTGTGGATATTATGAACTTTGATTTATAAATTGCAAAGAAGCAAACTAACCAATGGATCTTTGAAATAAAAAAGATATTCTTCATTTGAATCCACCGGAGTCTGTTGTATGTTCACAACGAACCACTCAAGTGTGCCCAATTGTAGGGATGCGTTTACACTGATAGTAACGCACTCAACCCATTAACTTGCTCAAGAGTTGCCAGCTCTATCTCCAAGTCCTCTCGCTCCTTTCGTCGCATCCTATTGATGTGAGCATTGAGAGCTAGGCAAGTGCCCCTGATCGACGCCTTAAAGGCATCCCAGGTGATGGATATTGACGTATCGGACACAGGATTGAGGACAAAAAAGTCCCTGATAGCCTTCCGTAGCTCCTTGCGTGAGGCATCGTCCCTGACCACAGAGGCCGGGAAATACCACTTTCGATGTCCGCCATCCGCTGGCGACCAGCGCAGGCCTAGCACAAGTAGACTATGGTCGGAAACTGATACCGGAAATATTCTGGAGTCGAGGACATCTCCCCTGAGGGCTTCACTCAAAAAATGTGGTCCAGGCAGGAGTAGGAGTGGTAGACATGGGAGAAAAAGGTGTAATCCCGGGACAGGCGGTGCACGGAGCGCCAGCTATCGATTAAGCCCATCTCCCCAACTAGCCGTTGTGTCGCAGCAGAAAACAGACCCGCATCAGCCCTGTGGGAGCTGGTGCTATCCAGCTCTCTATTCCACACTAAATTAAAGTCTCCGAACAAAAACAAGTGTCCCTCAGCAAAGTCTCCCACCTTCTGCAGCAGGCCCTGGAGAAAGCCATTCTGCCCCGCATTGGGGGCATACACCACCAAAAAAGTGCTCAACTTCCCATGGACCAGACCCTTCACCATCAGCCAGCGGCCTTCCTTATCACTGCGCACGTCCATGGGCTGAAAGTGCAGGGCCGCACGAAAGAGAAGAGCCACCCCCCTGTGTTTCGTGGAAGCAGAAGATCTATATATGAGGGGGAAAAGTTTGTGCCGAAGGCGCAGCTCATCCTTACGCGCCAGGTGAGTCTCCTGGAGACCCACAATGTCAAGCTGGTGGTCTATCACATACTTCCACACTTTCTGACGCTTTTGTGTGGAGTTCAGGCCCTTGACATTCCATGTACCAACACTAAGAGGCATCATTAGATAACAAGCCCTAACCCGCTATGAATGCCCCACACCATCCCTCCTCCCCGCCTCCACTCCCAGCAACCATAGGTAAAGCAGAGTGGCTTCCCAGACACCCCACCCAGCACCCCACAATCACAAAGCACCTGCCCAGGGCCCTCAGGCCCAGCTGCACATCTCCTGAAAATACAGCAGTCACTCGCCAGCGCACAAAGAAAACAGCCAACCAACAGTCCTGTCACCACCACCAACCCCGCTACACCCCCCCTCCCCATGTCCCCAACAAACCCGCCCAGCACCACTACCCCCCCCAAAAGGAACCCTAATGTCGCCCCAAACCAAAAGAACAAGAATAAGCAACATAAGGAGAGGAAAAAACATAGAAGAACAATGTCCTGAACAAGTCCAGAACAGAGAAGTCAGTGGTCTCCTCCGGGGGGCGAGGACGGGACACCACAGGGTGTGCCCCGTAGACCCCATACCGGGGTGTCTTCGCAAAAAGTACAAGTTTACCCACGGTGTGAGAAGTTGGCCTGATATGTAGTGCTCACTATTCTAGTGATCACTGTGTATCATTCCAAACGACCCTTATTGATGATTGGTTGTAAGTCAACCTTATAGACCAGCTATCCTAGTAGCATGGACTAGAGCAGTCTTTAGGCTAAACTCTAGAGGGCGTGTTAAGCCAGCTGTTACACCATCACATATACCACTTTAACACCAAGTGAAAGAACACCACACAAGTTGTTATGAAAATAAAAGGATATTTATTTATAACACAACAGCCCTGGACTCTTTATGAGGACAGGGCGCTAAGCACAATACAAAACTCTTAAAGAAATACTGCAAGTCGCACAAGTTACGCAAATGCCCGAGGGGCACGGAAAACATATACTACAAAAGTGGAATGCGAAATTACTAGCAGGCAAGTACTACTCTCAGAGACTTTGGAATCGCTAGGCCTACGATGCTGAACCCTTAGATTAGAAGCAGGAGGTCTAGGAACGCCGTGTGCAGAGTGGGAACTCTCACGCGTAATGCGGGACAAAGTCTATGGATACTAGTAAATGCAAAAGTTAGTGTTCTCGGGCGAACCCTACTAGGTAGGTCAAGAACGAAAGTGGATCTAGACACGTAGAGAGTTGTACTATGCTGGAGCACCGTGGTACTCGGTTTACCTAGCCCAGGGGCTGCGGCTGCATAGGGTTCAAGTGTCGTCGGGAATCTTCGTTGACGAACCAGGAGCCTGAAGTGGAAGTTGCTGGCAGGCGACCAGTGAAGATGTTCCGGGCTGATCCAAGGACTGGGTCAGCTGAAGAAGAGTACCTGTAAGCAGAGGGGACCAAGTTCTGAATCACTAGCCAGTGATTAGGTGGGCACCAGGATGGCGCCGGACGAGGTCACTCAGCCAGGCGAAGAGGTGACACTGGATTCTGCTGCTGCACGGACCAGAGGCGCTGATGTCGACCAGGCTGGAGGTCTGCGAGCCGTCCCATGTCGGATGTCTGCTGCTGGCGAGGTTGGATCCGGTGAAGGAGGCAACAAGCCTTGGCTACGGCAAGCCCACGTGGCGACACAAAATGGCGTCTTGGGTGGACCAGGAGGGTCCGAGGAAGGTCTCCTTCAGGAGGAGCCTAGGGCCAGTCTAGAGGAGCTAGACCAGCGGTGAAGAAAACGTAGGACGTCGTCGAGAGGGTCACTAGCCAAGGGGCAAGTGACCGGACAACGTGGCAAGCGACACAGAAGCAAAAGGGTCCCACGCAGATCTGGTGGATGCCGGGGGGCTGGTCTTCGGTGCTCGTGCTGCTTGGGGCTTCTCTTACCCCAATGCACCCACTCGAGGGTCCTTCGGCGGTCGTGCTGGGTCAGTGTCGTGCTGGTTCTGATGGTCGCCGGGTCCACTGGTCTCGTCGCACCCACGGTTCTCAGCTGTGCTGTAGAGGCAGGTAGAGGTCAGAGAGGGTAGGGAGTCCGGGTCTCGTTGTGCTGGTCAGTCTGATTCCGGAGGAAGGACGTCTTAGCAAACCGCAGATACTTAGTTGGTGCCTTCTGCTGCAGGGTGACTACTCCTTAGTCACAAGGGAGAAATCTTAGGAAGAAGTCTTGAGTTCCTTTCGCAGAAAGTAGTTTCAGGATTCAAAGATGATCTAATTTGGAAGGGTCCCCGCTCCCACCTTTATTCTAAAGAAAGGGGCTGGTACGGGACTAGGTCCTGCCCATGGGCGGGACCAGGAAGGGGGGTGGTTACACCCCTCTCCCATGCCGGACTTTCCCCAGCTCAGGGGCTGGTGTACCTCTGGAACCGGTTCAAACTGGCAGATGCACAGTGAGCACCGGGGTGCCACTTGCAGTCACCTTCCTATTCAGCCCTGCCTACCTAGGATACACAAAACCCTGTCTGGGATGGTGCTAGCACCGCCCCTGACAGGAAACCCTTTGTCCAAGCTCCCCTCGCTGGAAGGACTCCCAGCTGCAGGGGGTCAGACTTGTGGCTGTGGTGGCAGCATCCATTTTGTGATGCTGAGGCTCGAGTTAACTTTAACCGGGGTTCACAGTTACATACATGTCGTGTCCCTCTAGAAGGGTGGAATGCTAACCCCGTCGCCAGAATTGGCGAGGGGTTAGTATTCCAATTCGTATGACACCTTACTCGACATGTTTTGATAAAGCGATACCAAAGACAGCAAATAACCGCGAGGATTATAATGCACTTAAGAGTATATGGTACGCGTTATCATAGAACAGCTATTAGGACTTGGTTCCGCAAGCTGCAGACGGGCTCAGCTCATGCCAGAGCACCATCTCACATAATTCAAAGCACTCTGCCTTCAGGATTGTTAAGGCCTGCCATAGGAGTGACTGATAGGAATACATGTGTCTATTTTAGGGTTAGATATAGGTATACTATATCTACAGCAAAGGGTGATTACACCACTTTGCCCCAGCTGTCGTGCAGCCAGTTGTGTCAGATTTAGATGGCCAGCCAGGGGTGGCATAATATATGCTGCAGCCCCTGGTAGGCCCTGGGTACACCTATGCCCTGAGTTACAGGGTCTGATAAGGTGGCCCAGTACCAATTGGTAAATGCACCTAAGGTACACGTGTCAATTTAGTGAGAGAACAGCTAGGCTGTGGGTCTGATTAGCAGGCCCACAGCCAGAGAAGTCGTAAACCAGTGAAGCAAAAAGCAAAAATCTGGGGTGATCATAGGATTGCAGACCCTACTCTCCTACACACGGTACCTGCAGGGCTGTGTCCCTCCGGCGCCAAGCGATCGTCATCTCAGGGCTTAAGCCGCCCCGGAGCTATGCTGTGAGGAGGCCACCGTGGCCGAGGCCACAGAAGCCACCGCCTCCCCTCTTTCTTGTAGACTGGTCGTACGATCAGGCCTCCTCCCATCCGACTCCCGGCCCACTCTCTGCCACGAGGAGGACCCATGTCTTCTCCGCGCTGGTGAGCCACTGCTCTCCGGGGGGGGGGGGCTATCATCCAGGCCCAAGAGGTCCTTCGCCACCTGAAGTGATCGAATCTGTGCCAGCCTCTTCTGCCACCGAAAAATAATATGGAAGGGGTGGCCCCAGGAGTAGGAGATGTTATGGTCCCGCAGGAAGGCGGTTACAGGGCGAAACTCGCGCCTCTTTTGGAGGGTCGACGCTGCCAAATCCTGATACAGTTGGGGATGGTGCTCCCGGAATTGCAACGAAGGAGTCTCCCGTGCCTTCTGGAGAATGCGTTCCTTCAACTGGAAGTCGTGGACGCAGACCAAAATGTCGGGTGGTGGAACCCCACCGCGCCTAGGCAGACCCACCCTGTGGACCCTGTCCATCTTGATTTCCTGTAGATCCTCATCATCCAGGATCTGCAAGAAGAGTGCCAGAACATATCCCCACAGATCACCTGACTCCCAGTCCCATGGTACTGCACGTATGCGAATGTTGTTCCGGCGGGAACGATTCTCCAAGTCCTCCGCTAATCGGGTATTTTCATCGCATTATGGCTGGCCGTTCCGTCAGCAGTCGGTATAAGGTGGAGATCAAGCCTCTCCTGTCTGCAAATAATAGGATCTTCTATTCAAATTGAGATTTCTTCCTAGTTACAGCTGATCTACTTTAAGGGAGGTGAGCCCAGTTTTTCATCTGTTGGTATCTGAATCTTTCTTCTTTGAATATACCAAACATTCTGTTACAGTAGATGAGCAACCTCATAGCCAGTTTGTACATCAGGAAAGCCCAGCCCTCCTTTCTGCAAGGGGCTCTAGGTAATTTATTGAAGACTTTGATGCCTTCTAAGCCACACAAAGTCCATCATGTGCCCCCCCCTTGCAATCTTTATCTGTGGGGCCTGAAACACATACACCAATTTGGGAATAGCATGCATGTTCACTGCTGCTACTTTTCCCATTCAGGAAACATAAAGAGATTTCCACCCTCTCAAGTTGCCTTTTATGATCTAAAGCACCACCTTTGCATAGGTTTTATAAAGTGTGGTTACCCGGGGGCGAATATGAATGCCTAGCTATTTAACATTGCCTGGGTTTCCTGGATTGAAGCTGAGGACTTCCATGCCCTCCTTTCATTTCTACCCAAATTAATTTATAAAAGAACCTATTTCTGTAAATCTTTTACCTCGAGGCTGCCCATACTCGTTTAAAATGGTTCGAAGGTGTACCATAGAGTCGAACGGTCTGACATTGCTATTATCACAGTATCCCAAAGAGAGGGGACACAATGATCCTCCCACCTCGATGCACCCTCGTGACGCCACAGTATCATGTGAGGCCGTAGGAAATGGCTCAACAGCTGACACAAAGAGGAGTGATATCAGCGTGGCGGGTAGCACTGACTTGTACCCTTGTGATGCTCAAACCAGGTCGACTACGTCCAGTTCTCCAAAATTCTGACCTTTGGCAAGTAGTAAGTGGCCATAACAATCTCAAAAGAAGCCTTGCCAACGACAAATCTTCAAATGGTTTCTTTCATGAAGGACTAGCTCACCCCGCCAAATGCCTTTTCCACATTCAGTGCAATCAAGTCTGTCTTCAGTTTCCTTATGTTAGACTTTTTCAGGGTAACTGGCATTACAGCACTCTTCTGAAACCTGTATTGTCTCCTCCAAAGCACAAGTATTATGTATTTAGATTTTAAAAACACCATGTACTTTTAAGGTAAACAATTTTCACTGGGAGAACAGAGGGGCATGTTACCAACAACTAGCGATAATTATCGCTATGTTGGCTTAGCGGGAATAATTCTATCGCCGCCCTTCACCTGTTTTTATCGCTGAGATACCTTGCTATTATCAAGGTTTATCTCAGAAGCGATAAAAAACGGGCGAAATGCGTGAATATCACTGTCAATACAGCGATATTCAGGCATTACCGTGAAAATGCTCTTAGCCATGTTATCCACCTCTCATTGGATAACATGGCTAAGAACTGGTCAGGGCAGGCGTTATCTTTTGGAGATATTCGCGCTTAGTGCGAATATTTCAAAAACTACGCCTGTGTTGATCATAGGCGATAGCGATTGCAGCGACTGTTTTCAGTTGCTGACATTTTGGCACGCCCACTTTGCATGTCATTAGCTATAATTATGGCTGACACGCAAAGCGGGCCCCAAAAATGCCCGCTATCGCCTACAAGCTGTCGCTAACTGGTGTTAGCGACAGCTTGGTAATAGGGCGATAAAATTATCGCCGCTTTAGCTGGAAAAAGTACCGCTAAAGCGGCGATAATGGCCCTTGGTATTATGCCCCAGAGTCCCTTCAAAAGAGTCCTACAGCAGGCTTCAGGCCATCTTTAACCACTTGAACCTGATTATTCAAATAACACAATCCCTATGTCGTACAGTGTTACCATTGCAAACAATGAGTTGTCACTCAATAGCTTTACAATGTATACACGAGTACAGCCTTCCTAAACCTGTACATAAGCACCTCTGCTATGGACCACCGTTGTCCAAGAAGGGCTCTGACTCCTCAGGTGCAACAGAGCAAACCCAGCTCCCAAAACTCTGCGATCCTCCCAAGTCCCTAGGTTACCTTTGCAAACATATTTTCCCCTGGCCATGTGCACAAGGGCATCCTCGAAGGATCAGCAACTAATATTCCACTCAACCAGTGTTTTTGTTCCTTATCACTGAGAATAAGTTGGACATTTGAAAAGTGTAGTGTACACCAAAGTTTGCCACTTAACGCTGTGGAAAGAGAGTGAGAACAAGCTGCTGTAGAGTGAAATTACCAAAGACTCAAATACACTTTCATTGCCTGATGAACGCTTAAATGCTCCTCAGCCGGAAATGATTCAGGAGTCTTCTGGCCAGGACAGGAAGCTGATCTTTCTGAATTTGAAAATAACTCGTTTTTGGTAGTTGAAGCAAAGGCATTTTACCGACTTAGGACAATAAGCTTCCTTTGCCAGGAGATAGTGCCATGTTGATTTGAAGTTTTGTCAACATACAATAAAGCATTAAAATAAAGTATTTGGTGCTCTGGTAGCCAGTAAGGAGATTTGATTGAACGGGCAACATGGTCCCAGGATCATAGGTGACACAAAAGACGGGTCGTTGCATTCTGCAGTGCTGTATGTGTGGCTGGTGTAGTGAATCTCAGACAGGACTAATACAAGGAGAAAAACTCAGTATCATCAATAGCATTTAAGTAGTTTCTGATTATAAAATCAAGATTTAGAGGTCTAGGCAAACTTTGGTTACGCATAATTTCCACGTTTTTGAGTGGTAAAGTGGAGTATAAATATATAAGCAACCCGTTCAGAAATCAAAAGGGAATGACATTCACGAATTTTCAGTTATCAAAATCACCATTGATGCCGGGTTCATTTTCAAAAAAATAAGTTACATGCTTTGTTAAAGGACTCAAAGCAGTTACCCTGTCTGACTAGATCGGCTCCCATTATTGTGCAGAGCATAGGCAGTATTTGGGTATCATGGACATATGTGTAAAATTAATGGCAAGTGATTGGGTCAGTTTGGCTGGAGGGACCAGGTAAGCATTAAATAGCAGAAAAGACAGCACCAACACCCGGGCATGCAGGGCAATATCGTTTTAGAATGAGCATGAAATTGGGCATTTCCACCATTTGATACCATTCATCGAAGAAGGGCCTATTCAACCCTGCGCCACAGGGGCTGAAGTCCGAAGGTCTTTAAACAATGGAAACTTGTTCAACAATTAGTTGAACGCTGGCCAAAGATCTAATAAAATCAGGACCTACACGACTGTCAAACAGTTCTGTTCTTAGGCCAGCAAAGATGGAGTTAATGACAAAATCTGAATCCAAGCCTGATCTGAACCCAGCCTGTGCCAAATCTATATTGTCATGCTCCTCAAAAATTAGGATCTAGCAGATTAATACATTCCAAACAAATGGACATCATTTTGGGGTTGCCAGAGGTAGTAGCTCCTACCCCTTGTTTGGCATTTGCTACCTTAGCACTGCCCTTGTGACCGCAGGCACCACAGTTTGAAAAAGCGCTGGCAAGAACAGAAGGTAAACAAGGTCCTGAGGAATCCTGTTTAATTTCTGCACCTCACACTGGCACCCTGGACATTAGGCTTTTATTTTGAAAAATAAACAAATCAAGCAGAGCAATGCACATAAAAAAAATTGCTATTCCAAAACCTGGTGGTAACCTTTCAACGTATGAGCTCAATGGGAATGTACTGGGGAACATTAATTGCTACATAAAGGTCACAAATAGCAGTATGCATTTATTAACTTTTAATAGGGGTGAGAGGAACTCATTGAGTTTTACTTCACGGAATTCCGTTGAGTTACATGAAAACTCTGAGAAATTCTGCCGTGAGCAGGCAGGATCGTCACATTGCACAGATTTTTAGCGCTGTAAAATCAGCATGAGTGGGACAATAGGACGTGCCAAAGGGTGCTGCTTCTTTGTTGCCACTCGAGTAGCTTTTCAACTCGAGCAGCAGCTTTCTCTCTCCGAACGGTCGTGACTGCCCACGTTGAGAAAATCTCGCAGGGTGCCATCCTATTGCCTAAATATTGAGCTGGGGGACGCCAGTTCTTGCTCGCCAACTTACTGTTGCCGAGCTGCGTACGAGAAAAACTCTGGCGTAAATAACAAGGACCCCCTGTTTGTGCAACAGAATATGTTTTGCAGGGAAATTAGACAATGTAAAAGGAAGCACCAAATATAATATCACCAGGGAGAAAAAACGATATATAGAAAGCACAACAATCAATTTCCAAATGATAAATGGAACACAGGAGAAATACCCGTTCTCAGTCGTGGGAGTGGTTGAAAGACTCGAATTCTTATTATTGTACCCAACCATCAAGCCGAAATACTAATGTTGATCAAATCGATACATCTAGCTTAGTACTTGAAAGAACCTCCAATCGATTCCAGTACTAGTGTTTGCAACAAGGCAGTTGTTGATATCAAAACGGGACGGCTGCTTATAGATCTGGCGCTCGTTTCTCTTGATAGTTTCTTCAAGACAAAATTATATTCAGATAAGTGAGTAATATTCAAATAACATGGGACCGCAGTTAGAATATCTGCTCCCTTAGCGTTGTCTTTGATACGGTGAATATCACGAAATGAGCGTTAGCATCAACCTGCGGGCGTCACGATCGATTAGTCTGTTGGCGTCCCGCAGCCGTTGGAAATGGCTGGATCTATAAGCAGCCGTCCCGAACAGGTATTTCTCCTGTGTTCCATTTATCATTTGGAATCATACAGAACATCCAGGTTCTTGATTGTGTATGTGGCTCCTGAAGAAGGCGTTCTTGTTAAAACGCCTAAACGCGCGTCGAAGACTATAATTGTCCGCCACTGTTTTATGAATTTGTAATTAATTGTGTCATTAATAATTTTATTTTGTATTACATTGATTGTCGATTGAAATTATAATTAGTTATGTGTCTGAATTGGTTATGTGTCTGAATCTAAATGTTTTTATCCTGAGTATATATACTTAATATTAAACACAATTTTGTACTTTTTAATTCTGAGAGGCCTACCTACTATCCACTAGTGTTTCATGATTAGCCCCATATCCTGTAGTCTGCTGCCTGCAAGACTTTTTCCCCCCGGATTTTTGCATAGCGCAATATTGACCCTAAGGTATGAGGAATCAGAGCGCTTTACATGAGCACCAGATATGGTACACAAGGACACATTCATTTTTGTTAGGCACGGGGAGCTTAAGTGATTTGCCCAGAATCACAGGATGTTGAGCGTCATTGCCCAGACTTGAATCCGGTTCCCCAGATTTGAGGTCGACAGCCCTAGCCCGTTGGCCACATCCTCTCCCCAACTCTACTCTCTCTCTAGTGCTCTCAGAATTTGCGAAATTTTGTAATTTTGCGTTCCGCGGAATACGCATAATTGCAAAGAATTCCGCGATCCGCAGCTTCGTAGAATTTTCTGCTTGTTCACGCTTTCAAAATGCGTGTTCTCGAGATATTTCTCCCTGAGCACGCAAACAGATGCTTTCAAAATGCGTGTTCTAGAGATATTTCTCCCCGAGCACACAAACAGCATTTGCGAACAGGAAAAAAGCATCGCAAACGGGCGGAACAAGCAATTCCGCGTGTTCGTGGAACTTTTGCGTGCTTGCAGAGATTTTTTACAGTTTCGCGGAGCTTTGCGTAGCACGACTATGAAAATTCCGGCCACCCCCAATATTAGGGGGAAGCATCTCAGGGCAGCAAACCAAGTCTCTGTTTTCAGTGAAGGTCAAATCCGACTCAACAACCAGCTCACTCTTTCCTCCATGAGCCTGGCACCACTGCAAAATTCCAATTAAAAAACATTAGTAACTCCGGTTACAAATTGAACCGAGACAAGTCGGAAGTTAAACCCCTAAATGTCCATACCACCAGAGATATACAAGGTGACTCAGGCCTTACATGGCAAACCGGCTTTATTAAATACCTAGGAGTCGAATTTGGCGGCTCCCTTCTCGAAACACTTCGCCACAATGAATCCATCACCCTAGATAAAATCAAATCATACTTGGATGGGCGGTCCCATCGCTTTATAACCTGGTGGGGAAGGGTCGAAACCGTTAAAATGATGATATCCCCCTAGTCAATTACCTTATCACTATGCTTCCTCTCACCTTATCCCGGGACTTCCTCCACAAACTGGATAACCTAATCTCTAAATTCCTGTGGAAGGGAAAAAGAGCTAGGATTAGTCTGAAAAAACATTGTCTTGACAAAACTCTGGGTGGGGTCAATCTTGCGAATTTTAAATGGTATCAGATTGCCTTTCTCGCCAAACAAGGCTCTCATTGGTTGGCACCCCAGCCTGGGTACGTTCCTGTTTGGCTTAATGTCGAGAAAGCCCTTCTTAAAAATCTCGACCCAGCGTCCTTTCTTACTACCAAATTAGACAAGGCCAGCTGCTCCATATCCATTTTTAAAAACACAAAACTCACCCTCCTAAAAATTGATAAACTTCTGCCTCACCAGATAAAACGATCTGGATGGGAATCACTATGGCATAACCATATAATCCATACTCATATAATAAAGAGAGAGCCCAAACCTTTGAGGCGGGTAATCTCAGGAACCACAGCACCAACCACAACACCCAATACAGCGTTGTAAAGGGCAGTTGCAGCAGAAGGACATAGGCTATGCAGACGCCCACCATATACATTTAAAAGGTAAAAGAGCCAGCAAAGTAGTCCCTTGTGGGCGTGTCTGTGTTGTGCTCTGGGCGTTAGCTGGGGGTGTGACAAACGCAGGGGGCGTGTGGTACGTTCTGCCCTTCATGCCATGTCTCATATCATGTGCTGCTCCTACCCTGCTGCCTTTAAATACCCCTGCACCCCATAATCATAACCCACCCTTACTCCTTAAAATACCCCAACACCCTTAAACACTAACCCATCTTAACCCTATAAATATACCCTGTACCCCAAAACCAAAACCTATCCCTAATCCCTAAACCCTAAAAATACCCCTGTACCCCAAAACCCAAACCTAGCCCTGAACCCTATAAATACCCCTGTACCTCAAAACCCAAACCTACCACTGAACCCTAAAAATACCCCTGTACCCCAAAACCCAAACCTAGCCCTGAACCCTAAAATACCATTGTACCCCAAAACCCAAACCTACCCCTGAACCCTAAAATACCCCTGTACCCCAAAACCCAAACCTAGCCCTGAACCCTAAAAATACCACTGGACCCCAAAACCCAAACCTACCCCTGAACCCTAAAATACCCCTGTAACCCAAAACCCAAACCTAGCCCTGATCCCTTAAAATACCCCTGTACCCAAAACCTAAAGCTACCTCTGAGCCCTAAAATACCCCTGTACCCCAAAACCCAAACCTAGCCCTGAACCCTAAAAATACCCCTCTACCCAAAACCCAAACCTCGCCCTGAACCCTTAAAATACCCCTGTACCCCAAACCCCAAACCCACCCCTGAACCCTAAAAATACCCCTATACCCCAAAACCCAAACCTAGCCCTGAACCCTAAAAATACCCCTGTACCCCAAAACCCATACCTATCCCTAAACCCTAAAACTACCCCTGTACCCCATAACCCAAAACTATATCTGAACCCTTAAAATACCCAAACACCCCAAAACATATACCTCAGTACCCCAAAACATATACCCCTATATCCATACTTACCTTATCCAAACATTTAAAAAAATACATGCTTCTACCATTCATGCATTTACAACAAATTTCGTTGTAAATGTATGTGTGGTAAAAGCATATAAAATGTAATGCTATGCGTTATAATGGCATTGCGGAGTCATGGTACTTTCGTAATGAAAGTATGCGGAGTGATGGTATGCGGAAATAAAGTTGCAGAATAATGGGTGTTTACCCTCCCCCGATAAGTACATTGTTGGCACGACGGCCCACATCTCCAGCAACATACTCATATTTTTTCACCACCCATTTGAAAAATGCACAGGTCTCTCTCATTGATGGCCAGCACGACATACACTTTTAGACACACCTCCCGCCACAAGTTCTAGAATTGCGAACCTTAGAGCTGGGGAGCTACGTACGAATCTCGGCATCAGCTCAACATCCTGTGATTCCAGGCAAATCGCTTTGTCTCCCCGTGCCAACCACAAATGAATGTGTTCTTCTGTAATGTAGATTGTGCTCATGCCATGTTGTCGAGTTGGCGCTATATAATATTGCAAGGAAAAATAAAGTAGGGAAACTCGAGTTCACACACTTCTGAACTCGCACTCTTAAGTGCATCAGTAATGCACTGTGAATCTGAGCGTTTCACAGGCCTGTCACCGATAGGAAATGCTATCAAAACGAAATCCTACAAAACAATATACTACTGGCCGGCAGCAATTCATACCCGGACAACGTCGGTACGGGCTGCTAGTAATGTATAAAGGAAAACCCCTACATAATGAAACCTGGATCGCTAAAGGTATATTCTTCCCGTACCAACTATTTAATGAGTCTCTCCCACTCTCCTTTACAGAACTCCAAAATAAATTTCATCTAGAAGCAATAGAATTGTATAACTTTCTGAACATTAAAGTAGCAATCTCCAAAGCAAAACTAACCAAACAGCTACTCTTCCTTCCAAGTTACTTAACTACCCTCAATAGTCTGGGCCACCAAGTCTCCAGACTTTACAAATTACTGCGTCCACAGCAGTTCAATCTTAACAAAGATCTCCGGCAGTTCTGGGAATCATACTCTTCCGTGCCAATCTCAGATGTGGAATGGACCAAAACATGGGAATCTACCACAAGACACAAAATAAGCCCTACTCTTTCCCAGGCTAAGTTTTGGCTCCTCCACAAAGCTTTTTGGACTCCGGCACGTCTCTTTTACATAATATTAGAGACAATGCCACCTGCTGGAACTGCAACGAGAAAGAGGGCGACCTTGAACACCTATTACTAAAATGTGTATGTGTTACAGCCTTCTGGGACAAAATCTTTGCATTCATCGCAAAAGTATTCTCCCTCTCCCCCACAAGAGACCTCTCTACCCTGGTTCTGGGCTTTACTAAAGCTACTTCACTATCTGAAGATGACAAGGCCTTAATTGACCTTCTGTTCACAGCAGCTGTGAAAATAATCTTGAACAACTGGAAAGACACCCGAAAAGCATCCTTTAAACATTGGCTAAACTGGATCTCCAACCTGAGAAGTGCTGACAATACCTCACTCCAAAATACCCCTTGGCGCCCCCTCATAGACAAATGTGGACTTTGCTAGACAACTACTTCAGCGTACATAAACCTCCACGACTCTCCCCTCCACACTCCCTGATCCTTGTGCCCAGGAGTCCATTTACACTCTGGCTTCTGAGCATACTCCATAAACTGCCCGCCTATTCCCGGGACTCTTTCCCTGTGAAGGTTGCCATCTGTATACCAACATTCACCACTTCTGTGTAGATACTACACGTGCTGTTTATGGTTGTTGTGATGTTAGATACTATACGTGCTGTTTATGGTTGTTGTGATGTTACTCCCAAGCATCGTTTTTATTTAGTTTTTGCCTTAATTTGTTATGACTCTATAGGATTGCCAACACCATTGTAATTATTTTGTTTTTTATTAGTTGTCGATTTAATGTACTCACTACCATACTTTCTGCTCACATCCTGGTTACTTATGGTTTGTTTTTTTATTCTTTGCATATATGTTTTTGATTCTGTTTTGGAAACTCCCAATAAAAAATTGTGAAATCAAAAAACATTAGAACAATCCATCTCATATGTCCTTCCTGCTAAATCACCAATCAACTATCTTGTGTCAGACACGTTGAATTACTGCAACAGCGTACTAGTGGGACTTCCACTATTCTTATTGTTCTTAACAAGAGGTAGACTTCACTACTAGAATAGCAGTCAACATGCCTCAAAATGTTTACACTGCTCTCTATAGACTTCAGATGAGTAAGCTGTTGGACAAGCACAAGCACAAGCAAATATGCATGTTTTAAAAACTATATTGTAACATGGCCATTATACCTTTCACCTTCCCAGGAGGAAGAATCATAAAGTGCGGGCACCTTTTGCCAATCTTGCCCTTCTGCTAGCTAAGTGACTTCTTACCATACATTGGAGAGCCCAACAGCCCCTGAAACGAGTGGAGAGGTGTGGTGCAGCGGCCAGGGCAGCTGACTTCAAAGCACAGGGCTCACGGTTCGATCCCTGGCGGCAGCTCAGCTCAGCACCATGTGACTCTGGGCTATAGCTCACCTAATTTCCACGATGGCCCCCAGCGCCTTGAGACCTGTAGGGGTGAGTAGTTTGCGATTTACAAATACCAGATTTACGATTTATTTACACCTCCCCGATGTCGCAGGGCACTTCTCCATTGGGAGAAACAGAAAGTACTGCATTACATCGGGAGGAAACCTGATGGCTCTGAAACCCCCCCTTAGCAGGGGCGTAACAAACGCCCCCGCAGCCCCCGCAGTGCGGGGGGCCTCACTCTCTACAGTTAATAAAGGGGCCCCCAGGGGGCCCGGCCCCCTCAGCTCAGAGGTCTGCGCTGAAGCAAGCCTCTCTCCCTCTGCATCTGAAGCAGGTGCAGCCTGCTCGGTCAGAGCCAGAGGCAGTCCTGGAAAGAGGATGGGGGCCCCAGAGACAGCAGTCTCCACTGCTCCTCTGAGGCATCACAGAGCCCGGTCCCCACTTGATAAACAAAGCCCACCCCACAAGAAAAGAGAAGAGACAGGGACAAGGATGGGGTGGGGGGCCCACCCCACAAGAGAAGACACAGGGACAAGGATGGGGTGGGGGGCCCACCCCACAAGAGAAGAGAAGAGACAGGGACAGGCCCCCATCCGAGAAGAGACAGGGACAAGGATGGGGTGGGGGGCCCACCCCACAAGAGAAGACACAGGGACAAGGATGGGGTGGGGGGCCCACCCCACAAGAGAAGAGAAGAGACAGGGACAGGCCCCCATCCGAGAAGAGACAGGGACAAGGATGGGGTGGGGGGCCCACCCGAGAAGAGAAGAGACAGGGACAGGCCTCCATCCGAGAAGAGACAGGGACAAGGATGGGGTGGGGGGCCCACCCCACAAGAGAAGAGAAGAGACAGGGACAAGGATGGGGTGGGGGCCTCGGAGAGCAAGAGCAAGAGACAGAGCAGTGCTCGGGACCCTGACAAGGGTGGGAGTGGGGGCCCCCAGACACAGTATTCTCCAGGGCAAAGCTCACATGAGAAGGGACGAGGCAGCAAAATGGTGCCCTCAGGTGAGCAGCACGCTTGTTAGAACACACCATGGGCATCCGCAGGGAGAGGGAAATGGGGGGCCGAGAAGGGTGCAAGGCAGAGGGGGAGAAGGGTGCAAGGCAGAGGGGAGAAGGGTGCAAGGAAGAGAGGAGAAGGGTGCAAGGCAGAGAGGAGAAGGGTGCAAGGCAGAGGGGAGAAGGGTGCAAGGCAGAGGGGAGAAGGGTGCAAGGCAGAGAGAAAAAGGGTGCAAGCCAGAGAGGAGAAGGGTGCAAGGCAAAGAGGAGAAGGGTGCAAGGCAGAGAAGAGAAGGGTGCAAGGCAGAGAGGAGAAGGGTGCAAGGCAGAGAGGAGAAGGGTGCAAGGCAGAGAAGAGAAGGGTGCAAGGCAGAGAGGAGAAGGGTGCAAGGCAGAGAGGAGAAGGGTGCAAGGCAGAGAAGAGAAGGGTGCAAGGCAGAGAGGAGAAGGGTGCAAGGCAGAGAAGAGAAGGGTGCAAGGCAGAGAGGAGAAGGGTGCAAGGCAAAGAGGAGAAGGGTGCAAGGCAGAGAAGAGAAGGGTGCAAGGCAAAGAGGAGAAGGGTGCAAGGAAGAGAGGAGAAGGGTGCAAGGAAGAGAGGAGAAGGGTGCAAGGCACGGAGGGGGAGAAGGGTGCAAGGTAGAGAGGAGAAGGGTGCAAGGTAGAGAGGAGAAGGGTGCAAGGCGGAGGGGAGAAGGGTGCAAGGCGGAGGGGAGAAGGGTGCAAGGCAGATAGGAGAAGGGTGCAAGGCGGAGGGGAGAAGGGTGCAAGGCAGATAGGAGAAGGGTGCAAGGCAAAGAGGAGAAGGGTGCAAGGCAGAGAAGAGAAGGGTGCAAGGCAAAGAGGAGAAGGGTGCAAGGCAAAGAGGAGAAGGGTGCAAGGAAGAGAGGAGAAGGGTGCAAGGCGGAGGGGGAGAAGGGTGCAAGGTAGAGAGGAGAAGGGTGCAAGGCGGAGGGGAGAAGGGTGCAAGGCAGATAGGAGAAGGGTGCAAGGCAGATAGGAGAAGGGTGCAAGGCACGGAGGGGGAGAAGGGTGCAAGGTAGAGAGGAGAAGGGTGCAAGGTAGAGAGGAGAAGGGTGCAAGGCGGAGGGGAGAAGGGTGCAAGGCGGAGGGGAGAAGGGTGCAAGGTAGAGAGGAGAAGGGTGCAAGGCGGAGGGGAGAAGGGTGCAAGGCAGATAGGAGAAGGGTGCAAGGCAGATAGGAGAAGGGTGCAAGGCACGGAGGGGGAGAAGGGTGCAAGGTAGAGAGGAGAAGGGTGCAAGGTAGAGAGGAGAAGGGTGCAAGGCGGAGGGGAGAAGGGTGCAAGGCGGAGGGGAGAAGGGTGCAAGGCAGATAGGAGAAGGGTGCAAGGCGGAGGGGAGAAGGATGCAAGGCAGATAGGAGAAGGGTGCAAGGCAAAGAGGAGAAGGGTGCAAGGCAGAGAAGAGAAGGGTGCAAGGCAGAGGGGAGAAGGGTGCAAGGCAGAGGGGAGAAGGGTGCAAGGCAGAGAGAAAAAGGGTGCAAGCCAGAGAGGAGAAGGGTGCAAGGCAAAGAGGAGAAGGGTGCAAGGCAGAGAAGAGAAGGGTGCAAGGCAGAGAGGAGAAGGGTGCAAGGCAGAGAGGAGAAGGGTGCAAGGCAGAGAAGAGAAGACTGCAAGGCAGAGAGGAGAAGGGTGCAAGGCAAAGAGGAGAAGGGTGCAAGGCAGAGAAGAGAAGGGTGCAAGGCAAAGAGGAGAAGGGTGCAAGGAAGAGAGGAGAAGGGTGCAAGGAAGAGAGGAGAAGGGTGCAAGGCACGGAGGGGGAGAAGGGTGCAAGGTAGAGAGGAGAAGGGTGCAAGGTAGAGAGGAGAAGGGTGCAAGGCGGAGGGGAGAAGGGTGCAAGGCGGAGGGGAGAAGGGTGCAAGGCAGATAGGAGAAGGGTGCAAGGCGGAGGGGAGAAGGGTGCAAGGCAGATAGGAGAAGGGTGCAAGGCAAAGAGGAGAAGGGTGCAAGGCAGAGAAGAGAAGGGTGCAAGGCAAAGAGGAGAAGGGTGCAAGGCAAAGAGGAGAAGGGTGCAAGGAAGAGAGGAGAAGGGTGCAAGGTAGAGAAGGGTGCAAGGCGGAGGGGGAGAAGGGTGCAAGGTAGAGAGGAGAAGGGTGCAAGGCGGAGGGGAGAAGGGTGCAAGGCAGATAGGAGAAGGGTGCAAGGCAGATAGGAGAAGGGTGCAAGGCACGGAGGGGGAGAAGGGTGCAAGGTAGAGAGGAGAAGGGTGCAAGGTAGAGAGGAGAAGGGTGCAAGGCGGAGGGGAGAAGGGTGCAAGGCGGAGGGGAGAAGGGTGCAAGGCAGATAGGAGAAGGGTGCAAGGCGGAGGGGAGAAGGGTGCAAGGCAGATAGGAGAAGGGTGCAAGGCAAAGAGGAGAAGGGTGCAAGGCAGAGAAGAGAAGAGTGCAAGGCAAAGAGGAGAAGGGTGCAAGGCAAAGAGGAGAAGGGTGCAAGGAAGAGAGGAGAAGGGTGCAAGGTAGAGAAGGGTGCAAGGCGGAGGGGGAGAAGGGTGCAAGGTAGAGAGGAGAAGGGTGCAAGGCGGAGGGGAGAAGGGTGCAAGGCAGATAGGAGAAGGGTGCAAGGCAGATAGGAGAAGGGTGCAAGGCGGAGGGGAGAAGGGTGCAAGTCGGAGGGGAGAAGGGTGCAAGGCAGAGGGGAGAAGGGTGCAAGGCAGAGGGGAGAAGGGTGCAAGGGAGAGAGGAGAAGGGTGCAAGGTAGAGAAGGGTGCAAGGCAGAGGGGGAGAAGGGTGCATGGCAGATGGGATAAGGGTGAAAGGCAGAGGGGAGAAGGGTGAAAGGCAGAGGGGAGAAGGGTGCAAGGCAGATAGGAGAAGGGTGCAAGGCGGAGGGGAGAAGGGTGCAAGGCAGATAGGAGAAGGGTGCAAGGCGGAGGGGAGAAGGGTGCAAGGCGGAGGGGAGAAGGGTGCAAGGCAGATAGGAGAAGGGTGCAAGGCAAAGAGGAGAAAGGTGCAAGGCAGAGAAGAGAAGGGTGCAAGGCAAAGAGGAGAAGGGTGCAAGGCAAAGAGGAGAAGGGTGCAAGGAAGAGAGGAGAAGGGTGCAAGGTAGAGAAGGGTGCAAGGCGGAGGGGGAGAAGGGTGCAAGGTAGAGAGGAGAAGGGTGCAAGGCGGAGGGGAGAAGGGTGCAAGGCGGAGGGGAGAAGGGTGCAAGGTGAAGGGGAGAAGGGTGCAAGGCAGAGGGGAGAAGGGTGCAAGGCAGAGGGGAGAAGGGTGCAAGGGAGAGAGGAGAAGGGTGCAAGGTAGAGAAGGGTGCAAGGCAGAGGGGGAGAAGGGTGCATGGCAGATGGGATAAGGGTGAAAGGCAGAGGGGAGAAGGGTGAAAGGCAGAGGGGAGAAGGGTGCAAGGCAGAGGGGGGAAGTGTGCAAGGCAGAGAAGAGAAGGGTGCAAGGCAAAGAGGAGAAGGGTGCAAGGAAGAGAGGAGAAGGGTGGAAGGTAGAGAAGGGTGCAAGGCGGAGGGGGAGAAGGGTGCAAGGTAGAGGGGAGAAGGGTGCAAGGCAGAGAAGAGAAGGGTGCAAGGCAGAGAGGAGAAGGGTGCAAGGCAAAGAGGAGAAGGGTGCAAGGCAGAGAAGAGAAGGGTGCAAGGCAAAGAGGAGAAGGGTGCAAGGAAGAGAGGAGAAGGGTGCAAGGAAGAGAGGAGAAGGGTGCAAGGCAAAGAGGAGAAGGGTGCAAGGAAGAGAGGAGAAGGGTGGAAGGTAGAGAAGGGTGCAAGGCGGAGGGGGAGAAGGGTGCAAGGTAGAGGGGAGAAGGGTGCAAGGCAGAGAAGAGAAGGGTGCAAGGCAGAGAGGAGAAGGGTGCAAGGCAAAGAGGAGAAGGGTGCAAGGCAGAGAAGAGAAGGGTGCAAGGCAAAGAGGAGAAGGGTGCAAGGAAGAGAGGAGAAGGGTGCAAGGAAGAGAGGAGAAGGGTGCAAGGCAAAGAGGAGAAGGGTGGAAGGTAGAGAAGGGTGCAAGGCGGAGGGGGAGAAGGGTGCAAGGTAGAGGGGAGAAGGGTGCAAGGCAGAGAAGAGAAGGGTGCAAGGCAGAGAGGAGAAGGGTGCAAGGCAAAGAGGAGAAGGGTGCAAGGCAGAGAAGAGAAGGGTGCAATGCAAAGAGGAGAAGGGTGCAAGGAAGAGAGGAGAAGGGTGCAAGGAAGAGAGGAGAAGGGTGCAAGGCAAAGAGGAAAAGGGTGCAAGGCAAAGAGGAGAAGGGTGCAAGGAAGAGAGGAGAAGGGTGGAAGGTAGAGAAGGGTGCAAGGCGGAGGGGGAGAAGGGTGCAAGGTAGAGAGGAGAAGGGTGCAAGGTAGAGAGGAGAAGGGTGCAAGGCGGAGGGGAGAAGGGTGCAAGGCGGAGGGGAGAAGGGTGCAAGGCAGATAGGAGAAGGGTGCAAGGCAAAGAGGAGAAGGGTGCAAGGCAGAGAAGAGAAGGGTGCAAGGCAAAGAGGAGAAGGGTGCAAGGCAAAGAGGAGAAGGGTGCAAGGAAGAGAGGAGAAGGGTGCAAGGTAGAGAAGGGTGCAAGGCGGAGGGGGAGAAGGGTGCAAGGTAGAGAGGAGAAGGGTGCAAGGCGGAGGGGAGAAGGGTGCAAGGCAGATAGGAGAAGGGTGCAAGGTGGAGGGGAGAAGGGTGCAAGGCGGAGGGGAGAAGGGTGCAAGGTGAAGGGGAGAAGGGTGCAAGGCAGAGGGGAGAAGGGTGCAAGGCAGAGGGGAGAAGGGTGCAAGGGAGAGAGGAGAAGGGTGCAAGGTAGAGAAGGGTGCAAGGCGGAGGGGGAGAAGGGTGCAAGGTAGAGAGGAGAAGGGTGCAAGGCGGAGGGGAGAAGGGTGCAAGGCAGATAGGAGAAGGGTGCAAGGCAGATAGGAGAAGGGTGCAAGGCACGGAGGGGGAGAAGGGTGCAAGGTAGAGAGGAGAAGGGTGCAAGGTAGAGAGGAGAAGGGTGCAAGGCGGAGGGGAGAAGGGTGCAAGGCGGAGGGGAGAAGGGTGCAAGGCAGATAGGAGAAGGGTGCAAGGCGGAGGGGAGAAGGGTGCAAGGCAGATAGGAGAAGGGTGCAAGGCAAAGAGGAGAAGGGTGCAAGGCAGAGAAGAGAAGGGTGCAAGGCAAAGAGGAGAAGGGTGCAAGGCAAAGAGGAGAAGGGTGCAAGGAAGAGAGGAGAAGGGTGCAAGGTAGAGAAGGGTGCAAGGCGGAGGGGGAGAAGGGTGCAAGGTAGAGAGGAGAAGGGTGCAAGGCGGAGGGGAGAAGGGTGCAAGGCAGATAGGAGAAGGGTGCAAGGCAGATAGGAGAAGGGTGCAAGGCGGAGGGGAGAAGGGTGCAAGGCGGAGGGGAGAAGGGTGCAAGGCAGAGGGGAGAAGGGTGCAAGGCAGAGGGGAGAAGGGTGCAAGGGAGAGAGGAGAAGGGTGCAAGGTAGAGAAGGGTGCAAGGCAGAGGGGGAGAAGGGTGCATGGCAGATGGGATAAGGGTGAAAGGCAGAGGGGAGAAGGGTGAAAGGCAGAGGGGAGAAGGGTGCAAGGCAGATAGGAGAAGGGTGCAAGGCGGAGGGGAGAAGGGTGCAAGGCAGATAGGAGAAGGGTGCAAGGCGGAGGGGAGAAGGGTGCAAGGCGGAGGGGAGAAGGGTGCAAGGCAGATAGGAGAAGGGTGCAAGGCAAAGAGGAGAAAGGTGCAAGGCAGAGAAGAGAAGGGTGCAAGGCAAAGAGGAGAAGGGTGCAAGGCAAAGAGGAGAAGGGTGCAAGGAAGAGAGGAGAAGGGTGCAAGGTAGAGAAGGGTGCAAGGCGGAGGGGGAGAAGGGTGCAAGGTAGAGAGGAGAAGGGTGCAAGGCGGAGGGGAGAAGGGTGCAAGGCGGAGGGGAGAAGGGTGCAAGGTGAAGGGGAGAAGGGTGCAAGGCAGAGGGGAGAAGGGTGCAAGGCAGAGGGGAGAAGGGTGCAAGGGAGAGAGGAGAAGGGTGCAAGGTAGAGAAGGGTGCAAGGCAGAGGGGGAGAAGGGTGCATGGCAGATGGGATAAGGGTGAAAGGCAGAGGGAAGAAGGGTGAAAGGCAGAGGGGAGAAGGGTGCAAGGCAGAGGGGGGAAGTGTGCAAGGCAGAGAAGAGAAGGGTGCAAGGCAAAGAGGAGAAGGGTGCAAGGAAGAGAGGAGAAGGGTGGAAGGTAGAGAAGGGTGCAAGGCGGAGGGGGAGAAGGGTGCAAGGTAGAGGGGAGAAGGGTGCAAGGCAGAGAAGAGAAGGGTGCAAGGCAGAGAGGAGAAGGGTGCAAGGCAAAGAGGAGAAGGGTGCAAGGCAGAGAAGAGAAGGGTGCAAGGCAAAGAGGAGAAGGGTGCAAGGAAGAGAGGAGAAGGGTGCAAGGAAGAGAGGAGAAGGGTGCAAGGCAAAGAGGAGAAGGGTGCAAGGAAGAGAGGAGAAGGGTGGAAGGTAGAGAAGGGTGCAAGGCGAAGGGGGAGAAGGGTGCAAGGTAGAGGGGAGAAGGGTGCAAGGCAGAGAAGAGAAGGGTGCAAGGCAGAGAGGAGAAGGGTGCAAGGCAAAGAGGAGAAGGGTGCAAGGCAGAGAAGAGAAGGGTGCAAGGCAAAGAGGAGAAGGGTGCAAAGAAGAGAGGAGAAGGGTGCAAGGAAGAGAGGAGAAGGGTGCAAGGCAAAGAGGAGAAGGGTGGAAGGTAGAGAAGGGTGCAAGGCGGAGGGGGAGAAGGGTGCAGGGTAGAGGGGAGAAGGGTGCAAGGCAGAGAAGAGAAGGGTGCAAGGCAGAGAGGAGAAGGGTGCAAGGCAAAGAGGAGAAGGGTGCAAGGCAGAGAAGAGAAGGGTGCAATGCAAAGAGGAGAAGGGTGCAAGGAAGAGAGGAGAAGGGTGCAAGGAAGAGAGGAGAAGGGTGCAAGGCAAAGAGGAAAAGGGTGCAAGGCAAAGAGGAGAAGGGTGCAAGGAAGAGAGGAGAAGGGTGGAAGGTAGAGAAGGGTGCAAGGCGGAGGGGGAGAAGGGTGCAAGGTAGAGAGGAGAAGGGTGCAAGGTAGAGAGGAGAAGGGTGCAAGGCGGAGGGGAGAAGGGTGCAAGGCGGAGGGGAGAAGGGTGCAAGGCAGATAGGAGAAGGGTGCAAGGCAAAGAGGAGAAGGGTGCAAGGCAGAGAAGAGAAGGGTGCAAGGCAAAGAGGAGAAGGGTGCAAGGCAAAGAGGAGAAGGGTGCAAGGAAGAGAGGAGAAGGGTGCAAGGTAGAGAAGGGTGCAAGGCGGAGGGGGAGAAGGGTGCAAGGTAGAGAGGAGAAGGGTGCAAGGCGGAGGGGAGAAGGGTGCAAGGCAGATAGGAGAAGGGTGCAAGGTGGAGGGGAGAAGGGTGCAAGGCGGAGGGGAGAAGGGTGCAAGGTGAAGGGGAGAAGGGTGCAAGGCAGAGGGGAGAAGGGTGCAAGGCAGAGGGGAGAAGGGTGCAAGGGAGAGAGGAGAAGGGTGCAAGGTAGAGAAGGGTGCAAGGCAGAGGGGGAGAAGGGTGCATGGCAGATGGGATAAGGGTGAAAGGCAGAGGGGAGAAGGGTGAAAGGCAGAGGGGAGAAGGGTGCAAGGCAGAGGGGGGAAGTGTGCAAGGCAGAGAAGAGAAGGGTGCAAGGCAAAGAGGAGAAGGGTGCAAGGCAAAGAGGAGAAGGGTGCAAGGAAGATAGGAGAAGGGTGGAAGGTAGAGAAGGGTGCAAGGCGGAGGGGGAGAAGGGTGCAAGGTAGAGGGGAGAAGGGTGCAAGGCAGAGTGGAGAAGGGTGCAAGGCGGAGGGGAGAAGGGTGCAAGGCAGAGGGGAGAAGGGTGCAAGGCGGAGGGGAGAAGGGTGCAAGGTGGAGGGGAGAAGGGTGCAAGGCAGAGGGGAGAAGGGTGCAAGGCAGAGGGGAGAAGGGTGCAAGGCAGAGAGGAGAAGGGTGCAAGGTAGTGAAGGGTGCAAGGCGGAGGGGAGAAGGGTGCATGGCAGATGGGAGAAGGGTGAAAGGCAGAGGGGAGAAGGGTGCAAGGTAGAGAAGGGTGCAAGGCGGAGGGGGAGAAGGGTGCATGGCAGATGGGAGAAGGGTGAAAGGCAGAGGGGAGAAGGGTGCAAGGAAGAGAGGAGAAGGGTGCAAGGTAGAGAAGGGTGAAAGGCAGAGGGGGAGAAGGGTGCAAGGCAGAGGTGAGAAGGGTGCAAGGCAGAGGTGAGAAGGGTGCAAGGCAGAGAGGAGAAGGGTGCAAGGCAAAGGGGAGAAGGGTACAAGGCAAAGGGGAGATGTGTGCAAGACAGAGGGGAAAAGGGTGCAAGGCAGAGGGGAGAAGGATGCAGGGTAGAGAAGGGTGCAAGGCGGCGGGGGAGAAGGGTGCAAAGTGGAGGGGGAGAAGGGTGCAAGGCAGAGAGGAGAAGGATGCAAGGTAAGTGTTACTTATAACGGCTGTATTGGTGACAGTGGCATAACAATCGCCCCGCATCCCCTGCAGTATGGCCGGTCGCTGGCCTGAGAGCTCTAGACTGGCACGGAGAATGGGAGGGGGGCCCCCTCCATGTAGTTTGCAGGGGAGCCCCCTCATGTTTTGTTACGCCACTGCCCCTTAGCAGCAGCCTGAGACACTACTTACCCAATTCAAACAGTTGACCCTGATGGCCCTCCCCCCTAGTCTTCTGTGATACCAGTAACACACTGTATTGGCTCAATGCCTTCCCCCCTTTGGCCCCCCACACCGTGATGCTTGGTAAGGTGCCTGAGAGTGAGGTTCCTTAATTTTGATTTCAATTTACATTCAAACTTCATTTTGTGTTGCCTTTACACGGGCTGCTCTATTCATGAAGTGTCTCTGCCCTTTGGACTGCAACGTTTTGAAACCCCCCCCTTTGTTCTTGCTTTGAAATCAATCTCAGACACCAGCTGGCCTAACTGCATACAGACATGTCCTGCCATTACTGATTGACCTATAGGTGCTGTAATTAATTTACTTGTGGGTTGGGCAGAAACACAACGTAAGGGGGAAGTTCTGGTTACATGATGCCTTGTTTTAAATGTTTTTCTATTGGCTAATATTTTGCAGATCTTATATGTCCATATTAGGTATTTTGCATGCTTGCAAAAGCTAGGACTGCCCCTTTCTTTTATGCTGAGTTTTGTAACCCTAAGCATATAAAAGACCTCTGTGGTCTGTACTCTTTAGACTACCTCATTTGGTTGCTATGGCTTCTGTGTGACGTGGCCTCATTTATTAAATTTAATAAAGATGTCTTTTCATATTTCAGCTTCTGTGCCAAGTTCTTTATTGATATTAGTAAGACCCCTGGGAATGAAGATTTTTCAGTTCTTCAAGAGCTCATATAGACGCCCCCTGCCCCAAGTGTCCCTAGCCCGTGTCCACCTCCTTTCTTCTGGACTCTCACCTGCTGACCTTACTCGCACCCCTCCCCTACGTTACCTCTTACTTTTCATATTTCCCCCAGCTTTTCTGTTCCCTGATAACAATAGAGGTTGCTCTCCAGTGCACCTGCACTGCAAAACCCTCTCCTCAGAGTTGCAGCAATCACCTCCATGCACAAGATTCCTCTCTTCAGATCTGTCCTTCGAGACCTCTTTCCCTCCATGGAAGTCTCCTGGCTGTACAACTGGCTCCAACAAAATGTAGCATGTGAACCACCTTGAGAACTCTAAGCTCACTCTTGCCAGGACAGCAGATCCGGTCCTTGCCCCCAGATCATCTTTGAATCCCTGCCCCTCACAGCCTGAAGACAGGGACATATTTTCAGTCTCTCTGCTGCATGCTTCTCTCTGCTATGTGCTGATGTCCCTGCTGACTAGGTGCCGAGGTTACCACAGCAAAGATTGTACCCAATCCCCAGAGGCAGTAAACAACCTCCAGCAGGGTGGAAAAGAAAACATCAGATCAGCTGCCCCGAAGGACACCCTGGATGTCACTTTCAGGCAGGTCATTTTGTCCTCATGCACATAGCCACAAACAGGTAGGCATCCACATTCAGCGTCAACAAATATGGGCAGTGATGCACGTATATGCAACAACACACACAGAGGAGCAATTTTATGTAACATTTTCAGCCGCTTTTTTGATTTTTTAGCCAAATACATTTTGCATGGTAGCATTTTTAAGCCAACACCTATAATGCTAAACTCAAAACTACAAGTTCAAGGATGCAAATATACAGCGCATGACACTGCCCCCCATGCCCATACACATATGAACTAATTGAAGAAAATTAAAACATATACATTTTGTCTTTACGATATCACCAATTTCACTTGTTAGGTCTCGCAGAGAGACCTATTGCAGTCAAACCAGAAAGCTGAGTTCGCGATGCGGATTTGTAGAAGTGCACGTGCTTGTGAACGCGCTTCTATCCCCCTGCCTTGCTCTTCAGAGGCTCCCCTTACCATTTGCTCCTGCCTCCCCACCCACTGCTTCACACTTCACGGCGCCACGCCGTGACTCGCATTTCTGCCCAGCCCAACCTCTTATTTACAACTGTTAGTCCTTTTGCGTTAGTTTAGAGCTGTATTTCATGCTTTCCCACTCTTAGACAGCCACTATCTTTATTTTACGAATGCACACACACACCTCCCCTTCACCCTCGCTTTTCCTCTCCCTGTATCTCTTACTCGCTTTCTTCATTTCCACTTAATCTCCGTGACTCCCCCCTCACCTCTCCCACTCCACTGCCCCCACCATTTGCTCAGGACATTGCTTGTTATTTTTACCTTTCCGTACTAGGCCAACCCCCACCCTCCCTTACTCCGTCCCCACCTCCACAGCACCCACAGCGCTGCCTCTCTCCCGGCCGGCCAGCATGGTTTATGGGGTCTAGTTTGACGTCCCCCCTCGGAATTTCACGGCATAAACACAGTCAAACACTGCAAGTCTCACCACGCTCCGTCGAGTGCTCAAGCAGCAAGGACAACTGCAAGCTGTTTCGCGCGCCCCCGCCTTATCTAAAGACGTCAAAAAATACCCTTCTATCAGCGTGCTATAATTATGCCTTTTAGAATCGGAGACAAAAATGCGCACCGCGTTTGCAGCGTGGCAAAAAAAGATCTGCAGAAATGAACCAAATCCTCAAGTGAAACGTGAGTTTATTTCCAAAATAAAGCAAACCATTTTTCATGCGTTTTCTCCTGTTGTTTATACAGGTTTTCTCCCAATTTGTACACACTTCGCACTTAGATTTATTGCATTTCTTTTGGGTTAGAAAATGTTTAATTCTTGGTATTTTTCCTTTTGGTACGTCACATCCCTCCAGTTTATTTTTCCTTCGCATTATGATTTCTAACAGCAGGATTAAAGGCTCGCAAGCATTAGTGTTGAACAAACTGTTCTTCCGGTTACAGCCAATGAAAAATCGCAGGTTAATTAAATTGCGAGAAGTAATTTTAAATCTGACTTATTTCGGTGTTTTATAAAGCGCCAGTTGTCTTCTTAGAATAACTTCAATGCACCAAATAAAACGGTGACAGAATGTACAGAACTGTTAGTAATTGAGACATTAGAGTCCAGAAGCATAGCGTAGGCATCCGCGCTGACATTCTTCGCTTGGGACAGTTATTACTTCAAAATCTTTTTTTAAAATGTTCACATTTGAGGAGTTTTCTTGATCAGGGCAGTTTGGCTTGATTCACCCCCACCTTTCTCTCTCCCACTCGCAGCCTTCTTGATCTCTGTGTCCATGCCTTTCTTCCTTCTCTCACTCATCGTTTTCCCGACCTTTCTCTGCTCTCTGTTTAAACCACAGCCGCCAGGCCGTGACTCGCATTTCTGCCCAGCCCAACCTCTTATTTACAACTGTTAGTCCTTTTGTGTTAGTTTAGAGCTGTATTTCATACTTTCCCACTCTTAGACTGCCACTATCTTTATTTTACGAATGCACACACACACCTCCCCTTCACCCTCGCTTTTCTTCTCCCTGTATCTCTTACTCGCTTTCTTCATTTCCACTTAATCTCTCACATGCTTTTAACCTTTCTCTTTCACTCTCACTCATTTTCAATCTCACTTTCTCAAAAACACTATCTTTCGTGGCCTTGCAAACCGCTCGCACTCCGCCTTAGACTCTTTCTCACGCCCACTGTCCCTCCCCCCACATCCACTCTGAGCCTTTCACCCCCACCTTTCTCTCTCCCACTCGCAGCCTTCTTGATCTCTGTGTCCATGCCTTTCTTCCTTCTCTCACTCATCGTTTTACCGACATTTCTCTGCTCTCTGTTTAAACCTGTTCGAATGGCACAATATATGTTTTAATTTTACTAAAAAACCATGATCTGCGCAGTTATTTGTTACAACACAGCTGTTTGGTTGACGCAATCGAACGATGTTTTCAGATAGGCACAATTGATGTCATGTGCGTCTAATGTTGTGTAATGTTCGTTTCATGGCAGCAGGGCTTTCTTTGCACTATAAAGTGCCACTCTCCTCCAAGATGACCTGGCCAGATTTGTAAACTTTCTTAGCCCTTTTCAAGTGCCATATTTGCACGTATTGGCTCATGTGTGCGAGAGCCTCCGAGAAAGGCCCCAAAAGTTCTTCCTTATAGTTCTCAGATCTCATTCTTTCGTTTGCTCCGTTGTTTGTTTTTAAGAAGTTTTCAGTCCACCTTCCTACCTGAGCCAAGTCTATTATCCCCCTGCCTTGCTCTTCCAAGGCTCCCCTTACCATTTGCTCCTGCCTCCCCGCCCACTGCTTCACACTTCAAGGCCGCCAGGCCGTGACTCGCATTTCTGCCCAGCCCCCCTCCCAGGCCCTCTTCTGTCTGTTTTACCCCTTCATGCTCTGCATCTCACTCACAGCTTGGTGCCGCCAGCAGCTCTTCCCGCTCTACCCCCTGCTGCATCAACGGCTCCCCTAATTATTCACGGCCCGCCGGCCGTACTTTCAGTTTCACGGCCTCCAGGCCGTGTCTCCTTTTATTTTAACTTTTATTTTTTTATTTTACCCGTTGTTTGTCTTCTGCCAGCCGCCTTTTCTCTTCGCTACCCTTTTCTATGTTTTTTATTCTTTGTTTTCTCACTGTACTGCCTTTTGCCCATCTCTTTCTACTGTCTCTATCTCCTTTTTTGCCCCTTCCCTTCTGTATGATGCATGTCTCTTTTCTGTATCGCACTTTGTCTGTCCTGCCCCACCGAGTCGCTCCAGTGGGTGTACCTACATTTCTCTATAATTTCTCATTGTCTCCACTAAGTGTCTTTATTGCTCTCTTCCTCTCGTGCGTTGATCTTCGTTTTTCTCATCCTCATTGCCTGTCTAATGCATGTCTCTTTCCTACTCTGCCTTTAAAATATTGGAATTCTGAGTTTCCCATTCACTCTCCTAGTCTCTTTATAGCTGTCACTCTATCTCTCGTTGCTATATTTCCCCCTGAGTATTCTATCTCTTGCCTGTGTCTGTTTGTGCACCCATGCTTTTATTGTCTGTATAGCTCTACTCTCTTGGACTCAAACTTTACACTTCCTCTTGCCTCTCTCTCTCTGTCACTTTTACCCAATGATGCCCTCTTCTTTCTCTTTCGTTCTCCCTGTGTCTCACTGTACTGCCTTTTGCCCATCTCTTTTTTTCAACTCGTCCATCTACTACCACTATCTCGTCTGTATTACGTACTTCCCAGTCCCTCATTTGCTAGCCCCATGCATTCATTTTCCCCCAACTTCTCGTTGTCGCCCTCTAGTTTGTCTTACTCTTTCTCTCCCTTTCATTCATATTGTCTGCTCTCGTCTTTGTCTCTCGCAATCTCTCTGGCCCACTCGTACCTTTTTCAGACTCACTATCTCCTTCTTTCATAGCACCTACAATCTAGCTGCCACTGCCCTTCAGTCTCTCTGTGCCCCTCCTCTCCCCGTGCTCTGCCTGCTCTATGCCTGTGCCTCTCGCGGCTTGACCTGCTCGGTGGATCGTCGTCTTCCATATCTGCCTTTGCCCCTCCTGTTTCTCACTGCATGATCTCTGTCTGCGGCACTCTTCTTCCTCAAAGCCTGCCATCCTTTCTCTCTTACTCCTTCTTTGTGTCTGTTTCTCAGGCAGTTTCTGCCTTCTATCTCCCCTCCTCTCCCTCCTTCACTCTCGTCCTCCATCTCCCTCGCTCCCCTCACTCTCTCACTCTCCCTCTCTCCGTCTACCTCTCTCCCTTTCCCTCATTTCCCTCTCCCTCTCTCATCTCTCCTCTCTCACCCTCTCCCTCTCTCTCTCCTCTCCCCTCTATCTCCTCTCTCCCTCTTTACCTTCCCCCTGCTCTCCTTTTTCTCCCTCTCCCCATCTCCCCCTCTGCCCACTCTCCGCTCTCTCTCCCTCTCTCCCTCCCCTCTCTCTCCCCTCCGTCCTTCGCTCTCGTCCTCCCCCTCTCTTCTTACCCTCCCTCTCTACCTCTACCCTCTCTCCCTTTCTCTCTCTTCCTTTCCCTCACTTCCCTCTCTCTCTCTCCCTTTCCTTTCCCTCCCTTCCCTCTCCTCTCTCCCCGTCTCCGTCTCTCTCTCCTCTCTCCCCCTCTCTCTCTCATCTCTCCCCCCTCTCTCCTCTCTCTCTCTCTTTACCCTCTCCCGCTCCCTGCTCTCCTTTTTCTCCCTTTCCCCATCTCCCACTCAGCACCCCCACAGCATCACTCAGCACCACCACAGCATCACTCTGCACTACCACAGCATCACTCAACACCACAGCATCACTCAGCACCACTCAACGCCACAGAACCACTCAACGCCACAGAACCACTCAATGCCACAGAACCACTCAACACCACAGCACCACTCAACACCACAGCACCACTCAACGCCGCAGCATCACTCAAGGACACAGCATCACTCAATGCCACAGCATCACTCAACGCCACAGTATCACTCAGCACCACTCATGCCACAGCACCACTGAATGCCACAGCATCACTCACCACCACTGAATGCCACAGCATCACTCAGCACCACTTAACGCCACAGCATCACTCAGCACCACTGAAGGACACAGCATCACTCAGCACCACTGAAGGCCACAGCATCACTCTGTGCAACATTCAACAACAACTGGTTCTAATATGTTCTCTCAATGTTTCAAGCTTTATTACAAATGTCACAAAAAGATGTTAATATTTCACTGCTGTTCTTGGATTTTCATCACAATAAAATACACTGAACATAATCTTCCCAGAAGTTATTTACAAAAGTTTAAGCTATTGCCATTATAAATTACAATAACATTTATTTAAGTATTAGTTATCATAAAAATAAAAGGCAATCTTATTTGTAATATTAATACATCAACACATATTGCATTACAAATGCTATAGGTGTCACGCTTTCGAAAGTTAAAACTATTGGCATTGTAAATAACAAAGCTATTAATTTCACTATTTTCAAAACCAACACATAAATAAAATATTTGTCATTTTCAATACCATTAGATCAAACTTTCCTAATGCGAGACCTATTGTATTGCAAATGCTTGTTTTTGTTTTTGCAGCTTCCAAAGGAATACATCTGCTTTGGCATTGTGCAGCAAAGTACACAAAACTTTCCAGATATTTAACTCTGATCGGCTATCAAACCATTCCACGAGTTTTTTAAAATCAGACCATGAGTCCTGTGGGATAAATCATTGTAAATGAACATCAGCATCCTTCTTGTTGTGAAGCATTACAGACTAAAAATATTGAAAACTCAAATATTCTGTCACAGCAAATCCACGACTCAAATGATTTCTGTAAAATGATGGCATTGCTCTCTCACTCAACCAGTTGCAAATCCAGAAATTCCACTTCCGCAACATAAATGCCAATTTCTCGGGAAACATCCTTTACAACGCAACTTTTACAACGCACTACCATTACGCCGCAACTTTTACAACGCAAGTCATTACAACGAATTGCGCTGGAGGGCGCTCTAGGATATGGAATAGTTTAATTACTATCCAACACCTTCCCTACTATCCACAGGGACTGGAGTTTGAATAGTAAATTAAACTATTCACTATCCAGCGCCCCACAACGCAAGTCGTTGTAACGACTTGCGTTGTAAAAGATGCGTCGTAATGGCATGTGTTGTAAAAGCATGCGTTGAAACGTCATACAACCCAATTTCTCATAGTTCCAAAAGTTGGTGTGAAAGAATGCAGCAAATGGCATTCATTGACGCAAACCTAAAAACAGTTCAGCAATGCACTCTGTTTAGACTCTTCACAGTTGCTTGTTTTATTTTGAGTTTAACAATTTTTATTAAGATTTATATAAGTTATATAACTATATTACAGCATCAGTAAATAGGATAAAGCCATAATAAATGTAATAATTTAACAATCTTTACAATAAGATCGAGAAGAAAAAATAACAATTTGATTACAAAGCTTAAAATGAAAACTTTATGATAATATGCTATTCATAATAACAATATATATGGTATACAGGCAAATGGTAAGAATAGATAAACATTGTAGGTTTACATATTAATAAATATATACATAAAGAGTATAATAAAGGAAAACAAAGTCAATTTACAGTGGAAGGTGTTCAAAATATATGCTGTCAAGGGATGACATGATTTCCTAAAAAGGACAGCATTACAACGTCAGTTTAAGGATTTTACTTGTCTGTTTATTCACAAATAAAGTGCACTGTGCTAGCTAGTGCAAAATGTCCAGAACACATAGGGGCATATTTATGGGGTTTGGCGGCGGGCAGCGCAGCAAGTCGCCTTGCTTCACTGCCCTGCATAAAAAGGAATGGGTAGAAACCCGCCATTTCCATGGCATGCGGCGCATCCCTGTCCTTCTCCCTTGCACTGGCACAGTTTAGGCAGCCTAGTTGAACGCAGGCAGTGCCTGCATTGCATGAAGGGTTGTGTTTTGTACAGGATGGGGCTCCTTCCTGCCAAACACAATCCTGGGGGGTTCCTCTTTCCATAGAAAGAGGAAAAAACTAAAAGAAATAAACATATGGCGCATCCCCAGGTTTACATGGTCTTTTAAATCTGGGGATGCATCAAAATCCATGGGTGTTGTGTGGAACAACCACCACAACGCCCATGGAAGGCATCCCTAGCGCAGAGTAAGGGATGCAGCGATCTGCTCTGCCTTGGCTTACGCCATATCTATGAGGCCATTCAAAGCAATGCAAAGTGGCTTTGCGTGGCCTCATCAATATGATTTGGTGGTTTGCGCCGCAGTTGTGCCACAAAGAGTGATGCAACGTCAGTGCAAGGGGCTCGTACATATGCCCTACAGTCGGGGCCACTAGCATTATGCAATTGTGTGGCCGCTGTGTTTTTTGCATAATTATGCATCTGCTGCATTTGCTACATAATCCAGCACCTGCTACATAATATGCAGATTTTAATAACTACAAAAAACATTTCCAGCTCAAATGGTTCGGTAGTTACTAAAATCACAGCAACACATGTTCCCACCAGAGGAAGACCATTTGCAAAGTTTGACTGATTACATTTCTGTTGTTTATTGCTATGTTTGCGTGTTAAACTGGTACTAATAAGGTGTAATGTATGACTAGACAGTGTCAACCAATGTAAAAAGGATAAAACAATAAAGTAAAACTCAAAAAATGTACCGCATTGCATTGCAAAATGTGCCTTTTCTTGCTGCATAATTCTAGTGGCCCTGCCCATAGTGCATAAAGTGCCTGACACATTTCAGTTGACTCCCCATTCTTTCTCAAAGGGCAAATATTTACAGAAAAGTTTTAAGGCATGGGCAAAGAGGGCAATTGCCCAGGGCCTCCTCTTTCTGAGTGCTCTGTGGGAAAGCAAACGTTTTTTTTTGCCAACTTTTTCCAGAGCTTGACATCTCCTCTTCTTATCTGCGTACCTCTACTTCTGACTTTATCTATCTCTACCCAGTATCAACTTAGCGATTTTTGGGCCCTGGGCAGGACATATGCCTTACCCTTTTACTGAACGATCAGAATATGATGAAGCATTGTTTGGCATCATGCAAGCTTAATGTATCAGAAAAAAGGTCATACACTTCAAAGTTGTCCTGTACAGGGGCCCCCAAATTATGCCTTGCCAACAGCCCCAAAATGCTTAAAATATCACTGTATATGTATAATCAACTAGTATATGTCCTAAGATGATGGAAGAGAATAAAATAAAGCCATTACTGGAATTCATCGGGCTGCTTAGCCCCTGGCCTCCAATGTCGCTGTTATTAGCTGCACCATTGACAACTAAAACTCTATCAATCAATCAATTAGTGCTTGTTGAGCGCGGCTACTTACCCGTGAGGGTTTCAAGGCGATGGGGGGTGGGGGGCGTTGGAGGTCCCACTGGGCACTGTGGTTCATTCGAAGAGCCAGGTCTTGAGATCCTTCCTAAATTGTGTCAGCGTTGAGGAGAGCCTGAGGTGGAGAAACGTGACGTTCCAGGATTTGGTACCAAGGTGGGAGAAGGATCTTCCTCCGATCCTGGTCTTGCGGATCCGAGGTCCAGTTCGGCGGAGCAGAGGTGTCTGGTGGGTGTGTGAAATGAAAGGCGGTGGTTCAGGTATGCTGGTCCGGCGTCGTGGAGGGCGGTGTACACGTGTGTGAGGAGCTTGAAGGGGACTCTTTTGTTAACTTGCAGCCATGAAGTTCAGTTAGGTGTTCGGAGAAGTGGCAGGTTGAGGACCAGTCTGGCAGCGGCATTCTACATGCTGTGATGTTTCCTGACGAGTTTCCGGGTGGCGCCTGCGTGGAGTGCTTTTCCATAAGCAAGTCTACTGGTGATGAGAGTGTGGGTGACTATCTTCCTGGCCTCAGTGGTGATCCATCTGAATGTCTTCTGAAGCAGGCGAAGAGTGTGGAAGCATGATGAGGTGACGGCATTTATCTGGTGGTTTATGGTGAGCGATGAGTCCAGTATGATACCTAGGTTTCGAGCATGGCCGGTGGGTGTGGTGGGGTTCCCAGCTCGGCGTGCCAACGGAGGTGTTGGGCCCCAGGATGAGGACTTTGGTTTTGTCCGAGTTGAGCTTGAGGCAGCTGTCTCTCATCCAGTGGTGACGGCCTTCATCCCGTTGATAAAGTTCTTTCTGGCGATGGTCGGCACGTTGGTGAGGGAGAGAATCAGCTGGGTGTCATTAGCGTAGGAAACAATGTTGAGTCAGTGGCTCCTGACGAAGTTTGTGAGCTGGGCCATGTAGATGTTGAAAAGCAAGGGGCTCATGGAGGAGCCCTGAGGCACTCTACAGTTGATCTCTGTGGGTTCCGAGAGGAGCGGGGGAAGTCTGATTCACTGTGTTCTACCAGAAAGGAAGGAATGGAACCAGTCCAGGCCTTTGTCGTGGATTCTAGTGTTGTGGAGTCTCGTGATTAGGGTGAGGTGAGAGACAGTGTCGAAGGCGGCCGAGAGGTTGAGGAGGATGAAGGCTGCTGTTTCTCCCTGGTCGAGGAGGGAGCGGATGTCGTCGGTGGCAGAGAGGAGGGCGGTCTTGGTGCTGTGGTTGCTTGAGTAGCCGAATTGAGAGGAGTCCAGGACTTGGTTGGCTTTGTTGAACTCGGAGATTGGGGCGTTGATGGCCTTCTCCCTGACCTTGGCTGGGAAGGGGGAGCAGGGAGATGGATCTGAAGTTCTTGCGGTCTATAGGGTTGACTGACGGTTTATTCAGCAGGAGGTTGACCTCGGCATGTTTCCAGTCTTCTGGGACATTAGCGGTCTCGAATACTACTCAATAAAAACAAATTGAAGCTTATATACCTATAATCCGGTGCACCTTTAATTTGAAAAACATAAATAAATAAGTGCAGGGGCCCAAAAGGTTTTGGTTAGCCAGCAGTGCCAAATGTTAGGGTTGCCAAACAGCAAGGATGCATGCCTCTTTGCTCCACGAATCTTCCACTGTCTGTCTCATCCGTGATTTCTCACCTTTGTCAGGTTTTCCTATCTTTCTCTTCCGCCTTCATTCTCCGTTTTCTGTCTGCCCCTCAAAACCCCGGACTGAGCCGATGATGAAAAATAAGCCACGGTCCCAAAACTGCGTGACATTGTCCACCACCAACAACCACCAGCACAAATTAAGCACAAGGCAGGACGCGGCAACCTTTCAAACAGGTTTAGAAATATGTGTGTTCTCCCATTCCCCTCTCCACCGGCGCATTCATATAGAACGTACGTGAAGTGGAAGTTTCTTGTTTGAACGTTTCCAAGAGAAATGTGCCATGCACCTCCATTTTACATTTCATAATTAGAGATGCAGTGTACTGTATTTCATCACAACATCGGCTGCCAGTATCTGTTTTTGAGGATTGTATGAACGTAACTGGTATTTTCGAAAAAAAAGTGTCATGCTGCTGTCTCATACCGACTGGAAAGTACAGAGACTCCCAAGTGACCTCTCCATTAGCGAACTCAAAATAGGCCGTGAGCTCAGCGCGGGAGGGGCGCAGGGACGTCGTTTAGTTGTTCCCTGGAAACACGATTACCTCATAAGTCACGTTAACAACGGCGCCTTTCACAAGGACAATCGACTGCCGTAATTAACGTTCTTATGTTATGAATGGGACCTCAATGTCCCGGTCGATGGAATTCTTCAATCTTCGGCATTTACGGGGTTAAAACCTACTGCAGCAATCAAGTGCTGTGGGTGGGGACTGACAGGTTATCTATAGGCTCTGAACTAACTGAAGCGCTACAAATAGCATCACCTATCTGGTGGTAGGCAATAGGGATAGACCACAGTCTGGTCTCGAGACAGAAGCAAGACAAGCATTTGCAATGCAACAGGTCCCACATTAATTAAGTTTGAGCTATTGGCATTGCTAAATATTGCAACACCATTTGTAACAAAAGTCTATAAATTGTAGGCCAAGAAAAGTGTTTTTATTTTTGTAGCAATGGTGGCATGCTGCGCTTCAGATGAATATGTTTAAAAGTAAAGTGCGCCATCCTGTGATTGCTACAATAGTTAATTGTGGATGCGTTAACAATTGATGTGTGCACTGATGGCTGGTGGTGTGTGTGCCTGTAGAAATTGTGCACTGATGGCTGGTGGTGTGTGTGCCTGTAGATAATGTGCACTGACGGCTGGTGGTCTGTGTGTGCCTGGTGAATGCGTGCACTGATGGCTGGCGGTCTGGGTGAGTGCCTGGTGAAAGCGTGCACTGACGGCTGGTGTCTGTGTGTGTGCCTGGTGAAAGTGTGCACTGACGGCTGGTGGTGTGTGTGTGCCTGGTGAAAGCGTGCACTGATGGCTGGTGATCTGTGTGTGTGCCCAGTGAAAGTGTGCACTGACGGCTGGTGGTATGTTTGTGTGTCCAGTGAATCCGTGCACTGACAGCTGGTGGTCTGTGTGGGCCTTGTTAAAGCGTGCCCTGATGGCTGGTGGTCTGTGTGTGCCTGGTGAAAGCGTGGACTGACGGCTGGTGGTCTGTGTGTGTGCCTGGTGAAAGCGTGCACTGACGGCTGGTGGTCTGTGTGTGTGCCTGGTGAAAATGTGCACTGACGGCTGGTGGTGTATGTGTGTGTGCCTGGTGAAAGCATGCACTGATGGCTGGTGGTCTGTGTGTGTGCCTGGTGAAAGCGTGCACTGATGGCTGGTTGTGTGTGTGTGCCTGGTGAAAGCGTGCACTGATGGCTTGTGGTCTGTGTGTGTGCCTGGTGAAAGCATGCACTGACGGCTGGTGGTCTGTGTGTGTGCCTGGTTAAAGCGTGTACTTAAGGCTGGTGGTCTGTGTGTGTGCCTGGTGAAAGCGTGCACTGATGGCTGGTGGTCTGTGTGTGTGCCTGGTGAAAGCGTGCACTGACGGCTGGTGGTCTGTGTGTGCCTGGTGAAAGTGTGCACTTACGGCTGGTGGTGTGTGTGCCCAGTGAAAGCATGCACTGATGGCTGGTGGTCTGTATGTGCCTTGTGAAAGTGTGCACTGGCGGCTGGTGGTGTGTGTGTGCCCAGTGAAAGCATGTACTGACGGCTGGTAGTCTGTGTGTGCCTGGTGAAAGTGTGCACTGACGGCTGGTGGTGTGTGTGTGCCTGGTGAAAACGTGCACTGATGGCTGGTGGTCTGTGTGTTTGCCTGGTGAATGCGTGCACTGATGGCTGGTGGTGTGTGTGTGCCTGGTGAAAGCATGCACTGACGGCTGGTGGTCTGTGTGTGTGCCTGGTGAAAGCGTGCACTGACGGCTGGTGGTGTGTGTGTGCCTGGTGAAAGCGTGCACTGACGGCTGGTGGTGTGTGTGTGCCCAGTGAAAGCGTGCACTGACGGCTGGTGGTCTGTGTGTGTGCCTGGTGAAAGCGTGCACTGATGGCTGGTGGCGTGTGTGTGCCTGGTGAAAGCATGCACTGAAGGCTGGTGGTGTGCGTGTGCCTGATGAAAGTGTGTACTGACATCGGAGGGGGTGTGTGCCTGGTGAAAGCGTGCACTGACGGCTGGTGGTGTGTGTGCCTGGTGAAAGCGTGCACTGACGGCTGGTGGTGTGTGTGCCTGGTGAAAGCGTGCACTGACGTCTGGTGGTGTGTGCCTGGTGAAAGCGTGCCCTGACATCTGGTGGTGTGTGCCCAGTGAAAGCGTGCACTGACGGCTGGTGGTTTTTGTGCCCGGTGAAAGCGTTCTCTGATGACTTATGGTGTCTGTGTCCGGCAAAAGTGTGCACTGACGGTGTGGTTGTGTGTGTGGTTGAGTGTGTGTGTGGGTGTGTGGTTGTCTGTGTGGTTGTGTAAGTGGTTGTGTGTGTGGTTGTGTGTGTGGGGGTTGTGTGTGTGTGTGGTTGTATGTGTGTGGTTGTGTGTGTGTGGTGGTGTGGTTGTGTGTGTGTGTAGTTGTGTGTGTGTGGTGGTGTGGTTGTGTGTGTGGTGATGTGTGTGTGGTGTGTGTGTGGTGTGTGTGTGGTGTTGTGTGGAACAGGGTGTTGGTGAGAGGTCTCGCTCATGGTACTTTAAGCACATGTGAATGGCCTCTATACACCTGCATGAACTGGATGCTGGTGAGAAGTAGTGATTTATTTGCAGTGCAGTCTAAATGCACCGTCGGCACTTGTATGGTAAGCGTATGATGCTGAGAAGTACCAAATGATTTGCACTGCATTTCGAAAGGCCTCTTGGCGCTTGAGTGAAATGCGTGCTACGAGAATCACCGATTTATTAGCCCTGAAACGGAAGGTCCTCTACGGCAGGGACGAATTGTGTGTTGGTGATAGGGAGAGAATTTTCATATTTTTATGGAGTTTTATAGAGCTCGAACTGGACCCGAAGCACCAAGGTCGAGAGTGAGCTCATGGAACATCGGGACGTGGATGCAGTACATTACAGTGGTAGAGGCGAATATATTTAACGTGATGTGGCACAAGGAGGTTTTAACTAGAACATTGAGGTTTAAGCAGCACACTGATGGCCACTCAGAGGCACATACGAGGTGCGCCAAAACTAAAAAGAGTTTCTATACCTGCCCACTAGCAAGCTTTTAAAGTTATGAGTATTAAAAAAACCGTTTCTTTGCATGCACACGGATTGCACATTTGGGTGGTGGCATGTTTTTCATTTCCCTTTTTTACTGTTGTGACATATGAAATAAATAAAATACAAAAATCTATCAATAGTACTTTGCATAGCCCAAAACTATTGCCTTTGCTAGAGTCTGTTTCGAAGCGCTGCACAGTCAAATGAAACTTTGGCGCGTTGCAGCCACAAATTATTAATCCTGATAGGCAGCGTTTTACAGGCGCAAAAGACGATTGCTAAAGCAGAAATTCGGTCAATAGTTTGGATTTGTGGCAGTTGCACGTGAGAATTATAACATCAAAGCGGCCGCTTTTGAGGCGCCTGTTGTCTGTTTGAAGGTGAGAAAAAAAAACTAGAGACCAGACCAGACCAACCCAACTAGAGACCAGGCCAACCCAACTAGAGACCAGACCAACCCAACTAGAGACCAGACCAACCCACTTGCAGATCAGACCAACCCAACTGCAGCAAGAAGAATCAAACTGCACCAAAACTAACCAAATTGTGAACTAGTCCAACCGAAATGTGGTCAAGAATGACCCAATGATGATCAGGACCCTACCCTCTCGGATCAGAGACACGATCACCTCACATTTTGACAAGATGAACACGACATGAATGACGACTCCGGCAGATACAAATTGAGTGGCAGATGCAAAATTCCGTCTCATGTAAGACACCTCATCCGTGGACAAAAAAGCATGTCAACTCTGGAGAAGACAAATCACTGCTGGGACTGAGCCGACTTCACCAGATCGACCGAAAACTATGGACAGTCACAGTGCTTCTCCAAAACTCCAAGAACCGACAAAACTGCACCCCCATCCAGACAGGGCAGGCCCCCTGCAAGCTCTGAGGAGAGCCACCGGCCCGGCTGCAGGCAGCGCTGTGGCGAGCTGGAGGCACGCCATCCCGGCCGCCGCTCCACAGCCCCGGGCGCTCGTCTGCAGGAGTGCGTTCGATAGAGAGGTCCGCTGCAAAACACGGAGGTGGCGGAGCGGGAAGGGCAGGCGGGCTGGCGGAGGAGCTCAGTCCCACCACAGGGCTCCCCTGCCTGCTCTCAACCCCGCCCGTTCTCAAAGGTCTCCAGATTTACATTCGCTTCACAACTTATATCCCAGTGGAGTAACGCATCCATAGCGATGCAAACTGCAGGGCAGAAGCTGCAATCCCAGCGGGTGCATTCAGCCATTCATACTCCTGAGGCTTATACAATCAATCATTACCAATAGCATGGGCACTACTTAACAGGAGCTACTTGGTACTTCCAAGGGCACAACTAGGTCTTAAGTTCGGGGGGGCTAACATGGCATACAAAATGTTAATATGTTAATGGGGGCGAGGCTAAAATGGCAGACAATCAGGATCGGATAATGCTCAGGCCAAGCTAAGAAAAAGAAGTGGCAAATTCTGCATTCAAAACTGGACAACAATCAGTTTTATGAGAAGTAAATTGGAGAAAGGAGGGTAATGTGAACCATTTATATAACCGCAAAATCAGAGATTCCCTTGAGGCAAAATTAGAAACAGGTATACATGAACATACCCTCCAATATCACAAGTACAATATCATACAACGAAGCAATTAGAAATTTAAAAATTCATTTTATTTTTGAATAAACTCTAAAGAAGACAGTTGTAGGGCTGACTAATTTGAATCCCTAGTCTAAAAACAGCAGCACCCCCATAATAACCATGCTGGAATTCAGAGGGTGCATGAGAAATAATAAAGCATTTACAATTTGATAATATCATGTTACATTTGCTGTTCTTCGCACTTACTACCCTATATGAGGTGTTGAAGCGCTTTATGGTGGGTAGCACGCTACTCTGGAACCCAAACAGAATTAGTGGGGACTGATATAGGGAAATATGAAATTAATGTGAGCGGTGGAGATCTTAGTCTGTTATTTGTATTGAAAAGGAATAGTGGAGCGATATAAGAAAGAAGGAAGGGGCTAGAATGTGTTTTTTTGGGGGGGGGGGGTCACAGCAGTAGGAGGGGATTTGGGATGGATGTGGAAGAGTCAGAGGGAAGGGATTAGAAAGGCTTGTTTGGGCGATCTGAATACTAAAAGAGGTATGAGATGATGGAAGGAGGGGTAGAGGAGAGAAGAGTATGGGGTTTAGGATGAATTAAAGAGTGTAGGTAGAGAATATACTGATAGAGGTATAGGTTAGAAATAGGGCAGTGCATTGGAGAGAGTAGAAGAGTGAGGTTTGAGATGAGTCGGAGTGGAGGTAAGGAATATATTGCGAGAGATATATGGTGAGATCTAGGGTAGTGCAAAGTAATAAATATAACAATACTTAAGTACATGAAATGCATAAGGAAGGGAATCTATGTAGAATAAAGTTGCATTTAATAAACTAAGACTTTCAAATGTTGTTGTACTTGTGTGTTTGTGTAAGGTGTTAGATCATTCTGTACCATTACAGACCACTATCCCGCCTGAAATAAAGGAAAAAGCTAAAAAACCTGTCTTTTCACACTATAGTTCCTTCCACCAAGCTGAATCTGTTATCCGTTTCATATCTATAGCCCCAAGAGGCTCCTAGTGTACATGTTCAACAAATGGCCAAATAATACAAAAAAAGAAAGAAAATAACAAAATGAGACCACACACAAGCCAATGTATCTAGTAAACAAAATATGAAATGAAACTAAGAAAAAGTAATTATCCTAGTCTAGACTCGGAGCAAGCCTGGTGTTATATATCAGCTTAACACATTGGGCCTTGTTTCAAATGGAGGAGATTCGTACAAAGAACCTGTAGCGGTCGGTGGTGGGAGTGCTGCCGGGCGGTGACATGGGGTGGGGGAAAGGCAGGGTGAGGGGTAGAAAACTATGGAATACGGACAAATACAGGTAAGTAAACATAAAAATAAATAAAACAAATTTAGTTGCACGCACTTCATCGCCAAATGCGATGCAGCGCGTGCAACCAAATTTGTTTTATTTATTTTTATGTTCTTAAAATGTGTATTATGATGATGTAACAATTGAATTACTGCACAGTGAATATTTAAGATTGGCAGGTATTATCGGTCTATATTGAGATAGAGGGTGAATCGAAGAAAAACATGAAAATAAACTAAAAATCCACAAATAAACTTATGAACCTTTCTACAATACACATACTCCCAATCCAAACCTAGGACACGGTAGACATATTCGGCCATCTTCTGTTGTTACAGTACTGCAGACTACTTTAGAAAGGCCAACCTACCCCTTGACTGGATGTATTAGAAGTGGGCCCCATATGCTTCAAACAACATCCCAGACAGGGACACCCCACCTGTGGCACCACTGGCTGGGGCCACTCTGCAGATAAGGGGGCGTGTTCTGCTTCACATCAGCATCACATCTCTTGCAAGGACATGCCAGGGGCACCACTGCCTCAAGGCCATTTGCTGAAAATGCGGCTATGATCTGCTTCACAACAGCATCACTTGCAAGTACCACCCATCCATAGTACCTCTGCAACGCAACAGCATCACTTGCAAGTACCACCCATCCATAGTACCTCTGCTTCGCAACAGCTTCACTTGCAAGTACCACCCATCCATAGTACCTCTGCTTCGCAACAGCATCACTTGCAAGTACCACCCATCCACAGTACCTCTGCTTCTCAACAGCATCACTTGCAAGTACCACCCATCCACAGTACCTCTGCTTCGCAACAGCATCACTTGCAAGTACCACCCATCCACAGTACCTCTGCTTCTCAACAGCATCACTTGCAAGTACCACCCATCGACAGTACCGCGTCTTTGCAACAGCATCACTTGCAAGTACCACCCATCCACAGCACCTCTGCTTCTCAACAGCATCACTTGTAAGTACCACCCATCCACAGCACCTCTGCTTCTCAACAGCATCACTTGCAAGTACCACACATCCACAGCACCTCTGCTTCGCAACAGCATCACTTGCAAGTACCACACATCCACAGCACCTCTGCTTCGCAACAGCATTACTTGCAAGTACCACCCATCCACAGCACCTCTGCTTCGCAACATCATCACTTGCAAGTACCACGCATCCATAGCACCTCTGCTTCACAACAGCATCACTTGCAAGTACCACCCATCCATAGTACCACTGTCCGGCCCACTCAGCAGACACGGGGGCAGGTATGTGTGGCATCACTGCCCCAAGCCCACACAGCTGAACTGAGGCCTAGCACGCGCCCGTGACCACCACCTCCATCACACTTGAGGTGTAAGGTGAGGACACACCAAGTGTTGCACAACTTCGTAGCCTTCATTCTCAACGCAGGATCTCTGCTCTCACTTCACCATGTTACCCTACAGCCCACCCAGGAGTGCAGAAACCAAATCCAAGCCCCTACATCCATCGATGCACAAGCATTGTGGGGAAGCAGGGCCTAACATTTTATTTCCAACCAAGTAACACCTTTCAGTGGCAAGATTTGTTAAAAATAATAAAATCGGATTGATCATAGAACGGACCAGTCAAGCATTAAATTAAAGAGTTGCTTTCCCCTCGGCTGCTAACGCCTTCCTATTAGAAGTTGGGCCACTGTTGACAGCATCTGGTGACAGCCCCACCCCAGGCACCAACTATAGGTGCTTCCATTCTCCCTACCTCAATGTGCCGCTTTCATAGCCAGCACGAGCACTGAAACCAGTGCCAGAACCCACTAGGTGCTATATCCGTGCTTACGCACATTCACAGCCCCTCTCCACCCCAACAATACCTTCCAACCAATGAAGGGACCATAGGACGCAATGAGCAGCACTATCGTGCACCCCTATTCACTGTGTTCAGTCAGGAAACTGATAAGGCATGTAAACATGGAATGTACTGTGCGCACAGCGGCGGGTCACATGAAGAATGCCCATACAGTACCCACAGGAAGCGAGTGTGGTGCTCTTCACACAGCCCTCTAACATTTACCATTGCAATCTGTCTCCTCTCCTCATGTAGATCTGCGGTTTGAGCAACGCTCCAAGTGCAGGCTGGATACAAGTAAGGACAGCTACTGAGAAAAAAAAATCAGTTGAGGTGTTCCTCGAAAAGCTGTGTCCAAAATGCCCAGGGCAGGCAGGGCCTCACTTGAGAGGTGAGTCATGAAACTCAAGCTCACACAACAGGACTCTTGGAGCCGAGAGTGCGAAGATGTGTACAGCAGGGGCAAAGGGATGGCCAGTGTAGGTGACGCTTTTCCTTTGTAAAGGAATTCCTGCTGGCGTCATATCCCCCTGCTGTGCACATCTTCACACACCATGCTGCCCCGCACATCAAAGGTGCTTAGGTGAAATCCCTGCTTCGGGCAAGCAAACCACCTCGGTGGCACCCCTCTGAAAGAAAACAAAAGGTAGGGGGCAGGGAGGGTTGCTGAAACCGTCAGAGGATAGCTGCCTCTGGCTGGTTCTGGACCTCTCTGAAGGGGTCATTAACATCACAATCTCAGATTCTAAACCATCCGAGAATAAAAGTGGAGCCTTAATACAAATGAAAGTGGGAAAACGGTCTTCATACTTTCATTATTTTACATCATTGTAAATCAGGAAAGTATGTTGTGCTGTCATCTGAACCTTGGCAGCCCGGGCTGAGGATAACGACTGTGGGGAGGGGGGGGGGAGCTGAAGCCCGTTCAGCCCAATGGGTGATGAGTGCCTGTGTACTTCGGCATGAGAGGATGTGTGTAGTACGGTCTCCAGCTTTACACCTGCAGACACAATACAATTGTCATTTAGATCCAATGGAGGTGCACGGTCCCTAGCTTTAGCCCTGCTTTTCCACAACGTTTTCTCCTCTACAAAGAAACTCGTTGGTCTCTGGCTTCGCTGCTTGAAATCCAGATGCTACACGGGCTCCAGCTTTGCCCCTGCTTTCTCGGGACATAGTGTTCTGTTTTTCCCCGGGTTTCACTGACTTAACACCTCTGGGCGCATGCCCTACACGTGGTCTCACACTGTATCCCTTTCACTTTGTTGAAAACGACTTGGTGGTCTCCAGATTTACATACAACTTTTGCAGTCTGTTATGTTGTATGTTTCTTTAAGTATCACGAGAGTAGAATATAGAGTGTATTGTGTTTGGGGTTCCATGTGGAACATGAGTTGGTATGCTGAGCTGTTGAGAGGAAGACATCGCTTCCCTGGCTCTCACCTGTTTGTCACCTGTATTTTCTATGAATAAATATATTCTACAACTTCATCTTGTTGGAGTACTTCACTACAGATTGGCGACGAGGGAAACTGGAGTTCTACATGAACATCTCTACAAAGGAATAATTAATACTCAAGAAAATTCGAAGAAAATCTCATCTTTAAAAAGAAACGGACCGGAGTGAACTAATTCTGTGAGTTACATGTCTACATTTACTTTGAGATTGCCACCGCTTTTGCCGACTGCGCTTTGCCTTAGTTACAGCTGTGGTTATATCTGTACCTAGCACCACTAACGGGCTAACCGTTAAAGTCATTGGGTACCTGCATTGTTTGACCCGTGTTCGCCATTCCAGTGCATGCGCCGACTGCCTGACTTGCTCGAGAGGGACTGCGCGTGTCACTTGATAACGCGACTGCAAGCAATAGCGCGTCCTCAGGAACTGACGTCGGACGCAGGTCACGCAGCGTGACCCCAATGTGGCGGCCATTTTGTAAATTATTTGTTACATTATAACAGGTCAGAAGGTCGGGAGAAGGTTGTTTTTTTTTAATTAAGTTTGTATATTCACATGTACTTCACAGTGCATGGAAGAAGGTGACTGCATTGTGAGTACTGTTGATAAGGACAGAGACATGGCACAACAAAAATTTTCAATTAGTCCTCCTGAACCATTTTGGGTTAAAGGTGCACAACCCAGTATAAAATGGGTAGAATGGAAAGAGTATTTTGTTAATTATTTAGAAGCTGTTGATGAAACAAAGAAAATGAAACCTGAACAAAAAAAAGAGACTTTTATTACATTCTTTAGGACCCATAGGATTAAAAACTTTTTCCAGGATGAGTAAGTCTGATGATTCCAATCTTGACGAATTTGAAAATGCGATCAAAAATATGGATAAGTACTTTGCACCCAAAGTGTGTATTGGGGTCATAAGGCACAAATTCTTTCAAAGGAAGCAAACTAAAGAGGAAACTGTGGATGAGTGGATGGATGACCTTAAAAAACTTGCCATTGACTGTATATTTGACAATTTACATGATGACCTAATACGTGATCAACTAGTGATGCACAACAACAACTCTGCCCTACAAGATCGTCTTTGGGTTAATGGAGATGCACCTCTTGATGATGTGGTAGCCATCATGAGGAAATCTGAAATGTCTGGGAGGTGCGCTACGGTCGTGAAGGAAACTGAGAAAGATTTGTCCAAGACTTCTGGAACTGTTTGTAAGATTCAGGCTCCTAATAGAAGCTTTCGCCAACAGCAACAACAAGGAAAATGGACTAGCCAACCTACAAGGGTTCAGAATAAGAACATAGAGGAAAGGAGATGCTATAGATGTGATAGCAAAGAACATCTAGCATTTAGTAGACTCTGTCCAGCGTTAAAGAAAAAATGTGGTATATGTGGACATTTAGGTCACTTTAGTAAAATGTGTCACAGACGCAGTAATGTGAAGTATATGTATGAAGAAGATGTTGAGAGTATGGATGAGGTAGAAACTGAGGACGAATGTTGCTTAAAGAGTGTTCGTGGAAACTATGTAATTAGCATTTCTGAGGATTCTTTAAAAGGTAAACCAATTTGTGAAATATCTCTTGGTGGGGTGGTTGTAAGTGTGTATGCGGACTCCGGTTCCCCATACACGATTGTAAATGAAGAGGTTTGGAGAAAGAAATTTGTAAATAAGATTGGTGAGCAATTGAATCCACCTGATGTTTGCCCAATCAGTTATACGGGTAATAGAATTGGGATGATTGGTTTTAGGTGGCTTACCTTTTTGTTTAACCCTTTCGCTGCTGATGACGAGCTCAGCTCGTCATCACCCATGGGTGTCGTGTGCTGATGACGAGCTGAGCTCGTCATATCTGCACCAAAATAGCAATTTGCAGCACAGCGCAAAAATCCCCGCAGCAGCCATGTGGTTAAAGGCAGGTCCACTAGAGCGAAGTTGTATGTGGCAAAGGTAGGACCATCAGTGTTAGGGTGGTTCGACCAGAAAAAATTGCACATCATTTTAGATCCTAATTCCAAGGATAAAGTACTGATTTTGGATGATTGCAGTAAAATGGGGGAAACACTGTCTGAGAGCTTTCCTAAAGTGTTTAGCAAAGAGCTGGGTGTTCTAAAGGGGTTTGAACATAGGATTATTTTAAAAGCTGATGCACAACCTAAGGTTCACAAGGTGAGACCCATACCTATACTGATAAGGGAGGAAGTTAAGAAGGAGATTCAGGGACTGCTTGCCAAAGGCATTATAGAGGAAATTGAGACGTCTGAATGGATTTCTCCGATTGTGGTTGCCCAGAAACCCAACGGAAAAATCCGTTTATGCATTGATTTACGCCACTTGAACAATAATATCGTGGTTGAAAAATTTCCCCTTCCCAGAATCAATGAAATGGTATCTTCCCTTAAGGGTGCTACATGGTTCTCCACGGTTGATCTCTCTGCCGCTTACCACCAGGTTATGTTAGATCCCAACTCAAAGAACCTTACGGCGTTTATAACGCCATTTGGTTGTTACCAATTCAGGCGTATGCCTTTTGGGTTGGCCTCAGCCGCTGCTGTTTTTCAGCGGCTGATGCATAAACTTTTTGGAGACATGGAAAATATCTCATTTTTCCAAGATGATATCCTTGTTGCGGCGAAAGACAAAGAGAGCCATGACTTTAAATTAAAACAAGTTTTGGAAACCCTACAGTCAGCAGGCCTGACTGTGGAGTTATCCAAGTGCAAATTCAGCCAAAGAAGTGTTTCATATTTGGGACACATTATAAGTGAAGAAGGTGTCGAACCCAAACCCACGTTAGTAGAGAATATAGTAAAATTCCCTGCACCTGTTTCAAAAGATGAGGTGAGAGCGTTTCTTGGCATGGCCGAGTATTGTGCCAAATTTATAAAAAATGTTGCTGCAAAAGTTTACAATATGCGTGCACTTTTGAAGAAAAACACTAAGTTCGTATGGAGTGAGTTATGTGAAGAAGAGTTTAAGTTGATCAAGAGTGAATTGCAAAATGTGAATGCACTTGCCAGTTTTGACCCCAATATTGACTGCTTGCTAACAACTGACGCAAGTGACAAGGGCCTGGGTGCCGTGTTGTCACAACATGATGGGGATGGTAAAGAAAAAATAATTTTGTTCGCATCTAGGGCTCTTTCCCCTGCTGAGAGTAGGTACCCTATCATCGAGAGAGAAGCCCTTGCGTGTGCGTGGGCATTAGAACATTTTCGAGCTTTCGTTTGGGGCAAGCCTGTGACCATTCGTACAGATCATAAACCATTGATCCGTATATTGTCATGTGAGGGCATTTCTGGTGCGTCAGCAAGATTAGCTAGACTATCTATGCGGATGAAAGAGTACATTTATAAAATGGTTTACCTACCTGGGAGAGATAACCGTATTGCTGATTGCTTATCAAGACTTCCACCTCCTCTTGAAGATGTGAGGACGATCCTTGGAGTGAATACTGTGTGGCATTGGTGCATGATTGTGGTGAGCCTGCCATAAATAAGACCGAATGGTTGGCCGAACAGGAAAAGGATATTGTTTTGAGAAGTGTATTAGAATACATTTGCAAGGGTTGGCCCAAGAAGAAAGGTATTCCTGGATTGGATGCCTTTTGGCAAATCCGCATGGAGTTGTCCTCTGAAAATGATATACTCTTTAGGGGTGATAGAATCGTTCCACCAGTGTAATTGAGAAGGAAAATTTTACAACTTTGTCATGAGGGGCATTTTGGAATTATGAGAACCAAATCGATTGTTAAAGGGATGTTTTGGTGGCCAGGTGTTGACAGCGAGATAGAGGAATTTGTAAAGAAATGTGTGGTGTGCATGTCCGCAGACAAGACCCTTAGGACATTTAAGCCTAAAATGAGTGATGGTTTAATTCCTGATTTTCCTTGGGACACTATTGCTATTGATATTATTGGACCCATTGGGGACTCTAAAGAATATGGGTTAGTTGCTATTGACCTTTTCTCCAAGTGGCCAGTTGTCAAATTTGTAGAGAAAATCGACACTCAGACGGTACTTAAATTCTTAGATAAAATGTTCATTGTGGAGGGTTTGCCTGTTTGTGTGCTATCTGACAATGGTGTCCAATTTACGTCCAAGCAGGCTAAGGAGTATTTTGACAGATGTGGTATTAAACATAAGACAACTGCACTGTACAACCCTAGTGGGAACGGCACTGTTGAAAGGTTCAACAGAGTGATCAAAGGCGTCATTCAGGCCTCTGTGCATAGTAAACTTGATTGGAAAGTGCAAGTACAGAAGGCGGTTTGGTCATATAGGGTTACTGTGCAAAACAGCACTGGCATGTCCCCGTTCACCATGATGAGAGGCAGAACAGCGAGGTGTAAATTTAACCCTGGATGGCTTTTTGATGGGAAAATAGCATGTTGGTCTCCAGTAGACGTCAAAGATAAATTACTGTCTAGTCATGACAAGAGCAAGGAGTTTTATGACTGTCATCATAACACTAAAGAGGTTTCTGTCAAGGTTGGAGATTGGGTGAGAGTTAAGAAACCCTTTAAGGTGCCTAAGGGCGTGAGTCGCTTTGAACCACCATGTAAAGTTGCTGAAATTTTAAGGAATTCTGTAAGATTAGATGATGGAAGGGTGTGGAATCTTAAAAACATTGCAATGAACCCTGATCAGAATTGTGTAGAGGTGTTTTCCAATCCTAATGTCAATAGTTTTGATTGGGTAGAAGATCATTTTGAGAATAGTCATGTTCAGTCTCAACTAGGTAATGATTCTGCATCTGTTTCTTTTGAGCCCAAGCAATCCAGCCCACCTTTGTGTAATGAGGGGGGAGTGGGCGAGGGTTGCAGTTCTAATGTTCAGACAAATACTAGTGCCACTACACGTTTGGACACACGTGGTACTCAGGGTAAGGTCGATGTTTTACCTGATAAAAGAACAAGAGTTTTGCCCGGTTGGCTTAAGGACTTTACTGTGTAATATTTTTGACTTCTTTCTGTTGCCTTATTCTTATTCTTTTTGCTACTTCTCTTTCTTTATGTTTTTATTTCTTTTCATTGTATAGGGGGGATGTGTTATGTTGTATGTTTCTTTAAGTATCACAAGAGTAGAATATAGAGTGTATTGTGTTTGGGGTTCCATGTGGAACATGAGTTGGTATGCTGAGCTGTTGAGAGGAAGACATCGCTTCCCTGGCTCTCACCTGTTTGCCACCTGTATTTTCTATGAATAAATATATTCTACAACTTCATCTTGTTGGAGTACTTCACTACACAGTCCCATTGCATTCCTCTTTTTACACATTTCGCAGCTTGAGTTCTTGCTACTAACGCCCGTTATTGAACAGACGGTCCCCAGCTTCACCCTTGTCTTTGTATACTGCTTCTTCTATGCATGGACACTGTGGAATCTGGGTCTTGCGCCGACCTTCTCAGTGGCGGTACAAAAGGGGGTGGTAATGGACAGAGCATCTGAACCAATCAAACACTCACACCCAGTCAACAGATCTGGGTTTAATCCATCACAGTTCTTTAGCCCACTCTGGCACCCCAGTTCAGACATGGCTATATGCAAATCAGTCTGACCCTGTGCTTCATGGGAACAGTCCAGCCCGGAATGCCAAGCCATGCCTTCCCTGGACCGGAAACAAGCTTCCCTTGCTCACTTTGCCAATGGATTCAAGCAAGCCGGGCTGAAGACGGCTGGAATGCCAGAAATTGGTCCTCGGAAGCTTGTTTCCGTCCAGGGAAGGCATGGCTTGGCAGTTCGGGCTGGACTGTTCCCATGAGGCACAGGGTCAGACTGATTTGCATATAGCCATCTGAACTGGGGTGGCAGAGTGGGCTAAAGAACGGTGATGGATTAAACACAGATCTTTTGACTGGGTGTGAGTGTTTGATTGATTCAGATGCTCCGTCCAGACCATCACCACCCCCCTTTTGTACCGACCTTCTCAGTGGGACAGCCCACTGGGTGGCAAACGCTACATCCCCTTTAGTTTTACTCCTGCTCCCTCAGTGCCACTGCCTTTTGATGCACAGATCACCAGTATTGCCTATGCCACTTGCCAGCGCCACTCTTGTTTTTATTTCTTTTCGGTGCACAGACGTTAAATGGCCCCTTCTTTGCCCTTAACCTTCTCGGTGTTCTTGCATTCTGGGCCCCTGGCACGTAATGGTCTCTAGCTCACATGGCATTGCGTGTATCCCTTCTCTCTCTGCATCCCTGCCCCTCGATAACCCATGTGGGACGCTGGCTCTACCGACTGCAAGCCTAATACTGATGCAAGGTCGCTGCCAGCTCTGTCTCTGAACCGCAGACTTACAAGTACCACTGACAGAGTCAACATTACTGCTACAAGGTCTCCAGCGTTTCCTTTCCTGTAAGCCGGACCTATGAAGTGTATTTAAAGGAAACACGAATTAGAAAAGGAACTTTTCTGATCTTCGTATTTTAAGGAGTATGGAGGGGGAGGTAGACATAACTTTAAAATCAGCACTTTATATGAGCAGGTCCTGGCAGGCTCTCAGTGAGTGCACTTTTCAACAGCGTTCTTTGACATTAATGAGCCACTTAAACTTAAGATGTAACAGTATTTAGTGGCCAGTGGTAGCACTTCTAAACAGAGCCACTTAGGAGCTTGGGAAAGCGTGTACTTCTCAACAGGGCCGCAGTGCATGAATAATGCAGACCAGCACTTCTTATTAGGCCTCAAATACGTGCATGGTAAAGTGCTTGCACTTCTAATCTGGTCTGCAGTATGTGGAAGCCATTCATGGAGACCGCACGTGCACTTCTCAGCATGGCTTTTTGGGGGGGGGGGGGGGGGGGGGGGGGGGGGGCTTTCCCAGCAGGGCTGGCCGCCATACTTTTAAAAGGATTTTTTTTCACGTTCAAGTGCGTCTGAATAATAGGACAGTACTAGCACTTCTCAGCAGGGTTGCTTTACTCTTGATGTGGCAGTACAAACACTTAACAGGAAGGACATACTAATCATAAAGCACCTATTCTTCGTAGCTGGGCTGCAGTACTTGGAATGTGGCAATATTAATACTTCTTGAAAGGACTGCGACACATTTAATGTGCATGAAAGTGGCTTTACTTTTTAATGTGACAAAAAGCAGCACTTTTCAAAACTTTATTGGGAGAATACCAGCACTTTTCACCAGAGCTAGCATCCTTTTAACGTCTGCCAGCAAGGCGGCTCTATTTTAATGAGACAACAGCAGTACATTTCGGTAGCCCCTTTATATTTTAATGGGACAGCACCTGTATTACTCTCATGAGGGTGACCGCACTTTCTAATCAGATAACATTTGCACTTTTCAGAAGAACCGCTGTACCTTGACGGGATGGGAGTGGCGGTTCTCAGCAGACCGACCGGGTGTTAAATCTCCTTGTAACAACGCTCGTCAGCAGGTATGCTAATGCTATACATCAATGGGACAGTCACAGAAGCGATTCTTTAAGGCAGTACTGGCCTCTTCATAAGCACTGCATTCCTCCACCCAGTCCAGGCGCTACGAGCTCCAGGCTCCAGGGTTTATATGTGACACGCCAGGCTGGGTGTGCGCCGGTGGCCACGCCCCCTTCTAATGACGTACACAGTCTCTCGCCAGAGGGAGGGCTAGGTGCACAGCTGTCAGCCCCATTGAGCCGCAGTGCTGACAAGAAACTCAACACAACTTCCACACGTGCAGAGCGAGGGACACACCCCTCTCTCAACCGCTGGCAGGAGCCGCCCCCCGCCCTTAGACGTCCTCCCTCTCCCCCTCCACTAGCAGCACCCTCTGCTAAGAGAGAAGCACGCTCCCTGCACTGGAATGTGCACTCCCCACGCTGCCACTACAAATACCGGCTCCTTCCCCAGAGGTGCCGGGCCCTCCTGATCCAGAAGCACACTTCCCTCTTCTCCACGCAGAAGCAACTCTCCTCCCTCCCTCCATAAGCTGCACGCTCCCCTCTCCTCCATAAGCAAAGTATTCCATTCCATTACAAGAAGCGCACTTTTCTCTCACCCCCCACAGCTTGCGTCTTTCTCCTCTACAGAAAGTGCATCCTCCTCTGTCCCCCACGAGAGAGACTCTACCCTAGTCTCCACTACTAGATGTAAACTCCCCATTCCAAATGTACAAAAGACAGCACCTCAGGCTCTCCAACTCTCTCTTGCCACTCTACTGAAATCCCCTCCTCCCCCCTATTAGAGGCTTACTACTCTCCACAACGGAAGCAGGCAGAAAGAGGCATAACCTCAGGAACAATAATGCGTTGTCTTTGAACAGGTGAACGCTGTGACTGACCATTTCTGGAGGGGCATCATGTTCTGTGTGCCCGCGGCTCTAGATAAGGAAGATGTAGCATAGCGGCTAGAGCGGCCGACCACAAAGTTGAGGATCCAGGTTTGAGCCTGGCCGGAGGCTCAAGCATCATCACTGAATCTTCTCGTACCTAAAATGAATGTGTCCTTGTGTACTGTAACTGGTGCTCATGCAATGCGCTCTGATGCCTTTACGTAGAGTTCGTGCTATAGTAAACTGCAAAACAAAACAAGAAATTAATTCAGCCCTTCAGCCTTATCGTGCATCGCAGAACTCCAGACTCTGCCTGGGTACCATCATCTGGCTCCTATCAATACCGGTTTACGGGCAGCATGCCTGTGCCACCACAGAGAGAACAAGACGTCAGCATTTAGTGGCTTTGGCGGTGAAATGGATCCCCCCCAAAAAAAGAAGCTTGTGAGTGGTGCCGCGCGCGCGCCACTGCGAGCATATGTCTTCAATTATGGCGGCCGAGTCGGGCTGCCATAATTGAAGACATATGGGCTTTGGTGCACGTAACAGACACCAATAGGCCATAGGCAGAGCTACGCGACTGCCTATGGCCTATTGCGTGTTCTGTTATTAAACAGCACACATGCAAAGCCCAATCAAAATGGACCTTGAAATGCACATGCACAAGCTATGTGGAATTTCAAGGTCCATTTTTGAAACCCTAATAAATCTCGCACCAACTTTAATAAAAGTCACTGCAGACAGCAGTGAGCAAGTCAATTTTGGAGTCCGTGTCTTTCTCCGTTTGGTGGTTTGAAGCGCCGGAGTGGTAATTGGACATATATATATATATATATATATATCTGTGAACAAGGACTGTGAACAAGGGCAACTGCCCGAAACGTGTCAGTTTCGTTTGCTGCTTTTTACCTGAATAAATAACATCTTACCTTATATTTGGATTCGTGCTGGCTTTCTGTTCCTGGGAGACCGGAGTTGCAGTTTGCATTTTGCGTGTGTATATATGTATATATATATATATATATATATCTATATCAGGCAGCTGTGTGACCCAGAGGGTGTGGACGCCGGCGCTCTCCGATGGGGCGGTGCGTTTCCACCGGCAGGTTCACGCCGGTGAATATGTAAACTGGTGTTTTACTTCGCGGTAAAAAGAAAGAGACGCACTCTCTTGTTGACAGAAGTTAAGGCGGTTTATTTGCAAAACTCCACCATGCCCATGGTGGAGTTTTGCAAATAAACTGCCTTAACTACTGTCAACAAGGGAGTGCGTCTCTTTCTTTTTACCGCGAGGTAAAACACCAGTGTATATATATATATATATATATATATATATATATATATATATATATATATATATATATATATATATATATATTCACTGAAAAAACATAGGTTTTGCAGACGTTATAGTTAGGAATTAGCATTTAAAAAACCTTCGAAAGTCACTGAAAAAAACATAGGTTTCAGGGACGTTATAGTTAGTTGGACATTTGACTCATTTAAAACCAGAGAAATTCACCAGTTATAGTTAGTTGAGCTAACTATAACTTGCACGCCCCCAATGCACTGCTGATGACGTCACATATTACATCACTCATGACATGGTCAGTGACATCACTGATGACATCTCAAATGACATCACTGATGACCTCATTCAGGTGATAATCTGATGCACATACTGATGCTCTAACATAAATTTTGATACACCCACTCTAAAATACAGACTACTATTTTTGAAACCATACACACAACAATGCCAGATACTATATACCACCGACTATTTCCTAGGTCTATACACACATCCAGGGACTTATACATACAGGTTCTCATCAATACAGTACTATAATATATTTATATATATTTATTTATTTCTAAAGCGCACTGTCACCTTGCAGGCATCCTGGCGCTGACTAACTCATGGGCAAAAAAACAAGTGTCAGACAGAGCAAGACCACACAATCAAATTACCCAGGAAACAACCAGGTTTTAATCTTTCTCCTAAATGGGAGCAGCTCCGTGGTTTGTCTTATCTCGAGTGGGAGCAGATTCCATAATTTAGCAGCTGCCACCTCGGAGGATCTGCCTCCTGCTCTAACCTTCTTAAATCTAGGTACTTTCACCAGCCTGGCCGCTGAAGACCGAAGAGGCCTGGCTGGTGTGTACCAAGTAAATTTTGATTGCAGGGAGTCAGGGCCAGTTCCATGAAGAGCCCTGAACACCAGATAGAGGGCTTTAAATTGTATCCTCTGTCGCAGAGGTAGCCAGTGCAGTTTTGCAAGGGCAGCTGGTCCATGTGCTCTTCTGGGAAGCACCAGAGCCAGTCTGGCAGCTGCTGATTGCACCCTTTGGAGCCTATCCAAGAGAAACTCAGGGGAGCCCAATAAAAGAGCATTGCATAATCCAATCTACTGAGGATTGTACACCTTGCCACTTGAGCACCTGCATGGAATGGTAAAAGTGGTAGGTTTTTCCTCAAAGATCGAAGAATAGCAAAACAGCAGGCGGTCGTTTTTTTTTACATGAGTCTCCATACTAAGTTTTTGATCAAGCATGACCCCTAAATTACGGACTGAAGCCACAGGCTGTACTTTAGTCACTGTTTCAGGAGGCCAAAAGTTTTCTGGAAACGGGCTGGAGATCTTATTCCCAGCGCTAAAGAGCACCTCCGTTTTACCTGCATTAAACTGAAGAGAATTATCCTTTAGCCACCGTGACGTATCCCGTAAACAGTTGTGGAAAGCTTCCACCAATGTTGAATCCTCTCCCTCAAAGGAGAGGATCTCTGCGTATCGTCAGCATAATTCACAGTCTTAATGTTGTAGGTTTTATGAGGCACCTGATTGAACACAGATTGAAAAGGGGGCAGAGACACTGCCTGCTGCCTATCCTGTGGAAAAGATCAAAACCATGCCAGAGCACTACCTCTCACCCCAGCCTCAAATATGTACTCATACACCTATACATATAGCCACACTCTACCACTCATCCATAGAGTTACTCACACACCTAGTCAGTCATGCAAAGAATGAATTACATACTCATTTAATCATGTATACAGTTATACACACCAACTGAGGTATTTATACACACACCACATCACTTATTTATGCAGATACTAACACATACTTACTGTCTTACACAATCACTTATACAAGCAGACACTCATTTATACACCCACTCTTCAAATAACTTACTCTCACGTATAGTCATTTATATACTCCAACACACACATATACTGTCTTAAAACCTATGTAGTTACTCACACATATACCACTGAGACATTCATTTACTCACCAACACACCCATTCACACACTCACACAGCCATTCAGCCCTTCACAGATGCATTCTTGAACCCATACACCCAGTGAATCACTCACACATCTATGCACAAAGTCACACCCACCACCCATCCACACAGACACTCAGGCACCCATACAGATACTCAGACAACAAATCAATAACCCATATAGACACTCATGTAGCTCTACTCACCAAACAATGCAGCCACTCACCAAACAATGCAGCCGCTTACACACCAACTGAGAGACTAATACAGACTTTCGCACAGTTTAGTCACTAACCCATGCATTCAGTAAGACACGTTCAATCACTCACTTATACAGTCAGTCACGCACCTACTAAATAATCCCTTCAGGCACTTGTAAATCCACTCATTCTTCATTACACCTTAGCATTGATATATATGAAAAATATTTAAACTTTACAGAAACACACATTCCCTGGATGATGACATCAGTGATGTCATTTGAGATGACATCAGTGATGTCACTGACCGTGTCATGATTGATGTAATATGCAGAGCAAAAAGGGGGTTGCTGAACTGTTCCTATGGAAAGAGAAGAATTAGGTGTAACTGGCGTGACCGGAGGTGTAGATGTAACACCTTTGGGCATCCATTTTGTTGGATGTATTTGCCTCACACACCCAAAAGGGTGTCATGCTTCATCATCGGCGTTGCTCCTCGTCGGGGAGGCGGTGCAATCCCCGACGGGCTCACCTCAAGGAGGGGCTCTTTGGTGGAGATCTTTTGTATCCAACTGCCTTATGGTGAAGTGCGGGTGTGTGGGTGGGATAGCAAGTTGCCTGGAGGCAACGCCGATGATGAAGCATGACACCCTTTTGGGTGTGTGAGGCAAATACATCCAACAAAATGGATGCCCAGAGGTGTTACATCTACACCTCCGGTCACGCCAGTTACACCTAATTCTTCTCTTTCCATAGGAACAGTTCAGCAACCCCCTTTTTGCTCTACCTGTACTTGACACGGGCACAAGCTGATACTGGAACTTCCACTCCATTGAGTGGTAAATGGTGTCCGATTGATCAATTGATCACCCTCCCTCCTTTTTGACGATTGATGTAATATGTGACATTATCAGCAGTGCACTGCGGGCGCACAAGTTATAGTTAGCTCAACTAACTATAACTGGCGAATTCTCTGGTTTTATATGAGTCAAATGTCCAACTAACTATAACGTCCCTCAAACCTATGGTTTTTTCAGTATATATATATATATATATATATGTATATATATATATATATATATATATATTCAGTGAAAAAAACAGAGGTTTCACATTCGTTATAGTTAGGAATTAGCATTTAAAAAACCATTGAAATTCACTGAAAAAACCATAGGTTTCACACCAGTTATAGTTAGCTGAACAGTTTACTCATACAAAACCATTGAAATTCCCACATTATAGTTAGTTGGACTCACTATAACTCGCGCGCCCGCAATCCACTGCTGATGATGTCACATATTATATCATTCATGACATGGTCAGTGACATCACTGATGACATCACTGATGACATCTCAAATGCGCCTACGTTCGCGACGCGTATGCGCCCCTGGAAGCGCCTACGTTCGTGCCGCGTAAGCGCCCCCGGAAGCGCTTCGGTGCGCGCAGCGTAAGCGCGTCAAGTCATGTGACCTTAAAATAACACTTTTCATTGGTTGCTAACAGTTTTTTTTTACAAAGAATGAAATCCCCACCCATTTCCTTCACTTCTTCTTTCACTTTTCTGACTGCAAGACCTGCCTTTTTGCTCTCGGTTCTTTGTTGGATATCTTGGATTATCATGGCTGCCAGACCATCCAGCAGTGAAGATGACTCCAATGAATTCATAAATGAAGAGCCTCCTCAGCCGAAGATGAAAGAACATTTCATCAGGAATTTTTTTTCAATTCCTGAGTACCAGAAGAAAGTAAATGCTCCAAAAGTGGAGTGCAGGATCTGTCACACAGTCCTGTCACGGGGTGACCCCACTAAAAAATATTCTTTTGGGAACTCCACAATGATTCGTCATGTGGAGAGGAGGCACCCCCAGAATTTTGCCTGGGAAAGTGTCAGGGCTCTGGCACAAGAGGTTCCCAGTGATGGGGCCTCTACATAAAACGGAGGATCAACAACATCGGTGAGGGGGAGATCGCAAGAGCTGGTTCCAAACATTCAGCCTGCATTTTACAAAGTCGTCCTTAAATGCAGAGACTGTGATCAGCTACTTTGCTATGGAGAGCAAAGTGTTCTGCTCATGGTTCGAGCAATGGAGAACCATTGCTGCCGTTCCCAGCCCTAATTTTTTTTTTTTTGCTCCTGTTGAGCAGTTTCCATTCCCTGTTTTTGTTTTTGTTCTAAAAAAAGAAAAAAGAAGAAAAAAAAAAGTTCTTTTCAGAGCTACCTCCAATTCTCATCAAAGAGCTATATTCTTAAAAAAATGAAAAAGAGTAAGTGAAGTGGAGTGCATTAATAAAGGAGAGGAACATGAGTAAGAAAGAACAGAAAGCTATGAGAGGAGAAAGGAAGTGAGGTAGGGGGACTGAAAGACGGTGAATGTGGGGAAGGAAAGTAAGGAGAGGGAGAGTGAACATGGGGAATGTGTATATTCAAAGAAAATGTAGAAAAGGAACGGGGGTGTGGAAGGGTACGAAAAGATGCATTGCTGGAGTTGTATCATTTTTGTGACACACTCTAGCAATGCATCACTTTTGCGCTTACATATACGTCTGAAATATTGACGTATCTGTAAGTACTTGCGACATAATGCGTCATATATTTAATATGACGCATGAGTAAAAGACTGAAGGCCTCATTCATGAGGCCATGCGTCACTTTTACGCCACCGGTACGTCACTTTTTGTGACGCACCAGTGCTGTTAAAAATGCACCTTATTGATTCATATTTACAAAGTGACGCATCTAGGTAGATGCATCACTTTGTAAACCCCTGCACCACATTATACCTAGGTCAGGTGTAATGTATGCAAAATGGATGTATTGACGCAAGAAAGGGCCGTAGAGGTGACGCAGTGAAATCTATGAGATTTCACTGCGTCACTTTTAGGACACCATTGTGTCAAAATCTTGAGCCTGCCTCACAGCAGGCGTAAGACTTGCCCCATGTGAAAGGATGCATTGCTGGAGTTGTATCATTTTGTGACACACTCCAGCAATGCATCACTTTTGCGCTTACAGATACGTCTGAAATACTGACGTATTTGTAAGTACTTGCGACATAATACGTCATATATTTAATATGACGCATGAGTAGAAGACTGAAGGCCTCATTTATGAGCCCATGCGTCACTTTTACGCCACCGGTACGTCACTTTTTGTGACGCACCAGTGCTGTTAAAAATGCACCTTATTGAGTCATATTTACAGAGTGACGCATCTAGGTAGATGCATTACTTTGTAAACCCCTGCGCCACATTATACCTACGTCAGGTGTAATGTATGAAAAAGGAACGTATTGACGCAAGAAAGGGTCGTAGAGGTGACGCAGTGAAATCTATGAGATATCACTGCGTCACTTTTATGACGCTGTTGCGTTCAAATCTTGCGCCTGTTTCACAGCAGGCGTAAGACTGATGCAGGCCCTTTCACATGGGCCCGGCCCCATGTGAAAGGATGCATTGCTGGAGTTGCATAATTTTTGTGACACACTCCAGCAATGCATCACTTTTGCGCTTACAGATACGTCTGAAATACTGACGTATCTGTAAGTACTTGCAACATAATGCGTCATATATTTAATATGACGCATGAGTAGAAGACTGAAGGCCTCATTTATGAGGCCATGCATCACTTTTACGCCACCGGTACTTCACTTTTTGTGACGCACCAGTGCTGTTAAAAATGCACCTTATTGAGTCATATTTACAAAGTGACGCATCTAGGTAGATGAGTCACTTTGTAAACCCCTGCGCCACATTATACCTGCGTCAGGTGTAATGTATGCAAAGGGGGTGTATTGACGCAAGAAAGGGTCGTAGAGGTACTGCAGTGAAATCTAAGACATATCACTGCGTCACTTTTATGACGCTGTTGCATCCAAATCTTGCGCCTGTTTCACAGCAGGCATAAGACTGATGCAGGCCCTTTCACATGGGCCTGGCCCCATTTGAAAGGATGCATTGCTGGAGTTGCATCATTTTTGTGACACACTCCAGCAATGCATCACTTTTGCGCTTACAGATACGTCTGAAATACTGACGTATCTGTAAGTACTTGCAACATAATGCGTCATATATTTAATATGATGCATGAGTAGAAGACTGAAGGCCTCATTTATGAGGCCATGCGTCACTTTTAGGCCACTGGTACTTCACTTTTTGTGACGCACCAGTGCTGTTAAAAATGCACCTTATTGAGTCATATTTACAAAGTGACGCATCTAGGTAGATGCGTCACTTTTTAAACCCCTGCACCACATTATACCTGCGTCAGGTGTAATGTATGCAAAGGGGGTCTATTGACGCAAGAAAGGGTCGTAGAGGTAACGCAGTGAAATCTAAGACATATCACTGCGTCACTTTTATGACGCTGTTGCGTCCAAATCTTGCGCCTGTTTTACAGCAGGTGTAAGACTGATGCAGGCCCTTTCACATAGGTCCGGCCCCATTTGAAAGGATGCATTGCTGGAGTTGCATCATTTTTTTGTCACACTCCAGTAATGCATCACTTTCCTCTAAACACTCAACATTTTTTTTTCTCTATTTTTTTTACACTTTTTTTCCCCGTGGTACACTCGGGGTCCGCGTACCGGAGAGCGTACCGGGGAGCGCCGCCAGCGCTCACCCCGTGAAAATAAAAAAATAAAAAAGTTTTTAGCCCTTCATGGTCCTTCTAGGCCCCCCTCAGAAAACCTAGGGGGTCAGGGGGTGTCTACTCTGCCCCCTTTTAATTATATCCCCCTTTCTTTTTTCACCTCTTGTGTCTCGATTCTACCGAGACACAAGATGGCGGTCTCTCCGGACTGTTTAGAATGTTAACAGACACCCGACAGCCAATCAGCTTTCGCTCGCGCACACCCGTAGCGCGCCGGGTTCGCTCCCCGGTACGCGCACCGGAGAGCGCCGGCAGCGCGCCTATAGATAAATATGTGTTTTTGAACTTAATTTTCATAAAAACCACTGGAGCAATCTTCACCAAACATAGCAAAGGCACATCTGCGTACCAGTCCGTACAATTTTGCCAAGTTTGGCGTAATTCCGTTCAGCGGTTCGGGCTGTAGACTTGTCAGACCGTCCTATGGAAATGAACATGGAGAAAACATGTTTTGGGACCCCCCTTTTTTCTCAGCCCCCACTTCACGAATCCCCCCGAAACTTTCAGGGAAGGAGCAGAGCGCAGCGAGACCATTTTAAGGAAAATTACAGGCAGATCCCTCAATCAGCGCCAAAGTTATTCCCAATAGAATGTTCCGAATTTCCTATGGTAGCCAATCCTAACTATAACTACCTACTGGCGATCGCCAGTAGGTTATATATATATATATATATATATATATATATATATATATATATATATATATATATATATATATATATATATATATGCACAATCTCAGCATTCTCTCACCAGGAGCCCATATTCTGGATACCAGCGGCGCAGAAGAAGACAGGGAGACCCAGAGTGCAGGTGAGCAGTGATTTTATTTAATGGCGTGGAAGGCCCACCTCAGCATAACGTTTCGGCCTACACAGAGGCCTTGGTCACATGACGCATAGGTGAGGGAAGGCAAAATTGAAAGTGCAAGTGCAGGGTAATTGTACCGTGATTGGTTGCATTGGTCAGATGCTTCTCCAGTAAATTCATAGACATGAATGACATACTACTCGGCAGCTCAAAATTGCGGGGTAATCCCCGTTTAAATAGCTATACATGTGCAAACTAGGGTGTGAACAGTTGTATCCAGAATTAAGGTTTATGCGGAACAGACAATAATATATATTCACATGAAAGAATAAATAAATTTCATTTGGAAATATACACCATGAAATGTTAGCAATAAATATATATCAAATAAAGTTCCTAAATATATAAAAAACCTGGATAAAACCATACAAAAGTTAAAATGCAACTTGATTTATGATAGAAAAACACCCTGATATACATTTTTACATATTGCACATTGGTGATGATCAGCACATGCTATTATATCTATGACATGGAGGAGATAATATCTGTCTAAATACATTATCGCAGCCTCCGTTGTTAACAATAAGATGGTAATATCATCACTTAACCAGCCTTCACAGAGAGCATATGATATTGCAACCAGAGTGACAGCGCATAGTGATAGGTGTCACTTAAATTTGTTTTCTTTATTACATTCTTTCATTTTTAGAACATAGCCTAATCCTACGCTATGATTTTCGGCTGCTGTGTCCACATTGCTTATCAGACTTAGAGCCTATGGTGTTATAACAGTATGCTGACCCTGTGTACACAATTCTGGAGTCTATCATGAGTTGAGCCCATGGAGTCTGGTACATCTGTGCTCATAGACCTAGTGAAAGGGGAGAGAGGTTCAAAGGCAGGTATAAAAATCCTCTGTTGAGTTGAGACCTCCTGGGGTTTTACTGTCCATCTCTAGGATGTACCTGGTCTCTAACTTTCTCAAGGTTCCCTCTCTATCTCCTCCTCTTCTAAGGGGGCCCACAGAATCAATAGCATAGTATTTCAATAATGCACTGTTATTATTATGGCACTCTTTGAAATGTCGAGCTACCGGGTACGCAGAGTCATATATATGTTTTATTTGTAGGCTAGGGGAGGCAAGTTTGTGTCATGGTCGAGGCAAACCTCACTTAGCACTAGAGGAGGTAATAGTGTTTTGAAGAATATATATATAATCCTTCTTGATATCAGAATTGTAGAAGGCTTCATCTATAACAGCTGATTGTGATACGGTTATAAGTGCAGCGATTGTTTAGATGCCGGAATGTTATTGCTTATCCTTTTAGTTTGGTTTATCACTACGGCTATGATGTTTTCAACCTTTTTTATAGATAGGTATTAAAGACCTCACCTACAAAGGTGTTTTGTGGTCGCAAAGTCTGCAATTTGCAAAAACGTAGGGCTTGTGACCACAAAATACTTTTTTACATTATGTTGGGGGCGCTGGCGGGAACACTGCTGCTACGCATGCTTTTGTTACAAGGGGCCGATTTTGCAGCACTGCTGTAAAACCGCCTCCCAGTAACAAAAAACATCCCCCACCAGTCCAAACCCGGCCCCCACCCTTCCGGCCCGCAGAAGAAACGCCTGGTGCTTGCTACGGCCTGTCCAGCCCTGTGTCGCAGTGCCTTTAAGAGTCAATACATCTTTCTGACTCATGAACAAACTTTTAATATCCATTATGAACTACAAATAAGAGGGTGCATGAGACCCTTCTGTTTGGAAGTCACACTAGAATGTATCAATGATTTGTGACCTCAAATGCAGGTGCAAATCATTGATCAGTTACTGACCCCCTAAATTGGGGTGGTAACTGAATTGCAAAGGGGAAGCTGTCCCCTTGCAACAGTTTCCTTTTTGGGACTAATGTTATGGCCTCAGGGGAGCAGGCAGTGATTCAGATGACCACTACCCGCTCCCTGGATGTGCTCCCCAAAAAATGTTTTTGAAAGCAGCATTCGTTAATTTAAAGGACACAGGTTACTTAAAAAAAAATCAGTTTGGAAATACAAATGCAGACAAGATCTGCTGTTGCTTGGAGGCCCTATCTGTGCATTTGCAGTCAATAAAAACAGATTGCAAATTGCTACCTGCATAATTAATATTAAGTAGGCGGGTTGTTTTGTGAACCCCCTGTATATTTTGACTGCTGGTGAAAATGCAACTTATTAGAACAAGTCACATTGCAAATTGTATTCCCATTCGTAAGCCAGTCAATTTGCAAATTGCACATTCCTGGTTTGTGAAGGAAAAATGCATCAGATAGCTATATGTGCCATTACAATCACACTAATTTAGTCCCCTCTATAGTCGCTTCTCCATGCATGCTAATAGTAAGCTTCTTTTATAGACTCAGCAGTCTGACCATCTGGTCCAGTTCTTCTCTCAAGGAGTCTGGTATGTTACTTTTCATGATGAAATAATAGAAATAGAAATACCAGCATTTGTAAAGCGCACAGCTACCTCCGGAGAGGTGTCATGGCGCTGGGGGCCGTCGGGAAGATTAAGCGAGCTATTGCCCAGAGTCACAAGGTGCTGGGCTAACCTGCGGCCGGCGATCAAACTGTGAGCCCCATTGTTCCAGAGTCAGCCACCCTGGCCACTGCACCACACCTCTTCTCATTTATATTATCTCCTTTCCACTTAGAAATCATTAGGGGTCTAGCAGTTATTTCTGTGCAATGCAGTCCTGAAGATGGTCTTGTTGACTTAATGCACCAGAGACTGAAAAGTCGACGGTAGTTCTACTTCTTACTCCAAGTTTTTCAATAAAGAAAGATCTAATCCACAGCTCAGATGTTATATTCCATGGACTATTACCCTGATGAAAGTGGCTGATCATAATTTATCAAAGGCTGTCACTGGATTCAGTAATGTATACACACACACACACACCACAGATATATCACTTATTATCTGTACACAATGAATGTATGATTTTTGCTAGTTTATGTACCTCTTCTCAATTGATTCTGATCCCATCATAAAGCTCATTTACTAAATGCCTAAGTTCTTGTACGTACTCTTTGTTTTTTGTTACTGTTGGAAATTGGGTTACTAGTTGAGGGGTGAACCCCTACTCAAGCAGCAGCCACAACCTCTGTCAGGGTGAAACACAAGCAAACCCCAAAAAATCCTCTGTTAACCCTCTGGTAGCTTGGCACAAAAGCAGTAAGGCTTAGCTTAGAGGCAATGTATTTGTGCAACCCTTCAAACAGTAATAAAGTGAAAAAACAACACATGAAAAATCTCACATCAATCTAGAAAAATAGAGCAACATTAAATAAATTATTTGACACCAAAACAACAAAAATCCAATCTGTAGAACCAGAAATAAGCAATTTTAAAGATGTAAGTAAGACTAGTGCCTAAAAGCACAAAGCATCAACTGTGGCTATCTGGTTGTGGACCGGGATACAATCGCAAGTTGAGGCTGACCACGATGGAGTGCAGGCCGGATATAGGTACCAAGTTAGGCCTGCTGAACAAAGTACCTTGAATCCTGGTTTGAGGAACAATGCCAGATTTTGTGTTGAGGACGCATCACGCAGGGATGGTCTTGAGGAATATGCTGGGCTACGATTCAGAGTCCTGCACCATTGTCGAGGATGTCATCCACAAGTGGCTTGCAATGCGAAGTCTGGCGTCGCGCACAGGAAAATCCAATGAAGTTGCGGGACTGCGATGCGAAGTCCTGCGTCATCATTGAAAATGCTGACAAAGAGTGGATTGCAATGCAAAGGCATGCTTCGAAGATGCGTAGCACAGTGGCGGTTCCAAGGAAACTGCGGGCTGTGATGCGAGTTCTGGCATTGGGAAAGTGTCGCGCTGCGTCAGTTCCGATGCAGCTACAAGAAGAGGCATCCCGCTATGTTGGTTTGGCTTACAGGACCACAGCTGGGCTAGCAGAGCATATTCAGGCCCTCTTCTAAGGGTCCAGGACTGGCGTGGCATCACTTTGGGGGCAAGACTCACAACAGGAAGTCTATGTGGTGGGTTCAATGTGTGTGGAGCCTTCTCTTTCCCAGAGGCTCTGATCAAGAGGTCATCCAATTTGCCAATGGAGTCACTTTGGTGATCATGGGATCAAGGTACAGGTCCAGTCCTTTTGCTCAGGCAGCAGGGTAGCAGACAGCAGTGTAGCAGGGCAGCAGAATGACAGTCCTTCTTGCACAGCAGCACAGTAGTCCTTCTTAGTCTTTCACAGGTCCAGAGGTATACTGAAGAGTTAGGTCTGAGGGCCCACTACTTATACCTGGTGCACACATTGAGTTAGGAGAAGTTTCTAGAGGATTCCCTTTGAAGTTCCTGGAGTTTTCTGCCTTCCCTGCCCTGGCTTCAAGCTGGCTGCATGAACAATGCAGTGATGATAAGTCCTTTGTGTGAAGGCAGGGAGCAGCCTATTCATTTGCAAGTGGGGCTGTCCCCGCTTTGCCCCTTCCTCTAGTAGATGGCCCATCCAAGAACACCTAATTCCTGTATTGGGGGGCTGTCTGAAAGGAATAAACAAAACCCAACTGTCAGCTACACCCAATCATGTGACCAGGAACCACCTGCAGGAACTAAATAGGGCAGGAAAATGGCAACTTTCGATACGTAGCATTTTAAAAATTGTAACTTAAAATCGGACTTTAGCATCAAAGAGGATTTTTAAAAACAATTTCTCAGACATCAAACATGAAAGGTTATCTGTCTCTAATCAAAAGTAAGCACTTATTAATTATAATAAGGCAACCCATTGTTATCCTATGGGTGAGGTAGGCCTCACAGTAGTGAAAAACAAATGTAGGAGTTTTTCACTATCAGGGCATATAAAACTTAAAAGTACATGTCCAACGTTTTAGATACAATTCATCTTGTCCTATGGGCTGTGTTTAGGGCCTACCCTAGGGTTGATTATATTTATTGAAAATACATGTTTAGGCCTGGCAAAAGGTTTGTTTTGCCAGGTCAAAATGACAGTTTAAAATTGCACACACAGGCTGCAATGGCAAACTGAGACATGTTTGAAAAAGCTACTTATGTCGGTGTTACAATTAGTCCAGGCCCTGGGTACATGTAGTACCACTTTACTAGGAGCTTGTAAACAGATTACATTATACCATGTTTAATGGCAAAAGCACGAGCACGTAGCGCTTGTTAGCAGTGGTGAAGTGTACAGAGTCCTAAAAGTCAACAAAAACAGTTTCAGAGATCAGGAGGGTGAAGGCCAAAAGTTTGAGGATGACCTTGCAGAAAGGGCTATGCCCAACAGTTACTGTGATTAATTCTTCGACTGATGTAAGCTGTTTTTTTAAATTAGAGCAGGCAAAACATTCAGTGGTTTTGTAGGCAACTGAGTGTATGCTATGCTTTCGGAAATATTAGTCCAGGAGAGGTATCTTAATGGGGAGGGGAGCCAACCTCAGTTGTTTGCAACAGCTAGGCATGAAACAGGGCCCAAATGTCTTTAACAACGAGCTGTAGGGTGTAGAAGATCTGAGTGTAGTTAGGGCACATCACAATAGTAGGACATGCCCTGTAGCCAGAGTTTAGTAGTAGGGGCTCTCTTTTGCATCCAAACCATGGTGACCTGTCTCTTAGCGTGCTCCAATGCAACGGACGCCAATTGCCTTCGCCAGTGGGTAGTATCACCCAGAAGAACAGTTTGAAGTGAGGGTTCAAGAGGCAATTTCAACATGTCTGAGAGCATTTCGAGTATATCATGCCAAAACTGAAGAACAGGAAAGCGGTTTCAGGACATGTGTATAAAATCTGCCGTACTATGACCCCATCTTGTACTTTCACCTGAGCCAAGGCCGGCAGTGCACTCCCACGTGTAGTAGAATTGATGAAGATGTTTGAAATGTATGCTTAGAAATGAGCACTGTGTTTTGTTACCTGAGGAGCACAGTGCGTCCAGAACTTATCAGTCAACTGGCAACCTAGCAAGTCCTCCCGATGAAGTAAGATTTTGATTATTTCACTGATTGATTCCACATGTCTTCTTGGTTGGACAAATAAATGTAGTTAGAAATTATTTCCTGCTTTACTAGTAAATCAGCTCCTTACTGGCCATTTATTTCAATATATAGGGAATAATACTCTGGGTCCTTTATTTGTATTCCATAGCTATGCATAAATAAGAACTGTGGTGTCTAATTTTACATCAACTATTGTATGGATCATGGATAGATTTTGGATAAAAAAGGGTATCTGTAACTCAGAAGCTTGAAGTACAATGGGATGGATCTTATCATGCTATTTATATGTGCATTTGGTAATTGGTAGTCCTAATTAACTTGTTAGGTGACAGATAACGCTCCTTGGTGCCGCCTGCTCGGAAGGTATCTGGCACACGCAGGGCAAAGTAACTAGATCTTAAACCTGGGGACTGATATTAAAAATAAGTTACCTCCAGAGAAATCTAATCTTAGCAATAGGAATCCCCTCTCCTTGATGTTCCTACTAGTATCTGCTTAGGCATGGGCGGAAAATCCGTTCCGCTCGCGGATTTTGCGGATTTTCGGGAAATCCGCAATCCGCGAGATTTGCGAATTTCCTGCAAAATCCGCAAATCCGCGAGCAGCGGATTTTGCTCGCACTGCTCGCACTGTTCGCGTGAGTTCGCGCCCCGCGAATAAGTGCGAAATTGCAGAAATACGATCTAAGCAAAACTGAAAGTAACTACTTACCAGGTTCAAAAGTTCAGGCACATCATTAGTAGCCATTTCCTGTAGTGCTTCCTGAGGGGCCCCTCCAGAGTTCAGTTGCCAGTTGAAACTATTATGTGACCCTGCTCTGAACCTCAGAATAGTTACACATATGCCACAAAGGTCATGAATTACAGCTAAGGGAGACAAGCAGGAGCCAGGCTGGAAGTTAAAATCCATTAATCAGCCCCTAATTCATTATTGTCAGTTGGGGCAGGGCAGGTGTTGTAACTAATTTTGCAACAATGAAAGCACTTAGCAAGTGCAAAAGATCACTAATCAGGGCGCACTAAGGAAGCAGGTGCCAGCTAAAAAAATATTCTGTGACACATTAATCAGCCCCAAATTAATTCAGGTCACTTGAGGCAGGGAAGGTGTGCTTTGCTTTGCCGAAAATAATGTACACTGGACAACCAGAGGGTGTGGTGATGAAACAGAGGGTGGCATGGGTGGGCCAGAGGGTGGCATGAGTAGTCAGAGAGTGGCAGTGGTGACAGAGAGTGGCAGTGATGAAGAAGAGTGTCCCAAACAGGCTGGACATGTAGAAACAACAAGTTCGCAAAACTTGCGACCCGACAGGTAAGTTCGCAAATTGCGAAATTGTAAAAACCCTCGCGAACTGGCAGAAACACGGGCGAACACAAAAAAAAAAAAAAATCCGCAAATTCGCGGGAATTCGCGGATTTTGCGGATTGCGAGTTCGCAAATCCGCAAATTCGCGGATTGCCAATCCGCAAAATCCGCTCATGCCTATATCTGCTACCTACATTGAGAGGGAGCAGGGTAATTGGGCAGATTACTAGTCAGGGATTCTGCAAAAAGGAAAATAACACCAAACGCTTGTATATTGTACATAAATACTCGTAGCATCAGAATGTAAATAGCGAACATATATTATTTCAGTTGCTAGGGAGGAAAACTGAGCTAGATGCAAACATAAATGTATGGACAGTAGACTTGTCTGGAAAGCAACTATCACAGGGTTTTCAGAGTCAGGCACAATACTGAAACTGGCATCAAAAGGTGGTGAACAGTATCCTATGAGCCACTGATGAAGCAGATGCATGCCTCCTTGTGCTGCTGGATTTCTATAGTAGTCCATGAGATACTGTTCAAACCCACTAAAGATCAATTTGGAATTATGGGAACTATATTCTGCTGAATCCCGGAATCCTCCACTGGGATCTCGGATGATGGATCAGGAATTCTTCAGAATACTAAGAGCCAAACGAGCAAGTGGTGACTAATAGCCAGTGCTTAATTTGGGCCGGTGGTTTCCAGTGGGGAATCCGGCACTTATGTATCTGCACTGGACGAGAAAGACACAAACACAGTCACATAGGGAGAAACCAGGAACCTGCAGAAGTGAGATACATTTTCTAACAGACACCCCATTCACCTGTAAAACGAATTAGGTGGTTTTAGGAATAAACAGCCTTGGAATTTCACGCATGCACATTTAATTGTACCAGCCACGTGTTGCAGAGCAGAGCTTTGAATACTGACACAATTTCATTTACAAATTAAGAACTGCTAAAAGCAATACAAAATCACTCTTATATACAAAGTTTCTTTCCATAACGATCATTAAGCTACTTCCTTTTTGTAGTCCCAGGAATGTAGAGGCGTTCTTAGGAATGTAATCTGCAACAAAGTAAATGATCTAAACTATATTCAAAAACATTATAGAATATGCGCTATAGCCAGTTACTGCAGATCCGACAGTAAGCCATCTGCAGAGTGCACTTTGAAAAGTACCAAAATGTTGAGTCCAGCTGGCGCACGCGATGGTGAGGCGTGATGTTGTAGTATTCACACCATTGCTGAAGATGAAGACAAGATGACAATGTTTCACATTGCATGGGTGGAGCAAGGAAGGCGTTTTTGCACAATAAGAAACCATTTAGTAGGAAGGATATTACCATATGGCAATAAGGCTGGGCAGTCAATGCTCTGCACAAATGGGAAAGTCAGCGAGCACAGAACAAGGACTTGGCCAAGCAGTGGCGGCTCTTCGGCTAGGGCAAAGGAGCGTTACCCCACTGCTTTGCAGCAGTGAAAGAAAGGAAAAATAAAATGATAAAAACTCGAGGTTATTATAATTTCATTTTTACCTGCTGCTGACAGCTTTGCGGGCGGGGCGGGCTGCTCCTATGACAGACAGCAGAGAAGGAGTGGTTTGCCCACACCAAAGTGTGCATGACTGCTTTGCCAGCCCTCTCGGGGCGGCCAAACCGTCATGCACACTCTGCATGTTCTCCATGCAGGCGCATTACAGCCCGTGTGGAGAACATCCCCAAACTCCCAACCCTTGTCTGAGCGCTGAACCACGGCACTCAGACCAATCCCATGGTTGCATTGCAGCCTTTTGATTGGCTTAGGGAAATCAATCACTAGGCTGCATTGCAGTGCAGTGTTATGATTGGCTCAGGGGAGCCTCAGCGTGGGTGCTTTCTGGTTGGAAGTCCGGCCAGGATAGAGGATGGCGGTGGAAAGGCGCAGCAAGGGGGTATGTTTTTTTTTTCTTTTTTTTACTCCCACTTACCTGAGGGAAAAAAACATTCCCGTATTTCACTTTTTACCCATCTGTACTTTTATGTAATGTATGCCCCTCCCCAAAAATTTGCCTGCCCCTGCTTTTCATTCCTACACATAGTGAGAGGAGTACCCGGGGAGTCATACATAACATAACCTCTCTTCTGTGTCCAAAATGTAAAAACCTAAATACTTGCCCTTCTGTCACCCAGCCCCACCTTCTTTGTGGCCTCTCCTCTATAAGATGTGCTACTAGCTTTCCAGCAATGCTCTGATAGGCTCTCAGAGAGTCCTGCCAGAGCAGCCTGGAATTCCTTTCTGAGGTAGAAACAATGGGAGCAGTGAATTACAAGAACTATGCATAACAATAGCCAAACATAACAAATGGGCTCTTCATTTTAATTCACAAGTCAGAGGCCTGACAAAAGCACCAAGATTTGCATTCTGCTAAATCTTCCTTAATAAAGGGCTGGAGAACAAAATGCCTAGTAATAATCCGAGGAGAGTGCTCAGCCATCTGCTTGTAACAATTCATTAATTATTAGTCATGTAGGCAATAAAGCAAGTCATGGGGGTTGTTGTTCTAGCAGAAAAGAATCAGATGTGAAGCCAAGGAGTGGTTTGTTGTCGCATAAATACATTATCGGCAGTAGAGAAAATGGCATTATTAATTTAATAGATCGTAAATGTGAAAGTATAACAATTATATCCATGGTAACCTGCAGCATTTCTAATTATTGTGCATAATAAAATAAACACACATAAAATAGATTCCCAAATATATTTTATTTTTAGAAACATGCCACATACATGTTGCCATAAATTATTTGCATAGCCCCCTCTACAATTACAAATTGTTTCATATTGACTATAAACAAAGACATAGCTTGAGGTTGCACCCTCTGTGGATTACTAAGATTGGATCCTCCAATCAGAAGCCTTAGAATGCAGGCATTTTCTACTGGTGCCTGCTAAACTGTGAGTTTTCCTGAAGTGAGTAACAGCACAGAGCAGGAACCTAAAGCACCCTGTCACAGTGAGTGCTCACCCACCTAGTGGTCAGACTCGGAAAAAACTATGAACACTGGTGAAAATCATTTGAAATCTCGCGAGAAGAACTAAAGCGGGATATGTGAAGTGTTGGCACCCATTTTGGGCTGCCGCATATCCAGAGCACAGTTCAATGCTTTGTCTGTTTTGAACAGTGCGGATTAATGGCGATGAGGCCTGTTGAAGGCAAAAGGAACAAAACGCTAGACACAAACGCACAGTACACTATTTCTTAAAAAATCATTTGAATCCCTTGCTCGCACATATTCCTCTGTTATTGAGTTCTTTGTCTTCCACCATTCTCCTCAATGGATAACCTAACCCAAAATGCCTCCCTCCTGCCTGTTCCTTCCTACCGCTTCCTAGAGTGCAGGAAATTGTCATTTTCCAAGGAAGGGGTATTGTACAGCCATTGACCCTTTTACAAGGTTGTAGTCCCTACTCTATATTGTGTCCCTATTTTCCCTGGAAAAGACCTCTCATTTCTCTTCCAATCATAGGTTTGCGTTCAGACTCTAGTAACGGAGACTAGTAGACTCGCCAAGAAGGAAGATTCGAAGCTCTGAACACGGTGATCAGACCACTCGCCAAGGATAGTACATCTGAGTAGACTATTGGTAGGTTTACAGAAAGCATAACGATTCCAAAACTGAGCTTTAAAGAAATATAGGAATAAATGAAAACCTTGGAGAAATGTTACCTTCATAACCCTAAGGGGCTGGTTTAATGATTACTCCTTCAGGAAATATCACGAGAAAAGAATTAGTGAAAACTCACTGCTCAAGGAATAAGAGCATATTAAAAAGTTACTAGATTTTTTTAGCCAATACAAATGGTGATCATAAGGTAAAAACTCTAATTATGACAGCGTCCTAAGGTTAGCACTGTTGTCTCAATTAACTTAAATCGGGAGTGGGACTGGGCCTCCCACCGGCAGGTTGGACGAGACTGTGTAGCAGTGGGTCAGATCCAGGGGGAGAGATAGACATGGGAGTGACATCTGGCTGCTGCTCCCTGCAGCTCAGCAGGCAAGGTGGTTTGGACTGGTTTCACTTGGCATAAAGGATGTGTGACAAAAATATTTAGGTGCTTTCCAGGATCCTACATCCTGAATATTGGGCAGAATCCTGACACCTTTTGCTTGCGATGAATATTAAACCAATTGAACATTTCAGATACGTTTTCACAATTCCATAAATTTCTTCGGAGTCACCATGCCCTGCTACCGCAGTTAGAGACCTTATCAGCTACTCCCAAAGCAACACTAATAGATAAATGTGTTAAGTGCAGAACCTTAGTGCTAGAGGAGGTGAGCTTATAGAGCAGCTCAAGTCGAGTACTCACAATCACATTGCCCTAAGGAACTACGGAGAATGAGCTGGGAAGCAGGCATGAGCCGCCTAGACCAAAATAGGTAGAGCAACATGTTAAGGGACAAAAAGAGGTATTTCTGTTAACTGACTTTGGATGCATTCAATTAATATGCAAATGCAGATTTTGCTATTCTGTATCACATCCGAAAGGATGAGTTTTTTTGCCAGAGGATTTATGTTTGAATCATGTGTCACGATATTTGGGAAATTAGCTAGACTTGATGGAACACGCATTCTCTTTTTTTTAACCCCTTCCATGCTGATGACGGAATCGCTCCGTCATCAGCTACAGTTGAGCTGTGCTGATGACGGAGCGGTTCCGTCATGGCCCGGCCGCCGCGCCTGCGCGGCGCTGATTTCGCGCCTGCGCGGGCGTTCTAAAGAGCGGGGCGGGTCATGACGGAACCGCTCCGTCACCAGCACAGCTCAACTGTAGCTGGTGACGGAGCGGTTCTGTCACCAGCATGCGGCGGCCGCGCGGCCGCCCCGCCCCTTTAGCGCTGCGGCGGAATAGCCGCCGCAGCGAAGGGGTTAATATATTTTTTTCTGTATAAAGTAATTTTATTGATTTTTAGCAAACAAAATTTAACAAAATGTGGTGCAAAAGTTTACTTTTCGAAAACAAGTCCGTAAAGAAACACAAAGTCACAATGCAGTCTGGCTCATGCAGGTCTCCAGTGGTCCATCATTAGCCTCTTGCTTTCATTCCAGCCTCTGGTCACTTTATGAACTCTGCCTATAAATGAAAGGATTATATGTTTTTTCTTATACCATGGGCAGCCCACAGTATCAAATTTTACCCTTTCTTAGGAAATGCACTGGTTCATGCCACTTTAGCAACTATAAGCAAAACCCTGCCTAAATTTGCACATGCCTAAATAGGATCGAAAATTTTCTCCGTCTCTGTATGTCTTTCATTACACAATCTACCAACCTAGGTGTTCATTTTACCCCACAACCAGACAACATGTGACTTAAATGTTCAATTTAATTTTTCCCGAAAACATATGTACCCTTTTCGTAAAATAACTCCTTTGGCAAGCAAAGTTTCAAATACACTTCAACCCTCACCATCATGTTGCTGAAAAGTATCTGTAAAAATCAAGATGTCTTTATGAAAAGCTATGATATTCAAAATGCTTTTCTACATTTCAAAGATGCCCCTTTGAAAAGCTGAAGGGGCTGATGTCAGGCAAAATGGCATGCAACAAAACTGGAAAGTCCCTTTGGATGTAATGAAAGCGGTAATATGCCTTGAATTGCAAAGAAATAACTCAAGGGAAGTCTACAGCGCCTTTTCATAAAGTGATTCGTCAGCTTCTCACAACACTCAACGTAGGGGTGTTACCATTGTTCTTAAGGATATGCAACTTTGTTGTAGGTCAAGGCCTCACATTCAACCCTGAAGCTTTTTGGACCAACCATATTTTTTTTAGTGTTTATTTTGGTACCTGCAAATGTATATCTTCTGGAATGTTTCTATTGCTGCTTGCAAATTCTGTGTGTGTTCACCTCATCATCCATTTGCTCCCTGGTACTTTCAAATTCTACATTGTAGTCCTTTCCCGGATCCCGTCCCCTCTTTCCCATTTATTTTCTTTGTGTCTGTTTTGTTGTGTTTCTTCACATTCTTGTGTTCTGTTGTTATGAAAAGGGAGGTGTATGGTGGCTTCAGTGTCCAGAGAAGGAAAATGTCATCACAGAAAACTCCTATATCATTCTGAAACTTTGCTGGAGGAACAGCGATTGTAGCGACAGTAGGGAGCTTGCATGGATAAGAAATCCTCTCCAGTAGTTGTCGTGCCACAATAAACTACTTTCCACCTCTTCACTATGTCATGGCTCATCCCACTAAATCAGGTTTTAATGGTATATTCATCTGTGCATGAGCCGTTTGCCCTTAACTTTTCTGTTTTTAAAGGTTCTATGAGTGATTCTGACTTTAAGAGTGTTGTTGTGGCAAAGTGAGCAATCATCTAGGTGAGAGTGCTGAGTTCCCTTACATCCAAGAAGGATTGCCTGGAAAGAGGATGCATATTTTATCAAGTTTATTTGCTAATTCTTGGTTCAATATTAGCAATGGACATGTTAGAGAGATTTGGAATAGTTTCAAATGTTAATGTTTTGGTACAGTATTTTGACAGAGGTCCTTTGTCCGAAAGAAGTGGATGTGGATCCTCAGTTGATGGTGTTTTTTCTCAGGATGTAGCTGTTGGTCCTTGGTTAAGAGAGTTGGTGAGTAGAGGTGTCTGCCGATTTTTAGGATACCGGGATCTATTTGGTAGAGATCTCCTTTCATAAGCATGTACTGATGATTATGTGCGATCTCTGCTTAGTGGAAGTGTTGGGGTGGGTGGATTTGGCAGAGTCAGATAAGGGTTCCAGTATTTCTTAGAGCTTTAGAGTTCGGGGGCGTGGCTTGGCGCCCGAAGGATATGGCGGCAGGCGAGTGAGGCTCCGTGACTCACCCCGTAGGTGCAACCCTGCATTAATCCTTTTCCCTGTGTCGGAGACACGAACGGGCATCGGACGATGCTGAGATTGCTTCTAGATGCCTGACTTTTGTTTTGGTGCGCGTCTTTCTCCTTTCTTTAGTGCAGTGAGTTTTTCGCAGTTCAGCTTACATTGCGACCGCCATTTTGTCTTAACTGCGCGACAATGTTTTTTTTCCACAATGTCCTTCCTCATTATTTTCCGGCTTTGAACTGACTCTCTCTCTATTAATAAGTTCTTCTCTCACAGCGAGCAGCACATGTGGCAGTAAGTCTGTGGCATTTGAGTACCAGTTTCGTTACCTGTATTTTTACAATGCCCTCTTTGAGAACCAGCAGCGGCCATTTTCGAAGCTCAGCGTTCTCATGAGGATAATTTTTTTCGCACAATTTCACAAAGCCCTTCTGACATTGCTGCTTTTCATTTGTAATGCATGGATTAGTCTGAGCCCTTCAAGTTTTCATGCCTGTTGCATACTGTACTACACCATTTTTTTCTTTTATACCTGGATGTTGTTGAGGCGAGCTACGAAGAGATTATTCTCACACTTCATTGTGCAACATTGTTCCTGTTTGCTCTTATTACATTTGTCGCTGGGATTTCTTTGGTGGCGTATGGCATGAATTATGGACAGTTTTTAATCAACTAGCTGTCACCTCATATATTCATCTGCCTATAAGTACATTGAGCCTTCTTTTACAAGCCCTCTTTCATATTGCACGCTATCTCATTTTTCCTAACAAGAGCTGTGCTTTGTATATTTTATGGGCAGACTAAAATCACCAGTTTATTTGTCTGCTAAACCAAAACGCATTTTTATCAAAAACTCTAAGATTTTTTTCTGATTTCTCTAAATTTGAAAACTCTCTAACTTCATCTTCGCATAGCTTGGATATAACAATGGAGCCTTCCCAAGCCACCTCTGGGAAATCCAACACTAAGCGTTTGAAGAAAGACCCTCCCTCACCTCCTAAGTCTTCATCGCTCGTATCCATGGAGCTCCTGCTAGAAGAATTTAGAGCCCTTCGACCCTTCATGGAAGAGACAAACACCAGATTGCAGGTATTAACAGACAATTGGTCCCAACTTGAGGCAAGGGTCTCTTCAATCGAGAAAAAATGTTACTTGATTCAAAGAAACTTCTGTACAGGTGTCCAATCTTCATTCACAAGTTACTATGCTCCAGCGCCAGGTCGAGGATTTGGAAAATCGAAACAGACGGAATAATCTCCGTATTTATGGTTTGGCGGAAGGAGTTGAAGGATCTGACTCTCTTGCTTTTCTCAAATCTTTTCTTCCAAAGATTCTCCACATGCTGGAAGGGACGAGTCTAAACGAGTGTATCAACTTGGTCGCATGCCTTCTCAAGCATCATCCTCATACAAGCCAAGAGGAGTTATCTCGTATTTCCTAGAATACACAGATTTATTGAAAGTATTGGCAGCAGTTAAATCTTCTCCAAAGATCACATGGTCAGGTTCATCTTTGTTTTTTGCTCAAGATTATGCCAAGGCCACTGCCAATCGCAGCAAAGCTTTTCTAAATATGAGAGCTGATCTCCGTTTAATGGGGGCCACATATGGTCTCTTTCATCCCTGCTTATTAAAAGTTACCTACAATAACAAGACATCCATTTACGAAGACCCACTGCGCCTGCAAAGTTTCAAAAATTTCTGCAAAACACCTGCCATTGATTCTTCCTGACCTTCTTCTTCGTTTCAGGTCTGATCTTTGGACACTAGTTTTGCTTAAATTGTTATCAGAGTTTTTTATTCTTCTCACTGCAACTGTTTGAAATTTTGTTCCTCAGTATATTCAGTATACTATGTTCACAGTAACTGTTATCTGTCACTCCTGGTTTTTGTTTTATTGTTGTCTTTGTTCAATCTCGTTTATTATAATAACTTGTTCTAACTTTCTTCATCCTCACAGGTTTCCTGTCCTAGTTTTATGATGTCTCACCGGTATCCGTTCAGCCTTCCACGGATGTGCCGTCTATCCTATGTGGTTCCATCCCTACTCCGTCTCTTCATGTTTAACTTCTTATGTAGGTATGTTCCTTTCACGTACTTCTATTTTCCCTCTATCCCTCACCCTCTCTTTCCTCTTTTTTCAAACATTCTCCTTCTACTCTTCTTAGGTGTCATTGCTATTCTCTTTCTCCGTTATCTTTTTTTCTCATATGCTTTTGAACTTTTTGCTAAATGTTATTTTTGGTGCTACTATTTTCCAGCTCCCTTTTTTCCTGCTCTTTCTCGCAGTCTACCTAATCTGGCAGTTTTTGATATGTTTTGATATCTTACTTTTTCTAATCTACCATGTCGTTAAAGTTAGTTTCATGGAATGTTAGAGGACTCCCCTGTCCTATAAAAAGGCAAAGAGTACTAACTCATTTGGCTAAATTAAATGCTGAAATAGTTTTCCTGCAAGAGACTTATCTCACAGAAAACGAGTCATTGAAATTAAAAAAAGGTTGGGTAGGAGATTTATTCTTTTCCAGCGGTGATGGTAAGCGTAACAGAGTTATGATGTTGTGTCGTAGATCCCTTAACTTTAAATTCCTTTCACAAGTTTCTGACATAGATGGCCGTTGGCTTAATGTTAAATTATTGCTTAAGGATGTTCCAGTCTCTTTTTTCATTTTTTATGCCCCGACAGGTGGTGACGCCTCTTTTTGGGGCTCGATGGCCCAGCAGATTACCTTACACATGGAAGATAATCTTATTTTGGCAGGGGATTGTAATCAGGTTTTTGATCCTTTATTTGATCGGTACTCCAAAGTGTCATTTATCCCCAACAAATCACATAAATCCTTTACTCACATGATCACACAACATAAACCTTTGGATGCCTGGAGATTATGTAACCCTACTGCAAGGGAGTACACTTTTTATTCCCTGGTGCATCATTCCAAATCACGACTTGATTACTTTTTTGTATCGCATAACATCTCACAAACAATTACACATGCGGATATAGGTCCCATTTTATTATTTGACCACGCTCTTGTTCTGATTGAGGTAGACATCTTACCCAAACCCATTTCTCCCAGAAGATGGCGTTTTAACAACTCCCTGCTTTTAGCCCCAGATTTTTCTTCTTCATTTATACCCTTTTTGAACAAGTATTTCCTCCTAAATCATACGGATTCCCTACCATTTTCAACTATATGGGATGCTTTTAAAGCTTCCGCTAGGGATTTTATTATATCTTATGTGTCTATGAGGCGTGCTATTGCTCGCAAGCGCACCCGTTCTTTGTTTCAAGATATTAAGAGACTGGAACATTCTTTTTATATTTCTAACTCTGGTGAAGTCCTTAATGATCTCATCAAAGCAAAGTTACAGTTTAATAAGGAATCAACAGATGATGCCTCATTATATTTATTGAAATCTAGCGCGAAATTTTATGGTGGTAGGAATAAAGCAGGAAAACTCTTAGCGAATTACTTAAAAACAAAACAGAACAAAGTGAATATTGATGCTATCTTTGATGATGACTCTATTTTAAAGTTTAAGGATTCAGACATTTTAAATGAGTTTGCTTTATTTTATAACAAACTGTATTCATCTGAAACAAATCCCACAGACTACACACTCTCACAGTTCCTTGCTCCTCTGCAACTGCCGCAATACCCTTCTGCTGATTTATCCTCACTGGAAACTCCGATAACGCAGCAAGAACTTTTAATTTCACTTCAACATTTAAAAAAAGACAAGGTTCCTGGACCCGATGGTTTTACTGTCGAGTTTTTTCTTCATTTTTCTAATTTATTAGTGCCCAAACTGCATCTTTTAATTGAGTCTTTTAAATCCTCTGGAAAGTATAGTGGTACTTTTTCGGATGCCCACATATGTTTGATTCCTAAAGAAGGAAAGGATCCGAAGTATTGTAAGAATTATAGACCCATTTCACTTGTTAATATTGATTATAAGATTTTTTCCAAGTCTCTAGCTCTTCGTTTAGACTCCTATCTCCCCAAGTTATTGGGTAAGGAAGAGCCTGGCTTCGTGAAGGGTTGTGTTGTACAAGACTCTTTTTTAGTGTATTATCCAAGGCTACGCATTTGAAATATCCACTTGCAGCTATAGCACTAGATGCTGAAAAAACATTTGATAGAGTAGAATGCGTCATTTATTTTACACCCTTAAATGGTTTGGGTTTGGCCCTAATTTTCTTCCTTAATTTCTTTATTATATTCGAATCTGCGTGCTGCTGTTTGTGCTAATGGGTTACTGTCCTCCTTCTTCAACCTAGGCATAGGGGTACGTCAGGGTTGTCCCTTATCACCCTTTCTTTTCAATTTGGCCCTTGAACCCTTCCTATCAAGAATCCGTCAAAATTTACACATACATGGTTTTCAAACTCCCACAATTAATGTCAAACTTGCAGCATATGCTGACTATATCTTACTTTTTATTTCAAACCCCATTGAATCAATTCCAGCCATTTTGGATGAATTTCATTCTTTTTCGTCAATATCTGGTTATAAATTGAATAGTGATAAATGTGAAATATTACCCTTAACTAAGTATACTTAAAGCTGATTTTACCGCTACTAATTTCACGTGGATGCCGTCCTCTATTAAATATCTAGGCTTAAATTCTACATTGACAATCAAAGAGACAGTCACGCTATGTATGAATAATTGTCTTCAAAAACTCACTGAGCTCACCAATAAGTGGTATCCTCTTTATTTATCCTGGTGGGGTCGCCTGGATACTATTAAGAGGATGCTTTTCCCCATAGTTTTATATACCATATCTAACACTCCTGTTCCTATATCTACTAAATTATTCAAATCCATTAATTCAGTGTTATCCTCTGTTTTTTATGGAATAAGAAAAAACCATGTATGTCTCTCTCAAAGTTATCTCGTCCTAAAGCTGAGTTAGGAGTTAATTTTCCAAACTTCACTGCTTACCATAAAGCTTTTCTTTTATGACAAGCTTCATACTGGTTGGTCGAATCTGTGGAGGATTGTCCTATTTGGACATCAGTAGAGCTTTCGTACCTTTCTCCTTTTTCATTTCAAGAATACCTTTCTTTTTCCCTCACACCCCAAACAATTTCTACTCCATTATTCAAGTTTTCCTCAAATGTACTAAGCCCTATTTTTCCTTTGCTTTCTGACACTCCTACTTCCTTTATGAACTTACCCATATGGCATAATCAAAAGTTATTAATACGCAACAGACCCTTTAACTGAAAATCCCAGAGACACTGTGGTATAATTTGGATTCATCAGCTGTTCTCAAATAAAGAATTTCTTTTGTTTTCTTTACTCAAACAGATTTACACTTTACCTAATTCCTTCATCTCCAAATATCAAATTCTCCGTAAAACCATCCTCGATATCTACACACCGTTATCCAATATGGCTATCGCCAAATCCTCCACCCCTACGCATCAAGATCAATCCGATCTGTTACACACTCAACCCAAAGCCTCCAAGTTATACCTTTTCCCGCAATCTGACAACTCACTGGACAGAAGACTAGTACTGAATTAGCATGGGAGAAAGATTTTAATACGGAATGGTCTCTTACTTTGTGGACTAATTTATGGACTAAAATCCGCAAATCCTCCAGATCAGCTAGTTTAACGCAAACACTGTTTTATGTGTATAATAGACTTTTGCTATCCTCACAACTTTTACATAACTGATTTCCCACTACTCCGGATATATGTTGGACATGTGCCTCTCCAAATACAGATTTGTTTCATTTGTTATTCTCTTGCACACCAGTATACAACTTCTGGAAAAAGGTCTGGCTTCAAATCAACGTAATTTTTGGCACACATATCCCGTTTTCTACACCGCACATTTTCTTAGGAAGCCTTTCTTCAGTTTGGGATAGTTACGTAACTAATTTCAAAATAATTGATTTATTAATCGCTGTTGCTTTCCAACAAATAACAAGAACTGGAAGGACTTTACAGATATTTCATACAAAGCTTGGTGATTTGATGTGTGCCATAATCATAGACTGGATACTTTCTCCAATTCACCTTCACCAATTACTTTTAAAAGACTTCAGTTATGGTTACCAGATATGACATTTTTTGATACCTGTGCTTAAAAACACTCCTTATTGAAGTCATCTCAACAAGAAGTACTCAAACCCCCATAGTTTCACTAACTTCCTCCTTTATTTCCTGTAACTTATTTATTATATTTTCCTCGTTTACCTTATACAGACGCTATTTGTTCATGTTATTTTTCACATATTTATGCTGGAATTCACTTTTATCGTATTATCTAGTGTTCATTGCTCATTGTTTAATCATATGTATTGTACAATGCCACATCTTTCTTCATCAATAAAATTCTTTTAGAACTAAAAAAAAAAAAAGAGCTTTAGAATTCATGTTAAGGATGTCTGTGAGAGTTTGAGCGTATGTGACACAGCTGAAGGGACACTACTAAAACTGCAAGATGCAGCAGAACATTGGGGGTTAACAGTGGGTGATGTATATTGGAAGTAGGTAAAGTTATAGTGGTAGTATTAGTAGCCGTGTCTTGGTGTTGGTCACAGTAGAAGTGAGAAGCCAGGTGCACTCCTGAAGTCATGCTGGCTATCATTTCACCTTGGGGGTTTATTTCTGCCTTGGTGATTGTTTTCAATTGACAAACAGAATGGTAGCGGGGAAGGATTTTTTTTTTTGATCAAATTTATTTTTATTGGGTTCAACCAAGCAATGCAATACAATATGCAATTCAATAAGACTTCCCATTACTTCCCCCTCTCGTTGCGTCTCGGATACCCCAGAGATCCGGGCTCCAGGGACGGCCGTCGTGCGTCCGTATAAGCGTGTGTATGGGGAAGCCGAATAATCATTGGGAGCTAGAACCTCGTTATCCCCGTCCTACCCCTGGCCCACCCTAACCCCAACTGCCCCTCCCCTCCCAGTCCCAGCCACCCCCCTCCCCCCTCCCCTCGGTGTGTTCAAATTCGCCAAAGACTGAGGGGGCCTAGGCTAGGCCTAATGTGTCTCCTCGCCCGTCTTGTAGTGGAATTCGTCCGAGAGTCTGAGTACCCTGAGGTATTTGGGGCATGTGAGCTCCGTGAATTCTTGGGTAAGCAGGGTGAGTAGTGGATGCCATATTTCCTTGAATGTGTCAGATGTTTGTGTGAGTGACGCTTGAATCCTTTCCATACCCATTATGTACCATAATCGGTGCAGCCACCCCGTATGTGTGGGTTTCCGCGACGTGCCCCATAAAGAAAGGATGTGCTGTGTTGCAGCTCCCAATGCCAGTCCCATCTGTTTTCCCCTGATGGATTTGAGTGGGAATGTGAGTTTGTTGGGTAGGCCGAGGATTGTGTATGCCGGGAAGCGGGGGAGTTCTGTCTCAAAATGTGTGTCTACGTCCTTGAGCACTCCCTCCCAGTCTTCCTGCACTTCCGCGCATTCCCATAGTATGTGGATCATGGTCCCCCTTTGTCCGCACCCCCTCCAACATGTCGGGTCTCGCTGTGGATTACCCTGGTGTAGGCATTCTGGTGTCAGATGCCAGTAATAGGCCACTTTCACCGCCGATTCCTTGCTGGCTGTGTTCCTAGCTGTGTGGTGTGCCCGGTAATATATGTCCTGCCACTCTTTGTCGGAAAGTGTCCGTCCTAATTCCTTATCCCACCTCTTCTGACCCGCTGATCTTGTTGTAGGCGGGGTGGGGGCTAGTAGTTTGTATAGGTATGAGATGGCCTTTGTGTCATTGGATTTAGTGAGGAGCCATTTCTCGAACGGGGTGAGGGCCCGGCCTACTAGAGGTTCTACGTCCTTATGTGTGAGCCAGTGCCTCAGCTGAAAGTACTGGAAGCGATGTGGCTTGTCAAGTCCATACTGCTCTTTCATCGTATTTAACGTCATGAAGCCTTTCAAATCGAACAAGTGTCCTGTTTGTCGCCACTGGGGAAAGGAGCCGGGGACCGTCCCAGGGGGAAACGCCGGGTTATCTAGCAGGGGAGTCATTGGTGACGGAAAGGATGTTAGACCCTGTAATGGCAGAGTTTTTGGCTTTATTTAGCAGTGATATAGATCATTAGTCTTGCTCGCATCTAGTATAGGTATTCTTAGCCTGTGTTGGCCCTTTTAAGCCCTTTTTTCCAGATCTAGAAGAGGATAGCTGCTTAATATGCCTTTATTCTTGACTTTAACCTGTCTATTGCCTATTGGCTTTGACATATTAGACACATTGGTATGGTTTATGTAGGTATTCTGACAGAGCTAAGGAGCATTTCACCCCTTTTCAGGCCTACAGGCCTAGAGTTAGAGGGACTCCATCTTGATGGAAGCAGGGAGGCTTTTCAGGGCAAAGGCGAAGTTTATAGTTAAGGCTGTTTTTCACTTGGAGAGAACCGGTCTGGGCCAGCCCTTATCGGTAGGCTGTATTATTCTCTGTGTAGAAGACACAACAAAAGGCCGGCCGGCTGGGTGTGTGTCCTTGATGCGAGGTGATGCAGAGACCTGGTAGGCGGCGGGCTGATGGCTGGAACTTTCCATGAGGAAACAGCATTCTATATCAGTGAAGTGCAGAGGCGGAGTCAGTCAGTCAAGAGAGAAGCAGTCGAGGAGAGAGGGAGTCGAGGAGAGAGTCCAGCAGAGAGTCGAGCAGTGGAGTGGAGTTGGCAGAGAGAGAGAGAGGGTTCAAGCTGGAGAAGAGCTGAGTTGAATAGTGAGCTGGAACTGAAGGAAGCAGTCAGAAGCAGTTGCTTATCAGGAGGAGGTGTGAATAGCTGGAGTCTGAAGTAATGCCTTTTAGAAGAGATAAAGGAGAGCTCGTGGACTAACCTATGGGAGCAGATGGAGTTAATTGGACATTGGCGCAGAGACAGAGTGAATAAGCTAGTGGAATGAACGGTGATCAGAGCGGCAGGAACCATTAAGATTGAAGACGGAAGGTGGAGAGACAGTTCGTGTGGGGGAGAGGAGTCCAGAGACAGAGTGATCAGCGCAGAGGTGTACCCAAGAGTGCAGGAGAGAGAGAGAGTCTGAGATGAGCCAAGGCACAGACGAGAGAGGAACCCAGATGACAGCTAGAACAAGACTTCACACTAATCAGGTGATATTGTTTTCATCACATTAGCTACACTTACACTTTATGTCTAATCTTTTCCCTTTCAGCGGAGTGTTCCTGTTATGTTTAATCTTTTCTCTTTCAAGCGGTGTGTTCTACCTATAGTCTTTGTTAGATCTGTATAAATGTTTATATTGCTGTAATAAAACAACCCCCAGTTTATAACAAACTGGTGTGTAGCCCCTATTCTTGTTCACTGAAGGTAAATATAGCTCCTAGGTGTTTGCTAGGCACGTGAATGGATGAGTAATCCCAATCAGGTAAGTGGTGATCACATAAATAGGGAGTGAGTGGACCTTTGATGCCAAGAGCAGGGAGTACACTATAATCTGGAACTATATTCAAAGTTATTATTGTAGTTTCATCCCGAGTAGACAGCTGAGATAATATCCCAATATATATATATATATGTATAGGTGTTCATAGGAATGTGGTCGTCGTTGATATGCGGCGTTAATGAGAGCGTTGGGAGGGAGACCAACGTGTATACCCACTGGATTGTGGCTTGAATAAGTGAGAACGCCAGGGAGGATACTGGCGCTTAGTTTCGCAGGATTGCGAACAGTTTGGAAAAGGGAGCATTGGGTTCTGCAGGCCCATGTGTAGTCGCACCGGATTGTGCGCAATATCTGCCCTAGGGTAGACCGGTCTGGGTCTGAGTGGCCGCGAGACCAACTGATGTAAATAAGTGTGGTGTAGGGTATGGATATCCCTAGTAATCAGTGAGTATTCTTAGTATCCCTATAGATTTAGTGGTGTTTTTAATAATATGAGCTTGTATATTGCGAGTTCCCCATCCTCAGGTAGGTACCAGGTGCCTGGATATAGAGGGATCCTGGGGAGGGAAGGTGAGTACGTTCTGGCTGGGTTGGAGGGGCCCCTGGGGGCTGATCCCACCTACTCAGAAAATCCAGCCATTACATCTGGCGTAGTCGTCATCTTACGAAGCCTGTGTGCCTGGCCATGTGCTTAGATTGTTTCCCATGTGTTGTGTGGGAGTGCCCTGAGCGCCAGACATTACATCTGGCGTAGTCGAACAGTTTACGAAACCTGTGTGACCTTGCCATGTGCTTAGAGAGTTTCTCATGTGTTCTGAGGGAGTGCCCTGAACGCTGGTTCCATCTGGCGTCATGTTGCAGTTTATGTAGCCTGTTAGACCTATTGGCTTGAACAGTTGCAGCGTGAGGAGATTGCTTTACATCATGGCATTTGGTTTATTCAGGGTGGAAGGAATGGTTTTCATCTTGGAGTTTAAACTGTCAGAGTTGAAGGATGGCATTACATGAGGAAGCCAGTTACATCTTTGTGATGGTCCAATTGTATAAATGTGTGTAAAAATGCTTTTAAATTGCCCATTAAATTGCTTGCTGCATCTGCTTATGCTGTGCAATGTGAAATGTGTTCATTGTAATATGATTTGTGAAGTTCTTTGAATATAGCTCCTTGTAAATATGACTTGTGAATAGCGCCATATTATTGTGGCTTGTGAGGTGCATGTTCTCATGTTGATCTATTGTGTTCCTTGTGCATTGCGCCTTGGAAATGTTGTTTGTGAAAAGCTTGTCTTGTAAATATGACTTGTGAATAGCGCCATATTAATGTGGCTTGTGAGGTGCATTTTCTCATGTTGATCTATTGTGTTCCTTGTGCATTGCGCCTTGGAAATGTTGTTTGTGAAAAGCTTGTCTTGTAAATATGACTTGTGAATAGCGCCATATTAATGTGGCTTGTGAGGTGCATTTTCTCATGTTGATCTGCTGTGTTCCTTGTGCATTGCGCCTTGGAAATGTTGTTTGTGAAAGGCTTGTCTTGTAAATATGGCTTGTGAATAGCGCCATGTGGTCATGGCTTGGACAGGGCATGTTATCATTACGTTTGGCAGGAGGGAGCTGGATCTCTCTCGGGTGCTTGGGGATAACGTTTTGAAAATATGTGTACGTGTCATCTGTAAACGTGAAGAAATGTGATTATGATTTTCCCATGTATCCATGGACGTTGGGAAATGATTCTGCTTGAGCTGCCAAAGGGTTAATATCTTGAGTTGAGATGGCAGTCTTTATTTTTTACATGCTGTCAACATGCATGGTTATCTGACCTGACTATAAAAGTCAGTGGATTATTTGATGGTTTGATTTTGACTTTTTTTGATTCCTTGGTCTGCCTATGTGCTTTGTCAGTTTCTTGACGGTAAGGTAACATCTTGTGTTTTGAGAAGGGTTCTGTTCATTTCACATTCCTTTTGAAATGCGTCTACGAATTTTTGTGTGGGTTTGCCTTGGAACTGATGTGGTTATAAATCAACCAGTCTGCTTACGGAGATAGCTGTGTTCTTTTAAAATGAGTGAAATGTTAAAAAGATAGCCCGTTAGAATGCATGCTACGAGCTGTTTTCATTAATTATTTCTGTGAGGGGTTTCCATCTAGACAGGAATGTGCTGGTTGCAATGATCATAAATTCAGAATAATGAATCTTGCCCGACAGTGCATGGTAACATGTGCTTTTAATTAGTGGAATGCAACTATGTGCCTTTGAAAGACAAAAAAAAAAAAATGTTAAAATGTAACATTATTATTTTCCCAAATATGAATTAAAATGTATGTTTTTATAAATGTGTCACCAAAACGTTAAATTAAATCTAATGTTGAAATGTATCTGCATCTTATGTTGTTTTACAAATTATTTCTCTTTGACAAATGGACCATGTTAATTCGTTTTTTTTTCCCAAATGCAGAATGTATAATCTTGTGTGCTAAAGATAGTTGCCCCTTTCTAAATAAGTGCCCATATTTTAAATGTCTTGCCTTTAGCTGAATTAGTTGGACAAAAGTCTTTTTCAAAACTGGAGCTTTTTTAATTGGCAGTACACTGTAACAGAATTGTTTTTTTGTTAAATTCTAGCTTCCGTTAGTTAGAAAATAAGGCATGAGAAATTTGTTTTTCGACCTTGGCAGACCAGCTGGTCTGTGCAGACGAGTTTTTTCATTCTGCAAGTTTCGATCACGTCCCAGTTTGTTATGATTGGCTACAGTTCAATTTTCTTCCGCGAACGGCTTGTTTATTTAAGGGCGGGGTGACCTGGCTCTTCCCTTGGAGTTAGTTAGTCGTGATGGGCCTGGGTGGGCTTCTCTGACTAGGGAAATGGGAGGCTTGCAGTGCCCTGCTGATGCTGTGAGCTCATCATCTGGCGGTAATCCAAATTTTTTCACACTGTAGCCTGGCTCCTGCTCTGAAGGGTGGGACTGGCTTAGGAAGGATTAGGGTATGTTAGGCCCTACTAATGTTATTAAAAGTTAAATTTTGAATGTTTTTAATTAATTAGGATATTTTCTTTTCAATAATGAAAGGCACCCGGGGTGCTTTTTAAATGGAAAATTTTATTTTACAAGAATAATGATACTTGTTCTCTTGTTCCTAGGTTGCTGGGTTGTGGTGTTGTTGGTGCGTCGGCCCACACCCCTCCCACTCCCTTTATTGTTTTAGCTTTTTACTTTCATGTTTTTATTTTAGTTTATTATTTTTGGATGATGGAACCAGACCAGACCAGACCAGACCGGGTGATGGATGGCCGCATTGGAGGAAGTGTCCGGATACCGAGGATGCAGGGTGGTGGCCTACACTGAAGAATTTGGACATTGAATAATGCCTTGGACAATCAGGCCCCACTTTTAAAGCAAAAAAAAAAAAACATGTCACCTATTATAGTTTTTCTGTTTTCTTCAAAACAGTTTTTGCCAATGACTAAGTTATTTAATTCCTTGGCCTGCAATTTTCTCTTGACATCACTACGAGCAGGCCCCACTTTTAAAGAACAAAAAATTAAAAAATGTTTTATTTGTAACAGTATTATAAAAGAATTTGATGCATGATCCCTTGGACAAGCAGGCCCCACTTTTAAAGCAAAAGATATGTCACCTATTATAGTTTTTCTGTTTTCTTCAAAACAGTTTTTGCGTGATTTCAATGAAGGACTTTTTTGAATGGCGGTGCCCACATGTGTTCTTAAATGGGGTTGTTGTTGTAGTTTTTTACTGTTCTTACATTTTCACCTTGATTGATCAAAGGGTGGTTACTTTAAAATTTGGATTGTTCTGGGTGGTGTGTCTTTTAGTATGATTATGTATTAATGTTTGCCCAAACCTTGACACAGTTTGTCATGTTTATTTCTCAGATTTCACTTTAAATTGACAAATGTCAGCAGGTAGGCCTCATTTAGGCCTATTGTTATTTTCATCCCACAAACAAGCCCCTACACCAATAGTTTCATGAGTCATCATTAGCTTAAGTTGCCTATAGTACGTAGGGCTCATTTAGGACCTTTCTTGTTTTCTCATTAGGAGTTGAAACACATTTAGTTCTTAAGTTGACAATAGTAGGTAGGCCTCATTTAGCCTTAAGTTGTCCGAAGTAGGCCCCATTTAGGCCCCTTGCTGTTTTCATTCAACACATAAGTCCCTACATCACTAGATTTCACCAGTTATTATTAGAAGTTGAGGCACATTTAGTTTGAGGATGCTTTGGTTAGTTTCTGTTGTTATCAGATCCAATCTCAGATATGTTTCAGCATTCAAGTCAAGGGTGCTTTGATTTGTTTTTAGGTTTCTATTACCTACAATTGAGTTTCAGGTGGAATTTTCTTAAGTTGTCATTCTTTTTAGGGAGTTTTTTAGGTTTTGATTTGTTGATAGATTGTGTTGATGTTTGTTTATTTAGATGTTATTGTTTGTCAGATGTTCGCAAGATAAGGATCTAAGGGTGGATGGCAGAGATATTTAGCAGTGATATAGATCTTAATCTTGCTCCCATCTAGGATAGGTATTCTTAGCCTATGTTGGATAGATTATGTTGATGTTTGTTTAGATGGTTGTTGTTGTTTATAAGATGCTCGCAAGATAAGGATCTAGGGTGCAATGTAATGGCAGAGTTTTTGGCTTTATTTAGCAGTGATATAGATCATTAGTCTTGCTCGCATCTAGTATAGGTATTCTTAGCCTGTGTTGGCCCTTTTAAGCCCTTTTTTCCAGATCTAGAAGAGGATAGCTGCTTAATATGCCTTTATTCTTGACTTTAACCTGTCTATTGCCTATTGGCTTTGACATATTAGACACATTGGTATGGTTTATGTAGGTATTCTGACAGAGCTAAGGAGCATTTCACCCCTTTTCAGGCCTACAGGCCTAGAGTTAGAGGGACTCCATCTTGATGGAAGCAGGGAGGCTTTTCAGGGCAAAGGCGAAGTTTATAGTTAAGGCTGTTTTTCACTTGGAGAGAACCGGTCTGGGCCAGCCCTTATCGGTAGGCTGTATTATTCTCTGTGTAGAAGACACAACAAAAGGCCGGCCGGCTGGGTGTGTGTCCTTGATGCGAGGTGATGCAGAGACCTGGTAGGCGGCGGGCTGATGGCTGGAACTTTCCATGAGGAAACAGCATTCTATATCAGTGAAGTGCAGAGGCGGAGTCAGTCAGTCAAGAGAGAAGCAGTCGAGGAGAGAGGGAGTCGAGGAGAGAGTCCAGCAGAGAGTCGAGCAGTGGAGTGGAGTTGGCAGAGAGAGAGAGAGGGTTCAAGCTGGAGAAGAGCTGAGTTGAATAGTGAGCTGGAACTGAAGGAAGCAGTCAGAAGCAGTTGCTTATCAGGAGGAGGTGTGAATAGCTGGAGTCTGAAGTAATGCCTTTTAGAAGAGATAAAGGAGAGCTTGTGGACTAACCTATGGGAGCAGATGGAGTTAATTGGACATTGGCGCAGAGACAGAGTGAATAAGCTAGTGGAATGAACGGTGATCAGAGCGGCAGGAACCATTAAGATTGAAGACGGAAGGTGGAGAGACAGTTCGTGTGGGGGAGAGGAGTCCAGAGACAGAGTGATCAGCGCAGAGGTGTACCCAAGAGTGCAGGAGAGAGAGAGAGTCTGAGATGAGCCAAGGCACAGACGAGAGAGGAACCCAGATGACAGCTAGAACAAGACTTCACACTAATCAGGTGATATTGTTTTCATCACATTAGCTACACTTACACTTTATGTCTAATCTTTTCCCTTTCAGCGGAGTGTTCCTGTTATGTTTAATCTTTTCTCTTTCAAGCGGTGTGTTCTACCTATAGTCTTTGTTAGATCTGTATAAATGTTTATATTGCTGTAATAAAACAACCCCCAGTTTATAACAAACTGGTGTGTAGCCCCTATTCTTGTTCACTGAAGGTAAATATAGCTCCTAGGTGTTTGCTAGGCACGTGAATGGATGAGTAATCCCAATCAGGTAAGTGGTGATCACATAAATAGGGAGTGAGTGGACCTTTGATGCCAAGAGCAGGGAGTACACTATAATCTGGAACTATATTCAAAGTTATTATTGTAGTTTCATCCCGAGTAGACAGCTGAGATAATATCCCAATATATATATATATATGTATAGGTGTTCATAGGAATGTGGTCGTCGTTGATATGCGGCGTTAATGAGAGCGTTGGGAGGGAGACCAACGTGTATACCCACTGGATTGTGGCTTGAATAAGTGAGAACGCCAGGGAGGATACTGGCGCTTAGTTTCGCAGGATTGCGAACAGTTTGGAAAAGGGAGCATTGGGTTCTGCAGGCCCATGTGTAGTCGCACCGGATTGTGCGCAATATCTGCCCTAGGGTAGACCGGTCTGGGTCTGAGTGGCCGCGAGACCAACTGATGTAAATAAGTGTGGTGTAGGGTATGGATATCCCTAGTAATCAGTGAGTATTCTTAGTATCCCTATAGATTTAGTGGTGTTTTTAATAATATGAGCTTGTATATTGCGAGTTCCCCATCCTCAGGTAGGTACCAGGTGCCTGGATATAGAGGGATCCTGGGGAGGGAAGGTGAGTACGTTCTGGCTGGGTTGGAGGGGCCCCTGGGGGCTGATCCCACCTACTCAGAAAATCCAGCCATTACAGACCCTTATGGGCCGCCACTGCGTCCCATATCTGGAGAAGTGTTTTGGTGATGGGCGACTTCTTAAGATAGGCTGGCCTGTCCGCCCGTGACAGGAAGGGGACCCTCCACAGCGGCATACCCGCCATCGCTCTGTCTTGAAAAAGCCAACGTTTTTCTGATAGTGGCCGGGACCATTCCAGGAGATATCTCTTCTGTGCTGCTTGAAAATAGCGCTTCAAATCAGGCACCCCTAGCCCTCCCTCCTCTGTCGTTCTAGTAACCAAATCGCGCCGAAGTCTAGAGCATTTGTTTGTCCAGACGAACCGTAATATGGTATCTTGTAACTTTTTAAGCATGCCCAAGGGGGGGGTGACCGGAATTGTCTGAAACAGGTAGAGTATCTTCGCCAGCAGAGTCATCTTGACAGCGGCAACACGGCCCAGCCATGAGAGCGGTTGTTGCCGCCATCTCGATATGTCTCCCTGTATGCGTGTTAGGAGTTTGGAGTAATTGAGTTCAACCATCTGGGCTGTGTAGGGAGTTATCTCAATTCCCAGGTAGGGCATAGTAGTGTGCACGACCAATCCACCAATGTGGAGTGTTCCTCTGTGGGCCTGGCGGGTGTTACTGTCCAATGGGAGAATGACGGATTTACCCACATTCATCTTAAAGCCAGAGACCGCCCCGAACCGTTCCATCTCCGTCAGGAATGCTGGAGTAGACATCCTGGGGCTGTCCACTGCCACCAAGATGTCGTCTGCATAGAGACTAATGGTCTGCTCCTCCCCTCCGAACTTGACGCCCAAGATATTTCTATTATTCCGAACGTGCTGAGCAAACGGCTCGATATAGAGGGCGAACAGAAGAGGGGAGAGCGGGCAGCCCTGCCGTATGCCCCGCTGAATTTCGAATGAGTCGGAGCTAGTCCCATTGACTTTGATCGTTGCTCTGGGGGACTCATAACAGCTGGCCACCCAGGCCCGGAACCTATCTCCTAGGCCGAATCTCGCCAGGGTGTTATTCATGTATTGCCAATCCACCCTGTCGAACGCTTTTTCAGCGTCCACTGACAGTAAAGCCGCATCAGAGGCATTGAAGTGTGTCTTATCTATGATGTGCATCAGACGTTTAGTGTTGTCCGCTCCCTGCCTGGTAGGTACAAGGCCCGCCTGATCCGGTTCTATGATTCCCGGTAAGCAGGGGCCGAGTCGTGTCGCCAAGATCCCGCTAAACAACTTCAGGTCCACGTTAAGGAGTGATATCGGCCTGTATGCCGCACAAATAGTTGGATCTTTACCTGGTTTCGGCAAAACAATAATGTCGGCCTCCAGCATCTCCCTCGGGATCGAACCTGGACCTTGAAAGGAGTTAAAAAGGTTCGTCAAAAACCGGTGCCAGTAGGGGGCAGAACGTTTTGCAGAGGCCGGCAGAGAAGCCGTCTGGCCCAGGTGCCTTTAGCGGTTTAAGTCTTGCTATCGCCGATATTACCTCATCCAGGCGTATCGGAGCTTCCAATGCTTGGGTGCTAACCTCATTTATGGCCGTAACGTCTGCGGTCTCCAGGTACTCAGACCCGTGTCCGTGATCCACATCCGGGTCTGCCGTGTAGAGCCTGGCATAGAAGGCCCTAAAGGCCTCTGCTATATGATCGTCCTCCGTAACCTCCTCCCCACCCTCCTCATGAATGAGGGGGATCTTTGAGCGGACTGTTTTAGCTTTCAGTTTGCTGGCCAACAGGTGGCCGGTTTTGCCCCCCCCACATAATATGTGTGGCGGAGTGCCGCATACTCCGCCCGGTCCAAATCCAGGCCTGCAAGCTGTGCTCTGGCCGCCTTCAGTTTCCGCCAGATTCTTGGGGCCCCCGTCCGGCAGTGAACCCTTTCCAGTTCCAGCACTTGTTCCGCCAGTTCCCTGCGTCTTTCTTTGCGTTCTTTGTTGTCAGCCGCCGTTATCGCCATTATCTCCCCCCGCAAAACCGCTTTGAGCGCTCCCCAGACTGTCGCCTAGGTCACCTCCCCCGTGTCGTTCCTGCTCAAGTACTCAGTGATACATTGGGACAATTGCTTCGTGACCTCTTTGCGGGTGAGTATGTTTTCCCTAAGGCGCCATCTGCCCCTGCGGTGACGCGTGTCGGGGACCTTCAGTCGAAGGACTACTGCGTCATGGTCTAACAGTGCTGCCGGGGTGACTTCCACCTCCTCCACCATGGGAGTCAGGTCTGCGGATCCGATAAAGTGGTCTAATCTGGCATACGTGCGGTGCACGTGGGAGTAAAAAGTGTACCCTGAAGCCATGTGATGTTTCACGCGCCATACATCAACCAACCCCCTATCTGCAAGCCATTGTGCCCCGGCTGTGGAGAGGGCCCCTGTGTCACCAAATCGTTGCCCCGATCTATCCACCTCGTTGTTCATGACCAAATTCAGGTCTCCCCCTAGCAATATGTGTCTGGTGTCCCTGGTTAGTGCCTCGGAGAGCGCCCCCTTAAGAAAGGCCTCTTGCTTGGAGTTAGGTGCATAGAGTGACCCCACCGTGAACGTCATAGCGCCAATCATAGCGCCAATCTGCACTGTGTGGACCAGTAGTCTGCCCCTGATTTCTGTCACTTTGTCCCCTAGTCGTCCCTTAAAATGCTTCGCCACTAGGATGGCCACCCCTGCCTTTTTCTCATTTGTGGAGGAGTAGTATTGGTGCGGGAAGGCCCTAGATTTCATACGATGCCAGTCTTTGGCCAGCAAGTGAGTCTCTTGGAGAAGACATATGTCCGCCCCTGAATTTTCCAGGAAAGAGATGAGTGCCCTCCTTTTAACTGGGTTGTTGAGCCCCTTTACGTTAAGGGTGAGAATTTGGATGAGCTCCTCAACCATTGGGTAATGGATGCGCTACCTGCTGATGTCTTGGCCTAGCGCTGCCCCATATCCTCTTGTGTAACGCCTGATCAAATCGAACACACCGAGACCCTGGTCTCCCCTCCACCCACCCCACCCCCCCTGCCCCAACCCCAACTGTGAAACCCCAACTGGTGAACATTGTCCCAGGCCTCTCCAACAGCAGTCCAGGCCTGTGGTTCATTGTCTGGTAGTGGGAAAGCGTGTCCTTGGCGAGCCTGAGGCCCCCCGTCCCGCCCCCCCCCCCCCCCCCGGCAGTGCTACCGAGAGGCTATGGTGCCCTTCCTCTCTATTGTGCTCAAAGTCCGGCGTTAGTGTCCTTAGAAAACTCCAATATAGCTGCTTCGTGCTCGTGCGCCATGGTCTCGGGATCCGGCCTGAACCCCTTCTTGGGCGAGCGTCTGCGTCTCACTTGTTGCCATTCGTCGCTCATCCGTTGTGAGGAGCTCGGTTGGGAGGACCGCCGGCCTGATTCGTCCTCCGGAGCGTCTTCCTCATATGGGATGCCCAGAACTTTGCACGTGTCTTTAAGAGATCTGAGCTGGTGGAGGGACCCTTTCCACTTGAAAATCAGTCTAAAGGGGTGGCCCCAGGAGTATGGGAACCCATTGTCCCTTAGGAAGGTAGTCGCCTTCTTGAATGCCCACCTCTTTTGCAGGGTTATCGCAGACAGGTCTTGGAAAAGCTCCGGTGTGTGATCCCTGAAGGTGACGGGCTTCTGTTGACGAGCCGCCTTCAAGATACGTTCCTTGAGGGGATAGTCTGGCAGGAAAGCCAGAATGTCCGGCGGAGGGGCAGGCGATCGGCGCGCTAGGCCCACCCTATGGGCCCTATTTTTACGAATGTCAAAATCCTCGCTTTCCCCTAGTTTTTCGCGGAACAGATCTTGCAAGTACGCCGTAATGTCTCCTATTCCGCTTTGGGTGGTACGTTGCGGACTCGTATGTTGTTGCGTCTGGAGCGGTTCTTCAGGTCCTCTGTGTGTGCCTGAAGGTCCATTTGCTGTTCATGGAACCTGATGATTTCCTGTTGTAGGAGTTCCACCTCCCCGCTCCTGGTCTGCTCCGAGTTTTCAACTGCCGCCACCCTTTCCCCTATGTCATCTATGTCTCGCCGTAGTTCTTTATAGCCTCCTGCCATATCCTGCCTCAGGGTTTGAATGTCCTCCCTCAGAGACGTGAACAGGCTTTCCATGAACGATTTCGTTGCTGGAGCCTCTCCTTCGTCCTTGTCTTTGTCTTGCGGTTGAGCCTGTGGCGCCGGCTTGTCGGGGCTCTTCTCCCCTTTTTGCGACCCTTTGGAGAGCACCTCATGGACGGTTCGTGGAGGCCATGTTTGGTGTCCCGCTGTTGAAGATCAGCCCCGTCGCCTGCACCGACCTTCAGCTGGTCTGCAATGGGGCAGCGGCGTCCTCACGGGCGTCGGCCGTTCGTTGGGGACGTGGCTCCAGTCCCACCTTTTCCTATCGTGCCAGTGGGTGAAGTCCACTGGGGTCCGGCTAACGCTTCTGCTTCTTGTCCCCGCCTCGACTCTGCGATGGCCTCGGCCCCAGTGCTGTATTCCGCGTTGTCCTGGGGATCTGAGTGGAGGTTCTCTTGTCTGTCTGTGCCGCCTCACTCGCACGTGGCACCACTGGCCTGCTGACTTCTAGCGCGCCCTACTAGTCCTTGCACGTGGCTTGTCCGGCCTCCCTTTCGGGTCTCTGCCACTTCAGCGTTTGCCGCCGGGGGCTCGAAGGGTGCCTCCGAGGATTGCTGCGCTTTGCTCAGTGCACCCTGCCTCGTCGCTTCGTTTTCCCTTGTTGGTCCGCTATCCGGCAGCGCTGTGAGGGCCGCCGCGGCCTACAATCTCATCCCCTGCTCGGTATGTCGCCTGGGCCTTCTATGCGCCTCACTGTCAGCTTCTCTCCTTGGGAGGGCCGCACATTAGGGCCTGCCGCTAAGGTAACCTCTGTGTGTCCCTCGTTCCCGCTCTGCAGTTGCAGTCTCCTGTCGCTGGGACCTCTGCCGCCTCTCGCTGCCCGCCCTTGGCTCGTCACTAGGCCCCGCCGAGTGCCGCAGTTGGCAGTCGGGTCGTGTCTGCTCCGGGGGCTCGATGGCCGCCCCCCGAGTTGCCTCCCACACTTGTTCCGGCTGCCCTCGCCTCACCTCTGTGTTCCGGGCTGGCGCTGGGCTGCTCCGGTCGTCCCGGTCCTGGCCTCTGGCGGTGCTACTCGCCGGTTGGCGCCGCCGTCCGCTCCGCGGGCCGCTGTGCTGGCTATCGCGGCTCACCGTTGGTGGTCGGGCCTCATCTGCTCTGGTGGCTCGATAGCCGCCCCCCGAGTTGCCTCCCTCGCCAGTTCCGGCTGCCCACGTCTCACCTCTGTGTCCCGGCTGGGCGCTGGGCTGCACCGGTCGTCTTGGTCCCGGCCTCTGGTGCTGCTACTCGCTGGTTGGCGCCGCTGTCCACTCCGCCGACCGCTGTGCCGGCTATCTCAGCTCGCCGGCCCTGGTCTCCGCCGAGCCCCTGAGTCTGCCTGGGTCCGCTCTCCGGTGCGGGCTCCAGCCCGTCGTGATGCGGGGTTTCCCCCTCCCCGCCACACGGGGCGGCCCCGCGGCGCTGTGTTCTCCGGCTGCTGGTAGGGGTGTTCGGCATCCGCTGGATCGTCTCTCTGCCCCCCACCAGCGTAAATCAGGTCAGGCTCAATGCCGGATCGCCTCCAGCAGCACAAATTTGTCGGTAGAGGTGGGGAAATGCAGCGAAAATGTCACCTTGGGGGTTTAGGACGAGGAGCCTCCACCGGTTGCGACTGCTCAGGCCGCCATCTTGGCCACGCCCCGGAGGGAAGGAATTTTGGAGGGTTGAGAGAAGGATGTAAGGAGCAAATCAAGGAGCCAAGAGTATGGAATCTATGGATAGTGGGAGAAGATGGAACTCAGTGGTGTGAGAGGGGAGCAGCAGGAGATGGAGGAGAGGAGACGTTAATGATGTTTGGTGTACAGGAATTACTTGGACGGGGTACCCCTCACCATATTATCTGATCAAGTAATGACCTTCATTAACGGTCCCATCAACATACAGGAAATAGAGACCGCCATTAAGAAACTAAAAATTGTCAAAGACCGGGGCCCCAACGCTTACAACACCATCTTTTAAAAAACATTTGGTACCCAATTAGCCCAAGCACTCTTGAATCTCTTTAACCACTTTGCGTCCACAGGACAAGTATCAGGCACACCAGCAGAAGACATCTAAACAGTCATACCGAAAGAAGGTAAGGAACCTTTTCTCACAAAAAACTATAGACCGATCTCTCTTATAAGTCTAGACTGAAAAATATACGCCATGATTTTAGCTAACTAAGTACAAAAACATATCTCCAAACTCATTCTCCCATCTCAGGTGGGTTTTCTGAAAGATACACTCTCTATCGACAATACTAGGATTTTCTGCCATGCAATCGAAAAGGCGAAATTTCCCACTGTCGTAATCACCCTGGACGCAGAAAAAGCATTTGACAAGGTTGATTGGACATATTTACGAAGGAGTCTAGAATAGCTTAACCTAGGAGACACACTAATTCGTATGATTATGGCTGTTTACCACGATCCAAAAGCTAAAGTCAGACCCTGTGGCACTGTTAAGATAATGAGACAAAACAAGGCTGTCCTCTCTCCCCATCACTTTTTCTATTAGCCATAGAACCATTCCTACAACACGTAGGGCTCGATTCTGATGTGGTTTGGAAGGCTTCCCGACCAAATCAGTCTGGAAAGGGTTTCCGGTCACCTCAGATCGGGAGAGTCCGACCGACCGAGTATGATGCATCCGGATGCTTCCAGATACGATTTGGTTGGACTCCCATTGACTTCAATAGGAGCCTATGTTCCTAACGGCATCGTAATTGGGCCCTCGTTAGGAAGAGATGTTCCTGTTCCGTTTCGGAAGGAGCAAATGCCGTTAGAAGGCCTTCCTAACCCCATCGTAATTGGGCCCTAGTTGGGAATGCTTTCCTAAACGCATCAGAATCAGGCCCTTAATAGAGAATCAAGATATAGAGGGTATCAAATTTGGTAGCATCACCTTCAAAGTAGCCGCCTATGCGGATGACATCCTGACAGTCTCAGAAGATGCAGGCACTGCTATCCCTGCCTTAATGAACGCAATATAAAATGTTGTCGAAATCTCAGTTTGCACGCTCAATAAGGAGAAGACAGATGTCAAACTACTTAACAATCTGGGTAATAAAGAGATAATCAGAGACGCTGGATTAGCCTGGCATCCAGGGACCATTAAATATTTAAGCCTAGAGTACACTAATGATCTTATTACTACCCTGGAACTGAATGAAAGTATCCTCTATAAAAAAAAATCACTACGCTACTAGGTGGATGCTCTCCGAAATTTGTATCATGGTGGGGAAGAGTAGAAAGCCTAAAAAGATTATCACACCGCTAATCAATTATCCTGTTAATATGCTACCTATGACCCTGTCGGAGAACTTTTTGAAAAAGATTGACAAAACTTTTAATAATTTCTTATGGCAAGGGAAGAAAGCACGCATCTCTCTCATGAAACTCAAAGTGGCCATAGTTGGAGGAGGAGTAGGCCTCAACAACTTTAGAAACTATGAAACGGCCTTCCTCTGCAAACAAGGAGCTGCATGGTTCATCGAAAATTCAGAATACCATCCACCATGGTTGGAAGTAGAAAAAAGCCTTATAAATAATATTCCCCTTCCTGCCATTTTGACAATGCATACATCTATACTCCTGCACTCTAAATTTATTATGCAGAACACAAAACAAGTGCTCCTATGCCTAGACACACTCCCCTACATTATATTAGGCAACTCTAACATGGCTGCAATCTGGTACAACCCTAGATTAAAAATAAACAGCCTACTAACATTATGGCAGGATTGGTCATGGAGAAGTATTAATATGATCAAAGACCTATATGATGACACCTCCCCTAAAGTATCGGCAAGGATGCTCAACATCCTGTGATTCTGGGCAAATCACTTAATCTCCCGTGCCTACATAAAATGAATGTGTCCTTGTGTAACGCAACTGGTGCTCATGTAAAGCGCTCTGATACCTGATACCTTTGGGTTAAAGTTTGCGCCAGATACAACAAAAAACGATTGGAAAAACTCTAAAATAATAGAATCCACATTTGTAAAGCGCGAACAATCACCCGCAAGGGTCTCCAGGCGCTGCCTGGGGGCCGTTGGGAAGATTAAACAAGCCATTGCCCAGAGTCACATGGTGCTGGGCTAATCTGCCGCCAGGGATCGAACCGTAATCCCCAGATTCCAGCAACAGTCGCCCTGGCTGCAGCGCCACACCTCTTAAAATAATCTAATTCAAAATTTGGTAGGAATGGCTAACCTTCCTTAGAGGTGCTGATAACATAAGTTTACAACTCTCTCCATGGCGTCCATCATGCAGAGAAATGTAGGGCTCGCTGGATTCCTCCCCCTTTGCCTTTAAACAATCCTAATCGATTGAGAGCATACCTCCCCGTATGGCCCACACTTATCCCAACCGGGTCACAGACCCTTACAGAGCCCGTCATCCTCTAGGAGCCAGCTAATGATCCCCTACAAGTGTTTCTTTCTCTCACTGCTGAGAACCATAAGTCTTCACTGTTTTCTGTTTTTTGTGCTATCCTTGTCGTATATATGCTGCATTGGAATAGATGTATCATTATTAGGTCACAGCTATATCAGCATCTGTCTCAATTATCCCGTTATCTGCTTAATATATATACCACCACATTGTTGAGAGTAATGGTCTGTTGGTCTGTATATACATTGCATTCCTCCCTTATTAGTGCATCCAGTAATCGAAGGATATAAGAACATTGTTTCTGTTTTACTTTATCCCACCTCAGTATGATGTATGTTTACTTTGTTCTTATTCTGTTGTATTTTTTCTTCTAAACTGCACTAAAAATTTGTTGAAATAAATAAAAATTAGGTTTGGTGTAGGATGCAGTGCTGTCAGTTTCTTGAGGTAAGAAAGGAGTGTGGTGAAGAGGATTGATGTCAGATTTTATAGTATGATTTTCTGAATGCTATAGAAGCTGAAATTTAACTCGCAGTTTTCATACTGGTAACCTGAGACAGCCAATTTCTTTCTGTGGGGAATCTCATTATTTGTTGAGGGTGTGAAGCAAACTACAGCTCATGTGTTCCCAAGCTGCAGTTTTTTTTAGAGTAGAAGATGAGGTCAGTTTTGATTTCTGCCTTTTCTTGACTGCAGTTTCTGTTCGCAGAAAGGGGTTGGCCGATTAGAGGTGAGTGCATGGTTTTCGACACTCTTAGATTCATTCTACGAGAATTTCAAGGTGGCAAATAATGTCAAACGTGTGGTGGCCTATGAAAGTTCCAAGGTGGCAAATAATGTTAAAGATGAGAATTCCAGAATTCCAGGGAGGCAAATAATCTCAAAGGTGTGGTGGCCTATGAGAATTCCAAGGTGGCGGATAATGTTAAAGATGAGAATTCGAGGGTGGCAAATAATCTCAAAGGTGTGGTGGCCTATGAGAATTCCAAGGTGGCAAATAATGTCAAAGGCGTGGTAGCCTTTGAGAGTTCCAAGGTGGAAAATAATGTTAAAGAATGAGAATTCCAGAATTCCAGGGTGGCAAATAATGTTACAGATTCGAATTCTAGGGTGGCAAATAAAGTCAAAGGTGTGGTGGCCTATGAGAATTCCAAGGTGGCAAATAATGTTAAAAATGAGAATTCCAGGGTGGCAAATAATGTCAAAGGTGTGGTGGCCTATGAGAATTCCAAGGTGGCAAATAATATTAAAGATGAGAATTCTAGAGTGGCAAATAAAGTCAAAGGTGTGGTGGCCTATGAGAATTCCACGGTGGCAAACAATGTTAAAGATGAGAATTCTAGGGTGGCAAATAATGTCAAAGGTGTGGTTGCCCGAGTCTTTAATTTTGCCTGGAGATGCTTTAGATATGTGGTTAGGCAATAGAAGGGCAGTGGGCAAGGTGAAATTTCAGGACGCAGTAAACAATGTATAGTACATGTGGCAGCAGGATTCAGAGTCCATCAGTCAATAATTTCCATTTAGCACACTTTGGCTTGGATGCTAGCAGGAATGGCGTGTAAATATTGCATTAGCAGCTGATTTTGATATGGGTAAAGGGCACTTGAAATCAGCATGTATATTTAAAATTTCAATTTTGCACAGCTGAATAGATTATGTGTAACAGTATTTTTAACCATTACACATCTAAAAATTGTGGTTCAGAACAGCAGCTGAAGTTGCGCATGAAGGTTGCAACAACAGTGTGGATTTTGGTTGCACTTAAACAATAGCGGCCCACGATGGAGACATTTTGGACCAGCTGGCAGCCATTAAGAGGCTGCAGATGGTGGGAAGCTAGAAGTGAGGTTCTGATTGGATGGATAGAAACGAGTAGGACTTACAAACGGAAAGGACCAGCCACAAAAATGGAGTCACTAAATTATGTGAAAGATATGCCTATCTTTCTTCATTTTTTGTTTTCTATGAAGGGCTCGTGGGGGGGGGGGGGTGAAGTCATTTAGGAGTGCGAGCATGACAATTTCTAGATTTTTTATCTATTCATCGATATTTTCAACAATTAAGAAATCAACAAAACGCGTTTGAATTTGTCAAAAAAGTGTGCTCAAAACACAAAGTACCTCTTCATTTCCGTCTTGCTGGGACGAGGAAGGATTTTTACTGATTCGACGGGTCAAGGAACCGAGGAGTAACCTCGGCACCCAGAGACTCCCTCTCGGATAACGGTGAATACTAAAGCTATTATTAGCCACATGATAAATGCACCTCGGATGCCCAGGGCTGCGTCTCCGAGAACTAGACTGCATGATGAGGAAGTGCATCCGATGAGACTGCATCCGAAGGAACTGAGTCAGCATCTCACAGAAGTGCGGCCACAAAAACAGGTGATCCCAGACATGAAAAGCGCCGGTTTTACATGTACAGAGTACAATGCGAAAGACTAATATTGTGTTGCGTCATCTAAAAGCCACACAATATAACAATAACAATATAAAAGAGAAAAGCTTTCAGGTAAGCTAAAATGTCATTATTACAGCCAATAAAACGTAACATCTTAGAATTGTCCAAAAACAGGTAAAAAGGTTTCCTTACAGCCTTTGCCTAGTTAATAAAAACAAAACATGCTGACCAAATATATGGTGTGACTGTCAAGGGGGTGGAGTGGTAAATTAAGGCTAACTCAGCCCTATAACAAAAAGCCATCCTTTTTTAAAAGCACATGAATCCTGCACGTTTGAGTAAAGGCAGCATTTTTCTCTTCTCAGGCAAGTTTTTTATGCGCAGAGCAGCATCAAGTCCCATCAATGGTTTTTGTACCTCCCGTTTCATAATCCCAGATACCGACTGCATCCTTTTTCAGATGCACCAGCCTAAGTTTAAAAACCAACCCCCAGATTCATCAAAGTCCTGTTTTGCCAGTCCTTAACCCCTTCGATGCGGATGACAAAGCCAGCTCGTCATGGGCGTTACCTGCGCTGCGCGCATGACGAGCTGGCTTTGTCACAAAAGCCGCGATTTTCAAATTTCAGCGCACAGCGGGAAAACCCGCTAGCGCGCATGCGGTTAATAGCAAATTTTAAGGATTCGCTATTAAAGAATCGCAAAATGGGATGCATGTAGAAATCGCAATATTATTAGCGATTTCTACAGCTTCCTTATTTGCGATTCGCTAATTACTAATCGCAAATAAGGAATGGCTTTCCCATTCATTCCTATGGGCCTAAAGGCCCATAGGAATGAATGGGGAGTCAGTCCTTATTTGCGAATAGCAATTAGCGAATCGCAAATAAGGAAGCAATTCCAAGGGTGCCAGTTGCACCCCTGAAATGGTAATGTCCACTGGTGTTGCGCACACACATGTCCCAATGACATGTGTGTGTGTGTAACATACAACTTTGAAAAATGCACTAAAGTGCATTTTTCTAAGTTTTTGCTATTTACCACGTAGTTAGACTTCGCGGTAAATAGCGGCCCAAGATTGTGATTTCGCAATTTTAAAATGGTTCATGAATTGCATTTAAGGAATCTCAAATTGAGATTCCTTAAATGCAATTAATCGCAATTTAGCAATTTCTACATTTGCGATTTTTGCATTTGGGAGGATGCATCCCAAATGCAAAAAGGGCTAGATTCTCAGAATCTGGCCCTTTGCGAGCCGATTCTGGTTTGATGAATCTGGCTGTTAGTTCATTGTATTGTAATTGAATTGTAATTGCATTTGTATAGCGCTTAATACCCCTGAAGAGGCGTCAAAGCGCTTTTTCGTCGAGTAGCACGCTACTCCGGGACCCACAGAGTATTAGCGTTGAATTAGTATAGTGAAACATGCAAGTCAATTTTAAGTGGTGGATAGGTTAGTCAGTTATTTGAATTTCAGATGTTATTTCATCTCAGTATGATACAAAACCAGTCCTCGTCCTAAGTTATTCATACAAAAATGAATGCTCTTTCGCACTACACAGCACCTTGAACCATTAACGCTCTTTAATAGTGACCTCACTGGTGATGGGTGGTCCCAGAAGACTCCACACCCGTTTTTAGCCTGTCTACCACCTGCACTAACCATTGACATTTCCTGTAGTTACCCGTCTCTCTAACACCACACATCTCTCTTTAACATAAATCAGAGTAGGAACTGGCGTCACCTGGCCCAAGTATAGCTGGCAATATAAATATACTTTATGAAACTTTCACCTACTGTAGAGGGGCACCTGGCCACAAACATACAGAAGTGAGTTATAAACAAATACAAATAAATCTCCTTTCTATGGATCCACAATATTCCAATAAGTTGCTGCAACAACAGCCTTCATGTGAACACTTGTAGGAACCTGCATAGACCATCAGGACCGATCACGCTCTAACAACAAATAATAGAATGCACATTTTGCCTCATAAGACATACAGTTTTCTTCTTTTGGGAAGACTAGTCGATTCCCCCTGATGCTAAAGGTACGTTTTAGTCTATTCCTAGGATTAATGATCAAAAACTTGGTCTTAGTTACATTCCTAATTAGTTTCTTATTGGAGCACAGCTTTTCAAGTCCCTCCAGCAGGTGCTGCATCAGGATCTCAGCAAATAATATGAATGCAATGTTATCCCCTCCGAACTTTAACATGTCCGAATCAGACAAGCAAAAGTAAGTGTCAATGGCCGCCTCTGGTGCACACTGAAAGCTGCCAGGAAGCTGTTGGAGCATTCTCTGGCCCTTCCATATCTGACACTTGCTGCCGCTTGGACAAGTAGGAGCTCTAGGAATGCAAGCAAAGGATCTGGCGCCTCCTGTTACTTTAAGTTAAGACAGAGCAAGCTACAAACTACCATGTTACTTTCAAGTCAATAAAAGGCAAGTACAATATTCTAGTCTCATCATATGTTCTAGGCAGGGGCGGAACTAGGGCCACATTTCAGGGGACAGGGGGGTAATACTTCCAGCCATGTGTTCTCGGGTAATCTAACTGGTGCTCATTGAAAAGTGCCTCAATAACTTCGGGTGGAGTTCCTGCTGTATAAAACTGCAGAAAAAACAAAGACTCAGGTTACTTTTCAGGAAATGCATTCTCCCACTGTGGCAGAAAAAGTAATGTGCTACTTTAAGGAATAGGCAGAGTGGAGATGCAGGGGCTCTAGGGCCGTGCGAAAAAACAACAAAGCCTCCTTATCAAGTAAATGGTCTTTTAAAGACCTGTGAAATTCCCTGGCTGTGATAAGACGCCAGCCCACAGCAGCTCAAGAACTGTCTGTGTGTGTGGGGAATCTGTCTCAGCCCAGGGTGACACACACAACGGGGGGAGGGAGGGGTGGGGGGGGGGCTGAAGCCCTTTGAGCCCTTTGGGCACTAGGCGCCTGGTTCTAGGGTACCCAATGCTATTCTTAAACCAGTCTGAATTCCATTCAGGAACTCATTACTTTCTTTCAATACTTGAATTTGATTTAACAAAGTCTTGCCACAAATGTACTTAACCCCGCCCATAAGTGAGATTGGGTTATAATTAGTTAGTTAGATATAATCGGCTTCAATTATGGATAGAATCTACTATCGCCAATCTACAAGAACATGGGATACAGCCACTTCCAGTTATGGCATTGAACACCATACAGAGAACAGGCGCCCATACTTGTACACTGGCGGATTATACATCAGCCTGGTGCCTTGTTGGCTTTTGATATGGGATGGCAGATAAAACCTCATCCGCTATAATTGCCAGATGGACTCTTTGGGACGCTTCATAACCCATGCATGTTGTGTGATTGTTGCCATCTTTTATCAAGAACAGTTGAGTGAAATGTCTCATCCGCTCTGCCGCCCCCACCCCTGAACCTCGACAGCAGTGCTTTCCCTTTTCAGCACAGACAATTATTTCTCGGAATATTTTGGCGTTTCTAACCTACAAGGCAGAGTTTAAGGCTACCTGACCTTGTGGCTGTCTCTCTCTATTTGTGTCCTGGGAGTTTCTTAAACTTTCATTTCCAGTCCTTCAATACTTGCTCCCCATGTGATTTGACATGGTGCTGCTGATTCAATGCTCTCTTTAGTTCAGCTGTCTGGTCCCGGTATTCCCATTCACACATTTTTTATTAGTTTCTTTTATCACAATAAAACTGTTGCAATACATGAAGTATGTGAGATGATACACATTTGAACAAAGCTACGATGGGTACTGCTATTTATGACAGAGGCAGACAGATGACTTTATTGCAAACAATATATGCTCATTATAAGCGATCTACACTCCCAATAGCAGCTATCGTGTCTCGGATTTTAGACCTCCCATCGTCCCCCCCATATCTAAATGCACAGCCCCTCGCGCTTCTGTCTGCAATAAAACAAGAAAAAACCCCAACAAACCCTCCGCCCCCCTCCCTGCAGTCCGTCTGTTTACATTTAGAGCTTCCGAATATACATATCATCCATAGTTTGGCATACATCAGCACTTTTTGAACAACCCTTTCACGTTTAACTTACACATACATCTCAAACTTGCTTGTGGTACATAATCACACATTTGCAATTACTTGGTTCGGGGTGTTACAGTAATTTGTTCATCATTCTTTACGGCGAGCCAGGAGGGGTGTTATTCCCCGTGTTGCCAGGAGCAATGACAGGTTCACAAATTTGTATTGTACTTTGTGCTTGTTAGAAGATTTATGGAGGCCCAGTAGACACTCTTCCATAGTATTGGGTATGTTCCTGTGTGTGGCTGCCTGCGTGTAGCATCTAACTACATCCCAAAACTCTCGTAGGCGTGGGCAAGACCACACCATGTTAGCCAGGTCAGCTCCCTAACAGTGGCATCTCGGGCAATTTGTCTGATCTGTGTGTGGTAAGATAGGCCCTCTGTATTATCATGGTTTGAATAAACTTGAATTTGGCATTTCTTGAGGTTTTCCTAACATGTTTTATGATTTTCTACCATTCCTTGTCCGCCCTATGTCATCTGGCTATGCATTGCATAATGGAAGGAGGGCAATCTCCACGTGAGCCCGGATCCCTACATATAGCCATCTTATCAGGTGTCTCGCACGGCCCATGTCATAGAGTACTTTAACCAATTTGTGGGTATTGGGTTCTTGCCGGTGCGGAGCCCAGTGTGTTTTGACATAGTGGATTAACGCTGCGTGTACCATATACAAGTGCCCCGGTGCCCCCATCTTCCTAACGAAGTTGTCGTGATCCAGTAGCTGCCCATAGTTAAACAAGTCTGACACAGTGCTAACCCCTTCTTCTAGCCAAGGAGCGATAGTGCGTTTTGTGATTCTCCCAGCCGCTAGCGGTATTCCCAGTAAGGGGATGTTGCCTGCATAGGCAGGGTGTGAGCTTGTGTAGTGTAACACTGCTCTCCAACATTGCAGCGCTGTGTGTAATAAGGGTGGAAGGTGGTGAGGAAGCCTGCATCTCAGTAATAGCAGTGTGTGTAAGGCCCCTCTACTTATATCCCACTCAGTAAACCCTATTTCTTGCAGATTGCGCCCTGCCGTCCAATAAGATAGCTATTGCAACTGACAGGCAAATTAATACGTTCTAAGATCCGGCACTCCCAAACCTCCCTTTCTCGTACCAAACTGGAACTTTTTGAGGCTTATCCTTCACCTGCCATTCCCCCAGACAAGATCGATAAGCATGGTGTTCAAAAGTTTAAAGGTAGTCTGTCGGACCAACAGAGGCAGATTTGTGAAATAGTAAATTAAGCGCGGGAGGACCACCATTTTTGTTATAGCTACTCTGCCCATCACTGACAGTGGTAGCGTGGTCCAAAGGGCAACGCTAGAAAGCATGGCTCTAATTGCTCTATTAAGGTTGCCTTCCAACATATCGGCGGAGGTCCTGTATACATGGATGCCTAGGTACTTAAACAAATGCGGAGCCACCTGTAACATCGTGGACCCAAATGTGATTTCTGTAGGTGAGGCGTGCTCGTGAAAGAAAAAGGCATGCAACTTTGCCGGGTTAACGGCTAAGCCTGATATATCAAAGATGGCAAAGATGTCAGCAAGGGGGGCCAGATTAGACCGAAGGTCTTTGATATAAAGAACAATGTCATCCGCACATGCGGAGAAGAGGTGTGTTGTAGACCCTATCTTTATGCCCAGTTCCTGTGCGTCCCTACGTAACTTAAGAGCCAGTGGCTCCAGCGCCAATATGAACAGTGATGGTGTCGAGAGTGGGCAGCCTTGCCTCGTCCCTCTAAATATCGGGTATTCAGCCGATATATGACCTCCTGAATGAACTCGGGCAGTAGGAGCATTATATAACAATCTGAGCCAGTTGACGTACCCATACGGGAGCCCAAACTTTGTCAGCGCCTTGAAAATGTACCCCAATTCAATGTGTCAAACGCTTGGCGTAGATCTAGCGATATGCAGCCTGCGTAAACTTAACACTCCGGGGCGGTTGACATGAGGTGGTGTAGTCTCCTAGTGTTCAGAGATGTGCTCCTGGCCGGCAGGAAACCAGTCTGATCTTTATGGATCATCTTATTCAGAAGGGGCAGAAGCCTATTTGCCAATACTTTACCCTGTATCTTATATTCCGTTGCTAACAATGACAATGGGCGATAGCTTGCCATGTCCATGGGGTCTCTTCCCGGTTTCGGGAGTGAGATCACCAATGCCTGCACCGTGGTGAGGGGTAGTGCCCCTTCTTTCAGCACTGTGTTAAATAAGTGCACAAGGCTGGGCAGGAATGAATCCATAAAAGTAGTATAAAATTTAGCAGGTAGCCGGTCCAGACCCGGCGTTTTATTTCACGGAAGCCCTTTGAGTGCTATCTTAATTTCCGTCGCTGTGATGGGGCCTGACAGTCCTTTCAGGGCTTCTGCTGTCATTTGGGGGGTATGATAGTGCATGTAGAAAGCACTGGCGTAACGAAAACTGAGGGGGCCTCCCTGCGTGGTATGTAGAGGGGCCCCCTCCGTGCTCAATCATAAGCTCTCTAGCCAGTGCAGTGCTGAGGGGGTCCCTTGGAGCTTGAGGCCCCCCCGCACCGCGTGGGCTGCAGGTGCCTGTGTTACGCCCCTGCAGCCCGTCGTCCGTGCATGTGCCTTCCCTATCCATAGGCTAGCTGCATAATGTGGCATAATACTGGCAGAAAGCCGCTTTAATGTCATTTTGGGTGTGTGCCGTTTCGCCCGCAGAGTAGTTATCTCATTGATCACAATGGTGGGTGGGGTCGTCTTGCAATATCTTTGCTAATAGTGTCTAAGACTTTTCCGCCTCGGAGTGGCACAACTGCGTTTACCGCTGATAATCTATGAGTCGGAGGGATTCTAGCAGTTCCTTATGCCGGATACGCACTTCTTGAAGCGGTGCCTGCTTCTCCTTATCATGCACTGCTTCCTGTTCCAACTTGTCCATCTTGTGTTCTGTTGCCGTGAGGGACTTATGGACTTACTGCCTAGCACCCACTGTCGTGCTTATGGCTCTACAGCGTATGACCGACTTAAAAGCGCCCCACTCTATCAGGCCGTTAGAAGCCGTGTTACTGTTTTTGGTGAAGTAATGAGTGATAGTATCTGCTATTGTGGCACGGAACACTGTGTCTTCCAACAGCTGTGACCAGAGCCTCCAGGTAGGCACTGGAGTAGGTATCCTGCCCCATGTAATCGCTATCTCAAGTGGATTATGATCCGAAAAGGTCTTTGCTATATACATGGCGTGTGTGACCTGCATCTCTATCATGTTTGAACAGAATGTCCTATCTATCTTTGTGTGTAGCATATGGACCGGCGAATAAAAAGAGTTTTCTCTGTGCGCCGGGTGCCGCATCCTCCATACGTCACATAATGCCCATCGCTCCGCCCAACCACAGAGTGGGGATGGGACCTGTCTAGAGCAATATCCATTATTGTATTATTGGCCCCACCTATAATCCAGGGATGCATCTCCCAGCCCGCTAATGCTAGGTTTAGGGTGGCTAGAAATCGTTCCTACTCAAAGTTAGGCGCATACGTGCTACTCAGTACTACATGTTCACCATCAAGGGATCCACATATAAAAATATAGCGTCCCTGTTGGTCGATTCTTTGTTCTAAAGGTTTAAATGGCACTCCATGTCTAACCCAGATGGTGACATCCAGTGCATACCCAGAATAGCTAGTGGAGAAGACCTGTCCCCTCCACTTCTTACGTAGTTTCAGTGCCTCTTGTTCCACCATGTGGGATTCCTGCAGATACACTATGTGTGTTTTGCATCCCAGCAGTTGAGCATGGATTCTGTGACGTTTCTGTACAGAGCCCAGTCCCCGAGCATCCCACGTTATTACGTTGTATGTGTTGAGTAAGTGCATTGCATGAACAAGGTGATCATTATAACAGGCTGTATCATGTATGTGCTTCTAGCCAGCCACCCCAGAGTAATCAAACAAATAGGACTGCTACCCTCCCCCCCCCCCTCCCCCCCCCCCCCATAGACCCCAATACTCGGTCCGGTTGAGAAACTGTACCGGTCCAGGAAACCAAACATAGCAAAGAAAACTATGCCCTGAATAAACATGACATTCGCAAATTGGGGGTCATCGCCAACACCGTCCATGGAGAGCAGAACCGCACTCCGGCATATCATCGAGCTTCAACATAGCGGAACCCCGGGCTAATAAAATACAGCTACATACAACTCCTTAGCATATTTCAACAAAAGGATATAATATCGTCCGCTGAGGTGGGTCCATTAGCATCAACGTCCTCTGGCAGTCAGCCGAACAAGCCCTCTGCCGTCTGCGGAGTCACGGTGGGAAATAGGGCCACGCTGCCCTCAGAGTCAGATTTATTCGCATTTTCATCATCAAGAGGAAGAGTCCTCAATTAACGCAGACTGTCAAAAAGTAGGGGCCATCATAAATGCTTGATTTTTGCCCTGCTGCATCTGTTGCGATGTTGGGTTAGTCCGTCAGGAGTTCCTGCGGTTCCTTCTGCTGCGACGGGCACCTGACAGTTCCATTCGGGAGGTGCTTTGTTGTGTGCTCTGGAAAGAAGTGTCCCCAGTCACCAAGGGGTCCGTCACCTCCAACCACTCCTCAACGTCTCCCGGGCTTTCAAAAAAATTTGCTTTACGGTCATGAATAATTTTCAGCCGAGCCGGAAAGAGCAGTGCATATTTTAAATTCAGGTCCTTCAATTTCTTCTTAACTCCCATGAAGGAGGATCGCTGTCTTTGCACTAGTAGTGTATAATCCGGGTAAAGCGATATTCTGCTGTTCTCAAAGTTAATCTGAGTTCGCTCCCTAGCTTTCTGTAAGAGCGTATCCCGGTCTCTGTAATTTAGTAACCTGACAATAAGGGGTCGGGGGGAGCCCCCGGTTTTGGCCGGCCAGTGGGTATCCTTTGTGCCCACTCCACGCAATATTGAGTGGAGAGGCCCTCTGTAGTGACGTGTTCGCGGAACCACTGCTTCATGTATCAGGCTGGATCATCCCCCTTGCTTCTTTCTGGCAGCCCAATGACTCGTACATTGTTCCTCCTCGCCCTCCCTTCCGCGTCTTCAACTCAGTCCATCACGGTGGCGACTTGTTGCTGGAGCTGCTGTATGTGGGTCGTGTTCTGAGCTTGTTGTGGAGCCAATGCCACCGTGTTATCCTTCACCTTGTCATCAAGCTTAGCATGATCCGCCTTGAGTAGCGTGAAGTCGGTCGTGAGGGCGCCAATTTGTTGCTCAATGGCCTTCCTTGAGTCCCTAACCTCTTAGATAAGATCCAGTTTATCCATTTGTTCTGCAGCCTGGGTAGGTGGTATGCAGCTGGGCGTTTGCGAGGTCTTGCCAGAGTCTTCCTGTTCCAGTGAGCGGTCCGTGCCTGGGCCAACATCCTGCTGCTATCTCTTGTTACGGCCCATCACAGCGATCTCAGGCCCACAAGCGCAGCGAACAACTACTTGACCAGGCAGTGAGGGCACGGCAGGTCCAGTGCATCTCGGTTCCAGGTTGTTACCAACCTACCTGTCTGAAAGCCCATGCAGAGCTAGGACACACTTCTATTGCCGAATATGCTGTGAGTCAGTATGAGGGTGAGCAGCTCTGTGTCCAGCAGCAACTGTGTCCGTGTTCCCCACTATCTTTGGCACCAGTTGTCCAGAGCATACCACAGGCCGACGGGGGTTCCGGGGCTACCTTGCCAGCGTCAATGCTGCAGCATCCCAGCCAGGCTACAATCTCAGCGGGTAAAAGAGTACATCAAATTGTCCCATCTGGCATGTAAGAGGTTCCCTCAACCGGATGCACAAGCCTCAGTACTTACTCAGTCTATGTGGTTCTTCGACGACATCAGAACTATAGCCCCCGGCTCGTTCCACGCTCTGTAGGCCCTTCCTGCGAAGCTGGGCCTGCGGCCATGTAATTAAGGCATAGGCCGGAGTGTTACTGCAGCACACGCACCTTCAACAGCCCTCATGCAGCTTCCTTCGCTGCGACTCCAATCCTCTGTGTTGCTTCATTGCTCCCCGCCGGCAGTCTGATCTCTCCCCCCAGAGGAAGCGCCGCAGGCTGCACAGCAACCGCGGACCTCGCACGGCTCCCAGCCCGATGGCCTGCTACCGGGGAGCAGTCACACTCACCGCCACTGCTCAGATCGAGCCGCCAGAGTCTTCCACAATCGAAGCGGTGCACATCTGCAAGCAAGGTGGCGTCGGCTAATCTCTCTCCTTGCTGGGCCTCGGCTCAGGCACGTCCTCCAGGCGGTGCCTCCGTCTCGCAGGCGCGGGATCTCCTCTCCCCCTCTCCAAGGGCTCGCAGGGCCCAGTCCTCGTAGCTTGCCTTAACGGCAGGCTGAAAAGCAGGTCCGTCCGCCCACACCGCCTCCCGTCTTCAGGACGCGCAATGCTGGCCCCTCCACCCTGCATGTAGCGGATGAATTACAGGATCAGTGAGCCCGGATCCGGAGCTCAACTAAGATGCGGCCACCATTTTCGCCAGTTGGCCACGCTCCCATTCACAATTTTCCTTACCCACTTCCTTGCCAACCATCCTTTGTATGGGACTCACATTAATGTCTCTGCAAATCAGAATGGCGCTTCTTTTGCGTCCAGAATAGTCATACCTAAACAGTAAGACTTCTTCCTCAAGTCCTTTCAGATAGAGGTGGGCGAGTCACTGAAAGCTCAAACTAGGCTCGAGCCTGAAGCCTGGCTCCACTTGGGGTCCTGTTGGAACCTGGAGCCGAGCTTTTATGAGGCTTCTGTCTGCCTTCCTCCCTCGACCCGGGATGTGGCGCTATGGAAAGAGCTGCAGACCTGATTAGAGTCCCTGCGTCGGCTCAACATCCTGTAATTCAGGGCAAATCACTTCATGTCCCCTGACTATAAACAGTGAATGGTACCTTTTTCAATGAAACTACACGCTCAAAAACTGGTAGAAAAATGCACATAGAGGTTAAAACAAAGCTGTAACATCAGGAAGGACAGATAGATACCCATTTCCTGGCTGATTTGTGCAAAGTGAAATCAGAAAACCTGAATAAATCGCATCTTCCCTGCTTAAATTGTGCGATCTTAAGCAAAAATTTCATTTCACCAAGCTTCCTTTTTCTCCATTATCAGGTATGAAAGCACTTTCAAATATCTGAGTTTAGAATACTAGTAGTACAAAAACCTACAGTGCTTGATTTAACAGGCTTTGATGTGGCTCTATAATAATTTGGACCATTTACAGTGTTTACATGACAATTGTCTTGCCTCATAGGACACTAATGGTTCATGTTTGAAAACTCCCTTTTACTTCTAGGTGCAGTGCTATAAAGTGATGTATTCATGTCAAATCTACACATGTTAAGGAAATACACATTTTTTAACTCTGAAGCATCTTTATTAGACTTCACCTGGTTTGTTGTGTGATCCACAATGCAAACATTTTCAGGGCTGCGCTCGTGCATGGCTCTAAGGTCCGAGTCAGACCCTTGGAACGGCTCTGGCTCGGCTCTCCGGTTAATCTGTTTGCTTGCCCACCTCTACTATCAGAACAGGCTTTCCCTCTTTACTTGGCACATATGTATTATATATATTGAACACATCCACATATACATCACCTCCATCCCATTAAATGTGCTGCATTTTACATGAACCTATTGGGAGAATATTAGCGTTAACAGACAAAAAAAGTGGTACCCAAATTGCTAAGCTTCCCATTGATCCTTCTTGTTCACAGTTAGGTGCTGGCATACAACACGGCACTAATCCATCAACTGAAATCTCTTCCGTAGCCCATATTCCTGGAAGCAGCACATACCATTGTCTTTTACAAATCTAAATGTAAATGTGTTTGTATTTATATAGCGCCTTCTACCCAAAGGTCTCGTAGCTCTGTATTCATACCACTGTGGAACCCTTCCTGGCTTTCCTGTGAGATGTCCACTCCTGGGCACCCCCAAGGTGAAGCCAGGCATCCAAGCGCTGCTGGGGCCGTTGTGGAGATTAAGCAAGCTATTGCCCAGAGTCACAGAGTGGGATCCATGATTAGACTTGGCACAGAGGAGAGAAATATCAGGTCTGGGGAGATTGAGTCCAAGAGCCGCCGAGGCAGGAATTGAACCCTGGGCCAGACCTCTGCGTCAGGGTCTGCCGCTCTAACCATTGAGCCACGCTTCTCCACCAATCAGAATCCTCAGACTTTTGGTCCAAGCCAGCTACATTGTTGCTTATTGTCATCTGACGTCAAGTCTACAAGGTCCAGAACAGCGTTCATAACCCTCCGACCTTCAGTCCAGCATACCTTGTGAGTTGTACAACAACATAAAACAGTTGTTGGACTGTAATCTCTCTCTTGCTGATGCATGTTCTTAATTATCTCTCACTGTCTTTGTTTAGGCCTTTTAGTGTCAGATTATACTTCTGAGTATCTGACAATAGTATTGGACTTTCAAGTGCCCATGTTACTGGGGTGGGGTTCTCACGTGGAAGTGGCCCTTGGAGCTTTTGTTCCCCAGGATGGTCCTCTATGAAAAGTTGTTTTGTCGTATCTCTCAGGGGCGGCTCCTCTGCAAAGGTGTAGGAGCCTCACTCCACTGCTCGCAGCGCAGAAAAAAACTGAAAAATTAAATGATATAAAATATAATTTTATTTTTCTTTGCTACGAGGCTGGGGTAGGGTAGGGTAGGGCTGGGGTCACAGGGGGAGGAGTAGTGTGCATACTCCAAGTGTGCATGACTGCTTGGCCGGCTGTCATGGGCCGGCCAGAGAGTCATTCTCACTTTGCATCTTCACCACCAGGCTGTAATGCACAGACTGGTGAGGAACTGTCCCAGTCTGAGCATTGAACCATGGCGCTCAGACCAATCACAATGCTGCATTGGCTATGTGGAGCATGGGTGCTTCCTGGTTCGGCCCTCTCCAGGAAGAGTGGCAACACAACAGAGAGACGGCGGCTGTTTAAGGTGAGTGTTTTTTTTTCTTTTCTTTTTTTCTTTCAACTCCCCACTCCTCCCACCCTGCCGCCCCCATTCCATGCCAACCGCCACTGATATCTCTTGTTTTGGATCACATGGCTCAGATTCAAGATGCAGCCCTGCTTGGTTGTTGTTCGAATTATTCGACATCTGATCTTAGAATAATATTGGTCGGTGGTAGTTGCACAGTTGGTATATCAGATGTTATTATACTGTGTTAATAGTTGATTTAGTGTCACAGATCTCACATATGTTTTTTTATCAGGTTGTGAGTCAGGTGCTATCTGGGGCAATACTTTCTCAGATTCCTCTTGGGACTCTGTATGGGCATGCAGCTTACAGGAAATTTCATGTAAAAGACCATTGTCCTGGTTTATTGTCTGAACTTTTGGAGATTCACATACTTGGATGTCAGTACCAATCTTCTTTCAGTAGGGTTTTTTCAGGTTTCCCTTTGCATTTTCACACCCTATAAAGCATTTGTAGATCCATTACCCACTGGGGCCTTTTACTTTAATCAACTCCTCGGTATGTGGACACCTGGCCACCATATAACCTCAAACTTTCCAGCATTTTACAACTGCTCCCACAGTGCAAGCTATCTATATTATTAACATTTAAAAATACGAGTTTTCAGGCAGGCGAAGGATTGAGCAATGAATGAATGAAAATCACTACACTATTGTCACTAGGTGAAGGGAACGTCTGTTCTCTGAGGTAATCACAATGTCCACTTGTTGGAGATTTCTTCCCCTCTGGGGGATTTCCTGCCATTCCCAGGAGGAGAGGGCATTACATTCATTATACAACACTGTTTTTGGCCACTGCACATTCACCAGGCCAGAGTGATGTTTTACCACTTCGTACACATATTTTATAGTGAGTAAGCAATTGTTTACCTAAGTAAGAAGCAATCAAAACTGCCCACCATTTTATTTTATCCCATTGGCATTTGTATATTGCGCTTTCTACAAATTACTATGCCACCATAGTAAATGCTTTTAGGGTGGGGTCTGTGTGGTTTTGAGTGTGACATCAGTCGATTGTGAATGTGATTTGTTGGTGTTTGGTTGTGTGAAGTTAACAGTAAATCTGTTAAATGTTTTAGCTTAGAAGTTGTTATGTAAGTTTCTGTGAACGTAAAATGACTTTGGTCTAGATAAAGATCTTTGCAATGCCTTATTTTTTTCTTTAACTTTGTTTTTATTATTATTCTTGTTGATATATTCACAGTATACATTACATTTGAACGTGGTTGTGTCACTATACACATGGAAACTTTGCTTATACAACTAATACAGTTATTCCGTTCTTCATTTCCAACATTGTCAACTTTTATAGGCTCCAAATGTGGGTCCTTAGCATGCTGTCTTTGCATACACATTTAAACAATGAGTAGTTAGATAAAAACATATATAACTCTTAACAATTTACCCCACCGCCTGGAAAATTCACAGTAAATCCATGTGTCGCTGCATGCCCCACGCCCATGACTCTTCATTCGCGACATAACAGCCTATCTATTACGGCTGTGTGTAGCATGTACCCCGGTGTCCCATACCTTCTAGTATTCAATGACCACCGCTTAGATCAGAGGTCTTCAAACTTTTGGGTCCCGAGACCCCCCTGTCAACATTTTCAGTCATAAGGACCCCTCCTGACAAATATTTCCTAACCTGTAGGCAGGGCTTCTGGAATTACGAGGCAGGTGAGGACCAAATTACACGGAAGGCTTGACTAAATTGTGTGAGAGGAAAATGTAAATGTTATGTGATGCCACGTTATTTTGGGATAGAATTGCTTCATTATTTTGACTTTTTTGCTCACAATAAAACAGTACCAGTTTACAACCAAAATACAGCAATTAACATCAGAAAGATGTCTAGTCAACCTTTGTGATGGGCCTTCCACTCCGCAGGAATACGTGCTGCCACATTAGAAGCTCACCTGGCCCTGTCCGGGAGCAGCAGGGGTCCCTAAAACCCTGCCCTCTGTGGATGAGAAGAGTGCCCATGTGAGTGCACGGTGAGCGATGCAACAGTATGAGAGTAGAGAAAGAGGAGTGACTGCAGGGTGAGTGAGGTGGCCATATGAATTTGAGTGTGGATATAAGTGCAGAGTGGGATGAAAGAATGCATGGTTAATGATGGGCTTGTTTGAGCGAGTTGCAAATTGAGCAGTGAGGGGGCAGGTGAATGAGGTGTCACATGAGTGCAGGATGAGTGCAGATGAGTAGCATGACTGCAGGTTGAGGTACAGGGAGAACAACGCAAGTGCATTGTGATTGCAGAGTGATCACTGTGAGTGCAGGGTGAGAGGGTGAATGATGTGAGTGCATGGTGATCAGGGTGAGTGCATTGTGATCGCTGTGAATGCAGGGTGAGCATGAAAGTGAAGTGCTAGAATGAGAAGTGAGTTCTCTGAATGCAGGGTGCATTTCCAGACACTTGAAGTAACTCAACATATTATTGACTGCGGCGTAGGGTTTAAGATATAGGTTAAACTATTGCTATTATGACATTAATCAGGGATCGAGGGTGGAGGAAATAAATATTCTGATCTTGCAACAAACTTCCAGTCCTATGATTAGGGTTGCCTGCTCAATATTTTGATGTCCCAGACGGTACAAAAATAAGCAGTCACGTAAAGCTGTATATTTCAGCACTCATCTGTGCATACTTGGAACAGCAAATATAAATAGAAAGCACTTTTAATTGTGTTCTAGGGCTGCCTCAATGATCCATGACTGATAAAGGGAACAAAGACCGAAAAGTCACATTATGAATGTATTTATTTATGCGTTTTTATATAGCGTGGACTTTACCCGAAGGTGTCAGAGCGCTTCACAATAGGAACAGTAATGTTACATGAGGGGAAAATTACAAGTGAACAAAGTACAAAAGCAAACGTTAAGTTACATGAGGCAAAAGTGACAATAGCGAGCAATCAAAATACAAGAGGTAGCAAACGGTATATTACAGGAGGAAAAAGTTATGTGTGCAGGTTACAAAAGCGTACAAAGTAAAAGTAGAGGTATGATACTGCAATAAATGGCACACTCAAACACAAGAACAAACGTTACGTAGGCAATGGTGGCACTTGTGCAAGTATATACAGCAAACAAAATGTGAGAGGTAGCAAACAGTGTGTTGAAAAATGGCTGGTATTTTTTTCTTCTGGCAACTCTACTTTTTATTATTTCTTTTCATGAAATACATTCTCACACTATTGCAGTAAATGTAAAATACAAATGTAAGGGAAAGGCTGAGTTGGGGCCCAGGGGGTACTGGAACTATAAAAAAAAAACTAAGCCTCAGTGACCAGTTTTCAAAAGGTATGTAAATATGCAAATGGTTGTTAACGACCTGTGAAACTCAGGGGTGCCGGGCTGTGCTGGAGATAAGACTGCAGACACAGCCCAGCGCAGCTCACAGCCGCTCGAGCTGAGATAAACACTGGGGGAGGAGGGGGGCTGAATCCCTGTAGTCAGATGGGCCCGGGGAAGAAGTGTGACAGGGAATGCGTGACCCCCTTTCCATCACTCCGCGGCCCCCCAGGGGGTCGCACGCCACACTTTGAAGACCCCTGGCTTAGATGGTGTGTGTTGATGCTCGGGGGCTGAATGTATGCCCAAAAAGAGAGAGCAGGCAAAGTGCTGGGGATAAGAGGGGAGAGGGAGTGGGGGGGAAGGACAGGAGAGGGGGCGGGAAAATAGCATTTCTGACACCCATACGCACACAGCCGCGGCCGGTAGTGGGAGTACCGGTCGGGTGTGACGTGGGGAGGGGGAGGGGCAGGGTGGGGGTAGTAATGTATGGATTACAGACCTTAACAGATAAGTAAACATATAAATGAATAAAACAAATTTCATTGCGCGCACTGCATCACCAAATGCGATGCAGTGCACGCAATGAAATTCGTTTTATTTATTTATATGTTTTTATTTACCTGTTAAGGTCCGTAATCCATACATTACTACCCCCCACTCAGCCCCTTCCCCTCCCCACATCACCGCGCGGCCGGTACTCCCACTACCAGCCACGGCTGTATGCACAGATAAAACATGATAAAAAGCAGGGCGTCTCCCTTCTATCCATGTCTTATAAGTTATTTGCTATTGCCCAGTCGTTATCCGCCGCAGGTTCGTCCACCTGCGTCTCCAAGTGGTCACGCCAGGTTGTGCAGAAGTCAGCCAATATTGCGTCCCATGCCTCTGCTATTGGCTGTTTTCGCAACCCTGTGGTGTCTTCTAGGCGAAGCTCCACACTTTCGCCCAACATAGTAAGTTTTGATACCAGGCTACTGCTACTGGGGGGACAAGAGACTTCCAACGACGTGTAAGTAGACGTTTGTCAACTATGAGGCCCAAATCTATGTGTCTAGAAGTCACTTTGTGTCCCTTGGATCTTGTGATTAGCCCCGGAATACACACCTCCCACGACCAGTCCAGGGTTCGTTACGTGCACTAGGCCAAACAGCTGATGATGGCTCCCCAAAACGTTTGAATAGCAGGGCATGACCACAGCTTGTTCAGTAGGTTAAGATCTTTACAATGCCTTATATGTTTGGATAAGTGTGTGGAAGAACTTTTCTGTTCTTTGGATTAAGTGGCCGGTCAGAGCTTTTTATGTATGTATCAGGTAGGTAATTATGATGTGCTGTTGTGTGAAAGGGGATGTGATAGGTTAATCGTAGTTTTATCTAAGTGCTGCTGATTTGGCATAGCTTTAGCAATTATGTGCCTTTAGTACTGGGTTGTCCCCAATACAGTGAAGGGTTCTGTCTAGCATGTACTATCAGAGGATATCAAGTTATTGGTGAGGTAGCACCTGTGTTTTGGGGTATTGTGCAGGATTATGCGAAATCAAATACAGTGTGGCATACAGGGGATCAGCATAGAAGAATATACACTGATAGAAGTAAGGGAGGGCTACAAGTAACCATAGGAAATGCCGTAAACAGTACAATATTGAGCAACCGATTTGAATCCCTATCTGACTCAATAGCAAGTTGTGATGATAATATGATCGGAGGGTTGAGTGATCTGGATTAGGAAATGGTGTATTCGCACAGCCTATGGATATTGACATGGAACATAGGGGGATATATAAGAGACCGTTAACCCAAGATACCCTTAGAGCGGTGTTGAGAAGCTAGGAAATGATGTGCTTTCAGGAGTCTTGGCTGTGCGAGGCACCTGGCCAAATAGATTTTTTTTATGGTTTCTTCAGGGTCCACTGGGAAGGGTCCTTCTTCTTTAAAATTGCAACCGTGACTTACCCATTGACTTGCATTGATCCCGCTGTTGTGTTCCCACCCTGTACACGGCCTCCATGGGGCTCTTGGCTACTTACCTTGGGTGGTTCCTTAGGTCATCTGCACTTCTACGTGTTCTGGGTATAGCCTTGACTTGAGTTGTGATTCGCATACCACTATTTTAGATAATGGTTTGGACTCCTCTTGGTGACCACTGTGTATTACATGCTACTTACCTGTTTCTATTGAAAAGTATTGTGTGCATTGTGTATATCTCCAGCTAGGAAATGCCTGTATGTGTTAGTGAGTGTTTCATAATAAATACATATTTTTATGAATACACTGTGTGGTTCTTTTTCACTTAATCTATATCAATAAGATCATGTTCTGGTAAAAGATAAAGCTGCTTTACACTCCTTCTGGACTAAGCCTGAAGGCTGGTCTCCACAGCTACTACTCAAAGAGCTTTCTAAGGTTGTCTAAGACCACTAAAATCACCATAAGCGTTGTCTGGATTGGTGCAAGGTGCCCACTTACATAAGTGTACACCATATACCAGTCCAGCTTGTCACAGTGGAGGATCTGCGGTACCGTAAAAAAAAACATAGAAGGACGGGTTCCCGCCCTTTTCCATTTTTAACCTTGCCCCCCCCCCCCCCCCCCCCGGGCCGCCGGGGCAGGCCAGGGCCGGAAGGGGGGTTACCTCTTTAATATTTTAGGGGTGGGACATGTGGTCCACCTCCCCAAACCATTATATTGCCCTGGGGAATACATCCTGTTTTTAAGGGGAGGAGATGTACCATTACATGGTCCCAGAGACCCCACCCATTTTTTCCCCAGATTTGAGGTTGACCACCCTAGCCATCAGGCCACCTACTCTCCCCATGGGGCTGCATCATGTTTTTAAAGGGATGGGTATAAGGTCCCACTTCCTGAGCCATTATCTGGCCCCGGGAACTCCCTCCCTAAACAAATAAAACGTTGCCTTGGGTGTGCCAGCAGCATTAAGAGGGCATGGGGCCACAGGTGGAGGCCTAGGGCTCTCATGGCCTTGCTGTCTCCTCTGCCTGCACCCATCCCTTGTGTGGCAGGAGCTGGCTGCAGTGGTTTTCTCCCACCCAGCGGGAGTAGCTTTTCTCTCTGCTTCTGCAGAGCAGGAGCAAACCTATGTTCCCTGCCCGGGAGAATGCATGGAGGGAGTTGCATTAGTGTTCCCTGCCCGCGTTCTCCCAGGCAGGGGACAACTCAGTGTCCTGGGAGATGGATACCTTGGGCCACTGCTGCCATCAGGTCATGAAGATGGTCTCCAATTGCCATATTATGGATGGGGGACTGTGGCCTATGCCACCATCTCAAAATACAACGGCCCGAGGGGAGGTGGTCCCCAGGACCTTCCGAAGGTTCTGAGAGGGGGGCAGCATGCCCCTCCCCATTAAAAAAGAAAATCTGGCTCCAGGGGATGGGGTTCCAAGCGCCTTCAACAGGCTTGGGGAGAAGGGCTGCACTCCTCCTCCCCATTTAAGAAGATATCAGCCCATGCAGGTTTGGTTCCCAGGCCCTTCAAAAGGACTCGTGAGGGGGGGGCCCACACCCGACCATCTAAAAAATGCATCGGTATTCCATGGCCATTAAATTGCTCAGGAAGGGGGGCTGTGCGTCCCCTCCCCAAAGAGAAAAATGATAAAGCAGGAATGTGACATGAGCAGAGTAGCCACTCATTCCACGTTCACTGCTTCAGCTGGGGAGCGCCCCATAATGCCCTGCAAGGTTTTTGGTTAAAGATGTTTTTGACGGTTGTGTTGTGCTAGAAAGGGCAGGGGCACCACCAAGCTTTTTTTTAAATGTTGTGGAGGGGGTGGGGGGCTGTAGGGAGCGCAGCAGCCCCCATAGAAACATTTAAAAAAAATAGAAGTAAGTCTCCCGGGCCATTGAATTCCTGACCCCAGGCAGGCTTACCATATTTTTTAAAGCTCTGAGCGGAGACCAATTGTTATTAGTCTTATGACTATTATTTTGAGTTTTAAAAGATGGTAAAGAAAGGCTTAATGCATGCTTATGATAGTTTTGAATTTTTTTTATTATGTTTCAGTGATAATTACTATTCATTGTCATGTATATACATGGAAAAACTATAGTTATTGATAACTTATTGTTTGATTTATTGATAAAGCCAATAGGTCACCTTGTTTTATGTTGATTTGCTGAACCTTTGATAAAGCCATTAGTCCCACTTTTTATATTTTGGTGCTCTAACCCTTTGACAAAGCCATAAGGTCTGCCCTACTTAAAATGACACCCTTATGTTTAATAAACTTCATAAATTCACTGACAAAAAACAAAGGTGAAAGTGACATTGTAGTTAGGTGAAAATGTCCATGAAAAGGTAAGATTTTAAACTAAAAAATCCATTGAAATTCATCAGTTGTAGTTATCAGAAGTAACTATAACTTGTGCCCTAAACCAACTTTAACTTGCGCTCTCACCATCCACTGCTTATACCCTCACTTATTGCATCACTCACATGTTCAATGACTGCATTAAAAACATCACTAATGAGATCTGAAATGACATCATTGATAACAACCCTGTGCTGGCTGCTGCCCCGGCCTTATACCAGTGACTGACCGTGTCTCTCCCCCTCTGTGTCAGCTTCAAAGCTTTGCCCAGTGATGCGAAGTGCTAGCGACATGTCAGGTTTCAAAATGCATCACAGTTATCCTTTCTTTAACCTCTCCCATGCTCGTGATGGAACCGTTCCGTCACGAGCCTCGGGTGGGCTGTGCTGGTGATGGAACGGTTCTGTCACGGCCCGCTCGCCGCGCCTGCGCTGGGCGTTCTAAAGAGCGGGCGGGGCCGTGACGGAACCGTTCCGTCACAAGCACAGCTCACCCAAGGCTCATGACGGAGCGGTTCCGCCACGAGCACGGGAGCGCCGCGTGGCCCCGCCTCCCCCTTAGCGCTGCGGCGGAATAGCCGCCACAGCGAAGGGGTTAATTATATCGTGTCAGTTTTGAACCTCAGTAGCACCACCATTGCCTTGTTTTGAACAGGGAGTCATTAAATGGTAGAAAGTGTCTTTGCTTTTATAGTATGTTGAGAACTGAAAATCTCGTATCAACTACTACACTGGATATTAAAATACAAGTTAAACAACCCATAACATTATGTCTTGGTTGATATCAGCAGAGGCACACCAAGAATTAAAACTCATGTCCACTGGTTTGCCCTCGTCAGTTCAAAAAGGGCATTATTAATAAAAAACAATCAAAACCTTCTTCTTTTATAGAATGCCTCCACTGGTGAGGTCTATTGAGAACTCGACTATTTACGGTGGTAAAGAAGACCTTTGCTTCCTAACTAGAGAACTTGTTGCTGTTTTGCCCCTGCCTCAGAGTAAGTAATCTACTCAAAAGGCCTCCCTGTTGCCTGGTTCAATCGCCCTCAAAATTAATTTTGGAGCTTATATTATTATTACCGCAAAATGTATAAGAAATGTTGAAAAGCTGAGCAGTTTCATCTCATGAACAGGCTTTGCAAACTTTGCATTTTTGTCAATTAGTAGGCTGTATTAATGAAAAATCTTTAATTCGGCTACTCATATCAGGCTCTGCATATGCCAATGTAAACCCTCCTCGCCATGTCCCTGTCTGTCACACTGAGCACCTCTCCAGGGTGCATACACACGGTAGTGAGAAGGAAAACCATTATTCAATGAACAGTCATGGATTAATCACTGGCTGGTGTAGTATTACATTTCACGAGGCTAAACGGAAAAATGCAATGGGGATTTCAAATTTTGAATTGATAAATAGTGCTTCTAATCCATCACAGTCTAATAGAACATCTGCAGGTCTCTCACTATCAAACCGGAGAACCTGTCTTTATCAACCGAAAGACTAGGAAAAGGAAATCTTGCAGCAAACTAACATGTTTTTCTGGGATCCTCCCGCAGGAGTGGTACTTGACTGGAGTAATTATGAGCAGCATACCAAGTACCCCAAGTCTAAAGAGTTACTCTCTGCTGAGGAATGGCAGCTACCACAAATGTGGAGGGAGCTCGCACAGCAAATTGTTCAAATAGTGTTTAGTGGTGAAGGATTGTAACGGGTTGTAGTGTGCAACAAGAGGAAAAACACTGTCTGGCCAGGCAGTGTAAGTGTTGATAACAGTAATCCAGGGCTCCCCCTTCTCGGAAGAGAGCAACTCTGTGCACAACAATCAGGACCGTGGTCTCATTCCATAATCAGAATTAAATGGGGTCAAACTTTAACCATGAAAAGGTTTTATTCCAAAATATAAAGTGTGTGGACATTCCAGTCCATGAATATTTGTCATCGAATATTTGTCATCAAATACAAGTCTCTTAGTAAATCATGTTGCAACAAAAATAATCCTCAAACATCCCGATGCATTTCGAGCGGGTGCCCTTTGTCAAGGGATTACTCTACGAGGCAAAACAAAATGGAGAATCACTGTAACATCCTATGAACTGTTACACAAAGCAATAACATAGGCATGCGATTAATAGAACCAAAGGAAGCAAGGTGAGTTTCAATGTTGACCACAAGGCAGGTTATGTTGTGTCAGAGGTAGAGAGTGCCCAAAAAGAAATAACCCGGCGAGTCACCAAAGTCTGAGGTCGTGAGAAAAAATCACCCGGATCAGTTACGCTTGATGCGTGAAATAGAGCAGAAATGCTCGAGACATGAAATTGAGCAGAAACGTTCGAGAAAAGAAACGATGTGCCGGCAAGTCTGCGTGCGGTAGAACCATCAAGTGCATAAAAGATAATGTGCAAAGTAAATCGTTGGTGGTATCCCCAAGTCCCCGTAGGGTACTTACATGCAGGCAACAGTGTCAAACTCCGCGGAGTTCCGACGGAGTAAGTGGATCAGAGAAGACGCGGAGCGTCACTGGTTTAAAGCGTCTAGTGTGCATGAAAAAGGAAGAAGGACTAGCGGTGCGCCCAGTTGTAGTGAAGACGAGGTGGGAGTGTGAAATATAGGTGCCGCCATATTGGAATGGGGGAATGGTGAAGAGGTGAAGAGAATGAACATAGTACTAACGAAGGAAACAAAGAAATATGAAATAGGATAGAGTGTAAGATAAAATAAAGCATTTCCAAATATAATCAAACATGCATGATAATATTACAAATAACAAAGAAATTCAATACGGTCATTGAGCCCATGGGGCACCATCGTGGCAAGGAGACGGATCCAATAGTTCTCTCTTTTCAGAAGTGTGTTCTTGTTGTTGGGTGCGATTTGAACTTGTTCCAAAATTTGAAATTTTAATCGAGCCACAGTATGTCTGTTCTCCATAAAGTGAGTGGCTACAGTAGATTTCAAATTGTTCGTGCGGATGTTACTTTTGTGTTCTAAGATCCTGACGCGGATCTTTCTTTCGGTATGTCCGACATAACATTTACCACAGGGACATTTTAGTACATATATGACATTACTGGTATTGCATGTCGCATTCACCTTGAGTTTGATCTGATGTCCTTTCATTGGGTGGATAATGATGTTGCCAGGGATACAATTATGACAGTTACTGCAGTTATAACATGGCTTGAGTCCTTTGTAAACAGTGGTTGTCTCGTGTTTACTGGGTTTACACAAAATTTCTTTTAAGTTCCTACCTCTGGTGAACGCAAACATGGGTGGTTGACTGAATAAACCTTTGAAATCAGGTTCCAAGGTTAAAATAGGCCAGTGTTTCCGGATGATGGATTGAAAACGATTGGATGTTTTAGAATATTTGGAGACGACCACCATACGGTCAGATTGTGTCTTAGGTTTTGGTTGCAATAAAGCAGTCCTGTGGCATTTGTCGCTCCTTTCAACAGCTAGATCAAGTATGGGCGTCGGATATCCTCATGCTTTCAAGCGATCAAGTGTGTTCTTTATTTCTTTTTTGGATTCCTCATCATTGGAAACAATGCGTTTTACTCTAAGAATTTGAGCGTAGGGTAAGTTATTCTTCAGACTAACACGGTGAAAACTTCTGTAGTGAAGGGTGGAGTTTCTGTCCGTGGGTTTTCGGTAGATGGTGGTGGACCAATTTCCTGGTCCTCTGTGTATTGCCACGTCTAGATAATGTACCAAGCTGTCACTGTATTCCCAAGTGAACTGAATTCTCTGGTTGAAATTGTTCCAGGTATGTAGAAAGGAGTTCAAGGTGTCAGTAGTGCCCTCCCATAGGAGGAAAATGTCATCGATAAAGCTTAGGTATAGTCTACCGTGTTCTTGCCAGCTGTTTTGGCAGAGAATGTGGGACTCTTCGAAATGTTTCATATAAATATTTGCGTAGCAAGGAGCTGCCGAATTTCCCATGGCCGTACCATTGAGTTGTAGTATCCATTTGTCTTGAACTGTAAAATAACTGTGATACAATGTGAAGATGGTCAGTTGTAAGAGAAATATTTTTAAATCTGAATCCAAGTCTGCTGACGTGAGTACATTCTCAATGGCTTCAATACCTCCATCATGGGGGATGGAGGTGTAAAGTGAACAAACGTCCACAGTACACATAATGAGTTGAGTGTTTTTCAATTGATTCATGATAGGCTCTAATTTCAGCAAGAAATCAGTGGTGTCTCTCACGTGGGAAGTAGATTCAAGTACAAATGGTTGCAGATATTTGTCCAGGAATTTGCCTACATTCTCGTGCAGGCTGCCTCTGGTCTATACGATGGGACGAAAAGGAGGATGAGTTGCATGCTTGTGCATTTTGGGGAGCATGTATAGCACTGGAGGTTTGGGGTTAGATGGTGTCAAAAATCTCCGAGTTTTATCATTGATAGTGCCATTTTCAAATGCCATGTTGATGATGGTAATCAGATCTTGTGAAAATTCGAATGTCGGGTCACCTGGTAAAACATCATAGGTATTGATATCACTGATGTGAGCTTCAATTTGCTGTTCGTAAAAAGTGGTGTCCATGATGACTAGGGCACCCCCTTTATCTGCATTTTGACATGTGATGGTAGGATTGTCAGCCAACTTTTGCAAGATGTTTCTCTCTTTACGAGTGAGGTTCCTGTGTTTAGTGGGTTGTTGAAAAGGCAAGTTAAGTATTTCTTGTTTGATCAGGTTTTCAAAAGCATCTATTATTTTGTGGCTTTGGGGTGCCAAAAAGGTACTATGGGGTCGTAATCCTCTGAGCATGTCTTCTTCTTGGATAGAACTGGGGTTGATGTTTTGAAAGTAATGTCTCAAACGGATGTTCCGAACGAGTTTGAAAGCGCTTACTTCAAGCTCCAAGGTGTTGGTGCTGGTGGTAGGTACGAAAGATTGACCCTTTTGTAAGGTGTCAATTTCTTCAGAGGATAAGACAGTGGAAGATATGTTAATCACTAAGTTATCATTGGCGGTTAACGCCTTCCTTTGGCTTTCTTGCCTTTGGTTTGAGGTGGTCCAGAAATGTCCAGCGCTGGCTACGCTAACCCTCAATGGTGAACACTTCTTTCTTTGGATTACTTCAAATACTATGAACATAGAATGCAATGCACTGGATGACGGAAATCAGCACTGCCTGTACCCCCAAGAAACAAGCCAAACGTTTGGGTGTCATCATAGTCAAAGTTATTCCTGAAACCCCAAATTGGAGCAGTATTCTCCTCCTGCTTCTTTATGCTGAGAAAGATCCAGACGATTGCTACGTTTCTCACTCAAGATGCTCTAATAACAGTGATAATGGTCTTAATCATATGGAGACTGGATTTTGCAAATTCAATATACATTGGCCAACTGAAAACTCTACTCCATAGACTGCAGATTAACCGGAATCAATCAGCCAGACTGATTTATAGACTGCCAGGGAATTACCACGTCTCTTCTCTGCTAAAGGACCTTCCGTGGTTGCCACTGGAACAGAGAATTACATTAAAAATCTGCTCTATCTCGATGGCGACAGCCCCCAATTTGTAACCAAACAAATTATCAAGTATTCTCCAGCTTCAGAGCTTTGCTCCTGGTCCTCTAATCTAGTAATCATTCCAAGATTGAGAAAGATATGGGTGGACGTAGTTTCTTGGTACATGCACTTTAAATCTGAAATTCTTTATCAATGTCTGTCTGTACTCAATTGTAGAAGAGAGCAGTGGAAACTCTGAAGTGCGCTGTAGTACGAGCCCTGTGAGTGTAGTTGCAGATTCAGCCCCTGAATGATACCGGAGAAGTACAATCTTTATTCTTCTGTCAGTATCTAATAAAGAAAAGATCTGGATGGATCCGGACCACAGTTCCGGGGTTCCTTGAAATAGCATGGAACCCCAGAACTGTGGTCAACCCGTGCTGAATCCTGCAGATCCCAGAGGCTGAATCCTGCTCCCAAGTGTTACGTTTCTCACAACAAGGTATCTCTTTCATTGACTCTGGGATAAGACAATACTGATAGAAAATCATTTTCACATCGAGCTTAGAGGATTTGAATTATGCAACTGATTGGGATAAACTCCATGTCCTGATTATCTGAATGCTCACAGAACCATTTTGCGTTGGTTGTTTCACGAAAATGCGATCAGAACTGTCGAAACAGCTAGCATTTTTGTCTTTGCTGTAGACAACTCTCAAGTAGTGTTAGCAGCTCCCTTGTTTTAAAAATAATATTAATACATGTGTTTATAATATATTAAATGAAGTAGTTGAAACAAGTTGAAATTAACTTGCTGATGTGTTCTTATTGATTTTAAGTGTGTTTCTGTTCTTTTGGCCTGTAAAGTTTTGTAAACTTGATTTTGAACTGAAATTGACCACTTGCATTATTACTGAACAATCTAATATTTATGACCTCCAAACGTTGTGCAAATCTTCCCATCCTCGCCTTGAACCTTTGTTGTAAAGTGCTCTGCCCACCTTTTGGGATGTAGCAGCTCTATATCAAATAGTACTAAATAAGTAAATAAAATATCCTCTTGAAAATCTTAAAGGACTTTCAATAAACTTACTGTTCTTCACATCAAGGCTCCAGCGGTATTCATTTGCACTTCAACAACTGGTCTATGAAAGGCAGCTCTATAAATTGTTTAATAGCCCCGTCTTCCCATAGATTTTACAAGTAGTTATAAGGAGTAACTTATGAAATACTCCTGTTCTTCAGAGTACAGCACAGTATCCAGGGGCATTGTTTTCTGGATTCAAGTATGCGCTCCAACACAATTATGCACCACACCATAGGGGCTGCTTCAGGGCTGAACTGGCTGAGGATGGCTCAGTCCACCCAGTCGTCATAGCAGCTAATTTACTACTATCCTGTTGGTGGTTTAGTGTGTCCTTAATGACCAGTCTGATGGCAATGGACGTGATCTACTAAACTTTTAAAAAGTTTGTGGCCCCTGCACTACCCTTTTCACACCTGACCTCCGGCGGCATTAAGCGGCGGGAACCCAAAGTAAGCAGTGTTCTTGAGCACTCTGTATTTTCTGTAGTTTTTACCCTTTGCCCCTTCCCTAGCTGGTAAACTCAAGTCCATGGAAACTACTCCTGAGGAAAGCACAACTAAGAATGCTTTCCAGGGTGGAAGGGGAATGGAGCACACCCATGTTAGATGGGGGTGTAGGAGAAAGGGTATATGCACGGAAATAATAATTCCCTATTATGAAGAAAAGTTTAAATGTGTTATTGCACTTTCCTGCATGAAGCTACCTGATTAACAACACACATGAGTGCGTAAAATACCGTAGGTGTACTCATGAAAATTTTGGCAAAACAGAATGAAACCAACCTATAGGTCAATTTCCGACTTTCAAAAATATTTTTGTGAACCAGCTCGTTGGCTCATTTCCAAATAATACTAGATCATCAAATATTTTTCTCTCGCAAATGCTCTGCTGTACAAATGAAAACACACAATGATATATTTTTTTTAGTAGTTTATTAATGTTACATTTCCCTTTCTTGTTGCATGCAGGAAAATATCCCTCTCCATGCGTTACATTATTTCGAGGAGTCATGCATGAATTAAAGTCGTCGGAAGAAACAACAAAAGGCAAATAATTCAAACATGCTTTTTTAACACCGAAATCATATTGCTTAAAGCGGGCAAGTACTCTCCTTAAAGGGAAAGTGAGCAATCAAATGCATTCATGCAGTGGATTTCTTCCTGGGGTGATGAAATAAAGCAGGCATCCTCCTATATATTCTGAACATTCGAATAAACAGCGACCTTTACTAATACTGTACGTGGCATTGGTTTAAATATGTAATAGTGCAAATAATAGCGAGAAAACGCCAAGCCACCATACAGAAAATGTTCCCCACACAAATACTGTGTTGAAATACCATAAATCATGTGAACACATTTTTTTTTATAGAAAAGATACATAGTTCTTATTTTAGACATCACAGCACGGTGCAGCCTCTTTACCATCGAGGGGGTGAAGTGTTCTTTCCTCACAACTTAGTTGAGCCAGGTGATGTTGTTGGCCATTACTATCTGGAAGTGAACAAGTGTTGCTTTTTGTGACGTCTAAAGAAGGCTCGGTGCAGGTTGAGGTAGCTGGAGGCAGCTGCGGCAATCTGGCAACAGACGTTACACGACGACTACAAAGTGCTTTATCGGGGGACCCTGTGATTGGCTGACACACGTCCACCTTCTCTCCAGGCTCCGCGGGACACGTTCCATCCGCTTCCGGTGTCTGAGAAATGCGTGGACCGCGCTGTCCTGACGCAGGAATTCTGGGATAGGCCCTGGCGGCTTCACTGAGGTCTGTTTTCGATAAGTGGGCGTCGGAATCAAACATCTGCTGGGAATGTTGTCGGCAGCCAGTGGGTGAGGTCATGCTGCTTTCCACGCGGTTTCCTTTCTCTCCGTTTGGCTCTTGGTGTGAGCATGACCCCAGCGCACTCAGGAATACTTTGCTTCCCCTGGGACCCGTCGGCCCACTCGACGGTTTTATCTCTCTCCACACGAAGGCTCCATGGCGCTGGAAAAAGGGAAAGAGGATTGATGTTAAACAGGGGAACATAAGCAATTGGTAGATGCAGCTGTGCTCTGAGTTCATTTATTAGCTAAACTGCTGGCATGGAATCCACTTGTTTCTGTGCCTTTTTGCCTGGCTGTTAGCCAACTGCCTGATAGCCGAAAGCAAAGGGGAATAATGACTTGTTTGTCAGCCAACTGAGGCACCCCAGGGCGATTTGGAGAGTAGAAAGAGCAAGAAGTAAACCAGAATGTTCGTTTGCTCCCACCCCCAAATTAGATCCATTCAACAACCCCCGCCCACAAGGGTGTAACTTGCATATGGTTCTCTTCTTACAGCAGGCTATTCGGATCAAATTTAATTTCTAAACTCTACTGGTTATCATAGATGCAAACGTAACTGCTGCTTTTATAAGCTGTCCGATTTAGGGCTAATCCGCCATGTTTGTCGGTTCACACAAAAAGTATTTGTGAGAAACACCCCAGGAAATGTGACACTGAACACGCGCATGAATGCTTCAAACAATAACTGGAGAGAAGCAGAGGCAAGTGCAAGTGTGCAAGCGAACCAGGCCACCTTGACTTAGAAAAGGAGGACAGTAAACAATTATGTCAAAGCATTTAGGGATTATACGGTGATAATTGTCATATAAGTTCACCTGATGTGAACAACATCGTCTTTGCCACATATCTACTCTAATATTAGGTTTCTACAAGCTCACAGAAAATAAACAATAATGGGCCTGCACAAAAAACAAGCTGTCAAAAACAGTCCACAGCCGCAGGCCAGAAAGAGGGGCAGGTCACAAGTGCAGCTCTTGGCCCAGCCCTCTTTGCATATTTGAGCAGTGGTCATGCACTTGCAGGTCTAATTTGCATTTAGCTGCCTGGAGCCACGCGAATATGGTGGCAGGGGCCTGTTAATGTCAACAGTACCCCATTCGGTCACCCACGACCACCATGGGTTGGTTCTGGCAGGTTGGCCCTGCGAGTGCTCATACATGTTCTTGCACTGATTGGCACTTCTACTCCTAGTTTAGAGGAAGAACTGTAAATATATACCCCATCAAGTATGTTACAGGCATACTAAAGCTCATAGTCCCTGCTATACTGGCAGTGGATATTTCTATATCCTGTCAGCACTTTGCATTTCCCTACACCAGCCCTACATAAGCATAGCGGGCATAGGGAAATGGGACTTGCAGCAGGTGCACATACATCCTGCTGCATTCCTTGGTGAATTGAAAACGCTGTGCCTGCTCCATTCGGAAATAACTTTTAAGTATGTATTTTGCAACACAGACACTTAAAATCAAAAATGTTAATAAAGTCTCAGCAATCTTGGGAATGTGCATAAAAACAATGCATTTTTTCCCCTACAATGAAAAATATTTTAGTGATTAATTCTAGTTTCTAGGGTTGCTACAGTTCATTTTGGGTTGGGAAAGTGTTACAAAATGTGTGTAAGCCTAAGAATGTTTCCATTTGTTTGACAAGAGACCTCTTCTAGAAGCAGTATTTGAAGTACTTATAGACACTGAAGGATGCTCGTGGAAGAGAATACAACTCGCCAGAGACAGGATTGTCCATGTATGGTCTCGCTTGAGGAACCTAGTTGACGCAGATATGTCTGCACAGGTTCCATAAGGGTATGGTATCCTTTGCGCCCCTTGTCAACTAATTAGGGGGCTCTTAATCCCCACACTGACACCAAGAGTCCAATTTGGCTGGGCATTCCTTGGAAGGCAACCAAGATGGCTGCCTAAACGAGAACTCTCGATTCCTTAGGCCTGTGCAATAAATTCAACTTAATTCAGAGCTGGTTCGTGGCTGACAAGGGCATCTACTCATTGGCGGCTATCCACCCAAGCATATTTAGCTAGAGCCAGCATGGCTACAAACATTCTTAATAGAATGAGAATTGCTCCTGCAAACTTCAACAGAAAAGACAAAATGGCACACTAAAAAAGAGACAGGTAGCAGTATCGTGTCTTGTCCCCCCAGCGTATCAAACTTCAAACAATTTGGCTTTGAGAGCAGAAATTACTGCACATAGACCGCGCAACAACAGAGCAGAGGGAGAAAAATGTATTGAATGACGGAGAAAGAGGAAAACACTACCAAAATCTTTAGGTGGAGAGGGTGTCAGCGTTTTAGAAATTGAAAGAAACATAATTAGAAAAGGTAGTTTACTACTAACAAGAGCAGTACCACGATCTGTAAGATGTAATAAGGAAACAGCTATTAAAAAAGTAAGGCAAACTTCGAAAATGGTGAATGACAAAGGGGGAAAGTGTCAACATCACAAGAGGCTAAGAAAAGTTGCATTCCAGCCAAAACCACTTGCCCAAGAATAACAGGAAAACCCTCAACAAGAGTTGGCAGCAGTGCCAAAAACCAGGACACTACGCTTAAAGATATAC